>NC_064614.1:1161470023-1162095023 GCF_023898315.1 Schistocerca nitens
CTCCACTCTTATCCTCCTACATATGGACCTGACCTCCTGCACTTTCGGTTTCACAATCCCTATTTCACTGTAGATTAAATAATGATCAGTGTCATCAAAGAATCCCCTGAATACACGTGTGTCCCTCACAGCCTTCCTGAATTCCTGATCTGTTATTATATAGTCAATGACAGATCTTGTTTCCCTGCCTTCCCAAATATACCGGTGAATGTTCTTATGTTTAAAAAAGGAGTTTGTGATTACTAAGCCCATACTGGCACAGAAATCCAAGAGTTGTTTCCCGTTCCTGTTTGCATCCATATCCTCTCCAAATTTACCCATAACCTTTTCATACCCTTCTGTTCGATTTACAATCCTGGCATTAAAATCACCCATGAGCAGAACACTGTTCTTGTCCTTTACTCTAACAATTACATCACTGAGTGCGTCATAAAACCAATCCATCTTATCTTGATCTGTCCCTTCACAATGCGAATACACTGACACAATCCTAATTTTTTGGCTACACGCTGTCAAATCTATCGACATCAGTCGTCCGTTTACATACCTTATTGCAACTACGCTGGGTTCCATTTCTTTCCTGATGTAAAGCCCTACACCCCATTGTGCTATTCCTGCTTTGACTCCTGACAGGTAGACCTTGTATTCTCCCACTTCCATCTCACTTCCAGCCTCTGCCAGCTCTACCTTCTTCCCAGAGTAGCCCCGATTGATATTAATAGCTCCCCATCTCATTACCATTTGTTTGCCAAGTCGTATCTTAGGAGTCCCTGGTTTGTCAGTTAGAGGTGGGACTCCGTCACCTCCAAAGGTCCGAGACATTTTGCTCTGATTGTTGCCAACATCATATTTAAAGTACCAGCGAAGCAGGTTGCTAGCCTTACTTGCCCTGAGTCCCATTGAGTTTTACCCCTTACGGTTGAGGGACTAACTGGTGGATTTGGTAGTCTTAGCCGTATGAGCACAAAGGTGACCACGCCTCAGAATATGTCCGAGATGGCCACCCAGCCTTATTCCAAAGTAACTGGTATCCCGACTGTCGGGACCACTAACGTGGCCACTCATACGTTGCCCGTGGTTCATGAACTAGGACATTACTACAGGAACCCACACCATGAACCACCATGACATTCACAGGAGTGTTTTTTTTTACATTTTCTAACCTTCCTTTCATTTACACGGACCTTTACAGTTACTGTATTCATAGCACCTCCCGTCACTTACGTTTCCGTTGCATGATATTTCATTTATATTTTCACTTAACATAGAACATTTTGTAAGAATTTCGTTTATTGCTTCAGCTTTTTCTATCTACTTATTATGTATATTTGCGTTGTGCTTCACTGTCCCCAAATGACTTTATAGAACACTGACGAAGTACTGTATTGGTTTCAGACAGAAGCATCTGGAAGTTTCCTTGATATCGCCTGTCATTCAGTTGTCTCAGTATATCAATAACTGGAAAGCCATGTTGCATGTGATTCCAGCAAACCCTGAATATGGTAATAAATTCATTGAATTTCGTGTTGCTTCCTGTGTGAGCTTGGGAAATATGTTTTAAATTCATATTGTCCTGTATGAAAGCGATAACGGGGTCCATATGGCCCCTTAAAAACTGCTTCACCACCCGGGAATATTTCTGGCTCAGATAAAGATGTCAACCTATATATGGCACCCAAAACAATTTCCGTACCTAATCCTGGTTTTCCACTGCATACACGCTTTACTTTTTCACGTGGTAGGATATCAATGGTTTTGTTGGATGTTTAGTAACTCCACCAATTCCATACGAAATTTACTGTAATAACTTGTATTTGGGCCGAAATAATATTCTTGAAAATATATATACTTGCTATAATTCTATTGACATTGACATATCAGCAATTGTTGTTTTCCCAAAATTGGATGGTCCAACAATAATAGCATTTACGTTATTGCGAAG
The DNA here is from genome assembly GCF_023898315.1 of Schistocerca nitens. Classification (NCBI taxonomy): domain Eukaryota; kingdom Metazoa; phylum Arthropoda; class Insecta; order Orthoptera; family Acrididae; genus Schistocerca; species Schistocerca nitens. The sequence goes on from NC_064614.1 coordinate 1,161,471,966, forward strand.
TTCTGATCCATTCTTCTTCTTCTCCCAGTATTCAGTATCATTGCATGACCAGTCGGTGGCAGAATATTGTGTCCACTCAGTCATGATGATAACTATGCATTCAAATGAGCGAAAAGAGGATTTTATAGAGAAATGAAATCTCTACAAACACGTAGCTCTTACACTTTTTGTTTTTTATTTACAAAGTCATATGTATAGCAGGGTAAATGAACATAATTAAAAAAGAACATGGTTCTATGCCTACATGTGGTGTAGTTGACTCATACATTTCTAAATTTACTGATGCACAACATGAATCGTAAAGTTGAGCAATGGTTTCTGTAAACAGATTAAGGTTTTTGCACAAACTTCAACAGACAGCGTCACGTTCTCTCATGGACTCGACACACCTAAGTTGTCCATCATTGGCAACAATCTTGAGCATAATGGATCACTTAACTGACATACATTAGATTTTTAAAGGTGCACTCTTGTAGATGAGTGCCCTCTTTTTGATAAAACAGTTTAATTGCTTGTGGAAAGTCCCGTGCAGTGATCATATGATCATCCTATATGATCGAGAGTCAGCATTTCCAGGAACAAAGTCGAAATTGGTACTGATGTGTCACACAGGTACGCCCATTCAGCTAGGGATAATATGACTTTGGCATCACTGTATCACCGATTTTCTAAAACTACCACTGAACAGAATTCGCGATCTTACATCATTCCCACAGTGACACATTTATTGCCGCTGTTTTTTAAGCTGTACACGAGATTAAACAACACTATTTTCACATCAGGATGGTTGCTGTGGTGACTTCTCTCCACCAGCAAGGTAAAAACATTATGACTTATCTATATATTTCGATTACATTCTTTTTCATCGTCATCGGCATTAATACTTACACAATGACTGTTTTGCAGCGGAGAGTCTTGCTATGTGTTTCGACATGTTCATCCTTTGAGAGTTTCCACGTAACTTGGTGAATGATTTATCCATAGATGTAAATATATATATAGCATTAGCAGCAGTGTATGCAACTTTGAAACATACAAAATAGTTTACATCATCTTTGCTTTTTTCTGGTACAAACGACTCATGTGCTGGGCCTTACAATCAGTTCATCGCTATCGTTTATGCAAAAGTGAACAACGTTATTATCCTTGACGCTAAACCCCACACGTGTAGAGTGACGCTACTCACTGTCAACTTGAGTGAGGGCAGTGAGCGTATATTGCAACTTATGACTGATTCACCTGTCCCCACTTCGAATACATCTATTATTAACTCACAGTTAAAGGAGAATGGTATCCGCACAACACTGGTGTATTCAAGAAATCTGTTTGGACCAGATGTCTTAGATAGTCTAGGACTAACTATTGCAGCTGAATGTACCACAACACTTCACATGGAGGACTACGGCGTTCATGAGAAAGAAGAGAAGCGTTTTAATACTATTCACATGTTCAAGTGTTTGTAATGTGGAAACACACATAAACTGCTTTTAGATATTTATAAAAAGTTACAGAAAGAAACCTTAGTTTTAACCCTGTCGGGTATTATTTTGTTTCCTGAACAGCTTATACTATTGTTGGGTGAGATATTTTGTTAGCTACCTCAAGTGAAGAGCGACATTATAAACTTACGTAACTTGCTGGACGCATTATGATGTGAATGCACAGTGTCAAATTGATGGCCCTCCTCTTATTACTGTTTTGTGATACTTGTAAAAAGAAGCAAATACATAAATAATTTCTCAATGCATTATTTTTTCTTTCCTATAATAATAATATGTGTAGTCACAGCAACTTAGCAAGTTCGTATGATTATGGTAAAGAGTAATTATTTCTGTTTAGGAACCTAATATCGTACCACAGTGACTATGACTTTTTACTAACCACTGAAAGCACCACTGACATATGGGCGCCAGTGGCTCATTCTGTCTCTTTCACTCATTAATGCATAGTATAGATCAATACTTGATTGTTTAATGTAAATACGAGTGTCTTTTGAAGGTTTTTTCAGCACCACTTCTCCATACATATCAAGTATAGACACCATTCATCCAAACATATAGATGAAAATAGATGTACAGAGTGGGTCAAACTCTGTCATCATCTTCCTCTCAATGCAGTCTGTCATAATGTATTGACAGTCCCATTTTTACCACATATGCTGCACCCTAGCACCAACAATTATATCGTTTTCCGTTATTACAACAATGTCACTGTCAAGTGCCTGACCTAAATACACGCGTTTAGATCCGCTAGTAGTCAAATTACACACAATGGTGAACAGTAGTATTCTGGTCTCACTTAACTGAGGCATGGTGAGCTGAGGTAGTTTTGACAGCTGCTGTTGTCGTTGTGGCAGTAGAGAATAGTCGAACTGCATGCCCGATAAATAATGGAGACTGGCCGAGGACGGTTGCTGCTTATACTGCCATGGTGGCGCACGCAACATTAAGTGAAACACAAGTGTGTCTTTTTTTTTTTTGCAGTACTACAACAGGGGTGCATTGCAGTGTGGAAAAAATACAAAAACGTCCGAATAAATGCATTAATAACTGAATAACAACAATAATAACAATGTTAATAATAACGGACAGATAAGAACATACTTTCAGTTGCGACCATTTTATTCTTTATTCCGGACGGGGGCAGCGGCTGATCTCTGCTGCTGCTGGTACTTCATCTTGATCATAAGATCGTTATCTGGTCTTGTTTTGGAAAAGCTATGCTGCTAAAATGCAGAAGAATTAGCGACAATATCTCCTGAAAGAGGTACTTACCCACGTGATGCCTTTGAGTTTTGGATCCCAGTTACACAGAAACGTCATGGCTTTGTCATTAACCACGTCCATTGCTGATTATAATAAACATGGCTACAAAAGAACTAAAGTAATTAATATATTCGTTATTCTTTGTATATGGTATTATTATTATTATTTCTTAGTTATGTCCAGTTAAAGATCAGAACTGAAATAGTTTGCTTGGTGACATAGCTTCCTTTTCAACTTCTTTTTGAAAATCTCTTCATGTATTTGCTGTGTTGTTTCTTACATTCCTCAGTCAATTTTTTCCAGTGGGGCTTTAGTTTGCCCATGACTATGTGATTTGCAACTGGGATCCCAAAGGCTTTCGGTTCACTGAAGATATCTTGGGTGGCGCTAAGTTTTAGGAAACCTTGATTGATTTCTTCTAACCAAGTGACTTTACTAATTTTTTATTTTATTACATGAAGTAGTTCTTTAGTTAATACAGTGTTGTCATTCTGCACATATGACTGACGAACATCAAACAGCTTCTATGTATTGCTTTAGTGAACTTGTCTATTGATGTATACAGGTGTGCAGTTTTCCTTTCAATCTGTATACTATGTATTTATTAATGGGCCCATAGTTTTTAATGAAATTTTTCGCTCTTTCTTTTCATTTCATGAAATTGTGAGTGATTGCTCATAGTTTATGAGACACACAATGCTTCAGAGAAAACAACTGTCTTCAAATGCCAAAATTAGGTATTTTGGTTTATTACCCATTTATTGTAGTGATTCCATATTATTCTATATGCTTTCTTAAGTCTGGTGGGTCTTTCTCAATTCGCTTTACTGTCTACTTCATATGTATATTTTCCACCAAATAAGTCTTCTCGTATGATATTTGTAGGTCCGGTTTTGGATAACATCTCGAGTAACATTTGCGTGTACTTGGTTTATTCACTAGTCTTACTGAAGATAGTTGTATCGTCAGCAAACCTAGACACTTCACTTTCATCATATGTTCTGGGATCACGATGTTTATACCCTCTATCTCTTTCCTTCGTTCTTTGAAGACTTTTTCTAACATCTTGTTAAACAGAAGCGGGAGTCTTCATCTCTCTTTAAAACTTCTGTACACGCTTGATAAGTTTACCAAGAAACTTCACTTGAGATGTTGTGTATGTGAGAGTCTGGCAGATTACTTTTCTGGTATTCCTGGTTAAACTTCTCTGGTATTCTTTTCTAATCTGAGCTCCTCTAAGCTGTCCAAAAGGGTTTGTCTGTCAAAAGAGTCATACTTCTTAAAATCCGCAAAGGTGACAAATGTGTTGGTAATTCGATAAATCCTTAAGACTGTCTTCAGACACCGAATCTGCACAGCACACGATCTACAGTTCCCAAAGCCTGCTAGTTACTTATCAGTCAAACGACGTGGTTGATGGCTTTTGATAAAACCTTTTATGTAACTGGCAGAAGAAAGGGGCCTCTGTAGTTGCAACGGATGTACAGCAGTTTCCTTCCAGTCCTCTGAAATCGTTTCAGTTTTATCCATTTCTGCTACGAGTGCATAAACTCTTCATATGAGATAATTTCCTCTTATTTTTAAGAGACACCTGCTGTTATGCCATCTTCTATGTGCGTTTTGTTATTTTTTAGAAACTGAATTGTCTGTCTTATTTCTTGAATTGTTGGTGGATGAGTGTCTGCTTTTGGTATATGTTTTTCAAAATGTAATCTTTCCACTGTGGATTCACAGTTCAGTAAATTTTGAAAATAATAAACTTGTATCCCGCAGCTCCCTTTGCCGTTTTTCTCTAGTTATCTTTTAATTTGACGAAAACAATGTTTGTGGTTTACAGCGACATAAATCCTAGTCGAATGTAAACCCTTCAGGTCCTAATCTGGTCAGGCAATAAAACAACAACAAAATAAATAAAATTAAAGAGAAACTGAAAGATAAACTTAGGAAGACGAGATTTTCTTCTGTCTGCAGATACAGACACTCATATCAAATACGTATCTTCTCATACCTCCAGGAAAGTCACTTGCATCTAAGTCGCTGCATGTGTTGCTAAGTGGCTGGAAAACCTCGTCCCATCTGGTATCCGCGTAGTTCAGAGAGCTGTCCGAGAACACCAGAGTCCTCTCCATCGCATACGCAACAATTAGGCAGTAAGCTGCGTGATGCATCTCGCACCCGAAGCCACACTGCAAAAAAGAACAGAAATATATCGGTCAAGAAAAAATAATTAAATATTGCGAGTACGATACCCTGAAGGTTTACGCTTCCGTGCAAGCTACTGTTTTTATATTGTGTTTATTTGTTACTGTATTGCGGAATCAGTCTGCACAATTCTCCTGGATAACTGTCTCAATTCAGCGAGGGGGTGAGTCCACAAATTTCAAGTAAGCCGTCTCCAACTGAAGCCATCCTTACCCGATTAGATCACGCAGAACTACTACATTATGAGGATGTTAGATGTACTCTCCGGCCGATTAATATGGGGTGATTCAGCGAACTAGACGAATTGCCATAGGATGCCGGAGTATTTGTCAAACCAGGAAAGTTTTTGCTCAACCCTTTGTAGATTATGTTGCATTCTCAGAAGAAGTCACCATGAAGAGTTAATAGAAAGAGCACCATTTAGTTACCAAGAGTGTTGAAACTGTAGTGCCCAGAGGATAGGGTGCTGCCTGGGTAGGATGCTTAGAAAGTGCAAGAGATGCATCTCCATTCACTGACCGAAGTAAATACATTTGGTTTGAAAGATATTTTCGGTGATAAGACATGACACTTGCAACCACTGCCTGTCAGTTAGAATCGTTTTTTACGACCACTGTAATTACACCACGTTTCTTGGCTGTCAGTGGTACACCATTAATCGTAGAGATGTTGGAAAGTCCCCGTTGACACCCAGACCAATCGAGGAGCTTCATTCACTGTGTGATCATGGCATAACCAAACATGATTGCTGCTTTTTGTCATTCTGTTACATCTGCAAAGACACAAACTTTACAGCACTGATTCCATACAGTCGACTGACAAAAAAATGGTTCAAATGGCTCTGAGCACTATGGGACTCAACTGCAGTGGTCATTAGTCCCCTAGAACCTAGAACTACTTAAACCTAACTAACCTAAGGACATCACGCACAGCCATGCCCGAGGCAGGATTCGAACCTGCGACCGTAGCAGTCGCACGGTTCCGGACTGCGCGCCTAGAACCGCGAGACCACCGCGGCCGGCAGTCGACTGACACATACACAACACTTCAATAGCACGACTTACGTTAGTGATGGAGTGTCACATTAACACATGGTACCACTTCAACATGACTTACAGTGCTTCAAAGTGGCCATTGTTCTTTCATGAAGTGTATCTAATATTTGGTCAGATGAGTCTATTGCCGAAGTTTTCTGTTTATATAAAACCAAACAGTTAATTATAGGATATTCATTCTTGAATTGTTATTGAAATGACGGAGTTATCTTTGTTAGGGATGTTAAATCAAGCCACACATCCTCCTTACTTGAACTTCATAAAATGATAATAAAATGTTGAAACGTTGCATCTGCAATGTTCACCATCAACATTGGGTTTGCAGCGCTAGTAACCATCTAATAAGCCAGTTTAGCTCTTGTAGGTTTTAAAGCAGAGTGTGTACCTTTGATAGTATCGAAGGTAACCTGGCTTTCATGTGATGGAGCGCCAGTATCTTCATACATTATCGATCATGGACATCTCAAAGACGAGTAGTGCAAATAAGCCCTGTTAAGCGGTCGGCCTAACTATATTCTTTATGTTTTACTTGTGGGAGCAAGTCAGGTGTATGGTCAGCTATGTCCCAAAATCCTGTCGCTTCTTCTATGCAGTATTCTCCACGTATTCCCTTCCTTGCCGGTTTTTCAAGCGTCTCATTCCTTGTCAGTTCACTTAATTTTCAAGATCCTTCTGTGACACCACATCTAAAAGGCTTTAGTCCTTTTTTCACATTTTCCCACACTCTTTGAATCACTTCCAAGTATTACTTTGCTGCAGATATAGATTCCCACAAATGCATCACGAAACATACTGCTCTACCATGGATCCTCTCTATCTCCTGTATTAATATTGTCTGGTAAGGCTCACAGACAGACGAACAATATTCACCACTCCGTCAGCGCCTTTTGCTGCCACTGGTTTCCCGGTTGCACTCTGTTGTGACTGTGAACTGGTAGCACTTGTGGTTTTGGGGATATAAGTATTTGAAGTGGTCACCTCACGTAGCGGTGGTCGTCAGGGCACCTTCTGTCTCTTTTGCATCAATCTATTTTCAAAAGGAAAAAAACCGAGACGGTTATGAAATATTCTCCAGCTTTTTCGAATATTTTAGAATGTTCCAGAATATTCTCGAACGTTCTAGAATCAATTTGGAAGTGGCATATTACACTGATGTGCACTCTGGCGGAGTCATGTTAATAAATGAGTTGTGAGACGTAGTATAGTCAGGGAAACAATTCATCGCCGTATTTAGAAAGAACCTACATAAAGAAAGGATGTTTATTTGAACCAACTATTTTATTAAAAGAAAATCACATAATAGAATAAATATATCAGCGAATACAAAACAGCAATATCAGATAAAATATTTAAATCCAGTGACCAAGACGAAAGCCTAAATTTCTGAACAGAACTGATGAATTCGTTCAGTGTCCTCGGAACACTCTCACAGAAAAGTTTCTAATCGGTACAGGAGCGAAAATAGTATGCATACCACAAATACCTCTAATTTCACTCAAATTACTAATCAAATTCAAAATTCTCAAATTTTCGGTAATAACACCACACTAGCACTACCAATAAATCACAAAGGTATACATTCTACTATTGTGGAGTGCATTTAAAACAATCGTATTACTCACACAGACAACTATGCATAGCTTATTATGTACTGATCAATCTTGAAACTTAGTTGTCTTTGCATCCCAATGCATTAGACCAAATCTATTTTATAAAAACGTTAGATGCTATACAAACGAGAAGCTTTTTTTTCATGTTAGTACGAAAGCGGTGGGGTTTCTGGACACACATGCTGGGTCAGGGCTGCAGCGAATGAACATGGCTGTAGAAGGATGATGCCAACTTTCCCCAACCCTTCCCCTCTAACAAACCACACCACTTTCTTGGAAAGAGGCCATTCAGGAATGTAAGCCAACACACACACATATTTAGATTTCCCAATCACAGTCCAGTATTTTATCATCGTAAAAAATGAAACAGCCAATAAGTAGGTACCTCAAATTTGGCCATCTTGTTCTCTGTGCCTCACTTGGCGCTCAAATACCATCAGAGTTCGGACTTTGTGCCCTGCTTGGTGTAAGGAACAATAGACTTCAAATTAAATATCGCATTATTATTCTCACATCTAGACACTCATGCTTTATTGTTCCATAGCAGTAAAAAGTACATATGGGCACTTATTCGTACCACTGGTTTAATTTACGGATTATGGAATGACTTCACACCTAAAACATGACTTCAGAGTCTCATATTTAGTGTCACAATAGTATTACCACGTCTAAATTTTTCGTAATATTTATCAAAGTACTTAAAGATTTGTTCTGTAACAGTAAAAAACATACATTACTCACTTATTGGCACAATTCATGCAACTTGTACTCTATGAAGATGGAAATTTCATCACCAGCCATGTTTAGAAGTTTTTTAGTAATGCTTCACGCGATGAAGTATTATTTTACGAGATACGAATGAAATGTGCCATGTTCTACACTAGAAAAAAATTCATATTATTGAATAACTAACATTTTCAATTTTAGCCTACTGCAGGTTATGTTCTACTGGTAATAAAAAAACGAACTTTCAGGAAGATTGCGAGATTTACCAATCAGAACTATGGTATGAGGGCTTTCAAAGACGTGCTCAGATTGTATGTCTCTTCCCTCTCATTACCACTTACTAACGAATACCAACAGATACTTCAAGCTAAGACCTATAGCTTCGTTGCAACTAACGTTACATTTCTAGATAGTTCAGCACAACAAAGCATATTAAAAGTTATTAATTTTGGGCAGATCTTTAATGTGCTCAATGACGTAAAGGCATATTTCTGTACTGGGCTAGTATATCTACAGAAAACATCAAATACAACATTATAAATTTTTAAACAATTATGTCAATATGACTGCTGTGTGGCTTGCAGCAAGGGTCTTGCTGGACCACTACAAGCAGCGGTACTGGTAATGGTTTTGGACAAGAGGAAAGTTCGATGTCTGCTCGCAGATGGGAATTGAATCTATGCATCAGAGTTAAATAGATGGGCAGAGTGGGTCTAGATTCAAAAGGATGCTTATCCCCATACCAGGTAAGACTTTCAGGGTGTCAGTTTACACTTAAAGGAAATGTGCTTCTTATCTTAAAGACCATCTGGGGAACCCCCGCTCTGCCCAACTCCCTGATGTAATTGCATGTGATGGTCAAAGTTCCACTTTCCCCCCTTCACTCCTTTTTCTGCCTGGACCAGTAAGAATCAAGCTACCAATGCCCACACCAACTTTTATTACTACAGTAATTGTGTGGGCATTTTCATTTGAGAGTATTATCGGCAGCAGCAGAGTTATCATACTTGGTAGCAAATATCATCATTTGTGAGGTAAGATACTTTCACATTACATTGTCTGACTGAATTAGTATAAATTAATAACACCATGGCGTAGTCTTAAAACTTTGTTAATTTTTAGATAACTTAAGAGGTAAGATACTTTGACATTACAGTGCGTGGCTGAATAAATAAAATGACATGGCACATTCGGCAGTGTGACAGAAAATATAAGTCCATCCACTCCTCCACGCTAATTGTGTGGCAGAGCTTTATCCTACATGGAAATGGTAGCCAATATTACTTTAATTAATGGTCCAAAATGGCTGCTGACAAGTTTCATATCGTAATTAACACAACTAGCAGTATAGTGTTGGAAATTTTCTGTAAGCACTCCCACCTCCGGATGTAATTTGTTGGTAGCCAATATTATTGTAGGTATTGTTCCCAAACGACTGCCTACAAGTTTCACATCTTAATTAAGACAATTAGCAGTAAATTATTGCAATTTTTCTGTAAACATCCCGCCTCCCAATGTAATTTGTTGTAATTATAGCGATTTTCCAAATACACACACTTCTATTCTAAGATACATGTAAGTATAATGTCAACCAAACACTGCAGCATATTATTGAACATATTATGTCAATATCCCAAGTTAAACAAATTCTGCAATACATTATTTTACAATAAATATGGTCTTGCTGGTACTTCAAATGTTTAACAGATGCTACAGAGCTATAACACCAATATTCAGCATTCAACTATTTCCTTATTGCATACTCTTATGCTAAGGCTTTAAGTGATAAACAGGGGCCACAACAAGATATTTAAAAACATAAAACCTGACTACATACCAAATCTGGGTCACCCCCACATTACTAGGGTGTGTGACATAGTGAGTGTGTTAAAGTGGGTGAGTTTTCTTATTGGCAGAAATACTATAACGTAATGAAATCATGGCATTTTATATAAGCTGCAAAGTATGATCACCACCCAATATTCCAAAAATACACGTATGTAAATATGAGATGCTTGAATGTTTAGCAATTTCTGCACTCTATTATTTAAAGAAAAATACACTCTTGCTAAGTACAAAGTTAAGATTATCCCTGCTTTAGCGCTAAGTGCCATTGCTAAAAGACATCCCACCCTCCCAATGGACGCATGTATAACTATGGAAAAATTAGATTCTGTACCATTACAACAAATCGATAAATGTATACTACAAGCAATTACCATTCTCTATATTAAATAAAAAAATTTCATACTATGTGGAAACAGTAATGTCACTGTAAGAGTGACCCCAGCAGACTTTTAAATAAAGAATCAAGATTCAAAGTGCGCACACACACACACACACACAATACATCTCTAAAGCTATACTGTAAACTATATACACCACTACCACTAGTGTTGGAAGTGAATTGAATAGACATTAATTTTATTTTAAAGAAATTTTTAAAAAATGCCATATGAAGTCCCACATTTAATCGTCTCCATGGTCTGCATGACTCTCACCACAACACAGTGCTGTACTGTGGCCCATGTGGTCATGGTTGGGCAACTGAAGTTCTCCAGAGCTGCCCCTGTGCATCTGAGACAGCCAACGCCTCTGTACCTCGTGTATATGCACCGTCTAACCCAAGGAAGCACCAGCAGGCTTATATCTGCAACTAACTTTCTTCAACTAGCACTAAATACACGTGCAGCGTCTGCCAATAACTGACAGAAAACGTCCTACACATAACTCAGATAAAATTTTAACTACTTCATATTGACACTTTCGTGCTGGCAGCACCCACATTAATGACATTAGGCCAGTGTACGGGCTACCAGAAGCAGCCAAAAGGCACTGTATGCACCCAGTCTTAAAAACAACCAATTTTTTTCTACATGTCTCTCTAAAGAAGGATAATATTTCCAGCCGCGTCATTAATACAGTCATTGCATCTCAAGTGAGAGTCGTCCAACACTGTACTATTCCTTTGTTATTTTCCTACGATTTCCACATGGAGCGAAGAATCACTATGATTGTCAACTTATTTAAACCACATAAGTAATCTTATCTTGAATGCTGTAAATGCTTAGGCCTCCACAAACGTTAATTTGCACGTGTTTTATTTCAGAGAATTCCAACACTACAGACAAGTAATTCTGCAGTAACCTTTAAATTGGTGTATTATTTTGTCAGCCATGCTGCAATGCTGGTAGTACAGATGACTTACAGTTTCTACTTTTTAGTGATGTGATGCTGTCAGGATGAAATCACATATGCCACTGAGTGCATCTGTGAGTTGATGGATTTGCCCATACCATCTTCCAGCGTTAAGTCTTTGTGTTTAATGTGGCATAGGGTTTTCTTCTGAATGTTTACGATTACTGTCTTTGTCGTCTTTCATAAGAAATCTTCTCTAATACATGCTTTGTGGTTTGTACAACTCAGGATATAGTTGCTGTTATCCATGTATAACCTTTGTTTCTATCACAATAGTTCCCTGTCATGTATTCTCTTTGAGTATGGAAGTGGAATGCTTGAAACCCAATGAAGTCCTTATACACAAATATCTTGCTGTTTATATCGTTACCGAACTATCCATTGCACCTCATCCTAAACGTATACTTGTAGATCTGCATAAATAGCAACTGTCTAAGGGTTTTTGGCTAGCAAATAAGAAAACCAATGTTCTAACACAAAATATTAATTTCTGCATTTGTAGTATCACACAGAAAACTACCTTTTTTTTGTATTTGCTTGCAGTAGTTTCAATAACATTCTATTTACTTTTTAACTAATAATTTAAATAACTATTAGAATCATGATCAGAAAAACCACAGTCGTCTCGCCGTAATTGTGGAATCTGACTGCTCTGGGAGATGGCTCATTGGAGCTGCATCACGTGAAATATTAGTTCACTTCATTACATGAATGAATAAAAAGATCTACTTAACTTGATACAATCGTTTGACACAGGAGTGTGTGATAATTTACAACTGTCATTGACTATTAAATCATCACTTGGTACAATAATTAGGAAACTGTTCTTTTGAACTACAGTCTTCAACGTTTACAAAAGTACATTTCCAACTGAGTCTTGAATAACTCTTTAGTCCTAGATGATAGATGTGGTCTGCCTCAGCTGAGGTTATGAACTGGGGTAGGATGTTTCCAAGCTTGGCTCTGCATTGAACACTGTGTGAGGGTGCTGCCCATTCATCATTGCAGATTGCACCCAAGACATCGCTAATCTGTGTTTACTGATGTGCATTCGCGACTTTAGTGTGGTGCCTAGATATTACGATGTTACCCCACTTCCAATTCTACATCAAGCCAGTAATTTGACAAGTACGAAGAAGATATGTTCGAAAAATTTCAATATACATTTGATTTTTTCCTGTAAAATATTCTTTTATGGCACTAACAATTACTTCTGTTCATTCCTGGAATATTTTTGCCTATAGCATTCAAGTAATTTAATTTTAACTGTTATTTCTGTACAAAACCACTGTTAAAACATTTTCTCATCTTCCTGAGTACATCTTGGTAGCTCTTCCGCTGCAGGTAAGCCCTTGCCACCATCATGGGATAGTTAAATATGTGTTTTGTTTATGTCTATCTGTGAAAAACTGTGATCACTGTATCACATATGATCCTGCTGGAGATGTCCACATTTTGGTTTGTACTATGTATTGTGAAATCCTATTACCTACAAAGAAAACTGAACACTGAAATAAATAAAGATCTCCAACACATTGGAGGTGAAATAGGTCAGCAACTTTCAGAGTTCTCTCTGTATTGTTCAGCATAGTTTGCTTATTATGTGTTGATCTATGTGGGCTGCCATTCTAGATTGTCTACTGTGCCTATTTCTAATCATGTGTATTTGACTGTAATTTATTTAGTTATGAAGACGGATGTTTTGAAAATGGACACAATATCCGAAACTAGTCACCACCAAGAAACAAAGATTACTTTTTAATGCGGTTTTCGATGGAATTCCCACCATTTATATCAAATTATGAGGTGCTATGGTCCCCACCATTACGAAAAACAATATTTTAAAGTGGCTGTTTATGTAGTCGCACAGCAGTAGCAAAATAGTCTGATTCGATATTAATTTAACAGGTATATATTAACGTCACACACCAAAGCTCTAATATATGTGTGTCTGCACCTCCAATTCTAATATTCCTTTGTAGATTCAAAGCGAAGCGCTAATCTATATCCATTTATGCTTCCTAATTACATCCTCTTTATACAGGACATCCGTGCATGCAGATATTCCTTGTTTATAGCCTTACATTCTTTTCTTAGTACAGTATGTTGCAATGTACCACGTTTGTATCTAGACAAATACTACTGGACGTTAATAGCGAAGAGAAAATTATGAGTGACAATGAGGGGACATGTGTGAAGGATGTATGCGTATCCAAATAGGCGATTTGTAATATTATCAGCAGAAGCTGTATACCACGTATCCTCCACCTGAATGAACGACTATCAGAACTGTGATGAACACTGATGGAAATAGAACTTCTGATGAAAATTACGTTATTTCGCTTTTTAAAAGAAAGAAGTAATTTTCTGCGTATCTTGATGACAATACTTCCAATGGCGGGAGTATAGGTGGAAGTTTACTTATAGTTCTAAAGATCAATGAACAAAGAAATCTCAATTGTACTAGGCTTAGTACAGGTTTCAACTACAGTAGAGATTATCCCAGCCTCCCACATGGACACAGCGTGAACTCACCCTCCTGTATGGACTACATATTTTGTAGGAACGTAAACAGCATTCGAAATACGACTGCTTTATGAGACGATAGTAGCGTCTATACTGAGTAATAAGATTCTTAACGCCCTAATACTACCTTACAGTTGTTGTAGAGAGCTAGATAAGATCAATTATGCTTCATTCATATGAAAAAAAAAACTTGTCAGTGAACATTCATAATTCCTTGTTGCATCTATTTCATGAAAAATATATTTGAACAAGTAACATATAGCCCACAGCATACTCCCTCCAATTTTTACAACAGCAATCCTCTCCATTTCACACAACACCTCTAACATAGCAGCCACCACATGTTGAGAAAATTACAGACATATAATGTATCATAGTGATGCTTATATTATAGCTTGGTCGGTGTGTATTTATATTGCATCTTTGTGCAGCAAAGCGATAATATTACGAAAACATGAACCTATCAGTAACGCTTTTTTCTATGATTGTGATCTGACATGGGGATTATTGACTAACAGGCAATGTGCTCCGATGGCAGCCACGAAATTCATACTTCGCAAGAAAGTAGTTTCAGTTAGTTCACGATTCATTATATAACTCTGAGTGCTTGGAATACATTTAGCATAGCAAGTAGCAAAAATATCTGGAAATTAGGAACAGTTGCCACCCACATATACTAGTACAACATCGCAAATATACATGTTACCCAGAATTGGTTCAATTGCTAACTTAGCATGGATCCCAAACTAGTAAGTTTGCTGCTCGCCTGTGTTGGAGACTGAATGTGTACTAACAAAGAAAGTCTACAATGAACCTGTCAGTCTGCTGTTTGGTACGGCCTCCTGCCGTTAGCAAATCTTCCATTAAAAGAAACTACAGGCTCTTAATGCACATATAACCCGTCTAAATTTTGAAAACCAGTTTTTGCTTACGTCAAAAAGCCAGTACTCTAACATACTAGGGTCAAAAAATGGTTCAAATGGCTCTGAGCACTGTGGGACTTAACATCTGAGGTCATTAGTACCCTAGAACTTACAACTACTTGAACCTAACTAACCTAAGGACATCACAAATATCCATGCCCGAGGCAGGATTCGAACCTGCGACCGTAGCGGTCGCGCGGTTCCAGACTGAAGCGCCTAGAACCGCTCGGCCACTCCGGCCGGCATACGACGGTCACTCCAAAAGTAATGCACACTATTTTTTTTATAAATACATCTTTTATTCTACATGTTTGAAAGTTTTACAGTGTGTACATACATCTTTTAGGAACAATATTTTCATTCCTCCACATAATTTCCATCTCTCTCAACTGCCTTACGCCACCTTGGAACCAGCGCCTGTATACCCGCACGGTAAAATTCTGGATCAACCTGTTGGAGTCACTGTTTGGCAGCGTGTACAAGGGAGTCATCATCTTCAAACCTTGTTCCACGAAGAGAGTCTTTCAGTTTCCCAAAGAGATGATAGTCACAAGGGGCCATGTCAGGACTGTAAGGCGGGTATTTCAGTGTTGTCCATCCGAGTTTTGTGATCGCTTCCATGGTTTTTTGGCTGACATGTGGCCGTGCATTGTCGTGCAACAGCAAAACATCCTGCTTTTGCCGACATGGTCGAACACGACTTAGTCGAGCTTGAAGTTTCTTCAGTGTCGTCTCATATGCATCAGAATTTATGGTCGTTCCACTTGGCATGATGTCCACTAGAAAGAGTCCTTCAGAATCGGAAAACACCGTAGCCATAACTTTTCCAGCAGAAGGTGTGGTTTTGAATTTTCTTCTTCCTTGGGTGAATTTGTATGATGCCACTCCATTGATTGCCTCTTCGCCTCTGGTGAAAAATGATGGAGCCATGTCTCATCACCTGTCACAATTCTTCCAAGAAATTCATCTCCACCATTCTCGTACTGTTCCAAAAGTTCGCTGCATACCGTTTTTCTTGTTTATTTGTGAGCCACTGTCAACATCCTGGGAACCCACCTGGCACAAACCTTTTTTAACGCCAACACTTCCAGTATTCGGCAAACATTTCCTTCCCCTTTCCCAACGTAGCGTGACAATTCGTTCACTGTGATGCGTCTGTCAGCAGTCACCAATTCGTTATCTCTGTGCACATTGTCTGGAGTGTGTGCAGTACGAGGCCTGCCACTGTGAGGACAATCGTCAATATTGCCGTGCCCGCTTTCATCACGTAACCTGCTTGCCCACCAACCAGCTGTACTGCGATCGACAACAGCATCTCCATACACCTTTTTCAACCTCTTGCGGATGTTTCCCACTGTCTCGTTTTCACAGCACAGGAATTCTATGACAGCACGTTACTTCTGACGAACCTCAAGTGAAGCAGCCATCTTGAAGACATGGTGTGACGGCGCCATTCACGGGAACAGCTTGAACTAAGTTTGAGAACAAGTGGGAAGGATGTATCTACACACTGTAAAACTTTCACACATGCAGAATGAAAACTGTATTTTTATAAAAATAGTGTGCATTTCTTTCGGAGTGACCCTCGTATAAATGAAAATGGATGCGTAAGATACATTTACCCATAGTTTACAATAAACTATTTCTCTCCAGCTTTAATACAAAACCTGTGTCATCTGGGACCGATGGCCTTTGTAGTCTGGTCCCTTCAATCCCCACACACCAGCCAACCTACTTGCGTCATCTGTGTTGGAGTCTTTGATAACCAAATCCGTTTGATTATTGCTGTGAGTGGTACTGTCTCCAGCTATTAACAAATGCCCTATTAACAAATCAAAGTCTTGTATGATATATAAATCACCTATTGATTTTGAAATCCAATTTGCTTATGACGAATAGTTAGTCCTCCAGCAAAGCAATGTACTGAAATGTGTAAAAAGGATTACCACCAAGATACAATTTACAATGTTCCTGCCAGTCCTATTTTTAGTAGCTTATTGCTGTGGTCAGCACTGCTTCCCGCCACAAATTTGATGTGCTTTTCTTACTACAGAACGACAGCGGTGCGACATACTTTTTTATACTCGCAAGGAACTAATCCTTCGTCAGTTCCACTTTGTAGCAAGACTGTATTCATAGCACTAAGATAACTGTTAAATATTAAAACCTAGGCACTGAGAAATGCACACTAACTTTTCATCTGCCCACGTCAGAGTGGCAGTGTTTCCTGAAGTAGTTTGATCTACCACACAGCAATGCAGTATGGACCGTATTCACGTGGATCACATCTTTAGATGTCTCTGATGACACTGCAAATGAGTACCTCAATGCAGAATATCTCAAAAAATAAACGACTTATATTTCACCCGTGTCCAAAGTACACTCCTGGAAATTGAAATAAGAACACCGTGAATTCATTGTCCCAGGAAGGGGAAACTTTATTGACACATTCCTGGGGTCAGATACATCACATGATCACACTGACAGAACCACAGGCACATAGACACAGGCAACAGAGCATGCACAATGTCGGCACTAGTACAGTGTATATCCACCTTTCGCAGCAATGCAGGCTGCTATTCTCCCATGGAGACGATCGTAGAGATGCTGGATGTAGTCCTGTGGAACGGCTTGCCATGCCATTTCCACCTGGCGCCTCAGTTGGACCAGCGTTCGTGCTGGACGTGCAGACCGCGTGAGACGACGCTTCATCCAGTCCCAAACATGCTCAATGGGGGACAGATCCGGAGATCTTGCTGGCCAGGGTAGTTGACTTACACCTTCTAGAGCACGTTGGGTGGCACGGGATACATGCGGACGTGCATTGTCCTGTTGGAACAACAAGTTCCCTTGCCGGTCTAGGAATGGTAGAACGATGGATTCGATGACGGTTTGGATGTACCGTGCACTATTCAGTGTCCCCTCGACGATCACCAGTGGTGTACGGCCAGTGTAGCAGATCGCTCCCCACACCATGATGCCGGGTATTGGCCCTGTGTGCCTCGGTCGTATGCAGTCCTGATTGTGGCGCTCACCTGCACGGTGCCAAACACGCATACGACCATCATTGGCACCAAGGCAGAAGCGACTCTCATCGCTGAAGACGACACGTCTCCATTCGTCTCTCCATTCACGCCTGTCGCGACACCACTGGAGGCGGGCTGCACGATGTTGGGGCGTGAGCGGAAGACGGCCTAACGGTGTGCGGGACCGTAGCCCAGCTTCATGGAGACGGTTGCGAATGGTCCTCGCCGATACCCCAGGAGCAACAGTGTCCCTAATTTGCTGGGAAGTGGCGGTGCGGTCCCCTACGGCACTGCGTAGGATCCTACGGTCTTGGCGTGCATCCGTGCGTCGCTGCGGTCCGGTCCCAGGTCGACGGGCACGTGCACCTTCCGCCGACCACTGGCGACAACATCGATGTACTGTGGAGACCTCACGCCCCACGTGTTGAGCAATTCGGCGGTACGTCCACCCGGCCTCCCGCATGCCCACTATACGCCCTCGCTCAAAGTCCGTCAACTGCACATACGGTTCACGTCCACGCTGTCGCGGCATGCTACCAGTGTTAAAGACTGCGATGGAGCTCCGTATGCCACGGCAAACTGGCTGACACTGACGGCGGCGGTGCACAAATGCTGCGCAGCTAGCGCCATTCGACGGCCAACACCGCGGTTCCTGGTGTGTCCGCTGTGCCGTGCGTGTGATCATTGCTTGTACAGCCCTCTCGCAGTGTCCGGAGCAAGTATGGTGGGTCTGACACACCGGTGTCAATGTGTTCTTTTTTCCATTTCCAGGAGTGTATTATGTAAATTAATGTGCATATGGCAAAACAGAAAAAATGCCTAGAAGTATGAAAACTCAACTACAGAGATAGTCACATATCTGCAAAAGAACATACAAGCCCACAAATAATGATATTGTCTGCAAATTCTATGTTTTAGCACTAAAATTGTAACTCTTAGACAGTACCAATGTTTTCAAAGGAAGTGTTAAGAACATTATATACTCACTTTACAAATTAACCTACCTAGATATTCTCTATCCTTACACAGAATGTCAATGTGTGTGGTTCCTTACTTTAGCAAAAACAGCCACATCCTTTTGACATGTTAATATAATTATACAGTATTAATTGACTGCTCCACAGTAGGATCTCTAATACACCATAAACCATAAAGAATATAATGTATTCCCATTACACATCCAGATTTATTTTAAACCCCAGCTAAGTGTCGCATTGTATATATATATATATATATATATATATATATATATATATATATAGCATTTTAACCTTTTCTAGGCATTGGTCGATTAGAATATGCACTTGAGTTTGATATATGGCATAGGCATAGGTTTTCTATCTATTTCCTCTATATGGTTTCCTGCACTTCCCAGCGACCTTTTTTTTTTTATTATATGGCTATTGCTCATGCAGTATGGCCCAGCTAGGGCAACGTGACAGTTTATCTTTAGAACACCCCAATTTCCACTATGAAATCACATATATGTGATGTCATCCCCCACCAATATCTATCTGTTGAGTACACTGAAACTCCTACCATTAATTCCAGTTATACTCTCCATAGAGTACTTTTTTTAAAGTGTGTGTGTGGTGTCACTCACTTCTTATATAACCAGTGCTTGTGCTATGTATTTCGATTGCTCCCTCTGTATAAATACATAATATCCAGTATTCTGATTTTGTATCTACGCTTTTACATGTATTTACAACTTTTTCCATGCCTTTGCATTTTTTTCCATATTTCACATCTTTTCTATATTTCCATGCTGTATCTCTCCACCAACCCAGACAGACAATCTACAAAGTGTCTGCAGGATCGTGTATTCCTTTCCTGTTTTTCAAAATATCAAACAAGAAATAAAAAAAAGACTGTGCCAACACACAACGGTAACTTCCAAAGTCATCCGTTATATACATCCCGATGCACATGAACTGCATTGGACTACTGACTTAAGCTATCTCAAACACAACTTTATGTCTACTTATTCTTACAAAATATCAGTCGATATACACCTAAAAACGATGACTTTCATTAGTACTTTCTCTTATCTTAACAACAAATAGTCCAGTCTATCTACATCTGTCAGTGCTTATTTTAAAGATGCTAAATAGAAATAATGTTCAGAATACCGATCAACTACTGCTGTCAAAATTGCTATATTCACTGAAGATCCAAGCTGTATGTATCATACAGATGGCAATAATAATAATGTTCAAGGAGCTAACTTTATCCTTATTAATTTAGAGAGATGCATTTCAGTTGTACTTATTATTTTTTGAAACCACGACCAGTTTCAGGATTTCAAAATCACGTCTTCAGGTGCATGAAACTGTTAACACACAAAGAAGAGGAGCGACGAAAAATAATGCAACATTCTGAAAATAAATGGAAAGACCAGACTACAAAACAAGGCGATTCACTCATTGTACTTGGTAGTGTATAACCTGCAGTCGGGCCAGTCAGTACCAGAAATCACTACAACTGGGCGGAATTAGAAAAAAAAAGGAGAGGGCCTAATATGTAAACTGGTGTTATTAGCAGAGATATAGAAAATCTGGACTGACTGGTCCGAGCGCTTAAAATACTTCATTTAAAAACATAATAGAATATGAACGAGCTGTGGTTTGCCATTAGGCTAAATAACTCATAAACATCTGACTTTTTAGCCAATAAGACATAGTCCATAGGCAAAATGAATGAACACAGAGTGAAAACAGAACACACTTTTTAGAGCCCGTATTTGCTAGAGCTTATTGCTTCGGATGGTCGTTCATGTGTTATTCCTGAACACTGATAATTCCTCCTGGGACACTCTGTTTACACAGGGACTGTAGGGAAGTGAGGTTCGTAACACACCCACATACCACATAAACGGTAATATAGACCACGCTAAGTAAACCGTCAATGTACAATACATTATGGGCTTGCGTTATGTAAAATAAAATACATAAAAACCATCACAAGTCTAAAATGTGAGTGTATTAATGTAATCAGCAAAATAACAAACGAAACTGATCAGGCTGCGTGCCCTACATTGTACAAAGCAATAATAACACGGAAAAATGGCTAAGAAGTCAAAACCTACACGAATGGGAAAAAAATAAGCCAGAACCTGACAGACTTGTAAAAATATTGGCGTATCCCATGTATAAGACCTCTCACTTGGAGTAGTTTACCTTAGCATTCCTTTTTACCACGGCCTTTATTGTCTAATCCTCTGTTCACAAAAATTGGCTGTATGTACCATTGCCTCAATGCCCGTTTTTCCTCTGGATTAGCACAACTGAAGCAGATCTCTCTAAATTAATTATCATGCCTCTCAGTTGCGGATGTCCTGCATATGAAATCTTGTGTAACTTAATCCTATTTTAAACATACATAGCCCAGTTATGCTATTCTGTGTGTCTGTTTTTCGCTAAATTTTGTGATGGAACATTTCTTAATGCAAGGAGTATGCTGTGGGCAGTACGTAACTCCCTCAAACAACATTTCCTGAAATGACAGCAATAAACAATTACGAAAGTCTTTCGACAACAGTTCTTTCTACACTCCAGGAAATGGAAAAAAGAACACATTGACACCGGTGTGTCAGACCCACCATACTTGCTCCGGACACTGCGAGAGGGCTGTACAAGCAATGATCACACGCACGGCACAGCGGACACACCAGGAACCGCGGTGTTGGCCGTCGAATGGCGCTAGCTGCGCAGCATTTGTGCACCGCCGCCGTCAGTGTCAGCCAGTTTGCCGTGGCATACGGAGCTCCATCGCAGTCTTTAACACTGGTAGCATGCCGCGACAGCGTGGACGTGAACCGTATGTGCAGTTGACGGACTTTGAGTGAGGGCGTATAGTGGGCATGCGGGAGGCCGGGTGGACGTACCGCCGAATTGCTCAACACGTGGGGCGTGAGGTCTCCACAGTACATCGATGTTGTCGCCAGTGGTCGGCGGAAGGTGCACGTGCCCGTCGACCTGGAACCGGATCGCAGCGACGCACGGATGCACGCCAAGACCGTAGGATCCTACGCAGTGCCGTAGGGGACCGCACCGCCACTTCCCAGCAAATTAGGGACACTGTTGCTCCTGGGGTATCGGCGAGGACCATTCGCAACCGTCTCCATGAAGCTGGGCTACGGTCCCGCACACCGTTAGGCCGTCTTCCGCTCACGCCCCAACATCGTGCAGCCCGCCTCCAGTGGTGTCGCGACAGGCGTGAATGGAGGGACGAATGGAGACGTGTCGTCTTCAGCGATGAGAGTCGCTTCTGCCTTGGTGCCAATGATGGTCGTATGCGTGTTTGGCGCCGTGCAGGTGAGCGCCACAATCAGGACTGCATACGACCGAGGCACACAGGGCCAACACCTGGCATCATGGTGTGGGGAGCGATCTCCTACACTGGCCGTACACCACTGGTGATCGTCGAGGGGACACTGAATAGTGCACGGTACATCCAAACCGTCATCGAACCCATCGTTCTACCATTCCTAGACCGGCAAGGGAACTTGCTGTTCCAACAGGACAATGCACGTCCGCATGTATCCCGTGCCACCCAACGTGCTCTAGAAGGTGTAAGTCAACTACCCTGGCCAGTAAGATCTCCGGATCTGTCCCCCATTGAGCATGTTTGGGACTGGATGAAGCGTCGTCTCACGCGGTCTGCACGTCCAGCACGAACGCTGGTCCAACTGAGGCGCCAGGTGGAAATGGCATGGCAAGCCGTTCCACAGGACTACATCCAGCATCTCTACGATCGTCTCCATGGGAGAATAGCAGCCTGCATTGCTGCGAAAGGTGGATATACACTGTACTAGTGCCGACATTGTGCATGCTCTGTTGCCTGTGTCTATGTGCCTGTGGTTCTGTCAGTGTGATCATGTGATGTATCTGACCCCAGGAATGTGTCAATAAAGTTTCCCCTTCCTGGGACAATGAATTCACGGTGTTCTTATTTCAATTTCCAGGAGTGTATATACATGGAGCAGAATGGGTCATAATGTATGCCGCATGACATACTGCTATGTCGTATGAGGAATTGTCAGTGTTCAGGGATAGCACATTAACGACCATTCAATGCAAAAAGTCTAGTAAATACGGACACTGAAAAGTGTTTCTTAAGAGGTATGAGCACTTGTTCATGTTCACTACTGTGAAACACATCTCTTCTATTGAAAAAATGCTCATAGCTCTTACGATATAAGTTTCAGAGCCCATATTTACTAGAATTTTTTGCTACAAATGATAGTCCATGCCATATGCCTGAATAATGACCAGTCCTCATGGAACATCCCGTGTAGACACTACGATTGCCTCAGAAAATCTGTTGTGTTAGGATTGCTGGTTATGTTCCTAAAAAACATGTAGTTCACATAGGGGGATGAGTTGGCGCTATGTCCATTTAGGGGGGGGGGGTGGATATACTCTACTCCGAAATTCATATCATGTTAATCCCATACTCAGCATAGCATAATTAAAATTTTCATAATTTCTCTGAAGAATTAAAATTGCTCGTCTACCTCTGCTTATATTCTCGTCCTTAAATCCAGCACACATGTCCCAGCCTTGTCACTCATGATTTTCCTATTTATTAAACATGGTCTGTGTTTCAACTGCAATACATTGCCATTGTTAATGTCCAGTAGTAAGTGTCTAGGTACTAATGCAGAACACTGTAAGGTATTACACGGAAAAAATGGTAACGATTTTAAAGTAGCGTAACACCCAATTCGCCTAGAGGAGTGGACGGCCTAACATTTCCGCTGTTTTGCAGAATATGTCATGCTGTAATTAAATTACAGTCATTCTGCCACATAGTGTAATGTTAAAGCGTCTTACTTCTTAAATTAAGTTGGTACTAACCAACTTTATTTGCAGAATATGCCATAATATCATTAACTCAAACTAATTCAGGGACACACTATAATGTGAAAGTGACTTACCTCGTAAATTACTGTGATGTTTTCCGTAATTTTTTAAGCAGGATAAATCTATTACTCGTAACACGTCCACTAAAGTGCATAGTCCTCATTCAAAGGTTTTCAACTGATGTTAGGGGCATTTGGCATTGAAATGAATAAATGACAACAGGTAAAAGTCTGTGGCGGACTGGGACTCGAGCCCAGGTCTCCTGATTAATGCATCACATGTGGTGTTTGTTCTTTCGGATATGTCTGAAAGAACAGATGCCTCACGTTTATAAGTACCGCCCTTAAATGTCAAGGTCCATATAATTGCTCTAGTAATGAAAGCGGATGGGGAAGAGGGGATCTTGAGTCTTATAGGTAAAGAGAGAAATTGAGGAGGAGAGGAAGGGGTAGGGGGAAATGCACATGGAGGGAGAGGGAAGGGAACATTCACCATACCATGTATAATGGTCTCAGGCGCATGAACGGAGTGCAGGTGCCAAAGATCACATTAAAGATAACAAACACAATTGTTTCACGTGTAGCCTGACACCCCAGAGACAAGCATCCGATTAAATCTAGAACTTGCCTTGTCCCCCAACGAAACAGCACATTAAAGAAACCAAAAATTGTCTCTATTATATATTAAAATAACTGAAGATTTGTTTTATAATAGCCTCAGACACACGTGACCTACATACTGTCACTGGTGATCCAAGTTATGGATGAAGGTGCACTTGGCGATCGCTATAGTTCTATCTTTGTTCCAAACTAAAGTAGCGGGTTAAGGACACCATTTTTCTATAACAGTACAAAATAGGTAGGGCTCTTCTAATTTACATGTTAGAGTACATCTGGCAACGAGTGATTCATGCTGTTGCAGAGTGGAAATTACATGACGCTTCGATGAAATAACGTATTGCACTTCCATATCGTAAAGGAAGAGTGTCATAATTTGAAACTGTGTGGGAATTTCGAAGAAACTCTATGATGATTCGAGGATGTGGCAACCAAAAATGGTTGTTATACTAGGGAATCTGTACGAATAAGACTATTGCTGTGGAACTCGTGACTAAAGGAATTACCAAAATACGAATGTGACAAATGCTAACATGATGACAGTGCACGGTCCGGTGTTCAAAGGGTGTTAACACGGAGTATGCTGCCATTGTCAATACAGAATCTCTGCAACAGCTATGAGGGATCTTGCACAATTCGAGGTATTGGCTTCTAGAAACTTTGGTTCAAATACACTCCTGGAAATGGAAAAAAGAACACATTGACACCGGTGTGTCAGACCCACCATACTTGCTCCGGACACTGCGAGAGGGCTGTACAAGCAATGATCACACGCACGGCACAGCGGACACACCAGGAACCGCGGTGTTGGCCGTCGAATGGCGCTAGCTGCGCAGCATTTGTGCACCGCCGCCGTCAGTGTCAGCCAGTTTGCCGTGGCATACGGAGCTCCATCGCAGTCTTTAACACTGGTAGCATGCCGCGACAGCGTGGACGTGAACCGTATGTGCAGTTGACGGACTTTGAGCGAGGGCGTATAGTGGGCATGCGGGAGGCCGGGTGGACGTACCGCCGAATTGCTCAACACGTGGGGCGTGAGGTCTCCACAGTACATCGATGTTGTCGCCAGTGGTCGGCGGAAGGTGCACGTGCCCGTCGACCTGGGACCGGACCGCAGCGACGCACGGATGCACGCCAAGACCGTAGGATCCTACGCAGTGCCGTAGGGGACCGCACCGCCACTTCCCAGCAAATTAGGGACACTGTTGCTCCTGGGGTATCGGCGAGGACCATTCGCAACCGTCTCCATGAAGCTGGGCTACGGTCCCGCACACCGTTAGGCCGTCTTCCGCTCACGCCCCAACATCGTGCAGCCCGCCTCCAGTGGTGTCGCGACAGGCGTGAATGGAGGGACGAATGGAGACGTGTCGTCTTCAGCGATGAGAGTCGCTTCTGCCTTGGTGCCAATGATGGTCGTATGCGTGTTTGGCGCCGTGCAGGTGAGCGCCACAATCAGGACTGCATACGACCGAGGCACACAGGGCCAACACCTGGCATCATGGTGTGGGGAGCGATCTCCTACACTGGCCGTACACCACTGGTGATCGTCGAGGGGACACTGAATAGTGCACGGTACATCCAAACCGTCATCGAACCCATCGTTCTACCATTCCTAGACCGGCAAGGGAACTTGCTGTTCCAACAGGACAATGCACGTCCGCATGTATCCCGTGCCACCCAACGTGCTCTAGAAGGTGTAAGTCAACTACCCTGGCCAGTAAGATCTCCGGATCTGTCCCCCATTGAGCATGTTTGGGACTGGATGAAGCGTCGTCTCACGCGGTCTGCACGTCCAGCACGAACGCTGGTCCAACTGAGGCGCCAGGTGGAAATGGCATGGCAAGCCGTTCCACAGGACTACATCCAGCATCTCTACGATCGTCTCCATGGGAGAATAGCAGCCTGCATTGCTGCGAAAGGTGGATATACACTGTACTAGTGCCGACATTGTGCATGCTCTGTTGCCTGTGTCTATGTGCCTGTGGTTCTGTCAGTGTGATCATGTGATGTATCTGACCCCAGGAATGTGTCAATAAAGTTTCCCCTTCCTGGGACAATGAATTCACGGTGTTCTTATTTCAATTTCCAGGAGTGTATATACATGGAGCAGAATGGGTCTTAATGTATGCCGCATGACATACTGCTATGTCGTATGAGGAATTGTCAGTGTTCAGGGATAGCACATTAACGACCATTCAATGCAAAAAGTCTAGTAAATACGGACACTGAAAAGTGTTTCTTAAGAGGTATGAGCACTTGTTCATGTTCACTACTGTGAAACACATCTCTTCTATTGAAAAAATGCTCATAGCTCTTACGATATAAGTTTCAGAGCCCATATTTACTAGAATTTTTTGCTACAAATGATAGTCCATG
The DNA here is from genome assembly GCF_023898315.1 of Schistocerca nitens. Taxonomy (NCBI): domain Eukaryota; kingdom Metazoa; phylum Arthropoda; class Insecta; order Orthoptera; family Acrididae; genus Schistocerca; species Schistocerca nitens. The sequence goes on from NC_064614.1 coordinate 1,161,498,857, forward strand.
CCATATGCCTGAATAATGACCAGTCCTCATGGAACATCCCGTGTAGACACTACGATTGCCTCAGAAAATCTGTTGTGTTAGGATTGCTGGTTATGTTCCTAAAAAACATGTAGTTCACATAGGGGGATGAGTTGGCGCTATGTCCATTTAGGGGGGGGGGGGGTGGATATACTCTACTCCGAAATTCATATCATGTTAATCCCATACTCAGCATAGCATAATTAAAATTTTCATAATTTCTCTGAAGAATTAAAATTGCTCGTCTACCTCTGCTTATATTCTCGTCCTTAAATCCAGCACACATGTCCCAGCCTTGTCACTCATGATTTTCCTATTTATTAAACATGGTCTGTGTTTCAACTGCAATACATTGCCATTGTTAATGTCCAGTAGTAAGTGTCTAGGTACTAATGCAGAACACTGTAAGGTATTACACGGAAAAAATGGTAACGATTTTAAAGTAGCGTAACACCCAATTCGCCTAGAGGAGTGGACGGCCTAACATTTCCGCTGTTTTGCAGAATATGTCATGCTGTAATTAAATTACAGTCATTCTGCCACATAGTGTAATGTTAAAGCGTCTTACTTCTTAAATTAAGTTGGTACTAACCAACTTTATTTGCAGAATATGCCATAATATCATTAACTCAAACTAATTCAGGGACACACTATAATGTGAAAGTGACTTACCTCGTAAATTACTGTGATGTTTTCCGTAATTTTTTAAGCAGGATAAATCTATTACTCGTAACACGTCCACTAAAGTGCATAGTCCTCATTCAAAGGTTTTCAACTGATGTTAGGGGCATTTGGCATTGAAATGAATAAATGACAACAGGTAAAAGTCTGTGGCGGACTGGGACTCGAGCCCAGGTCTCCTGATTAATGCATCACATGTGGTGTTTGTTCTTTCGGATATGTCTGAAAGAACAGATGCCTCACGTTTATAAGTACCGCCCTTAAATGTCAAGGTCCATATAATTGCTCTAGTAATGAAAGCGGATGGGGAAGAGGGGATCTTGAGTCTTATAGGTAAAGAGAGAAATTGAGGAGGAGAGGAAGGGGTAGGGGGAAATGCACATGGAGGGAGAGGGAAGGGAACATTCACCATACCATGTATAATGGTCTCAGGCGCATGAACGGAGTGCAGGTGCCAAAGATCACATTAAAGATAACAAACACAATTGTTTCACGTGTAGCCTGACACCCCAGAGACAAGCATCCGATTAAATCTAGAACTTGCCTTGTCCCCCAACGAAACAGCACATTAAAGAAACCAAAAATTGTCTCTATTATATATTAAAATAACTGAAGATTTGTTTTATAATAGCCTCAGACACACGTGACCTACATACTGTCACTGGTGATCCAAGTTATGGATGAAGGTGCACTTGGCGATCGCTATAGTTCTATCTTTGTTCCAAACTAAAGTAGCGGGTTAAGGACACCATTTTTCTATAACAGTACAAAATAGGTAGGGCTCTTCTAATTTACATGTTAGAGTACATCTGGCAACGAGTGATTCATGCTGTTGCAGAGTGGAAATTACATGACGCTTCGATGAAATAACGTATTGCACTTCCATATCGTAAAGGAAGAGTGTCATAATTTGAAACTGTGTGGGAATTTCGAAGAAACTCTATGATGATTCGAGGATGTGGCAACCAAAAATGGTTGTTATACTAGGGAATCTGTACGAATAAGACTATTGCTGTGGAACTCGTGACTAAAGGAATTACCAAAATACGAATGTGACAAATGCTAACATGATGACAGTGCACGGTCCGGTGTTCAAAGGGTGTTAACACGGAGTATGCTGCCATTGTCAATACAGAATCTCTGCAACAGCTATGAGGGATCTTGCACAATTCGAGGTATTGGCTTCTAGAAACTTTGGTTCAAATACACTCCTGGAAATGGAAAAAAGAACACATTGACACCGGTGTGTCAGACCCACCATACTTGCTCCGGACACTGCGAGAGGGCTGTACAAGCAATGATCACACGCACGGCACAGCGGACACACCAGGAACCGCGGTGTTGGCCGTCGAATGGCGCTAGCTGCGCAGCATTTGTGCACCGCCGCCGTCAGTGTCAGCCAGTTTGCCGTGGCATACGGAGCTCCATCGCAGTCTTTAACACTGGTAGCATGCCGCGACAGCGTGGACGTGAACCGTATGTGCAGTTGACGGACTTTGAGCGAGGGCGTATAGTGGGCATGCGGGAGGCCGGGTGGACGTACCGCCGAATTGCTCAACACGTGGGGCGTGAGGTCTCCACAGTACATCGATGTTGTCGCCAGTGGTCGGCGGAAGGTGCACGTGCCCGTCGACCTGGGACCGGACCGCAGCGACGCACGGATGCACGCCAAGACCGTAGGATCCTACGCAGTGCCGTAGGGGACCGCACCGCCACTTCCCAGCAAATTAGGGACACTGTTGCTCCTGGGGTATCGGCGAGGACCATTCGCAACCGTCTCCATGAAGCTGGGCTACGGTCCCGCACACCGTTAGGCCGTCTTCCGCTCACGCCCCAACATCGTGCAGCCCGCCTCCAGTGGTGTCGCGACAGGCGTGAATGGAGGGACGAATGGAGACGTGTCGTCTTCAGCGATGAGAGTCGCTTCTGCCTTGGTGCCAATGATGGTCGTATGCGTGTTTGGCGCCGTGCAGGTGAGCGCCACAATCACGACTGCATACGACCGAGGCACACAGGGCCAACACCCGGCATCATGGTGTGGGGAGCGATCTCCTACACTGGCCGTACACCACTGGTGATCGTCGAGGGGACACTGAATAGTGCACGGTACATCCAAACCGTCATCGAAACCATCGTTCTACCATTCCTAGACCGGCAAGGGAACTTGCTGTTCCAACAGGACAATGCACGTCCGCATGTATCCCGTGCCACCCAACGTGCTCTAGAAGGTGTAAGTCAACTACCCTGGCCAGCCAGATCTCCGGATCTGTCCCCCATTGAGCATGTTTGGGACTGGATGAAGCGTCGTCTCACGCGGTCTGCACGTCCAGCACGAACGCTGGTCCAACTGAGGCGCCAGGTGGAAATGGCATGGCAAGCCGTTCCACAGGACTACATCCAGCATCTCTACGATCGTCTCCATGGGAGAATAGCAGCCTGCATTGCTGCGAAAGGTGGATATACACTGTACTAGTGCCGACATTGTGCATGCTCTGTTGCCTGTGTCTATGTGCCTGTGGTTCTGTCAGTGTGATCATGTGATGTATCTGACCCCAGGAATGTGTCAATAAAGTTTCCCCTTCCTGGGACAATGAATTCACGGTGTTCTTATTTCAATTTCCAGGAGTGTAGCTCTAAGCACTATGGGACATAACATCTAAGGTCATCAGTCCCCTAGACTTACAACTACTTAAACCTAACTAACCTAAGATTATCACACAAGTCCATACCCGAGGCAGGATTCGAACCTACGACCGCAGCAGCAGCGTGGTTCCCGACTGAAGCGCGTTGAACCGCTCGGCCACCGCGGCCGGCTCTAGAGACTTTAGAGGGCATTTAGCAAATAAATATTTTATCAGGAACACTTGTCCACAAATGAACCGTTTTGATGTAAAATAAGTTTGAAGACTGGATCACTTTCAGATCTCCCACTTCAGGCACAAATCGCGGAAACAGTTGGCTCTCACCCGCGTGCTATACAGGACTAGCTCCACGCGGCGAAGCTGCCGTTCTAGCACGGAGTGGATCTGTGACACATGCGTTCGTACACATGTTGGGCGTCTGTGGGGCATCAGAGTCAATCAACCTAGTTGCGAATGTACCTGTATCTCGTAGCGGTTGTTGTAGTGGACGATAACGGTATGTGATGGACTGAGGCAATCCGGAAAACTTTCTCGAAACATGCGTTGTGCAGCTCTATTACTGTGTACCGTTTCGTGAAGCGAATGGTTTTAAAGCCATCCCATCTTCAAACTTATTTCACAGCCAAAAGGAACCTGTTCGGAAACGGGTTCCCCGTGAAACATCATCTAATAAGTCTGCTATGCAATGGCTAGAATCCTGTAATAGAAATATCAAACACACTGTACATACACGTAATGGCGCTGACATCAGTAAGTTGTAGAATTTTGACTTTTTGATGAACAAAAATTTTCTCGGTAAAAGTTAGTATGGATTCCATAAACATAGATCCTGCGAAGCACAGTTCGCTCTGTTGGTCCACGAGGTCCAGAACAGCCTTGACAAGGGCACTCAGACTGATGCCGTACTCCTCTCTCGGAGTGCATTCAGTACAGTTCTACTTTGTAGTTCAGTGAACAAAATACCATGTTACGAGTATACGACCAGATTAGTCACTGGACTCGGGACTGAAATGAAAGGAAATGAGCGTATCGCATCTTTGGCCGGGAGGCCCCTATTCAGGTAAGTCCGGCCGCCAAGTGAAAGTCTTATTTTATTCGACGCCACATTGGGCGACTTGCGCACCGGTGATGAAAATGAAATGATGATAGGGACAATACAACACCTAGTCGCCGAGCGGAGAAAATCGCCAACCCGGCCGGGTATCGAACCAGGGCCTGCTTGCACGGAAGGCGAACACGTTACCACCGAGATAAGCAGGCGGATTTGGGACTTCCTTGCAGGGATACGTTACTCTTAACGAAACAAGATCGACAGACATAAATGTAACCAGAGGAAAATGCTCCTATCGGAGGACGAAAAATCCGAATTTGCTCCTATTTATTTAAAAGACACTGATTGAAAAGTAGGGTACAAGCTGCCTCGTTCTACCTTCTTCAGCCCCCTCAAAAATTTTTCCAAAAGTTTTGGCATGCAAACATACACTGAAGAACCAAAGAAACTGGTACATCTGTCTAATTTCGTGTAGGGCCCCAGCGAACACGCAAAAGTGCGCAACATGACGTGTCATGGATTCGACTAATGTCTGTAGTACTGCTGGAGGGAACTGACACCGCGAACCCTGCTGGCCTGTCCATAAATCCGTAAGAATACGAGGAGTTGGAGATCTCTTCTGAACAGCACTTTGCAAGGCATCCCTGATATGCTCAATAATGTTCATGTCCAGGGAGTTTGGTGGCCACAGAAACTGTTTGAACACAGAATAGTGTTCCTGGAGCCACTCTGTAGTATTGTGGGCGCATGGGGAGTCGCATTGTCCTGCTGGAATTGCCCAAGTCCGCCGGAATGCACAATGGACATGAATGGATGCAGGTGATCAGATAGGATGCTTATGTACAAGTCACCTGTCGGAGTCGTACCTAGACGTACCAGGCGTCCCATATAAATCCAACTACACACGTCCCACACCATTACAGAGCCTCCATCAGCTTCAACAGTCCCCTGCTGATATGCATGGTCCAAGGATTCATCAGGATGTCTCCATACCCCTACACGTCGATCCGCTCGATACAATTTGAAACGAGACTCGTCCGAACAGGCAACATGTTTCCAGTCATCAACAATCCAATGTCGGTGTTGACGGGCCCAAGCGACGCGTAAAGCTTTGTGTCGGCAGTCATCAAGGGTACACAATTGTCCCTTCGACTCCGAAAGCCCATATCGATGATGTTTCGTTGACACTTGTTGATGGTCCAGCACTGAAATCTGCAGCAATTTGCGGAAGCGTTGCACTTGTGTCACGTTGAACGATTTTCTTCAGTCGTCGTTAGTCCCCTTCTTGCGGTATCTTTTTCCAGCCGCAGTGACGTCGGAGATTTGATGTTTTACAGTATTCCTGATATTCAGGGTACACTCGTGAGATGATCGTACGGAAAAATCCCCATTTAATCGCTACCTCGTAGATGCTGTGTCCCTTCGCTCGTGTACCGACTATTACACCACAATAAAACACAATTAAATCTTGATAACCTTCCGTTATAGCAGCAGTAACCAGTTGTAATCTCCCCACGGAAAATTAACCCTCTACCACGCAATAATTAATAATGGTCAATCAAATCATCCACATTTATTTACGTTTGAAAAGTATCTGATCAGATTTTCTAGTAATATATGCGCCGACAGCCCGTCGACGCCAAGGTATTTTTCTAGTACGTTTATTCTTTGGAATAACAGAGGTACAGATATGTATGCTCCATGGTTATTATAGAGGGAGAAAGGAAGAGCTTCGGAAGTATCGGTTGGAAGATTGTCGGATTGCTAAAAGAGATTCTTTTTTACTCTTCTTCGCGCTAAAGCGAGTTAGGAAAGTTTGTGCCGCTAGCGTGATAGATAAAGAGAGAGAAAAAAAAACCTGTAAAAGCAAATTACATGAGACTTAAAATCCACAGAAACGGAACATGTACGGAGATGGATTCAATATACCAATTTTCCTCAGAAATAAGGTTTGTGACCATTTTATTCTAGAGTGAATGACGAATGAGTTCTCTGTCTGAATCATTGATGATTGTCTGGGCCCTGTAATTAATTGGGAAGTTTCAGCTGTGACGAAGAGAGCTTGCAATCTCTGAGTTTTTAGAAATCGTCCAAAAAGGCTTCGTCTACATCTGAAATTTTAGATCTGTCGTAAACTGAACGAATTGTTCAAACGATCGATTTTCCCAACTGAATGCAGCGCTTAATAATAATAACAAATGTAAAGATCTTTTCTAGCAAGCCAGCCGCTGAATATTAAGACGAAGGGCTCCACCAGAGAGTCTACTAGGCTGATTTCACGTAAATAATATATTTCAACTGTACACAGATAAAGGACAGAGAGAGAGAGAGAGAGAGAGCGAATGAAATTCTAGCAATTACTCAGAATCCTCCATTAGCATAATTGTTTGTCTGTCTTTTCACGGATCAGCCTAATAAGAAAACACGAAGCGCTGACTTTATGGTACCGATTTATGTGTGAGGGTGAAAGAGCGATAAAGGCGACAGATACACTTCTGTACAGACAAAACATTACACCAAGTTAGCGGCAAACTGCATTCACACATAGATTTTCATCATTTACAAAAGTAGAGAGAATTCATTATAATGGCCAATCCGTGACAGGACACGTTTTTGGACGTTGTTAAAATAATTTTGTTCTCTGTTTCATGTGAACTACGACGAGACAACTTAACTTGGAAAAGAGAAGAAATACTCGCAGGCAAATTAAGTGGATCTACAAATAAAACCAGCACGCTGGGCGCATAAAAAGGGCCAGATCTATAATCTTTATTTAAGCTTGGTAGTATTGAGGAAGTAGACGTAGGTTTGAACGTTTAGTAATTGTGTTCATGCCAGGTGTAGTTTGATTGAACTGCCCTACTTGCATTTACCTGTATAAGTACTATAAGAAAGTAGCCACAGAAGTATTCTTATGTGAAGGGAGATATATACATATTGACTGTAGAACATTTATATGGCTTTAACTAGGGCAATGTTTAAGATGAGTCAAACAGAGCAGAGCAACACGCAACAGCCTTCAGCTGTTAGCACTGATGATAATGATGGAGTAAGAAGTGTCGTAGAACCGATCGCTACAGATAGCGCAATAGAACGCCCTGTAGACACGGCTGGAGATGTAACAGCAGGTATGCAACATGGATTAGATCCATTAGTAATTATCATGAGACAGATGCAGATGATAACCGAGAGCATGAATAATATGAAAATCGACATTAACGCGAAATTAACCTTAGTTACTGAAGGGCAAAACCATTTGAATACAAAATTAGCCTCAGTTACTGAAGGGCAGGAAAATTTGAAAACCGACATTAACGCGAAACTAGCCTCAGTTACTGAAGGGCAAGAAAATCTGAAAATTGACATTAATGCGAATTTAGCCTCAGTTACTGAGGGGAAAAATGATTTGAATACGAAGTTAGCCTCAGTTACGGAAGGGCAGGAAAATCTGAAAGCTGAGATTAAGCAGCAGTTACATGACAGTTTTTCCGAATTAGAGCAGCGGATAGAGGCGAAGACAAAGGAACTTAAAGATCAGGCCGAAGAGACGGAACGAAAATTAACTGCACAAATAGAATTGGTGAAAGCTCAATGTGAGGAATCTACTCACCGTGTACGTGTAGAAATGAAGGAGTATGTCGCTATTAAGATAGATACCGTACGCGAACAGGTGGAAATGGTTCCGCAATTAGTACAAAAGCAAGATGCCATGTCATGTGCAATTGCGCAACTTCCTGAATTGGCACGTACGCAGACGAACCTAAAGGAAAATGTGGAACATCTGACAGAACGTCAGGACGTTATAGACCACCAAATTAATGTATTAACGGTTAAATTATCCGAAATCACATTAGAAAACAAAAGGCCAATGTGTGAAAACGTTGAGCAAAATGTTAAAGCAGCATTCCAGAGTCTATGTGGCAAACAGGAAGAGAATTTGTTTGCGAAAGGACTTGAGGAAGTGCGACAGCAGTTAGGTGCTGATTTCGAGCATTGGAAACAAACGATAGCAGAGTCGATACGCGTTTCACAACAAGGCTCAGAACAAATGAATACAGGCCAGCAGCAGAAGTTGGCAGCGACTATAGAGCCAGTTACTGCACATTCGCACACAATACCGACTTGTGTAAGTAACTCAAATATTAAATTGCCACGAGCTAGTTGTTCGCGTGAAGTTTTATCTGACGGGGATTACGAAAGCCTTTGCCAAGCCGAAGAAAAAATGATAAAGCATCGGCAATTTCAGATTTTTAACACTGACAAAATGGGGGTCCATCCGATTGTTTTTATCCGAAGTTTTAGAGGAGTGCTACCCAAAAAAATTGTTCAAATGGCTCGGAGCACTATGGGACTCAACATCTTAGGTCATAAGTCCCCTAGAACTTAGAACTACTTAAACCTAACTAACCTAAGGACATCACACACAGCCATGCCCGAGGCAGGATTCGAACCTGCGACCGTAGCAGTCCCGCGGTTCCGGACTGCAGCGCCAGAACCGCTAGACCACCGCGGCCGGCTGAGTGCTACCCAGAAATTGGTCGGAGTGGCAGAAGATCAGTTTCGTTACGGGGTATATACAAGGTTCGGGGGCGATCTGGGCCTCGGACATGACTTCTGTATGTTCGACATATGACGATTTTGAGAAAGCGTTTTTAGCAAAGTTCTGGTCAGAAGGGGTACAGGAACGCCTAAGGCAGGAGGTGCTCTACCCAGAGCCATTCTCTTTTTCAAAAGGAAGCCTTAGGAAGTATTTTGAAAAATATATAAGTAAAACAAGATATTGGGACAGACCTATGCCTTTGCCAGATAATAAACATACTTAAGGCAAGATTACCAACTAACATCCGGAATCAATTAATTTACGGCAACGATAAAGACCTGGAGTCGTTCCTCACGACGTTAGATCATATAGACATTATAGAAGAGAACAACCAGAAAGCCCGTAACAATAGATTCCAATATAGGGAGATAGAACCTCCGCCAAATGGTAGGCAAGGGAACGCACAGAGATCGATAAATAGTGGAGAAACCCCTCAAAATCTCAATAATAATACCGGCAATAGTCTTGCGAGGGGCTATCCAAGGAACAACAGGAATGGGCAAACATATAATCCCGTATGGGGGAACGAAAGGAATTTCAGACCGCAAGCCTGGAACAATAACAGTAATAGAAAGTGGAATCAACCGGGGGGAATAAACTCAAATAACCAACATCAGTGGGGACGGACATCTACGAATCAACCGGTGATTACCGAAGTGACGGATGAGGTCAACCACCAGGCGAATCAAAATCCAACAAACTTGTAAGGACCCACTCGTGCCCCGGAGGAGCGGTCAACAATTGGTTGAGGGGCAACAGGATATGTGTACCAATGCTAACGTATAATGATGGACGTTTACTGGCAGATGAATTGACCGAGGACTTAGAACCCCAAGATGAGGATAAGGAACAGGTGGCAGTAGCCGAAGTGCAAGTCATTTTGGAGACTGTACCTATTGTGGCGGTTTTAGACACAGCTGCAACCACAAATGTTATTTCGGAGGCTCTATTCCACAAGATCAGAAATATAAGACGAGCACCAATTTTTCCAGTTCAAAATTGTAGAATAATAGGCGCCGTTGGGGCTAGATAAGGCTAATGTAAAAGTGCAGTCACTACTTAGTGTAGAAGTCGGAAATGTAGCAATATTAAGCACATTCCTTGTTGTGAAGAATTTGGTGGTAGACTGCATTATCGGAGTCGACAGCCTACGTCAATACGGATGCAGAATAGATTTTAAAACAGGAAAAATTTGGTTAAATGTAAATAAACAAGAAATTGAGTTGGACTTGTTGAAAAAGGAAAGCCTTACCAGAAAATATAATAGTGGGATCAGTGTGCAAGTAATCAGGACTGCACAAAATTCTAAACAGTACGTGAAGAGTTCCAAGTCAAAGGAGATTTCGGTCAATTAGTGTATGAGAAGTTAAATGAATCCGACTGCATTATTGAAGATCAGAAGAAGCAGCTCAAAGAATTATTATTAGTGTATGAAAACGTGTTTGATGAAAGGCCAGGAGTTATTAAGGGATACATATGCCATCTCTACGTTAAGCCACACGAAACGTATTGCAGAACTTTCTATCCTGTTCCCTGGAGGTTAAAGGCTCAAGTTCAAAAAGAAATAGATCGCATGTTGAAATGGGGTTTGATCGAACCCTCTACAAGCCCATACTGCTCCCCATTGTTGGTCGTGCCAAAAGCAAATGGAACTGTGAGACTGGTACTCGACGCCAGGGAAATAAATAAAATCATAATTCCAGTGAGAACACATCCGGAAAACATAGACGAACTGATACAACGGTTCCAGGATGTCCAATATTTGACGAGCATCGATTTGCGGAGTTCGTATTGGCAGGTCAAGCTGGATGAGTTATCAAGGAAATATACAGCTTTCATTTATGCCGGAAGAAGTTACCAATTTAATGTAGTTCCTTTCGGACTCAACATTAGTGCTGGAATCTTTATAGCAGCTCTAGATTATGCACTAGGCCCAGAACTAAGAAGCAGGATAACAGTATTTGTTGATGATATGCTTATTGCATCGAAGACCTGGGAGGAGCATATTACTTTACTGAGTCGGGTGTTGGACGTGTTCAAAACCATGGGAATAACTGCTAACCTACAGAAATCCCATCTTGCACTAAACAGAATCAAGTTCCTTGGGCATATAATTGACGCAAAGGGAATTTTACCGACCAAGGAGAAGCTAATTGCGATTAGTAAGTTTCCAACACCGAGAAATAGGAGGCAATTAAAAGGGTTTATGGGTCTTGCCTCATTTTTTAGAAGATTTATAACGAATCAGGCCATGAATGCAGCAGCTCTAAATAGTTTGCTGAAGAAGGATGTGCCCTGGCTCTGGACATTAGAGTGTCAAGAAGCATTCGAAGAGATAAAGAAGCAATTAGGAAATGCACCGCTTTTGTACCATCCGGACATGCAAGAGGAATTCTACTTGTCAACAGATTCGTCAAATGTGGGTCTTGGAGCGTGCCTTTTGCAAGTACGCAAGATAAATGGACAGCTTACCTTTTGTCCTATTGCGTTTGCTAGTCGTGTTTTGTCCAACTGTGAACGAACGTACACGACGACAGAATTAGAGGCTCTTGCGGTCGTCTGGGGATTTAAAAAAATTTCATTATTATTTATATAGGTCGAAGACTATCGTATATTGCGATCACCAATCATTAACGTTTTTACAAACGTGTAAACTGTTACACCCCAGACTGCCTAGATGGACGCTCGCTCTGCAACAATACCAGTTTAAAATCGTACGTGTCTCAGGGCAGCAAAACATTATTGCTGACGCTCTATCAAGGTCACCGCAGGGTTTAACAAAAGAGATTGAAGTAAATAATTCCTCAGAATTCCCTGTATTGCTGCTGCAGGAAAATCCATTTAAGACGTACTACGTCAATTTGTGTGTGCATATGGCCCAGTTACAGAAAAAAGATGCTCAATGGGGAAGTGTCATTCAAAGGTTACAACAGCAACCTTCGGATCAGATGGCAAATTATTACAAGCTGGTAAATGGCGTATTATTTTTCCGCTGTGGAAGGCCAAACAAAGTCCGTTGGTGTGTTTGTATACCTGAGGCACAAATAGAGAAACTTGTATGGTTCACTCATTTAACCTGGGGACGTTTCGGTGCGACAAAATGTGCAGACAAGATAAGTGGGTACTGTTATTTTCCCAACATAAAGCTGTCAAAAAACAAAGCCGGATTCAAAAGGGACTAAGCACCCATTATGCTCTATATTAGTACAAGAACCAAAAGGATTAATTTCGTGCGATCTGTGTGGACCGTTACCTACTTCGAGAGATGGTGTTAAATATGTGTTGGCATTTCTCGATGTGTGTACGAAATACGTAAAGCTATACCCGATAAAGGCGGCTACAGCCAAAGTAATTGTATTAAGATTGATAAGGGATTATCTTCCACATGTTGGTACACCTAAGGCGATCATAACAGACAATGCTAAAATATTCACGGGACTCCGATGGAAGCAGACTGTCTCAAGTCGGCGTGAAACACATACTAACATCATTTTACCACCCACAAGGCAATTTGGTTGAGAGGATTTTTAGCGAATTCAATCGATTTATGAGGACGTATTGCCATAATAAGCAAACTGCGTGGGCAAATTATGTGGAAGAGTTTGAGCAAACATACAATAACATGCCCCACTCCTCAACTGGATATACACCTCGTGAATTGATGTTTGAAGCAAAAGAGGAAAACTTCTGGACTGACCATATCCCCAAAACTCAGGAAACTGAGATGCCTTGGGAAGAAAAAATAAGACAAGCTATCATAAATATGACGAAAAAGGCTGATCAAAGAAAACAACGATATGACAAATTAATCAAAAGGGTCCAGACATACCATGTCGGAGAGAAGGTACTAGTCAAACGAAATACCAAATCATCCGTAATAAAGAAAAGTATCAAGAAATGGGAGTTACTATATACTGGACCATACATTATCCTACAAATTCCGAATCCGGGGGCTTATCTGTTAGCATACCCGGGATCGAATAAAATAAAAGGGTTATTTTCTCATAACGACTTAAAAAAATATAATGAAGATTAGAAGATAGTGAGGAATGGTGTTCCGAGTGACAGAAATGAACGCTCGTAAAAAACATAATAATAAACTGTGTGTGTGTAGTGATAGAAACCTTTAAATTGAAATAGTTAATCAGTGACATAGAGTATAGAAATAGTGACTAACTATTATTATCGAGTGTTGTAAAGAAGATAGTGGAGATAGGCTTCACCTGTGTTGGGGTGAATATAGAACTTTAGCATTGCTAATGTCATCAAGAATGATTAAGGATCTAACTGACCTTCAAGAAGAATGAAATGTTTCCCGCAAATGACGCTGAATAATCAAAAGAGGTTCCGAGTGAATATTCATATATAATCTCATGTGAACGCTTAGATGTGTAAACGTGTGAAGGAATGTGTTGTGGTAGTGAATCGTGAGTGACGGTTAACGCCGCAAAGATAATTTCCCGCGCAAAACAGTTGACGTCGGCGCGAGAATTAAAATCGATATAGACGACACAGATATGCTTTGTAAGAGACTCGCACCAAACGCGAGGGTAAACTGATTCATGTTGAACTTTAAAAAGAGTAGGTGTTATAATTAGAAGTTAAGAGTTTTTAATTTATTAATGAATGATTAAAGAAAGTAATATTCATAGATTTAGTAGTAATTTAATGGTTCGTGTTCGTTTGGGAATTTTGTGTGAAAAGTCCATTTCCATATATGAGCATGGATGAAAGCCGTATGAATCAGAGAGTAAATGAAAGAAGTGAATCCGCATTCCTCAATGCTAATAACTTTTACATTTCAGCACTCAAGCAAAGAAATATATGTATTTAGAATAAAAAGTTTTGAGTATAGCTAAATTATGTGACTTATCAAGGAAATATGGATGATGTCTTGATAAAAAATGAACTACACTTTCCATTATTCGATGATTTGAATCCAAAATCTATTGTAAGTTGCATGAATCCTTTCAATTACGAAGAACAAATCAGTGATAGGAAATCTGTTAAAACTTTTGGACTTATAAGCACAAGTGGGGAGGCAAAGTCAAAAGGAGTATTCAAACGAGAGTAAATCGGATGGTGCTTTTGGCAACATCATTAATTAAGAGTTGAATTCCTTGAAGTACGTCGTAACAAAAAGGATCCATGAAGCCATAAGGATTTTGCTTTCAAAAAGGAGAATCTTGGACGGTGCAACCTAACCAGTTCTCTTACAGGAAGAGTTTCCCTTTTGGTCATTACTAATTCTTTTGGAATGAATGTTGCATGTGAATTCGAGTATCCCTGTCCCTTCTACTCTTCCCATTGTGGGCCGCGTAGAAGATCAACTACAAAGGGGGCCGCGTAGAAGACCGACTACAAATGTGGACGTCGAGGACATGCAAGACCAGGGGGAGTTTAGCACCGCAAGATATTGTACTAGGAGCAAGATTGTAAAACGAGAATTCACGTTATTTATTGTAAAACGTTTTTTTTTGCTAGAGGCACAAACCACTCTTCTCCAAATCGTGATACAAATTGATCCCTGTCTTTCCTTTAGAGATCTATTTCAAAATTATATTTTTTTTTCTTCTATAGGCTTTCCTATCTTCTATGTACCGTAGGCTGGGGGTCTAAGCTTAAGAGGTTTTCCAAGGTTTCCCTGCTTAAGAAAGTTCCCGAATGGGTAGACCCTGACATCAGTTCATGAAAGATCATCTTCCTTGGTTGTGCACAGCAAACATAACACCTAGATGCACGTAAAAGCAATACAGCCGCGGTACCTGTCTCTTCATTTCTTCTGTCTTCAACGTTTCTTTTCTTCGTCTGTCTCAAACATAATATTCCCTTTCAGTCGGAGGACTGACAATCATCACTTCCGGGTTATCCACGCTAATAGATAGCTCGCGAAGTGTGTTCGGTGAATCAAAATTGAGCTCACAAACTTCGCTCGCTGCGAGGGGCATTGTAATCTCCCCACGGAAAATTAACCCTCTACCACGCAATAATTAATAATGGTCAATCAAATCATCCACATTTATTTACGTTTGAAAAGTATCTGATCAGATTTTCTAGTAATATATGCGCCGACAGCCCGTCGACGCCAAGGTATTTTTCTAGTACGTTTATTCTTTGGAATAACAGAGGTACAGATATGTATGCTCCATGGTTATTATAGAGGGAGAAAGGAAGAGCTTCGGAAGTATCGGTTGGAAGATTGTCGGATTGCTAAAAGAGATTCTTTTTTACTCTTCTTCGCGCTAAAGCGAGTTAGGAAAGTTTGTGCCGCTAGCGTGATAGATAAAGAGAGAGAAAAAAAAACCTGTAAAAGCAAATTACATGAGACTTAAAATCCACAGAAACGGAACATGTACGGAGATGGATTCAATATACCAATTTTCCTCAGAAATAAGGTTTGTGACCATTTTATTCTAGAGTGAATGACGAATGAGTTCTCTGTCTGAATCATTGATGATTGTCTGGGCCCTGTAATTAATTGGGAAGTTTCAGCTGTGACGAAGAGAGCTTGCAATCTCTGAGTTTTTAGAAATCGTCCAAAAAGGCTTCGTCTACATCTGAAATTTTAGATCTGTCGTAAACTGAACGAATTGTTCAAACGATCGATTTTCCCAACTGAATGCAGCGCTTAATAATAATAACAAATGTAAAGATCTTTTCTAGCAAGCCAGCCGCTGAATATTAAGACGAAGGGCTCCACCAGAGATTCTACTAGGCTGATTTCACGTAAATAATATATTTCAACTGTACACAGATAAAGGACAGAGAGAGAGAGAGAGAGAGAGAGCGAATGAAATTCTAGCAATTACTCAGAATCCTCCATTAGCATAATTGTTTGTCTGTCTTTTCACGGATCAGCCTAATAAGAAAACACGAAGCCCTGACTTTATGATACCGATTTATGTGTGAGGGTGAAAGAGCGATAAAGGCGACAGATACACTTCTGTACAGACAAAACATTACACCAAGTTAGCGGCAAACTGCATTCACACATAGATTTTCATCATTTACAAAAGTAGAGAGAATTCATTATACAGTCTAACAATTGTGCTGGACACTTGTTGTCTTAAATAGGCTTGCCGAACGCACCGCCGTATTCTGCCTGTTTACATATCTCTGTATTTGAATACGATTGCGTATGCTAGTTTCTTTGTCGCTTCAGTGTATTTGCACTTCCTTAACATGCAGCCTGCCTCAAAATCCCGTAAGCTCCCCCTACCTGTAACTCAGTCACACACAATAGCTCATCGGTGTAAGTCGCTCATACCCACCCACTTCCAGTTGCCCTTTCTAACTCATTCAGCCCAACTCATTGTCATTATCCCTTTTTATATGTCTGTCATTGTCTCCAGTGTCACAGCCACAGTCCCCTACGTTCTGTCCTACAGCTCAATGTCACTGTCTCCCTCTTCTACAGCTGATGTCTCATTCCTTCCTTCCTACTGCTACAGTCTCTTCTTGCTGTCACTATCTCTTTCTTCCTTGTTGTCATTGTCATACACTCTGTCTCTCGTTATCACTGACTCTCACCCACTTCCATTTTCTCTTTATTCCATCCCAAATATGTTCCACCGCCACTCTGCCCCTCTCTTTCTCTCACACTGGCATTGTCTCCTTCGCCCTGACTGCTTTCTTCCAGTATTTAGTCCGCGGCTCGTGGTCGTGCGGTAGCGTTCTCGCTTCCCACGCCCGGATTCCCGGGTTCGATTCCCGGCGGGGTCAGGGATTTTCTCTGCCTCGTGATGACTGGGTGTTGTGTGATGTCCTTAGGTTAGTTAGGTTTAAGTAGTTCTAAGTTCTAGGGGACTGATGACCATCGATGTTAAGTCCCATAGTGCTCGGAGCCATTTTTTTTCCAGTATTTACTACTTTTCCGTCTCTTTACCACTGCCACTGTCTCGTCAGAATGAGCTTCCTCCTCCTGCCCATGGTGACCTTTGATACCAGAGACAAGGATTACTCTTCAATCATTAACTACACGTTTAATTGTCTGTCCCTTTCTCTACCTAGCTCTCAAAGTGGTTTCGAGACTGATACGAAGTGTGAATGTAAATAGTAGTGTGTGACATACGCTTGCGCCCTGCGGCTGATTCACGAAACACGGTAAACAACTGAACAGCAAATATTTTCAAACAGGAGAATATCTTTGAGCTTATCAATACTGCTCTGTCAAAATTTCCGGTATTGACAAAACGTCAATACTCTCCCTCAGATGGTCAATAAATTGGAGCGTTGTCAATATATTGACAATAGCCTTGAATGTTCAAAATGGCTCTGAGCACTATGGGACTTAACATCTGAGGTCATCAGTCCCCTAGAACGTAGAACTACTTAAACCTAACTAACCTAAAGACATGCTGCTTGAGGCAGGATTCAAACCTGCGACCGTAGCGGTCGCGCGGTTCCAGACTGAAGCGCTTAGAACCGCTCTGCCACAACGGCCTGCTCTTGAATGTTATTGGACATTAAACGTTTGCAATATCCAGAAGTGAAAACTGCAATGTGAAAAATAAAACTGATACACTGCGAACAAATTTCTGTGAGGAGCTGAAGGAAATGGAGGTTAGCATGCGGTTTGGTGCCGGAACGTTAGTCATTTATACACGGAAGTGCTGGACATTACTCGACCTTAGCTTCCTGTCTGTCACAGAGGGATACGTGGGTGGCATCATCATAACTGTGTTTTGTTTTTCGATTTTTATTAAGTAATTTGTCTTATGATTAAGGACTCGTTCGAAAATGGTTTAAGAAATCTTTTGAATCACTGGTTCCGATTTCCGCTAAACGATCCTTATGTGAAAAGTCATTCCTTTTCTTTAATCACTCATGAACCCGTTTCCTTTATGTCATGGGTTTCGCTTGTTTGTTTCTGTCAGCCGATGTTAATATAATTAAGGCACACGCTATCTTCTGGTTGGACAAGTAGTCTTCTCGAATTCGTGTTGCAAACTGAAAATAATGGCTATATTGTTGATGGTGTGTCACTAAAATATTTTCAAGGTTTGACGTTATATTGTTGAGATTATTATTGTGAGTAAATACTGAACGTGTGAGGACTTCTTAAGGCTGCGTTCACCTTGGCATCGATAACAGTTGCCAGACGCTGTCGCCAGAGGTCGTCCGATAACAGGTTGGTCACAGCACTCCGATCCCGTGCGTCAGTTTTTGTCGGGATCAGCTCAAAATCCATTCTACGTATGAAGCAGGTTAGATTTTAACCTACTGTGGGATGGACACTGCGACGACTCTGTGTTTGGAGAGGAGTGCTGCATTGCGGCTTTTGCTACTTAAAAACATCGAATGTGGCGAGTACTGTACACTCTGTTCTCAACTACCGGAATAACCAGACAAGTTTTACGAATATATGAGGTGAAGGGAGAAACGTTCTTTTACATTCTAAAGATGATTCGTGTTGACACTGAAAAGCAAGATTACAAACTCTCTCTTTGCTGTTTCTATTTGAAGCTGTAGAGACATAGGTCTACTGATCTTCAAAGTCTATCATTCAGCATACATCGGAAATACAAAGATAAGGTTTAGAATAAAATACTCTTACACCTAAAGCACACAACTTCATCTAACAGAATCACCACCCCACTCCCATAAAAACGCCAATAAGCAGACAGCTAATACCCACTTACCACAAACCAAGAAAGATACACTACAGTAACAATAAGCATAAGTGCGCCACTCTTTTCACTTGAACAAATTATTTATTGAGGGTGTAATTAATGCCTTAAATTTCCGATTACCATTTTGCATGCTTGTGGTTTCCCATAAAACTGCGATTTCAATCTACAGATTCCGAACTATATCCCGATAATGTAATTTTTCATCCTCAAGATGGCACAAACTAACTATTTCAAGGACTATGCTCATAAGCTTCTCACAGTCCCTATTCCGCGTGTTAGAACGTCGGTCGATCTGAACGAAGCAATACCTTATTTGGATTTCACCGATTGTCTTTCGAAGTCGGTGCGTTCTGACGATGAGATAGGCTACAGTGTGACCACGCACTTTGTAATACAGTCATCTGAAAAGATAGCCCGTCTTCAGCTAATATCGATCATAGGCGGAATCCACCGACATCTACATCTACATCTACATCCATACTTCGCACTCCGTAGGTGTGGCGGAGGGTACCCTGAGTACCTCTATCGGTTCTCCCTTCTATTCCAGTCTCGTATCGTTCGTGGAAAGAAGGATTGTCGGTATGCCTCTGTGTGGGCTCTAATCTCTCTGATTTTATCCTCATGGTCTCTTCGCGAGATATACGTAGGAGGGAGCAATATACTGTTTGACTCTTCGGTGAAGGTATGTTCTCGAAACTTCAACAAAAGCCCCTACCGAGCTACTGAGCGTCTCTCCCGCAGAGTCTTCCACTGGAGTTTATCATCTCCGTAACGCTTTCGCGATTACTAAATGATCCTGTAACGAAGCGCGCTGCTCTCCGTTGGATCTTCTCTATCTCTTCTATCAACCCTATCTGGTACGGATCCCACACTGCTGAGCAGTATTCAAGCAGTGAGCAAACAAGCGTACTGTAACCTACTTCCTTTGTTTTCGGATTGCATTTCCTTAGGATTCTTCCAATGAATCTCAGTCTGGCATCTGCTTTACCGACGATCAACTTTATATGATCATTCCATTTTAAATCACTCCTAATGCGTACTCCCAGATAATTTATGGAATTTACTACTTCCAGTTGCTGACCTATTTTCTAGCTAAATGATAAGGGATCTATCTTTCTACGTATTCGCAGCACATTACACTTGTCTACATTGAGATTCAATTGCCATCTCCTGCACCATGCGTCAATTCGGTGCAGATCCTCCTGCATTTCAGTACAATTTTCCATTGTTACAACCTCTCGATACACCACAGCATCATCTGCAAAAAGCCACAGTGAACTTCCGATGTCATCCACAAGGTCATTTATGTATATTGTTAACAGCAACGGTCCCATGACACTACCCTGCGGCACACCTGAAATCACTCTTACGTCGGAAGACTTCTCTCCATTGAGAATGACATGCTGCGTTCTGTTATCTAGGAACTCTTCAATCCAATCATACAATTGGTCTGATAGTCCATATGCTCTTACTTTGTTCATTAAACGACTCTGGGGAACTGTATCGAACGCCTTACGGAAGTCAAGAAACACAGCATCTACCTGTGAACCCGTGTCAATGGCCCTCTGAGTCTCGTGGAGGAATAGCGCGAGCTGTGTTTCGCACGACCGTCTTTTCCGAAACCCATGCTGATTCCTACAGAGTAGATTTCTAGTCTCCAGAAAAGTCATTATACTCGAACATAATACGTGTTCCAAAATTCTACAACTGATCGACGTTAGAGATAAAAGTCTATAGTTCTGCACATCTGTTCGACGTCCCTTCCTGAAAACGGGGATGACCTGTGCCCTTTTCCAATCCTTTGGAACGCTACGCTCTTCTAGAGACCTACGGTACACCGCTGCAAGAAGGGGGGCAAGTTCCTTCGCGTACTCTGTGTAAAATCGAACTGGTATCCCATCAGGTCCAGCGGCCTTTCCTCTTTTGAGCGATTTTAATTGTTTCTCTATCCCTCTGTCGTCTATTTCGATGTCTACCATTCTGTCATCTGTGCGACAATCTAGAGAAGGAACTACAGTGCACTCTTCCTATGTGAAACAGCTTTGGAAAAAGACATTTAGTATTTCGGCCTTTAGTCTGTCATCCTCTGTTTCATTACCATTTTGGTCACAGAGTGTCTGGACATTTTGTTTTGATCCACCTACCGCTTTGACATAAGACCAAAATTTCTTAGGATTTTCTGCCAAGGCAGTACATAGAACTTTACTTTCGAAGTCACTGAACGCCTCTCGCATAGCCCTCCTCATCAGTCCCCTAGAACTTAGAACTACTTAAACCTAACTAACCTATGGACATCACACACGTCCATGCCCGAGGCAGGATTCCAATCTGCGACTGTAGCGGTCGCGCGGTTCCATTGTAACCTCAGTCTACATTGAAGTGACAATAGACGAGGGATACCCGCTAATATCGTGTCGCTCCTCCTTTTACCCGCCATAGTGCAGCAACTACGTGGCATGGGCTCAGCAAGTCGTTGAAAATCCTCTGGAGAAATACAGACCTATGCTGTCTCTATAGATGTCCATAATTGCGAAAGTGTGCTGGATTTTGTGAACGAACTGACCTTTCGATTATACCCATAAATGTTCGATTGGATTCATATCGGTCGAGCTGGGTGGCTAAATCATTCGCTCGAACAGTACAGAATGTTCTTCGAATGAACTGCGAACAACTCTGGCCTGGTGACATGGCTCATTGTCATCTATAAAAATTCCATTCATCAAAATTGTTCAAATAGCTCTGAGCACTATGGGACTTAACATCTGAGGTCATCAGTCCCCTAGAACTTAGAACTACTTAAACCTAACTAACCTATGGACATCACACACGTCCATGCCCGAGGCAGGATTCCTATCTGCGACTGTAGCGGTCGCGCGGTTCCAGACTGAAGCGCCTAGAACCGCGTGGCTACAAGGGGCCGGCTCCATTCATCGATGGTAGCGAATGCTCTCCAAGTAACCTAACATAACCATTTCCGGTCAATTATCGGTCCAGCTGCACCACAGGACATAGTCCATTCCATGTAAACACAGTCCACAGCATTATGAAACCTCCAACAACTTGTACAAAATACCTTCTTGACTAACTGCGCCACATTCAAACCGTACCATCAGTACTTACGAACTGAAATCGGGCCGGCCGCTGTGGCCGAGCGGTTCTAGGTGCTTCAGTCCGGAACCGCGATGCTGCTACGGTCGTAGGTTCGAATCCTGTCTCGGGCATGGATGTGTGATGTCCTTAGGTTAGTTAGGTTTAAAGTAGTTCTAAGTCTAGGGGACTGATGACCTTAGATGTTAAGTCCCATAGTGCTAGGAGCCATTTGAACCATTTGAACTGAAATCGGGACTCATTTACTACGCCACGGTTTTCCCGTCGTCTAGGGTCTAACCAACGTGATCACGAGCGTGGGAAAGACGCCGCAGAGGATGACGTGGTGTTAGCTGAGGCACTCGGGTCGGTCGTCTGCTGCCATAGCCCATTAACGCCACCGCACTGTCCCAACAGATACGTATGCTGAACGTCTCACATTGACATCTCTAAATGGTTCAAATGGCTCTGAGCACTATGGGACTTAACATCTATGGTCATCAGTCCCCTAGAACATAGAACTACTTAAACCTAACTAACCTAAGGACATCACACAACACCCAGTCATCACGAGGCAGAGAAAATCCTTGACCCCGCCGGGAATCGAACCCGGGAACCCGGGCGTGAGAAGCGAGAACGCTGCCGCACGACCACGAGCAGCGGACTGACATCTCTATGTTTCACACAGTGTTGATTGTCCGTTAGCATCGATAACTCTACCCAAACGCTGCTGCTCTCGATGGTTAAGTGAAGGGCGTCGGCAACTGCGTTGCCCGCGGTGAAAGACATTGCCTGAACTTCCGTATTCTCAGCACGCTCTTCACCCTGTGGATCTGGAAATATGAAATTTCCTAACGATTTCTTAACGATTTCCTAAATGTGATGTGCGACACGTGCATCTCCAATTACCGTTCCGCGCTCGGTTTCGTAATTCCCGTCGTCACGGCAACGTCTGCAAACTTTTCAGATGAATCACGTGAGTAAAAATAACAGTTCCACAAACGCACTGCCCTGTTATACCTAGTGCACGCGATACCACCGCCTCCTGCATATGTGTAGATCTCTGTACCATGTCTTTTGTCACCTGAGTGTAAGGCAACGGCGAACCTAACACGTGGCCATTTTTACGAACAGAGCGCTCAGTTTGTACAGGGTGACACACGGGAGACGGACGGTTTTGAACTGCGTAGTACTGAAGGCGCGGTGGTGGGAGGTGGTCGTGGTGGGGATAGTTCTGAGCCACACAAGACACCATTTCATTTACTCAGTCGCTCTGGAGCAGTGGGACTTGCAGCGTCAAGGGTTTGTCTACGACAGTTTCGTGAAAAGTGGTGAGTCTGTTATCGCTATACAGGGATTGTTTCGTGTTCGTTTGATGTTGGTCGACATGGAGCTGTTCCGAGCCGTAACACAATCCTCAGATGGGTGGAAAACTTCAGACCAACTGGAAACATACTGGATAGGAAGCATCCTGGACCGAGAGGCAGAGTAACGACACCAGAAAATGTTGAAAGGCAACCAGCAGTCAGAAGCCCAGGACGGTGAGCTAGACGTCATTCTAGTGAGTTACGAATCAATTGTGTATCGGTTAGACGAATTTTGCATAAAGAATTAAAATTCCATCCCTACAAAATGCTCATTGTCCAACAACTTAAGGAAACTGATTTTGCTGTACGAGAAGACTACGCTTACAGAATGCAAGTGATTTTGGGATCGAATGAAAATGAAATTTAATTGATGGGCGATGAAGCTCATTTTCATTTAAAGAGGACTGTGAATAAGCAGAACCTACGTTACTGGGCTCCAGAGCATCCACACCTTATCCACCAGCGTCCTCTACACTCAGAAAAAGTAAGAGTCTGGTGCGCTCTTGGCTTTGTTGACATTATTGAACCTTATTTTTTGAAGAGAACGGGGTCTAAGTTACTGTTAATTCGGTTCGTTACATTCGTACGCTTGAAACATTCTTGAAACCAGAACTAAGAAGACGACGAGTCCCTTTGCAACACGTTTGGTTCCAGCAGGATGGGGCAACATCGCACACTGCAAACACTTCAGTGACACTTCTTAGACACATGTTTCACAGCCGGATTGTCTCACGTTTTGGCAATGTTCCTTGGCCTCCCAGGTCTCCCGACTTGTCAGTATGTGACTTTTTTCTGTGGGGCTACCTTAAGATCTGTGTCTATAACCACAAACCACGAAATTTGGACGGGTTGAAGAATGCAATCATTCAAGAAATTGCTGCTTTCCCTGCAGAGACTTTGGTCTGTGTGATGGAGGATTTTGGGAAGATACTTGTGTCCTGCATTGGAAATGATGGACATCACCTTGATGACATTATATTTCACAAAAAACTTTGATAACTAAAATGGCAAATAATGAGCTTTGATTTTGTGTAAATAAACATGCATTAATTTTAATGTTGGCTGAGTATTATTTCATTAAAAACCGTCCGTCTCCCGTGTGTCACGCTGTACTTCCGCTGCTGTGCCTAGGCCCATGAGAAAGACAGCCCATGGCGCGTATGTCACGCCAAGTGATACTACAGGAGTTATGAGTGCCAGCAGCCGTCTCTGGAGGAGAGCGAATAACTATCTCAGACGAGTTTAGTAATTATTGACTACTTGTTTAAATGCATGCCAAGTTCTCAGTAGCACATGATACAATTAAGACATTTAGAGAACCTTTCCTATTAAATATTGATTTACCGTGGGGCCTGCACGGAGCCGAGAGTTCGCGAAGTATGGCGGGATGGCGGACTAGTGTGACGTCACAAGTTCGCTGCCAGGTCCTTTTATCTCGCTGGTCCAGCTGTTCTGCCTAATGACGCCCGAACGACGCATTTTAGAGCGAGAGCTAACTGCGCAAGCGGTGAGCCGGCAAGTGAGGTTGCTTGAGCGCTCGCTCTCGCCTAGCCGCCTCGTGAACTGGCCTGCATTAGAGACTTTCATCAAGCTTTGGACCAAAACTCACCGAAAACTGTTACAACCGGAAAATAACTGGGAGTGACTACACGGAGCCATCTGAAGTGCACTAGCCACATAAAACTACACACTGGCCATAAAAATTGCTACACCAAGAAGAAATGCATACGATAAACGGGTATTCATTGGCCAAATATATTATACTAGAACTGACATGTTTACATTTTCACGCAACTTGGATGCATAGATCCTGAGAAATCAGTACCCAGAACAACCATCTCTGGCCGTAATAACGGCCTTGATACGCCTCGGCATAGAGTCAAACAGAGCTTGAATGGCGTGTACAGGTACAGCTGCCCATGCAGCGTCAACACGATAACACAGATCATAAAGAGTAGTGACTGGCGTATTGTGACGAACCAGTTGCTCGGCCACCATTGACCAGACTAGCCCGCCATCCCGCCATACTTCGTGAACTCTCGGTTCCGTGCAGGCCCCACGGAAATCAATATTTAATAGGAAAAGTACTCTCTAAATGTCTTAATTTTGTCGTGTGCTACTGAGAACTTGGCATGCATTTAAACACGTAGTCAATAATTATTAAACTCGTCTGAGATAGTTATTCGCTCTCCTCCAGAGACGGCTGCTGGCACTCATAACTCTTGTAGTATCTGTGTCTATAACCAGTTGGTGAGAGATCTGGAGAATGTGCTGGCCAGGGCAGCAGTCGGACATTTTCTGTATCCAGAAAGGCCCGTACAGGACCAGCAACATGCGTTCGTGCATTATCCAGCTGAAGTGTAGGGTTTCGCAGGGATTGAATGAAGGGTAGAGCCACGGGTGGTAACACATCTGAAATGTAACGTCCACTGTTCGGAGTGCCGTCAATGCGAACAAGAGGTGACCGAGACGTGTAACAAATGGCACCCCACACCATCACGCCGGGTGATAGGCCAGTATGGCGATGACGAATACACGCTTCCAATGTGCGTTCACCGCGATGTCACCAAACATGGATGCGACCATCATGATGCTGTAAACAGAACCTGGATTAATCCGAAAAAACTGACGTTTTGCCATTCGTGCACCCAGGTTCGTCGTTCAGTACACCATGGTAGGCGCTCCTGTCTATGTTGCAGCGTCAAGGGCAACCGCAGCCATGGTCTCCGAACTGATAGTCCACGCTGCTGCAAACCTCGTCGAACTGTTCGTGCAGATGGTTGTTGTCTTGCAAACGTCCCCATCTGTTGACTCAGGGATCGAGACGTGGCTGCACGATCCGTTACAGCCATACGGATAAGATACTTGTCATCAAATGGCTCTGAGCACTATAGGACTTAACTTCTGAGGCCATCAGTCCCTTGGAATTTAGAACTGCTTAAACCTACCTAACCTAAGGACATCATTCACATCCATGCCCGAGGTAAGATTCGAACCTGCGACCGTAGCAGTCGCTCGGTTCCGGACTGAAGCGCCTAGAACCTGTCATCTCGACTGCTAGTGATACGAGTCCTTTGGGATCCAGCACGGCGTTCCGTTTTACCCTCCCGAACCCACCGATTCCATATTCTGTTACCAGTCATTGGATCTCCACCAACGCGAGCAGCAATGTCGCGATACGATAAACCGCACTCGCGATAGGCTACAATCCGACCTTTATAAATGTCGGGTACGTGATGGTACCCATTTCTCCTCCTTACACGAGGCATCACAACAACGTTTCACCAGGCAACGCCGATCAACTGCTGTCTGTGTATGATAAATCGGTTGGAAACTTTCCTCATGTCAGCACGTTGTAGGTGTCACCACCGGCGCCAACCTTGTGTGAATGCTCTGAAAAGCTAATCATTTGCATGTCACAGTATCTTCTTCCTGTCGGTTAAATTTCGCGTCTGTAGCACATCATCTTCGTGGTGTAGCAATTTTAATGGCCAGTAGTGTAAATACACACAAAGAAGCTGCTAAGTATAGATTCACTAGAAGAGCCTTATAGATATGTTAGTTATCCACAAACGAAATGGCTTAGAAAGCTCTTACCAGGTTGAATTAATGGAAGAGTTAGAGAAGATATAAGAGAGCGCAACACGTTTAGCCACGGGAAGGTATAGTAGGTGCGACAGCGTTACGGAAGGGCTCAATAAACTTCGGCGTTAGTTTACTCAGGCAACATTTACTTTGTGAAGTATGGATATTATTTTGCTCTCTCTAAAAATTCTGTTTCTTACATGAATATCGATATGTATATTTCACAGGGGGCAAAACCGTGTAGCTGAGTAATCTTTGATTATTGCTACAATATCTCTGCGTTGCTATACCGTCTCTAGCAAGTTACACGTGTTCTATGTTGACCAGTGCCGAGTAGCAGACGTATTTTGAAAAATGGACAGGCAATTTTGTTTATAAGTGTGACATGAGACTGATGACATTCGAGGATGAATATTTGTAATGCAGTTATGGAGAGAAAAGCCAAGGAGATTATATGCGAGTTTTTCTGGAATACTGAGGTATTGAGGTAAGTACGCAAGCGAGTACCATTGCTTTTTGTTATAGAGATTGTACACTACTAGCCATAAAAATTGCTACACCAAGAAGAAATGCATATGATAAACGGGTATTCATTGGGTAAATATACTAGAACTGACATTTGATTTCATTTTCACGCAGTTTCGGCGCATAGATCCTGAAAAATCAGTACCCAGAACAACCACGTCTGCCCATAATAACGGCCTTGACACGCCTCGGCATAGAGTCAAACAGAGCTTGGATGGCGTGTACAGCTACAGCTGCCCATGCAGCTTCAACCCGATACCACAGTTCATCAAGAGTAGTGACTGGCGTATTGTGACGAGCCAGACGTTTTCAGTTGGTGAGAGATCTGGAGAATGTGCTGACCAGGGCAGCAGTCGAACATTTTCTGTATCCAGATAGGCCGGTACAGGACCTGCAAAATGCGGTCGTGCATTATCCTGCTGAGCTATAGGGTTTCGCAGGGATTGAATGAAGGGTAGAGTCACTGGTCGTAACACATCTGAAATGTAACATCCTCTGTTGAAAGTGCCGTCAAAGCGAACAAGAGGTGACCGAGACGTGTAACCAATGGTCCCATATCATCACGCCGGGTGATATGCCACTATGGCGATGACGAATACACGCTTCCAATGTGCGTTCACCGCGTTGTCGCCAAACACGGATGAGGCCATCATGATGCTGTAAACAGAACCCGGATTCATCCGAAAAACTGACGTTTTGCCATTCGTGCACCCAGATTCGTCGTTGAGTACACCATCACAGCGGCTCGTGTCTGTGATGCAGCGTCAATGGTAACCGCAGCCATGGTCTCCGAGCTGATAGTCCATGCTGCTGCAAACGCCGTCGAACTGTTCGTGCAGATGGTTGTTGTCTTGCAAACGTCGCCATCTGTTGACTCAGGGATCGAGACGTGTCTGCACGATCCGTTATAGCCATGCGGATAAGATGCCTGTCATCTCAACTGCTAGTGATACGAGGCCGTTGGGATCCAGCACGGCGCTCCGTATTACCCTCCTGAACCCACCGATTCCACATTTGCTAACAGTCATTGGAACTTGACCAACGCGAGCATCAATGTCGCGATACGATAAACAGCAATCGCGATGGGCTACAATCCGACCTTTATCAAAGTCGGAAACGTGACGAGACATCACAACAACGTTTCACCAGACAACGCCGGTGAACTGCTGTTTGTGTATGAGAAATCCGTTGGAAACTTTCCTCATGTTAGCACGTTGTAGGTGTTTCCACCGACGCCAACCTTGTGTGAATGCTCTGAAAAGCTAATCATTTGCATATCACAGCATCTTCTTCCTGCCGGTTAAATTTCGCGTCTGTAGCACGTCATCTTCGTGGTGTTGCAATTTTAATGGCCTGTAGTGTAGTAACGAAGTGCAGATAGTAGGACTGTTATAGGGATTGCTCTTCTAGGAAGATGAGACCGCGTTTTTCAAGTTATTTCTGGAAGTCGATTTTTAGAACATTACTCTGAATATAGATTTTCATTTTACTTTTGTCAGCAATCATTTGTCACCAGTCAAAATTCCCTCACTTCATTCAGGTTATTATTTTCGTACGCACATTGCACTTTGTGGTACGCAATTTTCAGTCACAGAAATTAATGTTTCGTTGCTGCTGTATTCTGTGCACTGCTTTCGAGAAATCTGCGAAGATGTTTGTCAAGACACGAGTTAAGTGAAAATACAGTTTAGGGCCAGGAATTTCTTTCTAAGTCCAGTTGCGCATTTATTTCAGGAGACGGGTTACATTGAGAGTAGCACTGCATTTTTATAGAAACAGTCAACTTCAGTTTGTCGACAGTGTTGAGCAAATCATATTAGGTTTTGGTATAATTCAGTATAATCGGAGTTTTACACAGTACAAGTGTTTAAGTTAAGAATTAGTCTGTTAGATAATCTTTTTTGATAGTTTTTGCAGGCAGTTTTAGGTAGATTCACTCACGCAGAGAGAAACAGAGACAGGCGGTTAAGTTACAGCTTCCTTCCACACAAGCCTCACGATGTGAGCAAGGTGAGTAAACCAACGAAATTAAAGCTCATAATGATATTTATCGACAGTCATTCCGCCGTAGAACCAATGGCGAATCGAACAGAGGAGGGGGAAAATTAGTGCTGTACAAGAAGGAAGTTGTGAAATGGCTTGCTTAGATGTAGGTGCAGATATTGTGTCTACACTCTTGTCATACGCAAAATGTCGTCACCATATACGGTACATCCTCAAATGGAACAGTAATTCCCATTATCTTTGCCAAATAAGTTTAAACTCTCTCATCTCGGCTAGACTTCACTTTTTTACTTAATAATTTCTGTATTTGGTAATTATATTTGTTAAGAGAATCGACATAATTTTCTAGGTCAGCCAGTGTCTCCAGACTTGACCCTGTCTGACTAGTAAGCCACCCACCTCCCCGCATTTACCAGTTACACCCTTTCCCCTCCCACTTTTCCTCCTTCTGATACACAACGCTGCACAAAGTAAGCAGTGGCCAGCAGACGGATTGAGTTTCTGCGCCGTTTTGTAGTTACAGCGTCCTATGGCCTGGGGAATGCGATCCGCGTATCCAGTTCGCAACCGCAGGTGCCCGCAAGAAAATGATCGCCGCAACCACGATATCCTGCAACATCATCCGGTCGAGCACAGGTGCCCCATGATATCAAGTCCGCCACGACTGCACAGGTGCCCATGAAACCAAATCCGCCAGGACTCCGCGATCTCGGCAGATACATCCGTTGCTGCAAAACTAAATTAACCGAGGTGATGTGAGTAAGCTACACACGTTATCTCTCTTTCGCACCTAGAGCGTGTCCGTTCTGTGTGAGAGCTTATCTTTGTACGTCTGGACATTAAATAGATTTCTCCAATGACCAACGAGGATGTGAAGCTATCTACAGGGTGATTCAAAAAGAAAGAACAGATTTCAGTTGTTTATTACAAAATATAAATGATAGAAACACATTGCGCATGTCACTGGACAAAGGAAGGTTCATCTTCTTGACACAGATGCGCTATTATTTGGTTGTAGCAACATGGCGACTACACCACAAGAGAAATAGTTTGGTGTGCTGGAATTTGCGCGAAGTGAATTCATTGTTCAAGTGCAAGGTGTATTCCGCCGTCGATTCAGCAAGAGGTCGCCTCTGCACAAACAGATTTGCGATTGGCATACAAAATTCTCGGAAGTTGGTTGCATATGCAAAGGAAACAGCACTGTGTGCCAGGCACGTCTGATGAAAATGTCGAACGTATCCGAGACGCGTGCATACGGAATCCTCGGAAGTCCGCAAGACAGCCAGACCAGGAACTTCAACTTCCTCAGACAATGAAGGGCGTCTTCTGAAACGACGCCTGCATGTACATCTTACAAGCTGCATGTACTGCAGCAACTGGGTCCCGATGTCCATTTCAGAAGGCACGAATTTTGCATTTTGTTCCTCCGCGATGTGGTAGAGGACACTTTTACCGAACGATAATCTCTTCGGGTAAATAACCCACCATAATGTAAAAACTGCGGATCACAAAATCCTTGCGTCGTCATCGAACATGAAGGAGAGTTATGGAAACTGAATGTGTTTCGTGCCGTATCTGCCCAGAAATTTTATGGATCTCCGCTAAAAAGTGGTGAAAAACGTGTCAGAAATGTCATACATGGTCATAAGGCAAAGTCAGTTGTTTCCTCAATTTCACGAGATTCCAATGGTTTCAGCTTTATGCGCGACGGCGCCACAAATCACTTTGACTTTGAGATGTGGCGTTATCTTAACAACACCATCTCACACCTTTGGATTGGCCGCCCAGGTCACCAGACCTCACACCTTGCGATTTTTTTCTGTGGGGGTACATAAAAGACATAATCTTTGTCCCATTCTACTCTTCAAGATCTGAGAAATCAAACTGTTGAAACTGTCGATTCAGTCGAGAGGGATCAATTGATTCGTGTGTGGAATGAAGCGGACTATCGTTTCGGTGTTTCTAGTCGAGAAACGCATGGTGCTCATGTTGAGTCGGTGGTATAGTGTGAGTGCACACACCCGAACTTGGAACCGTCCTCTATTCATTGACACGCGCAATGTGTGTCTTTCTTTCACGAATTGTCGGTAATAAACAACTGATATCTGTTCTTTCTTTTTCAATCACCTTGTATAGCCAACATAACTCAACAAGCCAGAATCCCATCCTTGCTTCTTGCTTACTACCTTCGCCACGTTTGACAATATTCCTCCCCCCCCCCCCCCCCCCCCGCACCATTCCACTCCGCGTCGGAGGTTCGAGTCCTCCCACGGGCATGGGCGTGTGTGTCGACCTTAGCGCAAGTTAGTTTAAGTAATATTAAATAGTGTGTAAGCTTAGGGACCGTTGACCTCAGCACTTTGGTCCCATAAGACTTTACCACATATATTCATTTTATTTTTTTCAATTTTTTGTGGGTCATCATTCTTCTGACACCTTTGATGAGGCTGGCCGCGGTTACTTACTAGGTACCAATCACTTCGTTTCGGAACAGTACACATTTTGTGCCACAAACGTATTACCCACATTTACATTTCACATCAAACAGCCAAATGTATGGTTCAAATGGTTCAAATGGCTCTGAGCACTATGGGACTTAACTTCTGAGGTCATCAGTCCCCTAGAACTTAGAACTACTTAAACCTAACTAACCTAAGGACATCACACACATCCATGCCCGAGGCAGGATTCGAACCTGCGACCGTAGCGGTCACGCGGTTCCAAACTGAAGCGCTTAGAACCGCACGGCCACAACGGCCGGCCCAAATGTATGTGTTATGCGTTTTGACTGACTCTGTTGTGTGTTAAGGGATGTATGGTTATTGTGCAACTACAAGGGATTGTGTTCTTGTTTTCATGTGGCGGCTGATCACTCGGATAATGACTGTGAAGACCAAGCCGTGCAGTCGAACGGCTGGCCACCAGCTGCAAGGCGTCGGAAGAAGGTCATCGATTCTCAGGGAAGCCGTTGTGTATTGTCCTGTTATCTCCGATTAGTGACGAAACATTAAAACGTTTATTACTAAAAATGTATGTCAATGATTTCTTATTCGGTTGAAAGAAATTCATCGGTTAGTAGTTAGCTGTTGAGGGTCACTCTGATTAACTTCGCGGTGATTAAAAGTAATGTTGAGCGAAATCTGACAATGCACATTGATGTGGGTTTAAATATTATGTAAGAGTAATGGACTGATTCATTGATATTACGAAGATTATTTGTATCAAATGATGCACTTTATTTTTACAGGGTACGTACTCAGAGAAAGTCTACGTGAAATATTTCTAAGAGGGAGTGATATTTTTCCTTTTCTAAAAAAAGTTTCAACGTCTTTTACTTGAATGAATAAATTTATTAATTGTATTTTCCGAAACTTTTTATTCAATTTCTTTGTCGCCCTGTGGTGAATGAGTGGATTGAGAGCTATTCTATTAACAGCTTTTCTCTCTCGTGTTCGTTTCAAGAAAACCTGCAACAGCGTTGTAGAAATGAATTTTTGATCCAGCGACCTACCTATTAAAAAGAAGCGATCTGATTCGGAAAAGACGATTCTAATTCTGTGCCGACTGAGAAGAATTTATGTGAGTTATGAAAACATTTTGTGTCTGAAATCCGAATTAGGAATCGCCAAATAAATAAAAGTAAATAATAATAGCCCACAACACTTACGGCCTCCCCCAACTATTGTTTATAAACGCTGTAGTCATATTAATGTAACCACCGTCTACGTTAGACATCACAGTGCAATAACCACTCAAAGACGGCCGATGGCAGCTTTAATATTGCAGGGTAATAAATGTGTCGGGGTGGGGGAGTGGGGGTCGCTCAAAACAGTACAGTCGTTGTCGTAATCAGAAAAAGGAGCCATTCATCTGATGTCCAAAAGGATATGGTCATTGGCTTTCGGGCCAAGTGTGGAAGCATTTCTAAACTGGCTAAGTTTGTTAACAGTTCATGTGCCATCGTGGTTGATGAATAACTTGCATGGCAAAATGGTCCTACTGAAAACCGGCGGGTAGGCAGTTATCATGCACCAAGAAACATAGATGACAGGGATGAACGATAGCTGCAGAGATGTCTAGGGGCGAATAGACGTGGCAACTGTTCAGCAACTCACCGCCAAGATGAACCAAGGGGATGCCAACAGTGTCTGCTCGACGACCGTTCAGAGAAAGTTTCAGCGGATGGGCCTCCGGCAGCAGGAATCTGGTTCAGCACCCATGCTGACTTTCTTTCAACGGCGACGACGGCTGGTATTTGCTCGCCAATACCGCAACTGCACATCCACTGCGTGGCGACAGGTGGCCTTTTCAGATGAACCACGTTTTATGAGTCATCGGACAGATGGACGTTGTCGTGTAAGGCGAGAAATGTGTGAAAGCAAGCACCCTTCAACAGTCGTCGTAAGGGTCAAGCCCGAAGGGCATTCCATGGGTGATCTCGTCATTCTGGAAGCCACAATGAATCAACATAAGTATGCATCTACCCTTGGGACCCATGTCCACCCCTAATGTTGTTCGCTTATCATTGGAACAACGGCATAAGCCCGCAGGGCATGCAGTGTGCCGCATAGCTCGCAGTGTACGTGGGTGGGCCAAAGAGAACTAGGAGGAGTCTACCGTATTGACCTGGCTACCAAGCTCCCGGACTTAGACCCAGTCGATAATCTGTGGGACACATCGATCAGGCTGTTGGCGTCTTGGATCCCCAACGGAGATACCTGGCGCGTCTGGCCACAGCACTGGAGTTGACAAGGCTCCACATCCCTGACAGCTGTAGCCAGAAACTCACTGACTCTCTCCTTGTTCTTCCGCACTGGAAAGCGTGGTTATTCAGGCTTTCGACCGGCCGTCACATTAATATACACTACTGGCCATTAAAACTGTTACACCAAGAAGAAATGCATACGGAAAACGGGTATTCATTGGACAAATACATTATACTAGTACTGACATGTGATTACATTTTCACGCAATTTGGGTGCATAGATCCTGAGAAATCAGTACCCAGAACAACCACCTCTGGCCGTAATAACTGCCTCGATACGCCTGGGAATTGAGTCAAACAGAGCTTGGATGGCGTGAACAGGTACAGCTGCCCATGCAGCTTCAACACGATACCAAAGTTCATCAAGAGTAGTGACTGGCGTATTGTGACGAGCCAGTTGCTCGGCCACCATTGGCCAGACCTTTTTCCATTGGTGAGACATCTGGAGAATGTCCTGGCTAGGGCAGCAGTCGAACATTTTCTGTATCCATAAAAGCGCGCACAGGACCTGCAATATGCGGTAGTGCATTATCCTGCAGAAATGTAGGGTTTCGCAGGGATCGAATGAGGGTAGAACCAGGGTCGTAACACATCTGAAATGTAACGTCCACTGTTCAAAGTGCCGTCAATGCGAACAAGAGGTAACCGAGACGTGTAACCAATGGCACTATATACTATCACGCCGACGTAATACGCCAGTATGGTGATGACTAATACACGCTTCCAATGTGCGTTCACCGCGATGTCGCCAAACACGCATGCGACCATCATGATGCTGTAAACAGAACCCGAATTCATCCTAAAAAATGCCTTTTTGCCATTCGTGCAGCCAGGTTCATCGTTGAGTACACCATCGCAGGCACTCCTGTCTGATGCAGCGTCAAGGGTAACCGCAGCCATGGTCTCCGAGCTGATAGTCCATGATGCTGCAAACGTCGTCGAACTGTTCGTGCAGATGGTTGTTGTCTAGCAAACGCCCCCATCTGTTGACTCATGGATGCGGCTGCACGATCCGTTACAGCCATGCGGATAACATGCCTGTCATCTGGACTCCTAGTGATACGAGGACGTTGGGATCCAGCACGGCGTTCCGTATTACCCTCCTAAACCCACCGATTCCATATTCTGCTAACAGTCATTGGATCTGGAGCAACGCGAGCAGCAATGTCGCGATACGATAAACCGTAATCGCGAGAGGCTACAATAAGACATTTATCAAAGTACGCATTTCTCCTCCTCACACGAGGCATCACAACAACGTTTTACCAGGCAACGCCGGTCAACTGCTGTTTGTGTATGAGAAATCGGTTGGAAACTTTCCTCATGCCAGCACATTGTAGGTGTCGCCACCGACGCCATCTTTGTGTGAATGCTCTGAAAAGCTAATCATTTGCATATCACAGCATCTTCTTCGTGTCGGTTAAA
The DNA here is from genome assembly GCF_023898315.1 of Schistocerca nitens. Classification (NCBI taxonomy): domain Eukaryota; kingdom Metazoa; phylum Arthropoda; class Insecta; order Orthoptera; family Acrididae; genus Schistocerca; species Schistocerca nitens. The sequence continues at coordinate 1,161,534,242 of NC_064614.1, forward strand.
TTTCGCGTCTGTAGCACGTCATCTTCGTGGTGTAGCAATTTTAAAGGCCAGTAGTGTAACTCGACAGTATGTCAGTATGTCCGAGTTTCTATCCTCCCAAACAATTTTTGCCTTCAACAGATTCCTCTAATGCCGCGGACATTACTACATGATGCCATAACACATACCCTGTTATCCTGCCCATTCTGCTGGTTAGTAGTTACACACGTTTCCGATTTGTCGCTTATTCTACAGGGAGCCTCCTTATTTCTTGTGAGTACACTACACTTTCTGCATAATTCTCTTTCTGCACAACATTACGATTCTCTTTTTTTAATGGGTTTGCCACCGTCTATTGGTGTTCTTCTTACATACATTCTGAGAAATTCTTTGTAATAGTGTCCGTCTTATGTCCTCCTTGCTTTGTCTATCATGAACTACTTTGCCTGCAACGTACAAAAATCCCATAACATTGTTTAGTACGTGGGCCCCGATTTTAGCATTGTGTTCGACTGAAATATCACTTACGTTGCTCCGCAATACCGTCAGCTTTCCCTGCTGTTCTCCCAACCCATATTTTTTTACAGTAGAGGTATGGCGTCAGTGGCCGGGATTTCCCAGTCGGGAAGTTCGGCCGCAGAGTGCAGGTCTTATTGGGTGCGACGCTACATTGGGCGACCTGCGCGTGGACAATGGGGATGAAATGATGAGGACAGCACAACACCCAGTCCTTCAGGAGAGAAAAATCTCCTTTCCAAGACGGAATGGAACACAGGCCCTCGTGTATGGCAATGCAAAGCGCTGACCATGCAGCTAATGGGACGGACGACAGTAGAGGTTCGTCGCATCAACAGCTCCTAGTTCTTAATCGCTTTACTGATGACAGAATGTCACAGCGAATGTCTTCATTAATAAAATTTCACATTGAATTTTAATCCCACTTGTAAACCTTTATATCAATTATTTCTTCTACATACAGGTGGAACGTATAGCAGAGACTCTACATTCCTGCCATATGCACTTCTTTTATACGAACGTATCTCTGTTGGTGTTGGATGTTACTGTTCTCTCTTCGTTTTCGTACACATACATTATGAGACTTTCAAAACGTCTTGGACCACATTGCATTTCCATTCTTCTGTATATTATTCTGGTCAGCAAATTGAATGATTGAACTGTAAAACTGATTGGGTGATATTTCTGCCCTTGCCACTCAATACTTTTACTTACTGGGCGTATACATACGGCACTACATATAAGAATATGGTATTCTGATACATAGTTCGAAACCACGCACTGCTCAGGCAACTACTTAGATTTTAAGATGATCGAATACTCATCAAACCTGTCGTATCATAAAAATAACGTGGAACTAAGAAGGTAAAATAAAGCATAAAATTTAAATTTCTGAACAGATAGGGCACCTCTCTCGACGAATATGTCGGTGACTGTGACTATTAGAGATACTGACGAGCGGCATTCAGGTTGCTATAATCTGTAACGCTTTCAAAAACATCGACAAATTGCTAATTCTAGTCAAACCAGCGGCTCGCACGGTTAGAGCTGACTCTCTCGCAAGCAAAACGCAAACCAGTATAACTCTCAGTATCGACAGCTACATCTGGTCCTGCAGACATCAGGCGGGAAAGGCGTCTGCATCTGAGTTTCCGTTGTGAAGCTGTAATGTATAGGGTAGTTCCAGAAGATTCAGCCCATTTTACTAGACTTTATTTTGTACTTCATATTGGAAATTTAGGATGAAATTTAACTTTCAGATAGCACTACAATGTTTCATTTTCGAAAGAACCATACGATTTTACTAGAGGATATATTTCTCACTCAATTATCTTTACTGTTAGCCGGCCGGAGTGGCCGTGCGGTTCTAGGCGCTACAGTCTGGAGCCGAGCGACCGCTACGGTCGCAGGTTCGAATCCTGCCTCGGGCATGGATATGTGTGATGTGCTTAGGTTAGTTAGGTTTAATTAGTTCTAAGTTCTAGGCGACTGGTGACCTCAGAAGTTAAGTCGCATAGTGCTCAGAGCGATTACCATTACCCATCTTTACTGTTAGAATCAAAGTTCTCGTTTGCCTTCCAGAAATCTTCAACGTGCGCTCCAGCGGACACACAAAAAGCATGCAGAGTGTAGTCAAACTCGTTCCTTACGCACCTTGAGCTCACGCGGCTTTGAAAGTCAGTGGTGCAAAGCAACATGCGGACGATCTATAGCCGATTTTTCACAACGCGACCTACTTAATGAACGCATGTACGCAAACTATGAATAGCATGGCGTGTATACTATGAGTAGTCACAACAACAGCAAATTACTGTACTCCGTATGGTGAGAGAGGAGCTCTAATAGTTGAAGTGACTTTGGCGCACACGCTTTACGCTTCCGCCAGGACCAGTCAGACCAAGAGACTTTGTTTACGTAACCGTGGCAACGCCCCAGTGTCGCTGTAGTGCTAGGCGAACACTGCTTTCAGTCAGTGCCACAACGTGCTTCATTGAGATTTGTGTGTGTAGGGTATGCATCCCACTAATTCTGTAAGTTTCTTGCTGTGTGTGTGGAAACTGGCTTCCTATGCTGCAGATAAGATGGCTTTTGAGAAGAAGGTACGTCAAAATCTAAAGCAAGCGACTTTCTGAACAGACTGCGTGTTTACTTTGAAAGGGCAAGGACAGATGGTGGGCCTTTGATAACAGTGAGTAAAGTGATTGGCAGGGTGGCGGTAGGAATGAACATCTCTACAGCAACAGTGAAGAGAGTCACAAATGATCAATAGGTTGCCAGTACAGATGGGAGCCCTGTTACTGTAACACTTGGCACTTCAAGGAAGACACCGTGTCTCATGTGTCTGAAACAGGCAAATATGACGAAAGTGCTATCAGGCAACGTAAACAGGGCGTTCATATTAACCGAAGACAATGAAATATCTCTAAAAATACACATCGGATCTGATATGTTTGCGTAAGCAGAAGAAACTAACGATCAAAGTCCGTAAACAATTTATTGGACTGTTCAACTAACCATAACAAAATCCTCCAAGTATAACACCAACACAAAATAGCGATCCGTTGTCGAATCACAACTACATACAAGAATAATATAGAAAATGACTGAAATAATTTCCTAATAGTCTCCACCAGAGACTTCTCCGATATAGCAAGCCTAATCCAGAGATCAGCGAGAAGATCCAAGCCGGGCTGCCGGGGCGGCAGCTACCCACGTCTGCTGTCGGTCGATGAATTGCCGATGTGCGGCCGAGTGCCGGCCTTTATAGCGTTTCGGCGGATGAGTACCTCGCAACCATTTTCCATCACATGGTTTGACGTGTGAAAATAGTTCCGTCCTTATGTTTATGTGGGCCGGTTGTGGCCCCTGGTGGCCGCTGGTGTCTTTGCTGTGGTGTTGATGTTGTTGTTGTGGCCGTTCATCAATATTGCCTGTCGGTTGTGTAGTGCTTCGGTGTGCCTGCGAGCGGGGAACCCGCAGCTACAGGCTGTCGGTTTGGTTGCTGATAATCTAGGCGCCGTGATGTCTGGTGGAGAAGGCCACAGCAGGATAAAAAAAAATTGTAAGTCCAATTTGCTTGTCTCGGAGGGGGACATCTAACGACACCACAGTCGACCCCCGCACCCCGTGTGTAGGTGGCGGGAGGCAACTTTGAAATCTTTAATGGGAACCCCCATTTTTATTGCAGATTACGATTCTACGGCAGAATCTACATATGTTTTGTCTGAAGCATTCCGTCGTTTCGCCACATATGGTGCTGTAATCGGAGGAATAGAAATAGGTACGCTACCGTAATTTACTACATGCTGATCAATGGACCTCCAATGTCCAATGGCACGTGGGTATCCACCTCCATGCTGCCGCTGTTGGACAGACCAGTATTTTATAACTCCTAACTGGAAACCACATTCGCAACGCTGTATTCCTCCGACAGACCGGACAGGAGAGTATTCAACGTGCCACTGTGGCCGTGTAGCGAGCTACGATGTATCGTAACAGGCAGTACTGTGCGACCGGAGCTCACGTAAGGTGCAGTCGTAGAACAGACAGTGGCTCCAAACAGTGCAATACTTGCGCAGAGTTTATTGCCTGCACACCTACCTATCATTTGGAGAACATACATCCAAGTGGATGATGAATGTTGCAACCACAAAAGAAAAAACTGAAATGATCCTGACTTACGGAGAAAGTAGGAGAAATGTTGAGGCTGCTGTTGCCTTGTGTGCCGAGCGTTTTCCAGAGAAAGTTCGCTCTCGTCAATTCTTTTGGAAGGTTGTGAATGCCTTTACGCCTGATGGCAATATACGGAGAGGCAAAAGGAAACGAAGGAAACGTATTACAAGAGAAGCTAATGAAATTGCTGGAGCAGCAGCAGTGCACGAAAGTCCACAGATAAGCGCCCGGCAGTTACACCGTGATCTGGTATGTCCGTAGGTAGTATTGTCACAATACTGCATCGTCATAAGTACCAACCACAACACGTATCAAATGGTTCAAATGGCTCTGAGCACTATGGGACTTAACATTTGAGGTCATCAGTCCCCTAGAACTTAGAACTACTTAAACCTAACTAACCTAACGACATCACACACATCCATGCCCGAGGCAGGATTCGAACCTGCGACCGCAGCGGTCGCGCGGTTTCATAACACGTATCACTTAACCCTGAATTTCATGGCGCCGATTTCCATAGCCGGGTAGTGTTTTGTAAAATGGCACGGCCGACCAGGATGGTCGAGCGGTTCCAGGCGCTACAGTCTGGAACCATGCCTCGGGCATGGATGTGTGTAATGTCCTTAGGTTAGTCAGGTTTAAGTAGTTCTAAGTTCTAGGGGACTGATGGCCTTAGAAGTTGTCCCATAGTGCTCAGAACCATTTGAAAACGGCACGTCAACAAATGCAAACGACCCCCACATCCTTTGGCGAGGTACTATTTTCCGATGAGTTTACATTCACAAATCATCATAGCGTTCACCGGCAAAACATGCATTACTGAAGTGTAAACAATCTGCACTGGTTACGGCAAGTTGATCAGCAACGTCCTTGGTCGAATAACGTATGGTATGTCTTCATGTGGAACAAATTTATTGGTCCGCATTTTATGGGCCGAACGTTGAATTGACACAAATATAGAACTTCTTTTGTACTGGAACTACCGGTACTACTGCAGGATGTTGCCCTGGACGTTCGACAACGTAGTTGGTTACAGCATGACGGTTGCCTAGTACATTATGCAATTGAAGCACAGGAGGTATTTGACCGCCAGAGGTGGCCCTTTTAACTGGCCCGCTACGTCGCCGGTCTTGACATCGCGGATTTGTTTTGTTTTGTATAGGAATATTTAAAGTGTACCAGAAAGTGCGAAGAGATCATGAAGACCTGGCTGACCGCATCGGAAACGCCTGTGTTGCCATTCCCCCACAGACATGCTTCTGTGCGTATCACTACGCTTATTGAAGTTGGCGGTACTACGTATGAACACCTACTCTAATTGGAAAAGCAGAACAGCGTTCGCCTCGAGTCACTGCCACAGCGACGCATCGAGTAATCCCCTGTCCGATATTTCGTTGGAATACAACGTTGCAAATGGCGTTTCCATTCAGAAGTTATGAAGTACTGGCCTGTCCTACCCTCGCTGCATGGAAGCGCGCACCCACGCGCCATTGGATGTTTAAAGGCCATTGGTTAGCATGTCATAAATAATGACTGTGTATCAGTTGTATTCCTCCGATAACAGCGCCTTTTGTGGCGAAACGAAGAAAGTGCTTCAGACAAAACGTATGTAGACTCTGCCGTAGAATCGTAGTCTGCAATAAAAAAACGGAGGTTGCCACTCAAGATATCAAAGTTGCCATACGTCACCGGCGCACGGGGTAGGGGTCGAGTGTAGTATCATTGGATGTCCCCCTCCAAGACAAACAAATTGGAGTTCTAACTTTTTTTTGATCTGGTGTATAGTTTTTGAGATGTTTCAACGTCTTCAGATAAAATGAACACTTTGTATACGTGTGCTACAGGAGGAAGGAGTACCTGACACTTGGCAGGTTGATGTAACTGTCGAACTGTGATTTGTTACCAGCAGAACGACAAGTCGCTCCATTGTTTCAAAAACAAAGCCTTCCCATGGAGAAATTTCTCAGGAGATAGCTGCTAAAGAAATGTGGAGACATTCTACATGGAGATGTTTCCTTCGTGAGTTGCTAGTAGTGAATCCGGAGACTGTAATATCGATTGACGAAACATGGATGGAAGTGCGTAATGCACGATCCGTCGCGTGGACAGACGACACGCGCCACGGACCTGTGAGTGTGCCAGGTGGTAAGGAAGGACGACTAATTACTTGATTCAAATTGCTCTGAGCACTATGCGACTTAACTTCTGAGGTCATCAGTAGCCTAGAACTTAGAACTAATTAAACCTAACTAACCTAAGGACATCACACACATCCATGCCAGAGGCAGGATTCGAACCTGCGACCGTAGCGGTCGCTCGGCTCCAGACTGTAGCGCCTAGAACCGCACGCCCACTTCGGCCGGCGAGTAATTACTGTTCGTGCTGGCTCTATGAATAGTTTTGTGCCTGGTGCTACAATAGTGTTTCAGTCAAAACAACTGTCGTCTACCAGGAGGAAATGAATGCAGATATATTTAAGGATTGGTTCGTTACTGGTTTGCTACTGAGGCGTTACTTTCGTTTTGCATCAGGTTACAGTAGGAAGTGATTATTTTTTCTATATCGAGATATAGGTTTTTCTTTGATTGCTAGCAGCTTCAATACTTCGCTAGGTGAAAGGAATATTTGACGCATTTGTTTATTTCTTTTCATGTTTTCACAAAGAGGTCACACGCCGTTTATATTTGTACTCATTATATCCTGTATGAGTGTCCATGGGGATGAATGGAAGTCAAATGTAGCGGGAGCATGTACCAAAGGGAACTGTTTAAGGGAATAGCAGTCATTGTCAATATTTCAAGAATAACGGCAGGTAGGCCAGCGCAGCAAGCAAAGATGAAAACAGGCACAAGGGTAGGTTACAAAGTTGGTGCGGGGGTGAGGTGAGCCTCTCCACCACTCATGGCCAGCCATGAGACGGACCGGACGCGGGAGCACAGCAGCTCGCAGATTTGGTGAGATAAAAAAATGAGGTAATACGGGTAAAAATTCACGACAGAGTATGCTCATAGTACGCATTCAACATATCTTCATCGGTACAGGTTACGGCTTTAATTTATTTGCAGTAGTTTTCTCGGAAATGTGTTTGTAAAATTTTGCTTTGTGGTAGCTAGCATGCAACAGGAACCATCAGTTCATGCAGCTATTTCCCGAGTTATAAGCTTCACTTTTAACTCAATGAGTGCACATTGCGTATCAGATGGTAGATCGACAAATTTATGTCGCGAAATTTAATTATTTTTGGTACTTTCTTTGTGAGTTTAGTTCGCACTTCATTTTGGCGCCAATAGTACAAAGTCCGATAAAGTGATCAGTTCTCGAGTTTTCAGTATGCTTACAGTTGTTTTCAGTGACATATTTAACCGTTATGATGAAATTATTCGAGTAGTGTTTTCCTTTTGTAATTGTTCTACCCATGAGAGGTTTAACGGTCATTGAGACATAAGTTTTGTAACTGAAGAGAAATTCTAATGTGGCGTCTTCTAAAATATTTTCATCAGAGTAGAAAATAAATGTTTTAAATGAGAGTCAGCATTTCAATTACGAAATATTCTCCCAGTCACCTGATAAATGAAATGGATAGCATATATCTTGTTGTTGTTGTTGTTGTGGTTCTGAGACTGGTTTGATGCAGCTCTCCATGCTACTCTATACTGTGCAAGCTTCTTCATCTCCCAGTACGTACTGCAGCCTACATCCTTCTGAATCTGATTAGTGTATTCATCTCTTGGTCTCTCTCTACGATTTTTACCCTCCACTCTGCCCTCCAATACTAAATTGGTGATCCCTTGATGCCTCAGAATATGTCCTACCAACCGATCCCTTCTTCTAGTCAAGTTGTGCCACAAACTTCTCTTCTCCCCAATTCTATTCAGTACCTCCTCATTAGTTATGTGATCTACCCATCTAATCTTCAGCATTCTTCTGTAGCACCACATTTCGAAAGCTTCAATTCTCTTCTTGTCCAAACTATTTATCGTCCATGTTTCACTTCCATCCATGGCTACACTCCGTACAAATACTTTCAGAAACGACTTCCTGACACTTAAATCTATACTTGAAGTTAACAAATAACTCTTCTTCAGAAACGCTTTCCTTGCCATTGCCATTCTACATTTTATATCCTCTCTACTTCGACCATCATAAGTTATTTTGCTCCCCAAATAGCAAAACTCCTTTACTACTTTAAGTGTCCCATTTCCTAATCTAATTCCCTCATCATCACCCGACTTAATTCGACTGGATTCCATTACCTCCGTTTTGCTTTTGTTGATGTTCATCTTATAACCCCCTATCAAGACACTGTCCATTCCGTTCAACTGCTCTTCCAAGTCCTTTGCTGTCTCTGACAGAATTACAATGTCATCGGCGAACCTCAAAGTTTTTATTTCTTCTCCATGGATTTTAATACCTACTCCGAACTTTTCTTTTATTTCCTTTATTGCTTGCTCAATATACAGATTGAATAACATCGGGGATAGGCTGCAACCCTGTCTCACTCCCTCCCCAACCACTGCTTCCCTTTCATACCACTCGACTCTTATAACTGCCATCTGCTTTCTGTACAAATTGTAAATAGCCTTTCGCTCCCTGTATTTTACCCCTGACACCCTTCAGAATTTGAAAGAGAGTATTCCAATCAACATTGTCAAAAGATTTCTCCAAGTCTACAAATGCTAGAAACGTAGGTTTGCCTTTTCTTAATCTGGCTTCTAAAATAAGTCGTAGGGTCAGTATTGCCTCACGTGTTCCCATATTTCTACGGAATCCAAACTGATCTTCCCCGAGGTCGGCTTCTACCAGTTTTTCCATTCGTCTGTAAAGAATTCGCGTTAGTATTTTGCAGCCGTGACTTATTAAACTGATAGTTCGGTAATTAATACTTTAAATGCATTTTGTTCAAATGGTTCAAATGGCTCTGAGCACTATGGGACTCAACTGCTGTGGTCATTAGTCCCCTAGAACTTAGAACTACTTAAACATAACTAACCTAAGGACATCACACACATCCATGCCCGAGGCAGGATTCGAACCTGCGACCGTAGCAGTCGCGCGGTTCCGGACTGCGCGCCTAGAACCGCGAGACCACCGCGGCCGGCTGCATTTTGTCGAGACAACGTTTGTCACATTGGTTCGCATGATTTAAAAAAAAAGGTACTCTGCAAAACTGGAGGCCTTTTTGGATATAATAAAACAGACGATTGTAATTTGGACATGACCCTCAAAAATCAATACATTTTCCACACTGTTTATTATTTATTTGCATTTAGAAATTTACTTTGGGAAATTTGATGTTTGAGATTCACGCCATTTAGATTTTACAGTGAACACATAGTGCATAGTGGGGCGATTACTCTGTTGTAGAAATAATTCAAAAGCAAAGATCGCCTAAATACTGTTCAGTGGATAACTGGTTTCAACACACTAAAGGTGCCATTATCGGATCTGAATGATGACACCTTTAGTGTGTTGAAACCAGTTATCTACTAAACAGTATTTAGGCGATCTTTGCTTTTGAAATATTTCTGTTGAGATTTTAAATCTGATAATTGGTCCCTGAGCGACAGTGCACGTTACCAATATGCTCCAGAAAGCCGCACGCAAAAATTCGATTCTTCAGGGCTTCATATCTCGGGTACTATTGATCAGCGAGATAAGAGGTCAAGTGTTTTGGATCGCCCTTGTCCAAGCGATGATTTGTATACCTTTCGCAAGAACAGACATACTGCAGCTATCATACTATTCAGGGTCAAAATATAAACATTATACACTCCTCCCAATCCAGGTAAATTAAAGCAAATCGGTTGGTTCTTTTGCACTAGGTGTGATCTAGGGTGGACCGCAGGTGGCTTATGAAAGCAAAATTTGTTCATTCGCGGTTCCTGAGAAAACCACGAAGAACCATTAGCTTTGGGTGGCAAAAGTACCGATTGTGGTCATGGCCACTTCTGTAATTTCCATTCGTGGCAAATCATCGACATTTTTACCATATGTTCTTAAGATATGGTTCTCGGGGAACTTCAAAAATTTTGTTGGTGGCCTTATCCATTACCGAGATCCAGAGGTACATAGTTACCGTTCTTATTCACGTAAAATATGTATGTATTACCTAGTCTGAAGCGTAAAAGTAATTTTAACTCACGCAATGAATACGTGGCAAGGGTTCTATAGTGATCGCAAAGGTGGTGAGGTCAGAATTTTTTCGATAGTAAGACTTTATGATGCGTTTTCTCTGTATAATGGGCATTTCACGCCTGTACAGATATGCCCAAAGTGGTACTCCAGTCACAAAAATGTGGTACAACCGATCTCAACGTATCCGGTAATGATTGAAAATGACTGCCAAAACTTATGTAAAACTGGAGAGCTAGCATATCTAGGAAAATATTTGTAATAATACCTTTACTCTTTTAAGATACAAATCATATGTCGCAAGTTTTATTTTCGATGAACTGCGATCGATGACCTACGTATCCAGAAAAAATGCGAACAAAACATTGTGTGTTACCTATATATTATGTATACTTATGTGTTGTGTGTCGCAGTATATAAATAAACTGTCGAAACTTTGCTGACGTATAGAAGTTGTTTTATATAAGAAGTACACCTTGCTGTACAAGGGAAAGGAGACCAATGGAGAAATGCTCCTGTCGCTGAAGAACTGTGACAGAAAATCCGTTACAGAGAACCAGTAACCTCATTCCAAACCATAAATTTTGGCACATGAACATATTCGCGTTTTTTTTTTTTTGTGCTGGATGAGAGTAGCAGAGAGACAATGACCGTGGAAGAGAGAGGAGAGAATGCCAGTAGGAGAGAAAGAGAGAGGAGACAGTGATGGCGGGAGACAAAAATTGGCAGTGAAGGAGAAAGACGGATGAACACAATAGCAGTGGGAGCCTAAGAGAGAAGAGATATTGATGGTCAGTGTGAAACAGTGGCAGTAAAAGATAGAGGGAGGTGGATGAAGATAGAAGCAGTGGAAGCAAAAGTGAGAGGAGACAGTGGAAATGAAAAATATAGGTGAGTGGAGACCATACATGGGCTTGGGGCGTCTGGTTCCTCCCAGACCGGCGAACGTGAAAACGTAAGTGTGGCGGAGGGCGCATTTTGAACAGAAATTTTAAACACGTGAGTGTAGGAAAAAAATAAAGCTAGGACATCTCATAATTTTTGAGCTGCCGAGGTATGGTGGATACGGTATCGGTCGCTATCCAGTCGGCACAGCTGCCACTGCGGGATGCAGGCGCCGCCACGAAAGTTTACGCCGCTGCCAATAATATGCAAGGAGCCCGTCTCCGTAACTCCAGCTTCTGGCCTACTGAAGTTCAAACATAGAGGCTCAGAGCGCCATTTTTGTGCGTTTGCCATTTCATTATATTTACAGACTCTCATAACAACCAGGGCTCGTCATCTATGGAATAGTCAATGTTAGCAACAGTCACTGCAAATAAATAAATAAATAAATAAAAAATAAAAAAAATGGCTCTGAGCACTATGTAACTTAACATCTGAGGTCAAAAGTCCCCTAGGGCTTAGAACTACTTAAACCTAACTAACCTAAGGACATCACACACATCCATGCCCGAGACAGGATTCGAACCTGCGACCGTAGGGTCGCACGGTTCCACACTGATACCCCTAGAACCGCTCGGCCACAACGGCCGGCACTGTCACTGCAAGTCCAGTAAACAAAGCTATGTATTATTTTTACTATATTAGATGTGGAATAAGTTAATATCTGAATACTCTGTCCGTATACCGCTTCGGTTCCTTGCTACTGTATCCACTTAAAAAACACAAAGTGAGTGAGAAGTTACAACACTGGAGACATTGGCAGTGGAAAAGGAAGACAAAAGGAGACACTGACTGTGGAGTATACTGTATGTCGTGGGAGAAAAAGAAGACAGTGGGAGAGAGACGTATATAGACAGTGGTAGTGACACGGAGATGCTTAGTATGAAAGCTTAACTAGAGAGAGAGTGAGAGAGACTAGGTAACACGAATTAGAGTGTTTTGTGTTAAAAGAGCGCGAATATGTTCGCATAATAAAATTATTCGTCAAGAAAGCGGATTGAAAGTTGAGGAAGCTGATTCTCCACTTTTCTGTCAGAGTCTTTTAAAGAGGAACATATTCGCATTTTTTGCGCTTTGACGGGATCCTTTTTTCACTGTTGTATACATGTTTAATTTTGACTGCAGACCTGAAATTTACCCTCAATCGTGTGAACCCTTTAGTAGTCCAGTCCACGCAGAGGGACTTTTGCAGCCATTTTGCGCCGCATAAGCTAATCAATTTTGTAGACGAAAATTATTTACGTAGTATTTAAGCCATGTACTTTTGTTTGTGAAAATAAATTTATAAAAAACAAAAATTGCAGCTTAAAAAAGCTGAACAGGAGCATAAAATGAAACTACGAACCGGGAAACCCACTTAGACAATAATGTTCAGATCGTCGACCTTGTTCACTTCCAAACACACTGAGATGGCAACAGTGATGAGACACCTCCTAATATCATGTCGGACCTTCTTTTGCCTCAGTGAGGCACGGTCTCAAGAAGTCGTTGGAAGACACGTGCATAAATACTGAGCTATGGTGCCTCTAGAGCCGTCAATAATTGCCAAAGTGTTGCTGGTATCAGGATTTTGTGCATGAACTAACCTCTCCATTTCGTCCCACAAATTTTCGATGGGATTCATGTCTGGTGATTCAGATTTCCAGATCATTCACACGAAATTTCCAGAATATCCTCCAAACCAATCACTAACAATTGTGACGCAGCGACATGGCGCATTGTTATCCACAAAAATTCCATCGTTGTTTCGGAACATTAAGTCCATGAATTGTTGCAAATGATCTCCAAGTAGCCGAACACAGAACCGACCCCATGCTAGCACAGCCCACACCATTATGGAGCCACAACCAGCTTGCACAGTGCCTTGTTGACAACTTGGTCACAAGGCTTCATAGGGTCTGGTACCAGACTCGAACCCTACCATCAACTCTTACTAATTAAAATCGGGACTCATCTAAGCAGGCCTTTGTTTTCCATTCTCCTAGGGTCCAACAGACAAGGCAATGAGCCCAGGAGAGGTGCTGTAGCCGATGTGGTGCTGTTAGCAAAGGCACTCGACTCGACCGTCTGCTGCCATAGTCCGTTAACGACAGATTCAGCAGTATTGCTGTAACTATAGTTCCGTCGTACGTTCCACATTGATTTCTGCGGTAATTCCACGGAATGTTGCTTGTCTGTCAGTACCGACAACTCTATGCAAACAGCTTCGCTCTCGTTAAGTCAAGGCTGTCGGGCACAGCGTTGTCCTCAGTCAGAGGTAATGCTAGCCATTTGGTATTCTGAGCACACTCTTGATACTGTCAATCTCGGAATATTGAATTCCCCGACGATATCCGAAACGGAATGTCCCATGCGTCCCTCCAACTACCATTTCGCGTTCGAAGCCTGTTAATTCCCCTCTTGCGGCCACAATCACGTCCGTAACCGATTCAGATGAACCACCTCAGTACGAATGACAGCGCCGCCAATGTACTGCCGTTTTATACCATGCGTACGCCATACGACCGCCATCTGTGTGACACACACAGTGGTTACGGTTACTACAAGCAACACCACAAGTTGGGAAACGGGGCCAAATGTCTAGTAGTTCACTGTTGAGTTGAGATTTTCGCAAATGTTTTATTCGTATCTTACAGAAACTAGCAGTACGGCAATAAACAGCCTTTTAAAACACGCAGCTAACGCCAATCAAAGTAATTTATAGCAATACAACAATTTCAAAAAATTTAAAAACATTAGTATTTTTTAACAGGCTACTTAAGTAAATACAGAACTTTGTTAATAAGGTACGGTGAGGTAGTGAAGCTACCAACACCGCCATTTCAAAAAATTAAACAGGTCTCAGCAAACACACGATTAATGGCAATAAAGGGAATTTACAAACTTGGAGGAATTTAAAAACATTTTAAACAAAAGTGTCCTGGAATATCATTAGAACATAACAGATATGACGGACCCGTGTAAGGCGGCCACAAATAACCCACTCAGGGATTCTCAGGCTAGACAGAATACTGACCAATTGAAATACGCCCGTAAACCCACTTGCCACTCTCAGGCTGGTCACTGCGCCGACTTTTAGCCAGCGAAAACTTGTTATAAGATGACTTGACTTGCTGACAGAATTAGAGCTAACCTCGTGCAAGGAAACATTACACCACACAGTCCTGAATGAGCGACCACATGATCGACCAACAAGAAGCATGAATTTACTCACAATTCACGACAGATAGCGAAACAGTTAAACTGGCCAAAACTACACCTCCCATCGGACAGTAACGAGAGGAGGAGGAAAGATCACTGGCTTCAATTACACCGGTGCCGGGGACAGGAAACCCGGTCGCCGGAGGCCACAAGCCAGAATAGACGCTGGTTACACAAAATTATTACTTAATGATTAAACCTTCAACCAACTTAACTTGCAATTATGCTCGAACAGGCAGTACACGACCTCCGATGGCAAGGATCCACACACCCGACCGCGCACGCGTCGCCAGCGTACCCAACACGCCACGGTCACGCGACAACACGTCTTCTCTGCAGCGTTGACGGTTAGTGACCGCTCCTTCATGTTAGGTGTCTGCTTTTAAACTCCACTGTTGAAACGGAGGATTTAAAGAAGCTTGTTAACGTCCCACCAAGGCGAAATGAACAGCAACTACTCGTGGGGCGGTTCTGTATACAACCTACATGCGGGGAGCTCTTCTGTCAACTCGACCCGCTCGTTACACACAACCGACATACATCACGTGGCGACTCGGTACAACTGACCACGCCTGCTTCGCGCTGGAGAGCCACACTGCCCTCCCATGTCCACCACACTCTCTTCGCGCAACGCCCCTACTTCCGCGCCACCACACGAGGTTACAACTGGTCAAAGATCTCACTTCCTCCATAGCAGTTTCCGGGAAGCAAAAACGCAGATATCGATAGCAGAGGGAAAAGACAACCAAGCAGCCTCTTAATGACAGACAACATATGAAACAAACATGTCAAGGGAAGAAAAGGAAAATCAATGCAATCTAAAGACAAGGTCTAGCACGAGTCGACACACGGCTCACTGTGTATGATCATGTCGCTACCCCATGACTTTCGTCACCTCAGTGTACTGCGCCCAGTTGCTTCGGGACGCTCCAACAATAGGTGAGATGAGAAAGAAACGTACCTTTATGATGTGGCAGGAAAGCCTCCTGGCTGCGTGACAGTGCTGCGGGTTCTGCAGGGTTCGAAGCCGGCGCTGCACCAGCTCGGCAGTCTGCTCCGCCAGCCGGCGCCTACTCTGGTCTCGCCCGTCCAGCCGCCACAGCTCGCTCAGGTCCGACACCAGAAGTCTGCACAGTAACACGGCCGATTCGGCTGGCTTCGGACAGAAGGCAGCTCACAAGGGATTCAGCGATGTGTGAGGCACTGTCCCCGCTACCTTCCACTGCACTAGGGTGAGAGGTACTGCCGATCAGAAAAATATTGTCCTCCTAGTATGCTTAATCGTCGACCTTGATGGGTTCTGTCGTGCTTGAATATCCGCGGTTTAATTGCTATACTTTTCGTTCATGGTTCGTTATACAGGGTGATCCAGTGATAGTGACCGGGCCAAATATCTCACGAAATAAGCATCAAACGCAAAAACTACAAACACCGAAACTCGCCCGTCTAGCTTGAATGGGGAAACCATATGACGCTATGCTTGGCCCACTAGATGGGGCTGCCATAGGTCAAACGAAAGTCAACTGCGTTTTTAAAAATAGGAACCCCCATTTTTTATTACACATTCGTGTAGTACGTGAAGAAATATGAATGTTTTATTTGGACCACTGTTTTCACTTTCTAATAGATGGAGCTGTAATAGTCACAAACGTATAAGCACGTGGTATCACGTAATATTCCGCCAGTGCGGACGTTATTTGCTTCGTGATACATTACCCGTGTTAAAATAGACCGTTTACCAATTGCGGAAAAGGTCGATATCGTTTTGATGTATGGCTATTGTGATCAAAATACCCAACGGGCGTGTGCTATGTATGCTGATCGGTATCCTGGACGACATCATCCAAGTGTCCGGACCGTTCGCCGGATAGTTACGTTATTTAATGAAACAGGAAGTGTTCAGCCACATGTGAAAGGTCAACCACAACCTGCAACAAATAATGATGCCCAAGTGGGTGTTATAGCTGCTGTCGCGGCTAATCCGCACATCAGTAGCAGACAAATTGCGCGAGAATCGGGAATCTCAAAAACGTCGGTGTTGAGAATGCTACATCAACATCGATTGCACCCGTACAATATTTCAATGCACCAGGAATTGCATGGCGACGACTTTGACCGTCGTGTACAGTTCTGCCACTGAGCACAAGAGAAATTATGGGACGATGACAGATTATTTGCACGCGTTCTATTCAGCGACGAAGCGTCATTCACCAACAGCGGCAAAGTAAACCGGCATAATATGCACTATTGGGCAAAGGAAAATCCACGATGGCTGCGAAAAGTGGAACATCAGCGACCTTGGCGGGTTAATGTATGGTTCTGCATTATGGGAGGAAGGATAATTGGCCCCGCATTTTATCGATGGCAATCTAAGTGGTGCAATGTATGCTCATTTCCTACGTAATGTTCATCCGATGTTACTAAAAGATGTTTCACTGCATGACAGAATGGCGATGTACTTCCAACGTAATGGATGTCCGGCACATAGCTCGCGTGCGGTTGAAGCGGTATTGAATAGCATATTTCATGACTGCTGGATTGGTCGTCGAAATACGTTCACCGGATCTGACGTCCCCGGATTTCTTTCTGTGGGGAAAGTTGAAGGATATTTGCTATCGTGATCTACCGACAACGCCTGACAACATGCGTCAGCGCATTGTCAATGCATGTGCGAACATTACGGAAGGTGAGCTACTCGCTGTTGAGTGGAATGTCGTTACACGCATTGGCAAATGCATTGAGGTTGACGGACATCATTTTGAGCATATATTGCATTAATGTGGCATTTACAGGTAATCACGCTGTAACAGCATGCGTTCTCAGAATTGATAACTCCACAAAGGTACATGTATCACATTGGAACAACCGAAAAAAATGTTCAAACTTACATACGTTCTATATTTTAATTTAAAAAACCTACCCGTTGCCAACTGTTCGTCTAAAATTGTGAGCCATATGTTTGTGACTATTACAGCGCCATGTATCACAAAGCGAAAAAAGTGGTCCAACTAAAACGTACTAACGAATATGTAATAAAAAATGGGGGTTCATATTTAAAAAACGCAATTGATATCCGTTTGACCTATGGCAGCGCCATCTAGCGGGCCAACCATAGCGCCATCTGGTTTCCCCCTTGAAGCTAGACAAGTTTCGTTGTTTGTAGTTTTTTCGTTTGACGCTTATTTCTTGAGATATTTGGCCCGGTCACGATCAATGAACCACCTTGTATAGGTTGTAACTACGAGGGGCTTTCAATAAGTAATGCAACTATTTGTTTCTTAAAGCAGGTTCGTGTTATTTGGGATTCCAATACACCATATTAATCCCCACTCTTTTGGCTAGAAAAACCTATTTTTCCAAGTTATCTCCGTTCAGTACGACGGTTTAGGCCACATTACTAGGGGGGCCTGTGTGCCGGCATGGTATCACTTTGCTAGCGTCTTGCTGCATCAATAACCTCACCATCATCTAGGTACTGCTTCCCGCAAATTGCATCCTTCATTGGGACAACCAGATGTAAGTCGGAATGTGCAGTTTTCGGGCTGTAGGGTGGACGAGGAAGAATAGTCCAGTAAACTTCCGTTAGGTCCTCTCGGGTGCGCGGACTAATCTGAGGCCTTGCGTTGACACGGAGAAAGAGGAGTTCGTTTGCATTTTTGTGGCGACGAACACACTGAAGCCGTTTCTTCAGTTTCCTGAGAGCAGCACAATACACTTCGGAGCTGACCGTTGCGCTCCGCGACGGAGGTCATCAAACAGCGTAGGAGAGGCTGTGTGGCGGACTTGTTTCCGGTTTTGAAGTGGTGAAACCATGTTTCATTGTTGTGACAATGTTCGGCCTCAAATTGCCTCGTAACGCGCAAGCAGTTCTGAACAGACCATCCTTAGTTTCTCTTCATGCACTTCTTTTAGGCAGCGAGGAATCCAGCGTGCACACGTCTTTGAGTACCGCAACTGGTGGACGAATGTGTCAGTATTACCGACAGAGATGTCCAGTTGTGCAGTGACGTGTTTGATTGTGATCCGTCGATCACCTGGAGTAAGAGTGTTCGCACGTTACAAAGTTGCAGGGCACGCTGGAAATAACTGTGCAACTGGACAGCACGCGAGACATAGGACACGTGTGCGCGAGCTTTTTATGATAGTGACAAACACCCTGTCCAGGGGCTCACCGTGCTTTTGTTCACTGCTGGGTATTCGTACAAATTTTGCAAGCGCCTATGAATATCTGCGACGCTCCCGGTTTACTCCATAAGAAAAGCGATGCTATCTCTCTGCTTGGAAAGCATCTCAGTTGCAGACGCCATTTTGAAGGCTAGATATAGCTCTGCCACCTATGGGAATTTCATGGAAGTGAAGGGCTGAAGCAGGAATATTCCACACGTCTCACGACAATTCCGCATTTTTTCACTTGAAACTGCTCGAAGAAAAAACATTAATTGAATGTCCCACGTAAATTCCCTATACAGGCGTTGAGGACTTGTAGTGGGGACCAAGATGGTTAACTTTAGCATTGAAACTCATGTCTTCCCGCTATACACAAAAATACCATAACACACATTCAAATTTCCCGCATTTTCTGTCCCACTGACTTAGGCTATTACGTACATCATTCACCAACGACCTGATGACCCACGGCCGCCACAGGTTTGTTTACATACGATTCAGTTGAGTTTGTGATCTCTCCATAGAGGTCTGTATCTGCTGTTGCGGTTTGCTCCTCGTTCATACCGTACAATTGATCCGGTCCAGATAAGTTTGTACAAGGCCGTGCTGAGAAGTAATGGCTTCGAATTTTTACACTACTGGCCATTAAAATTGCTATACCACGAAGAGGACGTGCTACAAAACGCGAAATTTAGCCGACAGGAAGATAATGCTGCGATATGCAAATGATTAGCTTCTCAGATAATCCACACAAGGTTGGCGCCGGTGGCGACACCTACTAGGTGCGGACACGAAGAAAGTTTCCAACCGATTTCTCATACACAAACAGCAGTTGACCGGCGTTGCCTGGTGAAACGTTGTTGTGAAGCCTCGTGTAAGGAGAAGAAATGCCTACCATCACGTTTCAGACGTTGATAAAGGTCGGATTGTAAAAAAAAAAAATGGTTCAAATGGCTCTGAGCACTATGGGACTCAACTGCTGTGGTTATCAGTCCCCTAGAACTTAGAACTACTTAAACCTAACTAACCTAAGGACATCACACCCATCCATGCCCGAGGCAGGATTCGAACCTGCGACCGTAGCAGTCGCACGGCTCCGGACTGCGCGCCTAGAACCGCGAGACCACCGCGGCCGGAGGTCGGATTGTAGCCTATCGCGACTGCGGTTTATCGTATCATGACACTGCTACTCGCGTTGGTCGAAATCCATTGACTGTTAGCAGAATATGGGACCAGTGAGTTCAGGAGGGTAGGAGGGTAATACGGAACGCCGTGCTGGATCCGAACGGCCTCGTATCACTAGCAGTCGAGAAGACAGGCATCTTATCCGCATGGCTGTAACGGATCGTGCCGCCACGTCTCGATCCCTGAGTCAACAGATGGGCACGTTTGCAAACTATCGGCTCGGAGACCATGGCTGCGGTTACCCATGACGCTGCATCACAGGCAGGAGCGCCTGCGATGATGTACTCAACGACGAACCTGGGTGCAAGAATGGCAGAACTTCATTTTTTCGGATGAATCCAGGTTCTGTTTACAGCATCATGATGGTCGCATCAGTGTCTGGTGACATCGCGGTGAATGCACACTGGAAGCGTGTATTCGTCATCGCCATACTGGCGTATCACCCGGAGTGATGGTATGGGGTGCCATTGGTTACACGTCACCTCTTGTTCGCATTGGCGGCACTTTGTACAGTGGACGTTACATTTCAGATGTATTACGACCCGTGGCTCGACCCTTCATTCGATCCCTGCGAAACCCTACATTTCAGCAGGATAATGTTGCAGGTCCTGTACGGGCCTTTCTGGGTACAGAAAATGTTCGACTGCTGCGCTGGCCAGCACATCCGCCATATCTCCCCCCAACTGAAAACGTCTGGTCAATGGTGGCCGAGCAACTGGCTCGCCACAATATGGCAGTCACTACTCTTGATGAACTGTGGTATCGTATTGAAGCTGCATTGGCAGTTGTACCTGTACACGCCATCCAAGCACTGTTTGACTCAATGCCCAAGCGTATCAAGGTTGCTATTACGGCCAGAGGTGGTTGTTCTGGGTACTGAAAAAAAAAATGGTTTAAATGTCTCTGAGCACTATGGGACTTAACTTCCGAGGTCATTAGTCGTCTAGAACATAGAACTACTTAAACCTAACTAACCTAAGGACATCACACACATCCATGCTCGAGGCAGGAATCTAACCTGCGACCACAGCGGTTGGGCGCTTCCTTACTGTAGCGCCTAGAACCGCTCGGCCACCCCGGCCGGCTGGGTACTGATTTCTCAGGATCTATGCACCCAAATTGCGTGAAAATTTAATCACATGTTAGTTCTAGCATAATATATTTGTCCAATGAATACCCGTTATCATCTGCATTTCTTCTTGGTGTAGCAATTTTAATGGCCAGTAGTGTATATGAAAACTCTTAAAGCTTTTCTACATCTACATCTACATCGATACTTCGCAATCCATCTTACGACACTTCGTGGAAGGTACCAAGGTACAACGTATCACTACTAGTCATTTCTTTTTCTTTTCCACTTGCAAACAGAACAAGAGGAAAACGTCTGGCTATACGCCTCCGCATGAGCCCTAATTTCTCGTATCTTATCTTCGTAGTCCTTAGGCGAATGTACGTCGGAGGCAACAGAATCGTTTTGCAGTCAGCTTCAAATGCTAGCTCTCTACATTTTCCCAATAGTTTCCCTCGAAAATAATGTCGCCTTCCCTCCAGGGCTCCCCACTTGAGTTCCTGAAGCATCTCGATAACACTTGCGTGTTGTTCGAACCTAGCTACAACAAATTTAACAGCACGCCTTCGAATTGTTTCGATATCTTACTTTAAATGGAACAATATTCTTCATGGACGCAGCCCTCTGGTGCTAGAGTGCTCCGAACTGAAACGTGAAACATAGCGATGTGGAACGTAACTATTTCTGTGTGTAAGGAACAACATGCCATAATCGAATTTCGAACTCGAGGAGTTCGCCCACACATGAAGCACCGTCTCCTTCAGCACGATAATGCCAGCCTACACAGAGCGCCGCAACACCTGCAACAGTCCAATTCTTTAGGTTCACTGTCATCGACCCTCCTTTATACAGTAGCGACTTCGTCCATCCGATTTTCGTCTGTTTCCCAAATTTAAATAAGACCTTCGATGACTTCGCCTTGGCAGTGACGGAGCAGTGCTGGCAAATGTGAGGTGGTGGCTCCGTCCACAAAGCCAAACATTCTGCAGTGACGGTATTAAGAAATGGGTCTCTCGTTGGGGAATCGGTGACTACGTTGAAAAATATACAGGGTGGTTCGTTGATAGTGACCGGGCCAAATATCTCACGAAATAAGCATAAAACGAAAAAAACTGCAATGAACGAAATTCTTCTAGCTTGAAGGAGGAAACCAGATGGCGCTATGGTTGGCCCGCTAGATGGCTCTGTCATAGGTCAAACGGATATCAGCTGCGTTTTTTATTTTAAATAGGAATCACACTTTTTAAGAAATGTTTGTGTAGTAGGTAAAGAAATATGAATGTTTTAGTTGGACCACTTTTTTCGCTTTGTGATAGATGGCGCTGTAATAGTCACAAACGTATAAGCACGTGGTATCACGTAACTTTCCTCCAGTGCGGACGGTATTTGCTTCGTGATACATTACCCATGTTAAAATGGACCGTTTACCAATTGCGGAAAAGGTCGATATCGTGTTGATGTATGGCCATTGTGACCAAAATGCCCACTGGGCGTGTGCTATGTATGCTGCTCGGTATCCTGGACGACATCATGCAAGTGTTCGGACCGTTCGCCGGATAGTTACGTTATTTAAGGAACAGGAAGTGTTCAGCCACATATGAAACGTCAACCACGACTTGCAAGTAGGTGTTTTAGCTGCTGTCGCGGCTAATCGTACATCAGTAGTAGACAAGTTGCGCGAGAATCGTGAATCTCAAAAACGTCGGTGTTGAGAATGCTACATCAACATCGATTGCACCCGTACCATATTTCTATGTACCAGGAATTGCATGGCGACGACTTTGGACGTCGTGCACAGTTCGGCCACTGGGCACAAGAGAAATTACGGGACGATGACAGATTTTTTATTTCACCTGTTCTATTTAGCGACGAAACGTCATTCACCAACAGCGGTAACGTAAACCGGCATAATATGCAGTATTGGACAACAGAAAATCCACGATGGCTGCCACAAATGGAACATCAGCGAACTTGGCGGGTTAATGTATGGTGCGGCTTTATGGGAGGAAGGATAATTGGCCCCCATTTTGTCGATGGCAATCTAAATGGTGTAATGTATGCTGATTTCCTACGTAATGTTCTACCGATGTTACTACAAGATGTTTCACTGCATGACAGAATGGCGATGTTCTTCATACATGATGGAAGTCCGGCACATAGCTCGCGCGCGGTTGAAGCTGTATTGAATTGCATATTTCATGACAGGTGGATTGGTCGTCGACGCACCATACCATGGCTCGCACGTTCACCGGATCTGACGTCCCCAAATTTCTTTCTTTGGGAAAAGTTGCAGGATATTTGCTATCTTGATCCACCGACAACGCCTGACAACGTGTGTCAGCGCATTGTCAATGCCTGTACGAACATTACGGAAGGCGAACTATTCGCTGTTGAGAGGAATGTCGTGACACGTATTGCCAAATGCATTGAGGTTGACGGACATCATTTTGAGCATTTATTGCATTCATGTGGTATTTACAGGTAATCACGCTGTAACAGCATGCGTTCTCAGAAATGGTGGTGGTGGTGGTTAGTGTTTAACGTCCCGTCGACAACGAGGTCATTAGAGACGGAGCGCAAGCTCGGGTTAGGGAAGGATTGGGAAGGAAATCGGCCGCGCCCTTTCAAAGGAACCATCCCGGCATTTGCCTGAAACGATTTAGGGAAATCACGGAAAACCTAAATCAGGATGGCCGGAGACGGGATTGAACCGTCGTCCTCCCGAATGCGAGTCCAGTGTGCTAAGCGTTCTCAGAAATGATAAGTTCACAAAGTTACAGGTATCACATTGGAACAACCGAAATAAAATGTTCAAACGTACCTACGTTCTGTATTTTAATTTAAAAAACCTATCTGTTACCAACTGTTCGTCTAAAATTGTGAGCCATATTTTCAAAAGTGGTCCAACTTAAACATTCACATTTTTTTACGTACTACACGAATATGTAATAAAAAATGGGGGTTCCTACTTGAAAAAATCGCAGTTGATGTCCGTTTGACCTAAGGCAGCGCCATCTAGGGGGCCAACCATAGCGCCATCTGGTTTCCCCCTTCAATCTAGACAAGTTTCGTTGTTTGTAGTTTTTTCGTTTGACGCTTATTTCGTGAGATATTTGGTCTGGTCACGATCAATGGACCACCCTGTATAGACACGAAGAATAAAACTGTAGAAAATAACGTTTGTTTTACTTAAAAATCTTTAAGACTGTTCACATAAAAATTCAGAGGCATAAATTTTCAGCAGGCCTTCGTACCTTACCTATACCTGTTGAGTAGATGCGTTTCTGGCGCCAGTTGCCATCGATTTCCATTTTCATCTTTGAGTAGACTTCGATGTTGATGGCTCATCTTCATATCTTTGGCGGCGGGCATTTAACTGCAGCGCTTGCGTTCTGCTGTGTCTCTTGTGTGGGTATCAGCGGTGTGAGGTGCAGTGACGTGGGATTGTGGACGTAGGCAGCACGCGGAAAGTCCGAGTCGGCACGACGAAGGAGCGTGGCCAGCCGCTGCGGCGTGTTGAATCGTGCAACGCCAATCCATTGCCCATGGTCATTTGGTTTTCATAGAGGTTGGAAGGACAAGTTCCTTCGAGTCTGTTACAAGCTAAACAGGCCGAATTAATTGGAGTCATCGAGTTGCTTCCGTGGGTCGCGTGTATCTTACAAGGGAACCTCCCCATCGCACCCCCCTAAGATTTAGTTATAAGTTGGCACAGTGGATAGGCCTTCAAAAACTGGACACAGATCAATCGAGAAAACAGGAAGAAGTTGTGTGGAACCATGAAAAAAATTAGTAAAATATGCAAACTGAGTAGTACATGCGCAAAATATGCAACATCAAGGAGATTGTAGCATAAGGAGCGCCATGGTCCCGTGGTTAGCGTGAGTAGCTGCGGAATGAAAGGTCCTTGGTTCAAGTCTTGCCTCGACTGAAAATTTTACTTTCTTTATTTTCTCAAACTTATGATCTGTCCGTTCGTTCATTGACGTCTCTGTTCACTGTAAGAAGTTTAGTGTCTGTGTTTTGCGACCGCACCGCAAAACCGTGCGATTAGTAGACGAAAGAACGTGCTTCTCCAATGGGAACGGAAAACATTTGATCGCAAGGTCATAGTTCAACCGATTCCTCCACAGGAAAACATCTGATATATTCTATACGACACTGTTGACGGCATGTGCGTGAAATGACGGGAATATGTTGTCGACCCACCTAACTTGTACACTTAGCGAATGGGTAAAAAGATTCTTCTACCTTGCCCGATTTAGGTTTTCTTGTGGATGTGATAATCACTCCGAAAAAAGTGAAGAAAACAAAAGAATTTGTCACATAAACTAAAAATAAAAATTTAAACTTTTCACTCGAGGGAAGACTTGAACCTAGGACCTCTCGTTTGGTAGCTGCTCTCGCTAACCACGGGACCACGGCGCTCCGTGACACGCAGTGTCCTTGATGTTGCCTATCTTCGCATGGACTACTCAGTTTGTATATTTTACTAATTTTTTTCATAGTTCCACACAAATTATTCCGGTTTTCTCGATTGATCTGTGTTCAGTTTTTCAAGGCCTATCCACTGTGCCAAATTATAACTAAATCCGAGGGGGGTGCGATGGGGAGGTTCCCTTGTTAGCTGAACATGCCATATACCAAAAACTATTCGGAATTGTTCTAGTTGTTTATCACGCAACTCGGCCTCGGATCGTGATACTTGACGGCAGTTAAGGAAGAGTGGCTACGTCTAACAAACCGACATGAAGCATGGCTAAATACGTAGCTAGAAGTGCAACGAGTATTGCGTAAGTCGGTGTCTGGCGTTCCAAGTCATGCCGAGATATTTCTTCCATTGTACCTTGTAGTTCATTATTGTAGTTTGGCGTTTAAATGTGTTCCGAGATAACTCTTGTCATTTTAACTTTAGGACATTATTTTAGTGATCCTTTTGCGAATTGGTTAATCAAATTTTAAGGGCCGTGACTGCCCAAGTCACTCACGGAGTCTTATATAATTGAAAGTGTTGATCACCTGTTTTCTAGTCAAGATTGTGTATCTCATGCCTCAGAATATTGTCCGCCGCTGATGTGTTTTGTGTTGCAGATAATTGGCAGTGGTCAACGCGAGCAAACTGGGAGCGGAGTACCACGGTGGCGGAGTGGTATTTAAGGCCCTGCCCTCCTCCCCCCCCCCCCTTTTACTTCTCAGGATATGTTCTACTGCCTTGTGATTCCATCCTTCCCGTGAAGAGTTATGGTGTCTGAAGTTCAATTGCAGTGCAAAGTTGAGTACATTTCTATTTCATTTGCTGTCTCGTGGATCTCTTGTATTGATTAAAATCCTTTGGTTGATCGCGTCTATCACTAACTCACACGCAGTATTGAATCGGCCTCATTTTAGGGGATATTGTCATATGGTCATGTTATAGTAGTAATGATTTTAACAACATTATTGATTAATCAACTGAGTTAAATAATCTTGAAAATTTGTTTGGCCAAATTAAAGCACCACCTTAGTAGTGGAAGTGATTTTTATTGTAATAAATCTTTTAGGAATAGTGTTACATTTAGGAAAGTTCGCTAGCCAAATCTTACAAGATCTGTGTTCTGGCACTTAATGTATTCTTTAGCTGATAGGTAGTAATTAGAGTTCCTATAGGAATCGTGTGGATATTAGTTCCATCTAAGTAATGAAGTTTATCTGAGTTAGTTTAACTAGTTATATTCAATTTTCAAGTTTTTATGGGGCTTGTTCTAGTTAAAGAAATTTGTTCGTCATTTATCCAAGTGATCTGGCTTTATAAGACAATCGCCTTTATTATTGTGATTGTGATTTGATAATGCTTTAAGATTGAATAAATAAGTATGTGGCAACTAAAACGGATTACTATTGTGATTTCCTTGTGTCCTTATGACCCACACCCCACCTGTACCACACAAACAATCCTGTTGGCAGAACATCTGCAACTGATCATTATAGCAGATGTTGAAAATACCGCTTCAGTTGTAAATTACCTTATTTTCAAAAATGTTCAAATGTGTGTGAACTCTTATGGGACTTAACTGCTCAGGTCATTAGTCCCTAAGCTTACACACTATTTAACCTAAATTATCCTAAGGACAAATACACACATCCATGCCCGAGGGAGGACTCGAGCCTCCACTGGGACCAGCCGCACTGTCCATGACTGCAGCGCCTTGTACCGCTCGGCTAATCCCGCGCGGCCTTCATTTTCACAATAAACTAATTTACATTAACGTAATTTACAACTGAAGCGGTATTTTCAACTTCTGCATGTACCACAGTTTCCAAGTGTTGTCTGAGATCGTCTAGACCAACGACTTGGGCGTGATGGCCCGACTGCTTGACGTGCACGTTCTCCCGTGTTGACTGCGCTGGACTATTACCTGTAGCATCACTTGAAATTCTTGATTTAGGAGACCCTTGTGGCATCCAAGGAAGACCTTCCGGCGCGGGTTATGTCTGCGGCGGAGGCCGGAAGGACCAGGGATTGATTATCGTACGTACAGCAACATAGTACGGAGGTACCATATCTGTGTTGACATCGATGGTCGTCACATCGAGCTCTACTGGTAAGTGGACCCAGACGATAAGCAGCAAGAGTCAGAGCGCAAAGTGCGCTGCGTACTTTTGCGTGTAGCAAGAAAATGGTACGTTACTGGACGTGAGTTCCGAAGATAAACTTAACCGTCCTGGACCCATTGCATTTGCTCAAAATCTATGAAGGTAATTTAGTTACACTCTGTAAATAAAATGTGGTTGACTATTAGAGATAGAAACGGAAGGAGCGAGTAGAACGATATGGTACAAGCAAATAATGCTAATAAACACAGGTCCGGAAACCAATAGCTTCCACAATACGACATACGCACAAGTGCGTATGTCTGTCATGGCTTGTCAGTGTCATGATCTCGGAGACCCCCGACTTGAATCCGTTGGATATTTTTACAGTGAACTGAGGGCATGCATTGCAGATGGTTGGCAGTGCATTCGGATCAAGACTGGGATTTGCGAACGAGTGAGAGCCATCGATGAACACACGTTCTGAAGCCTGCCTTCACATAAACGTGGCAATGTGAAACATGTGTTGTAATGTGTTGATTCTCACTCGCTTATCTTCAGTTTGGAGCGTTTGTTATAATGTGTTTATATACTCAGTCACAATACATCCAGTATAGGAAAATGCTTGTTTCCAGACCTATGTTCATTAGGATTACTTGCTTGATTCATTATCCTGGACTCGCATTTCTATCTAAAGCAGTCAGATACCCCGTATACATATACTACTAGCCACTAAAATTGCTACACCAAGAAGAAATGCAGACGATAAACGGGTATTCATTTGACGAATATATTACACTCGAACTGACATGTGATTACATTTTCACGCAATTTGGGTGCATAGATCCTGAGAAATCAGTACCCAGAACAATCACCTCTAGCCGCATTAACGGCCTTGATACGGATGAGCATTGAGTCAGAGCTTGGATGGCGTGTACAGGTACAGATGCCCATGTAGCTTCAGATGGTTCAAATGGCTCTGAGCACTATGGGAGATATAGTCATCAGTCCCCTAGAAGTTAGAACTACTTAAACCTAACTAACCTAATGACATCACACACTTCCATGCCCAAGGCAGGATTCGAACCTGCGACTGTAGCGGTCATGCAGTTCCAAACTGAAGCGCCTAGAACCGGACGGCCACACCGGCCGGCCATGCAGCTTCAATACGATACCACAGTACATCAAGAGTAGTGACTGGCGTATTGTCACGAGCCAGTTGCTCAGCCACCATTGATCAGACGTTTTCAATTGGTGAGAGATCTGGAGAATGTGCCGGCCAGGGCAGCAGTCGAACATTTTCTGTATTTACAAAGGCCCGTACAGGACCTGCAACATGCGGTCGTGCATTATCCTGCTGAAATGTAGGGTTTCGCAGGGATCGAATGGAGGGTAGAGCCACGGGTCGTAACACATCTGAAATGTAACGTCCACTGTTCAAAGTGCTATCAATGCAAACAAGAGGTGACCGAGACGTGTAACCAATGGCAACCCATACCATCACGCTGGGTGATACGCCAGTATGGCGATGACGAATACACGCTTCCAATGTGCGTTCCCCGCTGTGTCGCTAAACACGGATGCGACCATCATGATACTGTAAACAGAACCTGGATTCTTCCGAAAACATGACGTTTTGCCATTCGTGCACCCATGTTCGTCGTTGAGTACACCATCGCAGGCGCTCGTGTCTGTGATGCAGCGTCAAGGGTACCCGCAGCCATGGTCTCCAAGCTGATAGTCCATGCTGCTGCAAACGTCGTCAAAATGTTCGTGCAGATGGTTGCTGTCCTCAAAACGTCCCTATCTGTTACGTCCCTATCTGTTGACTCAGGGATCGAGACGTGGCCGCACGATCCGTTACAGCCATGGGGATAAGATGCCTTTCATCTCGACTGCTAGTGATACGAGGCCGTTGGGATCCAGCACGGCGTTCCGTATTACCCTCCTGAACCCAGAGATTCCATATTCTGCTAACAGTCATTGGATCTCGACCAACGCGAGCAGCAATGTCGCGATACGGTAAACCCCAATCGCGCTAGTCTACAATACGACCTTTATCAAATTCGGAAACGTGATGGTACGCATTTCTTCTTCTTACACGAGGCATCACAACAACGTTTCACCAGGCAACGCCGGTAAACTGCTGTTTGTGTATGAGAAATCGGTTGGAAACTTTACTCATGTCAGCACGTTGTAGGTGTCGCCACCGGCGCCAACCTTGTGTGAATGCTCTGAAAAGCTAATAATTTGCATACCACAGCATCTTCCTCCTGTCGGCTAAATTTCGCGTCTGTAGTACGTCATCTTCGTGGTGTAGCGATTGCCAGTAGTGTATATACAAGGTGAAATTTAATAAAACCGACAAACTGGAGGGGCGGATTCTCAACTGGAAATGGAGGAAGGAAGGTCGTACAAAGATGTGTCCGGAATGTATTATTGCAACGGTAAATGGCGCTGACGCAAGAAAGCTACTCTTCCCACGTACCATGCTCTCCTTGTGTGTTGCAGGCTGTGTGATTGACGCAGCATACTGTAAGCAGTGGAATGGTCTCATATTAATACCGGGAACAATTCGAGGTCGTGTTTGTGTACGGCCAAGCAGATGGAAACGGGCGAGAGGCAGCGTGGTTATACCAGAACAAGTACCCTCGAGGAAACCAACCACATCACACAACATTTCAAGCTCTTTTTGGACGTCTGTGTGATCAAGGGTCTATTCAAACAGACGAACGTGCAGACTGTGCGTACACCAGATTTGGAGGAGCGGGTTCTGCCTATCGACCGTTTCTGTCTACTTGGCCGTATACAAACACCATCTCGGATTGTTCCCGACATGAATACGGGATCATTCTGCTGCTTACAGTACGTCAATCACACAGCCTACAACATATACGGAACGTATTACTAGTGGTCGGAGGAGCTTTCATTCGTCAGCGACGTCTACCGAGGCCACTATGCATTTCCGGATAAATGCCCGTAGGGCCTGCAGCTTGCCTTTTTTATTCTTCATCCCATATATGTACTGATGCGCCAAAGAAACTGGTATAGGCATGCGTATTCAAATATAGAGATATGTAAATAGGCAGTGTATGGCGCTGTGGTCGGCAACGCCAATATAAGGCAGCAAGTGTCTGGCGCAGTTATTAGATCGGTTACCCCTGCTGCAATCGCAGATTATCAAGATTTAAGAGTGTTTGAAAATGATATTCCGTGCGATGGGACACAGCATCTCCGAGGTAGGAATTTTCCCGTACGACATATCATGAGCGTACCATTAATTTCAAGAATCCGGTGAAACATCAAATCTCCGGCATCGCTACGGCCGGAGAAAGATCCTGCAAGAACAGGACCAACGACAACTGAATAGAATCACTGAACCTGACAGAAAGCCAACCCATTCGAAAATGGCTGCATATTTCAGTGCTGGGCCAGCAACAAGTGTCAGCGTTTGAACCATTCAACGAAACATAATCGATATGGGCTTCCGGAGCCGAAAGTCCACTCGTGTACTCTTGATGACTGCACGAAACAAAACTTTACCCCTCACCTGGGCCCGTCAACACCGACATTGGACTCTTACTAGTGGAAACATGTTGCCCGGTTGGACGAGTCTCGTTTCAAATTGTCTAGAGCGGATGGGCATGTACGCGCATGGAGATAACCTCATGAATCCATGGACACTGCATGTCAGCAGGGGACTGTTCAAGCTGGTGGAGGCTCTGTAATGGTGTGGGGCGTGTGCAGTTGGAGTGATATAGGACCCCTGATACGTGTAGATACGACTCTGACAGGTGATACGTACATAGGCATCCTGTCTGATCACTTGCATCCATTCATATCCATTGTGCATTCGCACAGACTTGGGTAATTCCAACAGGACAATGTGACATTCCACACGTCCATATTCGCTGGCTCCAGGAACACTCTTCTGAGTTTAAACACATACGCTGGGCACCAAACTCTCCAGACGTGAACATTATTGAGCGTATCTGGGATGCCTTGCAACGTGCTGTCCAGAAGAGATGTCCACCCCTCGTACTTAAGGACAGCACTGTAGGATTCATGGGGTCAGTTCCCTCCAGCACTACTTCAGACACTCGTCGAGTCCGTGCCATGTCGTGTTGCGGCACTTCTGAGTCCTAGCGTAGGGCCTACACGATATTGGCAGGTGTAGCAGTTTCTTTGGTTCTTCAGTCTATCCGGTCGTTGCGCGCATTTATCAGGCGGCCGCCAGATACGGTTAGTGTCAGCTGTTATCACAGCGTAGATGATAGTGCACGAGACTGCTCCGCCTTTGGTTCGAGCTCGATCCTTTCTACCGTCGCACGGCCAGTTTTTGTATCGCTCTCTTGTTCAGCTTTAGAAACCAACGAAGAACGTGGTTGGAAACACCGTCTCTTGTGGGCCGTTTGAATTTGTGCATGCAAGGACCTGATTGGATTACTTCATTGACAGTTAACTCGGAAACGGCACAATATATAGAATTTTTTCTTAACAATTAGTTCTAAGCACAACCTGCTCTGCGACACGCTTTCATGCTTTTCAGACTGTTTCTGACAATGCTGTATGTACAGCGTGTTTCTCAATTGCTATTAAAGGCTTCCAGGCGCTCTAGAGCGGACATAGTAGACGTAGTTCTGATAAGGAATCCAAGACAGAAAATGCAGCGTCCGATATAAGGTAACTTAGAAGATCGGAGCACTTCCAAATCTCCCGCTTCATTGAGAGAAGTACTAGTCCTGGCAATACGACGACGCAGAGGCTCAATAGCACGGACCGCTAGATGATCGGATTTAAAACTCCTAGATTTTTACCTCTGGGGGTATCTGAAAAGCGTTGTTTACATGGACCTGATTCCTGGTGTGCAGGCTCTTCAACAGCGATCCACCTATGAATTGCAACGATGTCTTCCTTTAATCCGACTTGGTGCGGATCCCGAACACTCGAGCAGTACCCAACAACAGGTAGCACTAGTGTCCTATATGTGATCTCTTTTCACAGATTAGCCACACTTCCCAAAATTCTCCCAATAAACCGAAGATGATCATGCGTTTTTCCTGGCACAATAAACCGTATTAAATTATTGATCAGAGAAAGATTCGGCAACCGAAAAGCGACTTTTCTCTGTTCACCCCCTCTTGGGATATTGATACGATTATCAAAGAAATTTAACTTCTCATACAAGTTACACACAAAATTTGGAGAGCATTTTGAATTTCTACAAAACAGTTTTATTTGATTATTCCTAAAAATAAACTCTTGAGCTGATTTTTTTGTGGATTATATGACACTGAGACTTCCAGCCACTCTTTCTGTCCGCGATACGACATCACAGTAAATGACAAGCATGTTCAGTGCTGTAAAACTTCAGGCTTTATCGGCGAGATCTTGACGTATGGAATAATCGGGTCTACTGCCGGATTTTTGTGTCACTCTGGCACAATATTTCGGCGACGTAACTAGTTGCCTTCATCAGGTGCTACCTGAGACTGCCGTATTGGAGAATCTTGTCCACTATTTATGCCCAGAGGGCGCTGGGCGCTCTGTTTGCCGTACACGCCCGCCTGGCGCTGCTCAGGAGCAGCAGCAGTTGGGCGCGGACCGCGATCGGAACGCGCGACACAGGACGGGCCTCAGAGAGCTGCCACAGATGGCGACCAACCCGGGCGCTGACGTCCGAGGGAGCACCGGGGAAGAGACAACACCTTACAAGCAGCGCCAGGCGGGCGCGGACGGCAGCAGAGCGCCCAGCGCCATCTAGGCAGTACTGGACAAGATCCTCCAATACGGCAGTCTCAGGTAGCACCTGAAGAAGGCAACGAGTTACGTGGCCGAAATATTATGCCAGAGTGACACAAACATCCGGCAGCAGAACCGATTGTTCCACATGTCATGTTCAGTGATGTCTGTTGTTCAATGAGCTCATTGGTTCAAATGGCTCTGAGCACTATGGGACTGAGGTCATCAGTCCATTAGAACTTAGAACTACTTAAACCTAAATAACCTAAGGACATGTCACACATCCATGCCCGAGGCAGGATTCAAACCTGCGACCGTAGCAGTCGCTCGGTTTCAGACTGAAGCGCCTAGAGCCACTCGGCCACATCGGCTGGTAATGAACGCATTAATCACTAACTATACAACCTCATGTTGTTCGTATATTGTACCCTTGTTCTGAAGAGAATAGTGCTTGATGTTCTGTATAATTAGCGACATCTCTCTTCTGATCATTCACAAATGACACGCTTCAGTAAACTGTCATGGCTGTAGGATTAAGATCAACTGGCAAGCTAGCTCAGGTTTCGCAGACAGAGCCTCACCTGCTAATCTCCTTGGCATCTTCCTTGTCGGCGGCAGCCACCCTCTTCGCAGTTCTCTCCAGCCGTACCCGCAGCTCCTCATACTGACGGTCTGAGTCTGCAACAACAGATGTACGAGGGTAATGCCAAAAGTAAGGTCTCTAAAGCGCTAGGACCGCAGGGAAACTGTTTGTGTGACTGTTGGCCACACTGTTTTTTTCCGTACTCCTTTCACTCTCTACTCCCGCTGGAGCTTTCAGTCTTGGTTTCGATGACACTTGTAACGGAGGTCCCGTTAGCCACAACAGATGTACGATAGTAATGCCAAAAGTAGAGTCCCTAAAGCGCTAGGGGCGCAGGGAAACTGTTTGTGTGGCTGTTGGCCACACTGTCTTATTTTCCGTGCTCCTTCCGCTAGCCCTGCTGGAGCTTCCAGGCTTGGCTTCGCAGCCACTTGTAATGGAGGTCCCGTTAGCCACAACAGATGTACGAGAGTAATGCCAAAAGTTAGGTCTCTAAAGCGCTAGGGCCGCAGGGAAACTGTTTGTGTGGCTGTTGGCCACACTGTCTTTTTTTCCGTGCTCCTTCCACTCTCTACTCCCGCTGGAGCTTTCAGGCTTGGCTTCGCAGCCACTTGTTACGGAAGTCCCGTTGGCCACTACCACCAGGTGCAAAGCTAGCGCACTTATTCGGTTTCTGAGTGTAAAAGGCGTTAAACCAATTGACATTCATGGACAGTTGACGGAAGTGTACGGAGAGTCGTGTATGGATGTCAAAAATGTCCGCAAGTGGTGTAGAGAGTTTGCAGGTGGTCGTACTGAAATTCATAAGGAGGAAAGAAGCGGGAGACCGCCAATGTCCGAAAGGACAATCATAAAGGTTGACCAAATCGTGCTTCATGGTCGGCTGATTACTCGCGATGAGCTCTTCAGTATTCCTACTGAGGTGTCTCGAAACACCATACATCGGACGCTGACTGCAATCTTCAAATTTCCGTAGATGTGCGTAAGATGGGTTCCAAGAATGCTGACTGAAGACCACAAACGGCAACGCTTTGAAACTTACCACCAATTTCTTCAACCCTATGTAAATTGATAAGGACATCCTTTCGGATTCAGTAGTCGCGGTGATAAAACCTAAGCTTTTCACTTCACACACGAGACCAAACAACGACCCGATACACTCAAGCCACGAAAACTCTAAGGAACACAATATGCCGGTAAAATCAATGGCAACCGTGTTTTGGGCTCGAAAGGGAATATTATTCGTCGAATTCATAGTTCCTGGGGCAACAAGTGTCGACAGGTGTTGCAAGACACTACGAAAGCTCAGAATGACGGTTTAGGAAAGAAGAAGGATGTTAAGCAAGGCTATAATCATTCTCCACTACAATGCTCGCCCCCATATTTCCCGTCAAAATGTGGATCTTCTCCAACAGTTTGGATGGGACATCATCACCTGCCCACCTAACAGCCCGGATTTAGCACCAAGTGGCTACCATTTGTTTTCCAAGTTGAAAGAACACTTTTACGGAAGGCGCTTCAGTGACGAGGACCAGGTGAAAGATGAGGTCCGACGCTTCTTCAATAGCACGGCGGCGGCTATTATGACATGTGGGTACAGAAACTGCTAAAGAGTTTACAAAAATGCATAGATCGAAATGACGATTATGTGTAATACTAGAAAAATATTCAAGCTCCAAAACAATGTACAACTTATTGTAAGTAAACGTTTCTTTATATTTTTAAACAAAATTGGAGACTTACTTTTGGGAGGCAACGGTCTTGCCGCAGTTGATAGACCGGTTCCCATGAGATCACCGAAGTTAAGCGCTGTCGGGCGTGGTCAGTGCTTGGATGGGTGACCATCCAGGCCGCCATGCGCTGTTGCCATTTTTCGGGGTTCACTCAGCCTCGTGATGCCAATTGAGGAGCTACTCGACCAAATAGTAGCGGCTTCGGTCAAGATTACGATCGTCACGACCAGGAGAGCGGTGTGCTGACCCCATGGCCCTCCTATCCGCATCCTCCACTGCGAATGACACGAAGGTCGGATGGTCCCGGTAGGCCACTCGTGGCCTGAAGACGGAGTGAGTGTACTTTTGGGATCACCATCATATCTGGCGAATATTGCCGTATCTGTCATCCTTCAATCCTGGTGCCTATCCTGTGTGAGCTACTACAGGAGTAACAAAAGCGACAGGAAATATATTGCTATTTTCCTACAAAACCACTGATTATCTAAATGTATTTTTTTTCGCCGAGGATAAGTTATGCTTTCTACTGTTTTATTAGACAAGGTTTGTAAAACCATTTTTTTAATTGGATTTTATACCCTCTTGGGTGTCGAACACGTGAATGGTGGCTACACTGAGCCACAGCGCCAGAGATCGCGCTAGAGAGTATTGTTCCGCCGCCTCCACTGGCAGTTCTTGTCGAGATGTGGCAGTAGTCAGTTCTTGTTGTGAAGTCGTAGTGGGCAGTGATTATTGAGAAGTAGCGGAGGGAGTGCTTGCTGAGATGTCGTAGTGGGCAGTGCTTGTCGAGGACTCGTAGTAGTCAGTGCTCGCTGAGATGTCGTAGTGAAAAGTGTTTGCTGAGATGTCGTAGTGGAGCGTGCTTGTTCCATGTTTTATGCAGTTGTTTGATGGGATATACAGCAGATGTTGTTCTAATGGAGATATTGTAATGATTAGAGTGCTTTTCATCAATATACACTCCTGGAAATGGAAAAAAGAACACATTGACACCAGTGTGTCAGACCCACCATACTTGCTCCGGACACTGCGAGAGGGCTGTACAAGCAATGATCACACGCACGGCACAGCGGACACACCAGGAACCGCGGTGTTGGCCGTCGAATGGCGCTAGCTGCGCAGCATTTGTGCACCGCCGCCGTCAGTGTCAGCCAGTTTGCCGTGGCATACGGAGCTCCATCGCAGTCTTTAACACTGGAAGCATGCCGCGACAGCGTGGACGTGAACCGTATGTGCAGTTGACGGACTTTGAGCGAGGGCGTATAGTGGGCATGCGGGAGGCCGGGTGGACGTACCGCCGAATTGCTCAACACGTGGGGCGTGAGGTCTCCACAGTACATCGATGTTGTCGCCAGTGGTCGGCGGAAGGTGCACGTGCCCGTCGACCTGGGACCGGACCGCAGCGACGCACGGATGCACGCCAAGACCGTAGGATCCTACGCAGTGCCGTAGGGGACCGCACCGCCACTTCCCAGCAAATTAGGGACACTGTTGCTCCTGGGGTATCGGCGAGGACCATTCGCAACCGTCTCCATGAAGCTGGGCTACGGTCCCGCACACCGTTAGGCCGTCTTCCGCTCACGCCCCAACATCGTGCAGCCCGCCTCCAGTGGTGTCGCGACAGGCGTGAATGGAGGGACGAATGGAGACGTGTCGTCTTCAGCGATGAGAGTCGCTTCTGCCTTGGTGCCAATGGTGGTCGTATGCGTGTTTGGCGCCGTGCAGGTGAGCGCCACAATCAGGACTGCATACGACCGAGGCACACAGGGCCAACACCCGGCATCATGATGTGGGGAGCGATCTCCTACACTGGCCGTACACCACAGGTGATCGTCGAGGGGACACTGAATAGTGCACGGTACATCCAAACCGTCATCGAACCCATCGTTCTACCATTCCTAGACCGGCAAGGGAACTTGCTGTTCCAACAGGACAATGCACGTCCGCATGTATCCCGTGCCACCCAACGTGCTCTAGAAGGTGTAAGTCAACTACCCTGGCCAGCAAGATCTCCGGATCTGTCCCCCATTGAGCATGTTTGGGAATGGATGAAGCGTCTTCTCACGCGGTCTGCACGTGCAGCACGAACGCTGGTCCAACTGAGGCGCCAGGTGGAAATGGCATGGCAAGTCGTTGCACAAGACTACATCCAGCATCTCTACGATCGTCTCCATGGGAGAATAGCAGCCTGTATTGCTGCGAAAGGTGGATATACACTGTACTAGTGCCGACATTGTGCATGCTCTGTTGCCTGTGTCTATGTGCCTGTGGTTCTGTCACTGTGATCATGTGATGTATCTGACCCCAGGAATGTGTCAATAAAGTTTCCCCTTCCTGGGACAATGAATTCACGGTGTTCTTATTTCAATTTCCAGGAGTGTATATGAAGGTAAAATATTCTTTTCCTTTCTTTTTTTTTCATTATTTCAATGTCCTGAATAATGCGTCATTACAGGTTCAGTCAACAAAGCATCTGGCTTGTGTTCTTGGATTAGAGTGTAATTCTGGTTTTCTTGAGGAATTATGGTATTTCTATTTTCTTTAATTAATTCAGTATAAATGATATTTAAAATTTCTTGTGCTATTGAAGAAGAACCGTGCCAGATGCGTACGTTGAGTCATACTTCCACACACAGAACAGTTATACTTGTGCTTTGGTTTCGTAGGTTTTATAGTTACTGGGGACTTAATTAATTAATTGTGTTAACGAAAATTTTCATTTCATTCTTTGTTGTTGTTATATGCAGTCAGATTGCGTAATAATACTAGTCAGGGCCAACCGTATACGACACTGCGTAATCGAACAGACATCTACTAAATCAAAAAGTTAAAAATTATTTGCATTTTATTTTCATTAAGCCCCCATGCACGTGGCGACCGCTGTTTCGGATCGTCCCTTGGAATTCTTCTGATTGTGTAGACAGTAGTATTGTTGTAGTAATTTGTAGTTTAGTAATTGTAGTCTATATTGCATGTGTAAATTTGGTAATTGTCATTCTTCTAATGGTTTTTTTTTTGCAGAATTTAATTTTGTTATCTTGTTTACAGGTTTGACAATTTCGTGCAGTTAGGAAGATTTCAATTGTTCGTTAATCGTGTTTGAGGGAAACATTTCGTGTGAATGGTATTGTTGGAAATAAGGAGGCATTGTATGTAATTTTCGTACAGTGACGAGCTTTGTATGTTTTGTAAATGATTACGCGATCGATGAAACAGGCAAAAATGATGAATAGTCAGAATAACGAAATTGTTAACATGGCGAACTCGCCAACACAGGAGAACAGGATGATGAATAATGGAGTTGAAAACAATTTAATAAGTCGGGAAAATAATCCGGAACCATTTCAAAATTTTTCTCAATCAGAAAATTCACAGAATACGAGATTAACGACAGAAGATATGGAGCAGTTGATGAGTGCTATATTAAATTTGGGATCTGAATTAAAAACACGGTTAGACTCACAGGGATCACAAATAGGAACAATTAAAACTGAGATAGGAACAATTAAAACTGAGATAGGAACAATTAGAACTGAGATGAAAGCAATGACAACACAGTTATGCTCAAAAATAGGAACAATTAAAAACGAGATGGGAACAATGGAAACACAGTTAGGCTCACGAACAGGGACATGTTTCAAAAACATGGAAGATGAATCAAAGAAAGAAATTAGAGAAGAAGTACAACCGGTTTTGAATGCTCACAATAATAGTTTAATTTCAACAGGAATTAGACGAGAGGAACAGGACGGAGAACGGGAAGAAAAAAATCGCGTGAAAGTACAGAAATTTTCAGAGTTAAATTTACAACGTGCACATGATAAGGAGGAAATATTTGAGAGAATCGAGGAATCCGTATCAAATGACAGAATAAATAACTTAACGCAACAGTATGAACAGTTAACTACTAAATGTGACAATACCGAAACCCGAGTCGCGACACTTACGGAAGACGTAAATAAACAGAAAGAAAAAATAGGTTACTCATCGGAAAGAGTTGAGGAGATTTCAGATAAACTGACAAGTCTTAGTTTAAATGGGGACAGAGATTCAGATGATACAGCTCCATTGCCATGCGCAGAAACCGAAGAGTACCAGAACATAAATAAGCATGTTCAAAAACAGGGAAAATTTAATGAACGCGTTAAAAGGGAGTTTGAGGCATTACAAAATCAAGTCAAACAAATTGAAGGCGAAATCGTAGGAAAAGACAGCAGAAGAAATTTAGAATCACAGATAGCAGAGGGGTTTGAAGAAAATAATTTGTTTCATTTACGGGATGCAACAAGAGAGCGCCAGGCGTGCGAACTTGACAATAATCGACATTCAAACTGGGACAGACGCGGTAGGTCTTTGTCGCCACGAGGCGAAAACTTTGACTATAAACACTTTTTGACTGTTCGGAAATTTAAGATCTTCCGCAATTCTAAGAATGACATACATCCATGTTCATGGTTAGATCAATTTATGTACGCACTTCCGCCAAATTTACCACTAAGTCACAAACTGAAATTTATGTGCAGCTATTAAAGTCCTCAGGGGATTCACTATACTAAGTGAATATGTGCCGTAGCGTTCACAGGGCCCCGAGCTGTAGTGGTGCTATTTCCCTTTCAGTTTTCTGCACCGCTGCCTACTCTTTCACTATTCTTTGCATCTATAAAAACAATTCTTCTACTATCCATCTATCTAGACAGTAGGTAAAGAATAACCGGATTTGACTGTTTTACCCAAAAGTGACTTTGGAAATTACCGTTTGGACTTACTATATCTTCATTAGCATTCATTCGTAGCTTAAATGAAATTTTACCTGTTTATCTTCATGACATTATTACTTCATATGTTGACGATATTCTTATTGCTAAACATTCTTGGAGTGAACACAACAAAATTTTGGATTCATTATTACGTATTTTTGCAAGAGTTGGCATTACAGTGAACTTGGAAAAATCTGAATTTGGTCGTTCTCAGGTGAGATTTCTCGGTCACATTATTTCTACAGAAGGTATTCTTCCTGATCCAGAGAAACTAGACGCTATTCGCAATTATGCTGTTCCTTCCACAAAACGTGATGTTCGTAGTTCCTCGGTGTCTGTAATTTTCTTAGACGCTTTGTTAGATTGGATGATTTGGCCACACCTCGTTTACACATTTCAGTTATGCACATTTTGGTCCCAGAAAATGCTTTCATAAATTACGAGAAAATTGCTACTTCAGTAATATGGAAAAACGTATTCGATCTGTTCTTGCCAAATGCAAATTATGTCAAAAGGCTAAGCCGCCAACTGTTTCTCACAGAGCACCGTTGTTTCCTATCATTCCAGCGAAATTAAAGGACATGGCTGCAGTGGATTTGTTTGGTCCAGTGGTTCGTTCTACTAATGGTTTTGCGTACATTTTCGTAGCAGTGGAATTGACATCAAAATATGTGTGTTTTACACCTTTACGCAAAGCAACAGCTCGTTCAGTATCTAACGCTTTCATCAAACATTTGCTTAAAGAAGTGGGTCATGTTGATAAGGTTATATCAGATAATGGATCACAGTTTCGCTCTAAAATTTGGCTTCGTACTCTACGGCGTCGTAAGATTAAACCAATTTTTATTTCACTTTTTCACCCTCAATCTAATGCTTCAGAGAGATGGATGAAGGAAATCAATAAATTGTGCCGTCTTTATTGTCATCAGAATCACAGAACTTGGGATCAGTATCTTCATATTTTTCAAAACATTCTGAATGAACTTCCTAATGACTCAACTTCTTTACCGCCTATACTGATATTAAAAAATAAAGTACCAACAAATCGCATTTCTGAAATCGTTCCTTTTCCGCCTTCACGGAAACTGCGGCATTCTGAAGTTGTGAACCTGGCTCTGCAAAATATTGCATCTGCAGCTGCTAGAAGAGAGAAATCAGCTAAACGTCCTGGTCGTTTAAAAATCTTGTCAGTTGGTCAGAAGGTGTTAATTAAATCCCATCGTTTGTCTCATAAAGGAAAAGGCTTGTGTCGCAAATTTTTTCTGCTTTATAACGGTCCATACAGAATTCGCAAAATTATTCATGATAACACTGTTGAAGTAGAAACTCTTAAATCTCGGCGCTCTAAGGGAATACATCACATATCGAACGTTAAAATTTTTGTGGAATGACATACTTTTGAGAAACCAACAGTTATACGTAAACATGCGGAGAATGCAAGGATACCGCGCCGTGTTCCGGCGGCGGCACATACTCAAAGCAACAGTCAAGTCTGCGCGCCGCACAAGGCAGTCGTTGACCGCAAACAATCGCTTCCTACGTCACGCGCCTATAGCTGATCGAGCGCTCAGTGCGAATGCACTGACAGACGTAAACAAATACACAGTCTAATTTCTCGGATTAAATTCAGTATAAAGCTATAGTGACTTGATAAATTATGTTATTAACGTTCAGTATTTTCCAGGATACGGTTGTATAAAATATTTAAGAACTTCTGGTAAATTCTGTGCGTGTCCGACGTTAAGACGACTTGCTATGGAGAAAATTTCAGGAAGAATGTAATTTCGAAAAAAAAAAGTAATAAATTAAAAAGGGTAACTATTAATTGAGTTTATTTTTCAGGTAACATAATTCCACTTAGGTACGTATTTTAGATGTAATTTGCTGCTCGCGATTACGTGATTTATACTTTGTGCAGATTTTATGTTCTATGAATTTACTTGTGAAGCGACGTGCTTGCGTACATTAACTGATTTTGACAATGTTTTATTAATGAACAATGTTATTACTTGCGTATATTATGCATCGCTTGGCTGCTATGCTTTTTCACTGATGTCATTTTTATTATGTGCCTGCTGTGCTTATTTATTCAAATTATAATTGTCACCTGATTAATTGTGCTGATGTGGTTATTTATGTAGGTTACACTTTGTGATTTATCTGCTTGCGCCTTCATGTTTACTTATTAAGATTACGTATGAACATTTATTTGCTTACGCTGATGATGCTAATGACCTGTTTATTGTGTAAGGTATATATTTGCTGCTTTGCGTATGGATTGCATATTTACACATTTCAGTTTTTTTTGTCATAACTATTCTTTAATTAGGTATATAGAAGTGCTGATATACTGTGTACGAACACGGAGTTTAGGTCACACTATGGTATTAATTATAGATTGTTTGCTTGGCAGAGCCTCGTTGTAGGGATTGTGCTGCATCCACTTGTTGACATTCTGTTCTCTACTGGTATATTTACTCGCTATTGCATGTTTTGCTTACGCTCAGTGCCTTATATTTTAAGATAAGAAAATGAACTGCTATAATTCGACGAACGACATTAGTACAAGAAACTTCATAGAAGTCACATGAGCTGGAGGTTTTATGGAAGCTGTATAAATTTATGCTAATAGGAAGGAAGCTAACGACATGACATACCAACACTAGGTTAGACCATTGACAGTTATTACACTGCATTCTTCGTGAGCAATGGAAATAGGAAGTGACACTTGACACAAGAAATACTCCACATGTTTGCTTCTCTTATTTTGCCATAATTCTTGAAGTGGTGTACACACTGAAATATCACGATTATTCACACTTCGTAATCGTACTTACTTACTAAAAGTTCTTCGAACTAAAGGCTGTTAGAAGTCATGTATGCATTTCTTTTATTTAATGATGGACAAGGTAACCAAAACGTATTTTATTAGGCATAATGAGTAGAAAATTTGGGTCAGATGGATTACACAGGGGTTGTGTGTGGACACTGTGTCTTCGGATTGTATGGGATGCTGAATTGAAGTTTGCACTAGGATTTTGTCTGTACTTGTTCGAGGAGACTGACTAGAGGAAAGAGTTGTTATGAAAGTGAAATGATATTGGTGCTGAGGTTTATATGTATCGACGTATTGAAGAGGTATTATTGAGGTATTGAGATTATATGATGCTGATGATTATTGGAGTTTTGGTGGATAAGAGGTAAAGTAAGTGAGGAGCATATTTTTGTTGTTGGTCTATATGGAACAAGGAGGATGAAGATGGCAGACTAGAACACTCAAGTAGAAAGAAGATTGTCTACACACACACTTTGTTAAATCACTAAGCAGTATATACTTTTTTTTGGAGAGAGGAAGTATTGCATATCTTGGCACACTGACAGTTGTTCAGCAACCGTACATTTTGATCTGGCTTGGCAAACATTGGTCTTGACATGATGACTATGACGTTGACAAACGATTATTGACTGTTATACATTACTGCCACTACTACTTGATACACATGATGAACATAAAATTTTGACAGAATTGCATTTACACAGTTAACACTATTCAATTACACAGTAGCACTAATGTGGATGAAAGATGAGTGAGTGTGTTTTGTGTATTTTCCTTTCCTATCCCAAATTTGGTACCGACCTATCTCCTAAATATTATTTTACTTGTTTGTTGTGGCTTGCACTGACACCCATAAATATTATAGGTTTACTGTTATTTGTGTACTGTAATAGTTAATATGACAATTACCTGATATCATTTGTGTGTTTATTATGATTTGTATGTTTAGTGTAAGAGCATTGATAATAATTTTGTTAAAGCAAGTGTGTGTGCATTCAAACTATTGTTCATGACTGAACTGTCTCATTAGTGATAGTGAATATTATGGACTGTTAGCTGCACTTGTTCAACATAATGGGTGCCACTTGCAAATGTTTAATTTGTGCTAATGAACTTTGATTAATTGGTGATTAGTGATAGTGAATATTATGGACTGCGGTCAGCACCTGCTTAACATTGCTGGGTGCCACTGATGGACCGCTTCTACTGAAATGATGTCACTTGTTGCTGTCTGCACCTGTTCAACATTTCTGGGTGCCACTGACGGAATTGCTTCTACTGAACAGATGTCACCTGTTGATGTCTGCACTTGCTCAACATTGCTGGGTGCCACTGATGGACTGCTTCTACTGAAATGATGTCACTTGTTGGTGTCTGCACCTGTTCAACATTTCTGGGTGCCACTGATGGAATTGCTTCTACTGAACAGATGTCACCAGTTGATGTCTGCACTTGCTCAACATTGCTGGGTGCCACTGATGGACTGCTTCTACTGAAATGATGTCAC
The DNA here is from genome assembly GCF_023898315.1 of Schistocerca nitens. NCBI lineage: Eukaryota > Metazoa > Arthropoda > Insecta > Orthoptera > Acrididae > Schistocerca > Schistocerca nitens. Next base: position 1,161,578,836 of record NC_064614.1, read on the forward strand.
TTGTTGGTGTCTGCACCTGTTCAACATTGCTGGGAGCCACTGATGAACTGCTTCTACTGAAATGGTGTCACTTGTTGGTGTCTGCACCTGTTCAACATTGCTGGGTGCCACTGATGGACTGCTTCTACTGAAATGATGTCACTTGTTGGTGTCTGCACCTGTTCAACATTGCTGGGTGCCACTGATGGACTGCTTCTACTGAAATGATGTCACTTGTTGGTGTCTGCACCTGTTCAACATTGCTGGGTGCCACTGATGAACTGCTTCTACTGAAATGGTGTCACTTGTTGGTGTCTGCACCTGTTCAACATTGCTGGGTGCCACTGATGGACTGCTTCTACTGAAATGATGTCACTTGTTGGTGTCTGCACCTGTTCAACATTGCTGGGTGCCACTGATGGACTGCTTCTACTGAAATGATGTCACTTGTTGGTGTCTGCACCTGCTCAACATTGCTGGGTGCCACTGATGGACTGCTTCTACTGAAAAGATGTCACCTGTTGATGTCTGCACCTGTTCAACATTGCTGGGTGCCACTGATGGACCGCTTCTATTGAAATAATGTTACTTGTTGGTATTTGCACCTGTTGACCATTGCTGGGTGCTACTGCTGGAACTGTCAACTGCTTATTCTTGAGCTATGGAAAGCGTTTATGTGAATATTTGTATAAACTGATTTTTTGTGTATTACTGTTTGTGAAAAGTTATGAGACTCTTACCTGCACATATTCGTCATTGCTGACGCTATTGATTGAACTGTTTAACCAAATAATATTGTGTAAACTATTATGTAAAGTCACATGTGTGAAAGAATTTGTATTCCTTACTGTATTCTATATATTAGCTTATTGAAAGGTCAGTGCAAAGCCAAAATTTTATCTAGTTATATGATATTTACGTATTAATATTATCTTTTATTTTTGTCTGTATTTCTTTTTGGACGAATTTGGTGGTAGTTTCACCACCAATGCTGGCAAAAATACCATCAAATTCTAGCCTTTGAAAGAGGGGCATATGAAAGGTGGCTACACTGAGCCACAGCGCCAGAGATCGCGCTAGAGAGTATTGTTCCGCCGCCTCCACTGGCAGTTCTTGTCGAGAAGTGGCAGTAGTCAGTTCTTGTTGTGAAGTCGTAGTGGGCAGTGATTATTGAGAAGTAGCGGAGGGAGTGCTTGCTGAGATGTCGTAGTGGGCAGTGCTTGTCGAGGACTCGTAGTAGTCAGTGCTCGCTGAGATGTCGTAGTGAAAAGTGTTTGCTGAGATGTCGTAGTGGAGCGTGCTTGTTCCATGTTTTATGCAGTTGTTTGATGGGATAGACAGCAGATGTTGTTCTAATGGAGATATTGTAATGATTAGAGTGCTTTTCATCAATATATATGAAGGTAAAATATTCTTTTTCTTTCTTTTTTTTCATTATTTCAATGTCCTGAATAATGCGTCATTACAGGTTCAGTCAACAAAGCATCTGGCTTGTGTTCTTTGATTAGAGTGTAATTCTGGTTTTCTTGAGTAATTATGGTATTTCTATTTTCTTTAATTAATTCAGTATAAATGATATTTAAAATTTCTTGTGCTATTGAAGAAGAACCGTGCCAGATGCGTACGTTTAGTCATACTTCCACACACAGAACAGTTATACTTGTGCTTTGGTTTCGTAGGTTTTATAGTTGCTGGGGACTTAATTAATTAATTGTGTTAACGAAAATTTTCATTTCATTCTTTGTTGTTGTTATATGCAATCAGATTGCGTAATAATACTAGTCAGGGCCAACCGTTTACGAGACTACGTAATCGGACATACAGCGACTGAAAAAAATTAAAATTATTTGCTTTTATTTTAATTAAGCCCCCATGCACACGTCAGCATACCATAATATTTTACACCAAAACCAATGCTTGGATTTAGGGTTAATGCTGGAGATCCATTCTAATGACTTTCTGTGTTGTAGGAATCGCGACCTCTTTATCGGAAAATTTTTTAACAGCATTTGCGGACCCTGTCAATCGCTTGTTTGCAAATTGGATGATTAACAGCATCTTAATCAATGTTTTTCTGTTGCTGCAGAAAAATGCGTTAGTTTACGGAAGCACCTAGCTAAATGTTCAAAATACGTTACAGTCAAGACCTCTCCATCAGTAAACATTTCCGGGCTAAGTTGCCGTGGTCGATCTGTAGAACTTCTTCTCCCTGACGTTTCGTTCTCAACTACGGAGAACATCTTCCGAGGTGAGTCAACGACTGGCTGCTAGGAGCTGGGGCCGCCGCTTATATGGATATCGTAGGGGGCGCCACCGCACGTCACGTGGCGTCGATGTGCAGCTATCTCTGGCTGTCGTCTGTTCTCTCGATTGCAGGCAATCGATTGTCACGTGATTGATGCAACGTCGACCGCCATATCTTATCCAATTTTAATCCTTCTTCTTTACGATTAAAATTGTATTGGTGTTTGTGGATTTCAATTGCCTCTCTATACATACGTGTATAATAGTGCGACGTCCTCGCTAGCACGCTTGTTTCACCAAATTTTATTTCGTGATCTCCATCCTTAAAAACATGTTCCGCTACTGCCGATTTGTCGATATGTCCCAAGCGACAGTTTCTTTTGTGCTCCATCAACCGTGTATTGATGCTTCTTTTTGTAGTTCCTATGTAAATCCTGCCACAACTACACGGAATTTTATATACCCCTGGGGTGGCTAGGGGGTGACGAGCATCTTTTGTTGATCTTAGGCATTCACTAATTTTCTTAGTAGGTCTAAAAATGGTCTCTACCTGAAACTTGGCTAGTACTTTCCCAATGCGATCCGTGATATTATGGATGAACGGAAGAAATACTTTTCCAGCTGATGGTTGTTGCTGTCACCTATTTTTAGGAATTTTTCTATTTGGGTGAAGTGCTCGGTTAATCTCGTTTTTCGTATAACCATTTTTCGCAAAGGCCATTCGTAAATGATTTAGTTTTTCTTGTAAGTAGCCTGGTTCACAAATATTATCGGCCCTATCCACTAGTGTTTTTATGACCCCCCTCTTTTATCTAGGGCGGTGGTTTGAGTTCTTTTGGAGGTAGCGATCAGTATGTGTACCTTTCCTGTAGACCTTATGGCCTAAGGTCCCATCCGCGCGTTTGATAACTGATACATCCAAGAAGTTAAGTTGTCCATACTTCTCCTTCTCCATAGTAAATTTAATCTTTGGGTTGATGCTATTTAAGTGTACCAGGAAATCATTCAAGTCTCCTTCCTCATGATTCCATATTACAAAGGTATCATCCACATACCGATACCACTTCGAGGGGCTTTTTTTGGCCGACTGCAGTGCTTGATGTTCAAAATATTCCAGGAATAAATTCGCGATTGCGGAACTTAGGGGGCTTCCCATGGCTACCCCATCGATCTGTTCATAAAATTCACCATTGTACTGAAAATAGGTCGAGGATAGACAGTGTTGGAACAAGGCTACTATATCAGTAGGGAACATATCGGCTATATGGGAGAGAGCTTCATCAACTGGAACCATCGTGAACAAAGACAATATATAAAAACTGACAAGGATGTCATTAGGACCGACAGTAATTTCCCTCAATTTCTCAATGAAGTGTAGAGAAATTTTAATATGACTCTCAGTTTTGCCTATGTAAGGTTGTAACAAAGAGGCAAGGTGTCTGGCTAGTTCTTGGGTAGGAGCTCCAATTGCGCTGACTATTGGTCTCAAAGGAACATCAGACTTATGTATCTTTGGTAATCCATATAATCTTGGAGGATAAGCCTCCGTTTTACAAAGATACTTTTTAACTTCTGTAGGAATGGAAGACTGTTTTATCAGACGATTGGTGGCATTCAGCACATTCGTTGTGGGATCCTTTTTCAACTTCTTGTATGTGCTGGGTTCCAGGAGATCACTGATCTTCTTGTGATAATCCTCAGTATTCATAAAAACAGTAACATTTCCCTTGTCAGCGGCAACTATAATAACATTCTTGTCTGCATTGATCTCCCGCAATGCCTTCCTTTCCCCTTGAGACAGATTGCTGCTGGGTGGCTTAGCTTTGCGTAATATCCTGGAGGTTTCCATTCTAATTTCATCAGCAGAATATGATGGTAACTGACGAATTCCTGTCTCTATATTAGCAATAATGTCCTCCATAGGAATCTTGGATGGAGTTATTGCAAAATTCCCTCCTTTAGACACAACAGAAAGTTCTTCCTTAGACAATTCTTTTTCCGATAAATTAATAACCGTTTGGGAATTGTTTGGAATCGGTGTTTCCTGTCGACCCTCTTGTAGACGATCAAACTTCTCCTTCTGCCTACTTACAAGAAGAACTTTTTAAGGATGGAGATCACGAAATAAAATTTGATGAAACAAGCGTGCTGGCGAGGACGTCGCACTATTATACACGAACATCAATACAATTTTAATCGTAAAGATGAAGGATTAAAATTGGATAAGATATGGCGGTCGACGTTGCATCAATCACGTGACAATCGATTGCCTGCAATCGAGAGAACAGACGATAGCCAGAGATAGCTGCACATCGACGCCACGTGACGTGCGGTGGCGCCCCCTACGATATCCATATAAGCGGCGGCCCCAGCTCCTAGCAGCCAGTCGTTGACTCACCTCGGAAGATGTTCTCCGTAGTTGAGAACGAAACGTCAGGGAGAAGAAGTTCTACAGATCGACCACGGCAACTTAGCCCGGAAGTGTTTACTGATGAAGACGCCGGCCGTGAAAGCCTACATGGAATGAGTCAAGACCTCTCTTCCCGTCGACTCTCGTTACTGATCCCTAACTCTTTATTTATTTCACACGCATACGCGTCTATTCCTTCTCTCGAAACTTCAGCTCTCACCCAGTAATCTGCAAACGTCTCGCTATTATGTCCCTATGTTAGATGTTCGTCGTTACCGACTGTCTAAAGAATGAATTTTCCACTTCTCCACACAAAACAGAACCTCCCACATTCATAACAGCTCGAGAATATGATTCCAGTCCATGACTAGCAATCAGTATTCGGCCCTAATCCTGCTTGGAGACGAACATTATAGTGTGACCAGTCTTGCTACCGGTTTGATATCTACCACCCCTTCATAGCTTGTGTCTACCTCTTCGTTTGTAAACATGTGGATACAGCGCAATTTCACAATAAACTATATTTAATACTTTGTTTTCTGGTTCTATAGCATTTCCCCACTGTTTCTTCCAATGCTCCTGTTGATGGATTTCTGCAGGTGTCTTTCCTGCTTGTATACAGACACTGATAAACAAACTTCTACAGAAACAGGAGCTTCTGATAATACATAAATAAACAAAGCATAGACATTAGGCAGATATATGCTGACTGAAGCCCGTTTGGCTGTCAAGAGCACAATGCATGAAGCCAACAAAATCTACCGTAGCAAAATTTTATCGAAAAACCTCCTACAAAACCCAAAGCTATTTTCGTCATATGTAGAGGCTGTCTGTAGCACTAAAGGTAGTGGCTAATGTCGATACCAGGCATGGGCAAACTTTGCTGATCAGAGGGCATAATACACAAACTTACGCAATCAGCCTGCGTCGTCATACGACGTGGTAGCAGCGCTCCTAGCGCATAAATTCAAAACTATAGCGTCGTTGATGTTAATGTTTTGGAGTAAGGCACCGATGTGAATATTACCTTTTTGCAGACACGCCACGGCCCCAAAATATGCCTCAAAACACGCGTTTTTAAGAGTACATGTATTTTATGTTCACCCGCTATTCTGAAGTTTGTATACACATCAAAAAAGTTTTGCATCGCCCCGGTTCCTAGAACTTCTGAAGATAGGCGTTGACTGTGGATATTGTATCACAGACACACTCGCTTTGACTGTTCAGAGATGTCACTAAAGCCGCCCAAAGATGTAAACAACCACGCATAAGCAGCGCCCATTAGACGGAGGGCGTCCGATAGCCGATAAGTTCCAGTTATTCCACCAGAAAGGAGATACACGGCTCGTATTGTCTGTAGTTCAACCATGTTTAATTGGTCAATACCGCTGTTCGATCGCGTCTGCATTATTACTTTGTGCCAGGAAGTGCACTCAACAAGGGAAGTGTCCAGGCGTCTCGTACTAAACCAAAGTGATGTTGCTCGGAAATGAAGGAGATACAGAAAGACAGGGTCGATGACATGCCTCGCTCAGGCTGACCTAGGGCTACTACTGCAGTCAATGACCGCTACCTACGGATTATGGCTCGGAGGAATCCTGACAGCAACGCCACCATGTTGAATAATGCTATTAGTCTAGTCACAGCACGTAGTGTTACGATTCAAACTGTGCACAACAGGCTTTATGACGCACACCTTCACTCCCGAGGTCCATGGCGAGGTCAATCTTTGCAGCCACTACACCATACACCGCACAGATGGGCCCAACCATATGCCCAATGGACCGCCCAGGATTGGCATCACGTTCTCTTCACCGATGAGTGTCACATACGCCTTCAACCAGACGTGTTTGGAGGCAACCCGGTGAGGCTGAACGCCTTAGACACACTGTCCAGCGAGTGCAGCAAGATGGAAATTCCCTGCTGTTTTGGGGTGGCATTATCTGGGGCCGACGTAGAACGCTAGTAGTCATGCAAGGCACCCACGGATGCACGATACGTGAACGCCATCCTCCGATAGAGAGTGCAGCCATATCGGTAGCATATTCGCGAGGCATTGGTCTTCATGAACGAGAATTCACGCCCTCATCGTGCACTTCTTGTGAATGACTTTCTTCAAGATAACGACATCGTTCTCCAGACGTGAACCCTATCTAACATGCTTGGGATAGATTGGAAAGGGCTATTTATGGACGACGTGACCCACCAACCACTCTGAGGGATTGACGCCGAATCGTCGTTGACTATTGCGAAAATCTGGACCAACAGTGCCTTGATGAACTTATGGATAGTATGCCACGACGAATAAAGTCATGCATCAATGCATGAGGATGTGCTATTGGCAATTAGAGGTACCAGTGTGTACAGCAATCTGGACAACCACCTCTGAAGGTATCGCTGTTTGGTGGTACAACATGCAATGTGAGGTTTTCATGAGCAATAAAAAGGGCGGAAATTATGTTTATGTTGATCTCTATTCCAGTTTTCTGTGCAGGTTCCGGAACTCTCGGAACCGAGGTGTTGGAAAACTGTTTTTGAGGTGTGTATTTACTTCCGCGTCGTGAACATTGTATCTTTCCTTACTACGATTCGCAACAGCTGTCTTAAAAACATCCGCTGCAATATAGCACAACGCCATTTATAAAGAAACAACGTTCATGACACAAAAATAACCATAAACTTATGAAGATGTGTTCCAGGCGTCTTGAATCATATCATAGAAAAATAAATTCCTAAAACATCAACCAATTGCAACTAATTCATTATCAGTTGCCTTGAATTTCAACAGTTGCAGTGTTCTAATACGTCATAACAGACGGAATTATTTTTAGAATATTAATACGAGAAATAAGATAAAAACAAAATACGACAACGAGAGAGTCAGTCTCAGTCGATAACCAACTAGGAGTAACTTAACGAATTTCCTCCGCAGGCCGGAATGAATGCAATCCCGGACTGGATCCACCGGTTAGCCACCTTTGGTGTTAACTCTCAGGGATGGCGTAGGGACTGAAGTGAGGGCAGCAAATCCAAATTAGAAATACTGAACTACGCCTTCAAAAGTTTCTTTAAGAAGATACATGCAGGTGTACTCATCAGTTTACATTTTTGAGTCACCAGTCTTCTGAATGGTTTGGTGCAGCCTGCCACGAAATTTCTGGTCTGTATCAACCTCTTCGTCTCGAAGTAGCACTAGCAACCTGTGTCCTGACTTATCTGCTGGATGTATTCCAATCTATGTCTTCCTCTACAGTTTCTGTCCTCTACAGCTTCCTCTAGTAATGTAGATGTTACTCCTTAATATCTTAATAGATGTCCTATCATCCTGTCCCTTCTCCTTGTCACTGTTTTCCACATATTCCTTTCCTCTCCGAGTCTACGCAGAACCTCCTCATTCCTTACTTAATTTTCATCATTCTTTTGTAGCACCGCATCTCAAACGCATCGATTCCTTTTTGTACCGGTTTTCCTACAGCTGGTGTTTCACTACCATACAACGCTGTGCTCCAAATATACATTCTCAGAAGTTTCTTCCTGAAATTAAGGAATGTGTTTGATACTAGTAGACTTCTCTTGGCCCGGAATGCCCTTTTTGTCAGTGTCCCCCTTGCTCCGCTATTCTGCTGCCTAGGTAGCAGAATTATTTTACTTCACCTACATCGTGATCACCAGTCCTGATGTTAAGTTTCTTGCTGTTCTCGTTTCTGCTACTTCTCCTCACTTTCGTCTTTCTTCGATTTACCCTCAATCCATATTTTGTACTCGGTAGACAGTTCATTCCATTCAGCAGATCCTGCAATTCTTCTTCACTTTCACTGAGGATAGAAATGTTCTCAGCAAATCTTATCATTGATATCCTTTCACTTTGAGTTTTAATTCCATTCTTGAACCTTTCTTTTATTTCCATCGTTGTTGCTTCGATGTATAGATTGAACAGTAGGGGCGAAAGACAACACACTGTCTTACATCCTTTTTAATCTGAGCACTTCGTTCGTGGTCTTCCACTCTTATTGTTCCCTCTTGGTTCTTGTGCTTAGTCTATATTATCCGTGTTTCCCTGTAATTTACCCCATCCTGTCTTACATCCTTTTAATCCGAGTGCTTCTTTCGTGGTCTTCCACTCTTATTGTTCCCTCATGGTTCTTGTGTTTAGTCTATATTATCCGTGTTTCCCTATAACTTACCCCTGGTTTTCTCAGAATTTCGAACTTCATGCGCCATTTGACATTGTCGAATGCTTTTTCCAGGTTGAGAAATCCTATGAACGTATCTTGATTTTTCTTTTGCCTTGCTTCCACTGTCAACCGCAACGTCAGAACTGCCTCTGTGCTGCCTTTATCTTTCCTACGGCCAAACTGATTGTAATCTAACAGATCCTAGGATTTCTTTTCCATTCTCCTGTATATTATTCTTGTCAGCAACTTGGATGCATGATATGTTGTTTGTACGATAATGCTCGCCCTTATCGGCTCTCGTAAGCTTACCGTACAGGTCGCCAAATACTGCTGCATACGCTGAGAGAGAGCGTTGCAGCCGATACGAGATACTCAACATCCGATTTCTCCAAAACCATTAGGCGAAAAACATTGATTTTTAGACATCTTACAGTCCGATATCTTCACTCGATGCAGAACTGAATTTCTTTCCTTTATCCGTCATACTTACTCCGCTGCATCAAATTAAGTAAAGTTTTGAAATATTACAAACGTATTGCGTAAATTTTTCGTATGGTTGATTTTAGCTAGCAGAATGCGTTAAATGAAATGTAGGTAAGATATCGATATTTTATTTAAAATTGAGAGCAGAGCGATATCTGATTTCATCCGAGTTATTGCGCTTGATGTCTGATAGATGGTCGCTCTTGACGCACCAGTTCCCATCATTGCGCATCGCGAATCATGTGGTCATAACATTCGTCATATATCATAAACAATTCAAGATATCGAAAAGTGGTTTTTGCAGTTGACAGCACACAATGAGGCGCATACGTTGTCTGATAAATACCCGAAAGTGGCACGCGCATAAACATCCGTGGTACCTGGAAAATGCCATAGCAAGACGTGTTTGCTCGCTCACAGCAGCAAAAGGGTTAAACAAGAACCCAGGGCCTGACGCGATCCCTCCAGATACTATACAGAAGTTGCAGCTGAGTTAGCTCCGGTTTAACCATAATATAATACAGGCCCCTTTAACAAAAAGATGTGTCCAGTGACTGGAAAAAGCACAGGCCACACCTTTTTGTATAGTAACTGTCATCTAAAACTGTCATCTAATCTTACTGAAATCCAGTTGTTGTATAGTCTTAGAACATAACCTAAGCTTAAACATAATGAGATACCCTGAATGAAATGATCCCGCATGGATTCTGTGGTGTCACCGCCAGACACCACACTTGCTAGGTGGTAGCCTTCAAATCGGCCGCGGTCCATTGGTATACGTCGGACCCGCGTGTCGCCACTGTCAGTGATAGCAGACCGAGCGCCACCACACGGCAGGTCTAGAGAGACGTCCGAGCACTCGCCCGAGTTGTACAGCCGACTTTGCTAGCCATGGTTCACTGACAAATACGCTCTCATTTGCCGAGACGATAGTTAGCATAGTCTTCAGCTACGTCATTTGCTACGACCTAGCAAGGCGCCATTAACAGTTTATATTGAGATTGTTATTTATCTTGGGATGCTTGTACAGTCAGACCGATGTTCTACAATTATGGATTAAAGTTAAGTATTACAGCAACTGCGTCCGTTTTTCTATGTTCTCATTTCCTTGTAATGTTCCAGACCTCACGCCAGTCTGCGTGAGCTTAACGCGTGCCTTTCGGCTTCCTCCAAACCCCGTGAATTGGCTCCTGCCAATTCACAACAGATTCCAATAATATCGATCACACCGTGCTGCGGATATTCAGTTTCACAGCACGGTTGCCTTCCTTCCTGACCATCCGGTAACGGCAGCTCTGCTCCAGCGATCAGAGTTTGCCCAAATGGCGTAGTTGTCGGCGTCTGAATCGCAGGAGAGTCGCTGCAAGCTTAAATGGGCGAGGTGGTGACTCATCTGCAGCAAGTTAACGAAAAGTCGTGGGTTTGTAGAAAGATCGATACGCTAAGCTTGCGGCAACTACCACCGTCACCCAACTTAGCAACAGATCTTGTACAGAACCCGAGAAAATTCTCGTCCTGTGTAAGAACGTTAAGTGGGTCTAAGACTTCTATCCAGTCACTGGTAGGACAGTAGAAGACAGTAAATTCAAGACCAAAGTTTTAAATTTCCCCTTTAAGGGATCGTTGACGCAAAATAATCGTACAAACATAGCATCGTTTGATCGTCGCACTGTGGACGACATAGTAATAAGCATTCCTGGTGTAGAGAAAGAAGTGAAAGAGTTGAAATCAATTACGTAGCCAGGTCCTGATGAAATCCCAGTTCGGTTTTACAAAGAGTACTCTGCACCATTAGTCCCTTACTTAGCTTGCATTTATCGCGAATCTTACGACCAGTGCAAAGCCCCAAGCGTCTGAAAAAAAAATTACGTATGACTCCTGTATATAAGAAGGGTAAAAAGCGGACTCCTGAATTACAGATCAATATCTTTACCATCGGTTCGGTGCAGAATCATTGAACAAAAAAAAAAAAAAATGGTTCAAATGGCTCTGAGCACTATGGGACTTAACATCTGTGGTCATCAGTCCCCTAGAACTTAGAACTACTTAAACCTAACTAACCTAAGGACATCACACACATCCATGCCCGAGGCAGGATTCGAACCTGCGACCGTAGCAGTCGCGCCGTTCCGGACTGAGCGCCTGAACCGCTAGACCACCGCGGCCGGCGATCATTGAACATATTCTCAGTTCGAATATAACAAATTCTCTTAAAGACAGAAAACTTATGTTCACAAATCAGCACGATTTTAGAAAGCATCGCTCATGCGAAACTCAGCTTGCCCTTATCGCACTTGAGATCCTGCGAACCAAGAATGAAGGGCAACAGGTGTATTCCACACGCCTAGATTTCCTTAAAGCATTTGGCACGATGCCACAATGGCGACTGTTAACGAATGTACTAGCATACGGAATAGGCTCTCTAGTACTCGAGTGGCTGGAAGACTTCTTAAGTAACAGGACCAGTGTGTTGTCCTCGACAGGGAGTAATCATCGGAGGCAAGGGTATCGTCAGCAGTGCTCCAAGGAAGTGTGACAGGACCGCTTTATTTTCTATATACATAAATGATCTGGCGGACAGGATAAACAGCAGTCTGCGACTCTTTGTCGATGATGCTGTGCCGTACGGGAAGGTGTCGAAGTTGAGTGACTGTAGGAGGATACAAGATGACTTAGACAAAATTTGTGATTGTTGTTATGAAAGGCAAGTAGCTCTAAATGTAGCAAAACGTAATGTAATAGAGATGTGTAGGAAAATGAAATTCATAACTTTCTAACACAGTATTAGTAGTGTCCTGCGTGACACAGTCACGTCGACTAAGTGTCATGGGGTAACATTGCAAAGCAACGTGAAATGGAATGAGCATATAAGGACAGCAGAAGGAAAGGCGAATGGTCGACTTTGGTTCTTTTGTAAGGGAGACCACACATAGGATACTAATGCTACCCATTCTTGAGTACAGTTTGAGTATTTTTTTGGATCCGCATCAGGTCGGATTAAAGAAGACGTCGAAGCAATTCAAAGGCAGACTGCTAGACTTGTTGTCGGTAGGTTCCAATACACGTGGGTATTTCGGAGATACTTCGGGAACTCAAATGGAAATCACTGGAGGAAACGCGACGCTCTTTTTGAGAGGCGCTGTTGAGAAAATGTAGACAACGGCATTTGAAGGTGACTGCAGAGAGTGTCTACTGTCGCGAACGTACATTTTTCTTAAGGACCACAAAGATAATGTTAGATACATTAGGCCTCGTACGGTACGGAGGCGTATAGATAGTCGTTTCTCCCTCCATCTATCTGCGAGTGGAACAGAAAAGTGGCACAGAGCACCCTCCGCCATACACCATGCGGTGGCTTGAAGAGTATGTATATAGATGTAGAAGTGAAACATCTTCTGGAGGCCAGTGCCACAACCGCTGCGGTGGCGACTGACAACCCTGGCGCTCGACGCCGGGGGCCAGTCTAGCGTGGCGCCCGAGTTGTCTATAATGGTGGGCTGGGCCTAAAGATGTTGGAATGAGGAAGTCTGTCAGCTAAACCGAGTGGTGACGAGTTCATCATCTGGGGGCCAGCTCTGCCATTGTGGTCGAAACGGAGTACAAGCCTGTGGCATGGCATTGGGAACAAGGATAATTGCAGTGGCCGAAATTATCCACAGCAGCAGTGTGGGCCAAAACGTGTTGGTAACCACGAGGCGGCGACTACAACTTCAGCCACCAATGGGAGTTACAGTGGCTAGCAGTGGGTAAGATTTGGGTCAGCGCCGGTCCTGCCATCATGCACTGTCTGGTTTTGGGTGTGGTGTGGCAGGCCGAAGTTGTTGTGAACCACATTAGGAACAGGCCAGAGAGATGGTCGGTGACCAGCAGCTGAGATGGAGTTCAACTGGAATATGGCGTGCCAATGAGCCAAGCAGCCTCAGCAGTCAATAGTCAATGCTGGGGGAGTATACAAGCTTTACTGGACATGGCCTACTAATAAGTTGTCGGATTGGGATTATTGTATTGCGCGTATTGTAACAAAGACAGTCATTTATTGGTGTATACATTGAGATGACAAAAGTAATTTAATACCTCCAAATAGCGTGTCGGACCTCCTTTTCCCCACAGTAATGCAGCAACTTGTCGTGGCATGGAAACAATAAGTCATCTGAAGTCCGCTGCAGAAATACTGGGCCGTGCGATCCATCTGTACAGCCGTCCATAATTGCGAAAGTATTCGTGGTGCATCATTTTATGCACGAATCGACCTCTCTATTATGTCCTATAAATATTCGATGGGATTCATGTTGGGCGATCTGGATGGCCAAATCATTCGCTCAAATTTTCCAGGATGTTCTCAAACCAACCACCAACGACTGTGACCCTGTGACATGGGGCACTGTCATCCATAAAAATTCCATCGTTGTTTGGGATCATAAAGTCAAATAATGGTTGCAAATGGTCTCCAAGAAGCTGAACATAACCATCTCCATTCAATGATCCATGTAAACACCGCCCACACCCTTATCAAGCGACCACAAGCTTCCACAGTGCCTAGTTGGCAACGGGTCCATGACTTCCCTACCACTACCTTTACAACTGAAATCGTGACTCATGTGACCAGACCATAGTTTTCCAGTGATGTAGGGTCCGAGTGATATGGTCACTGAAGAGGCATTGCAGGCTACGTCATGCTATTAGCGAAGTCACATACGTCGGTCGTCTACTGCCATAGCCCATTAACGCCACATTTCGCCGCACTGTCCGAACGGATACCTTCGTTGTACGTCACACTTTGGTTTCTGCGGTTATTTCACGGCGTGTTGCTTGTCTGTTAGCACTGACAACTCTACTCAAAGGCCACTCTCGCTCTTCAAGTGGAGGCCGTCGGCCACTGCGTAGTCCGTGGCGAGAGGTTATGCCTGAAATTTGGTATCTTCGGAACCGTCTTGACACTGTGGATGTCGGAATATTGAATTGCCAATATCCGAAATGGAATGTCCCATGCGTCTAACTCCAACTGCCAGTGCGCGTTCAAACTCTTAATTCTCACCGTGTGGCAATAATCACGTCGGAAACTTTTTCACGTAAATGATCTGACAAAGAGAGGCCAGGACGTTGGGATCACAAATTTATTGCAAACTTTGTACACCTTTAGTAGACCATTAAAACAACGTAACTTGCAAGCAGTAAGGCGCACTACTCTGGCAATTCCCAGAAAATCGCAAGAGAAGTTTTACTCGTCTATTGCGTACCTGATGTACAGTGGTGGACAAAACGAGCGAGACCCCTCGCCTTTTCGTTATGCTGATCCGCACGGCTTTAAAGACTGCTACACAGCATAACAGGCAAGACGACGAAGTGCTACCAACATACTATGCACAGGCGTGAAATTGACAAACTATCTGAACTTTTTTAGACTGTTTCCCATAATTTGTAAGACTATATTAATGCTGATTAATGTGTTAAACACAACACGTAAATATAAGACAGAAATGAAAGAAGAAACGCTAATTTGTATGAACTGTACCAATAAAAATGAATTTCAACTTATCGAGAAAACATAACTGTTTTAGTAAGACAAAGAACCCCAGATCGTTACGAATCATCAAAATATTATCCGCATTCGACCGCGAAACGGTCTGTGTCAACGTTCAGACCAGTCATACTGGATTACTGTTGCTGACCTACCACGAAAGTGTGCAAATTTAGCAATGCGAGAAGATTCATAACGAAATTCAGTTAAAAATCGTTCAGTGCCACACTTAAGTCAATTCCATTATTGACAGAAGCGGAAAAAGTAGGCAGTAACATGTATTAAATTCTACAAAAGTGTCATATTGACATCCACAGTATAGAATAAAGGTAGCGATAAAACGTATTGGGGGCGCGAGAATTTCTTAAAATTGCTTTACTGATGTTCTACCTGCCTCCATCGAGATTAGAACCGAAAACAAACCAGACCTTCCTTTCATTACACTAGCAGACAACCCAGGCAAACAGCCCTCTATTATTACCCCTGACATGAATAAGCCGGCAATTTCGCAATGAAAATGGCAAAATGAACTGCAGTTTCTGTTGCATAGAGCTTTCTGGACTCAAAAACATGAATTTTCTACCTTTATGCCACCGCTTATGTGACAGTCATTCGGGATGTTTATCGAAATAACAAAATACTGTTATTAGCGAGTAAATTTAGTAGGATAATTCTGCACCACCCCAGGAAATAAACGGCTAAATATCTGTCAAACGTATTCTACACTGTTTAGAATTCTCCAGTAGGCTCGCCACAGCCATAAAATGTTTATTAGCCGAAGTGTTTCTTAAGCTAGCTAGCAATGGGAATGTTCGCACTTCTAAAACGCGGTGGCATTAATACTGGGATGTGAATTACCACGTGTGTAGGCAAATGGATTCTATTTGCATTCTTGTAAACGTGATTTGGATCGAAAGCGTAGCTAAGATTAATATTCTGATGTATCGACTGCAACTAGAACATTTCGAATAAAGAGCAGGGGGTATTATTTAAGCGGCCCTCATCTTCGGTAATTGTCCTAGCTGTTTTCGTTGTTAGGATGACGTCACCTAAACCGGTAAAAACGGAACCCTACTAGTCTCACTTTCTTGACCGTCTATCGGTCTACCCAACCCTTAAAACCCGTTTACCTCGAGGACGGGTAGACATAATAAGCGGAGACGTATCGCACTTCTTGCGGTAACCGGTCACTTGGTGGTGTAAAAAAAGTGAGCTTCTATGTCAACGCAATCTAAAGATACGGCCGTTTATGTAAAGAAAGTTTACGCGAAAGGTCACAAAATGGCTCCAAGAAATGTGCGACCAAACTGCTTAGGTCATCAGCACCTAGACCTAGAACTACTTAAACCAACCTAACCTAACACACATCCATGCCCGGGGAAGGATTCGAACTGACGGCGCAAGCAGCCACGCGTTCCGCGATATGACGTTGTTGAAAGCACGGCTAACCCGCGCCGGCAAGCAGTTAATATCTTCTGATGTTGCTAAGAAGTACTTTACATCTGGTGAATGATTTTATGCGCAGTTCATTTAAGATAGAATAACTAAAATATATTTGATGTTACGGAAGACGAAGGACGCCTAATTCATTTCCCTCACTTTATTTATGATGTTAGATTCGCAATCTGAGAATACGTATTATCCATAACCACACTTTAGCGCCACATAGATACACTCCTGGAAATTGAAATAAGAACACCGTGAATTCATTGTCCCAGGAAGGGGAAACTTTATTGACACATTCCTGGGGTCAGATACATCACATGATCACACTGACAGAACCACAGGCACATAGACACAGGCAACAGAGCATGCACAATGTCGGCACTAGTACAGTGTATATCCACCTTTCGCAGCAATGCAGGCTGCTATTCTCCCATGGAGACGATCGTAAAGATGCTGGATGTAGTCCTGTGGAACGGCTTGCCATGCCATTTCCACCTGGCGCCTCAGTTGGACCAGCGTTCGTGCTGGACGTGCAGACCGCGTGAGACGACGCTTCATCCAGTCCCAAACATGCTCAATGGGGGACAGATCCGGAGATCTTGCTGGCCAGGGTAGTTGACTTACACCTTCTAGAGCACGTTGGGTGGCACGGGATACATGCGGACGTGCATTGTCCTGTTGGAACAGCAAGTTCCCTTGCCGGTCTAGGAATGGTAGAACGATGGGTTCGATGACGGTTTGTATGTACCGTGCACTATTCAGTGTCCCCTCGACGATCACCAGTGGTGTACGGCCAGTGTAGGAGATCGCTCCCCACACCATGATTCCGGGTGTTGGCCCTGTGTGCCTCGGTCGTATGCAGTCCTAATTGTGGCGCTCACCTGCACGGCGCCAAACACGCATACGACCATCATTGGCACCAAGGCAGAAGCGACTCTCATCGCTGAAGACGACACGTCTCCATTCGTCCCTCCATTCACGCCTGTCGCGACACCACTGGAGGCGGGCTGCACGATGTTGGGGCGTGAGCGGAAGACGGGCTAACGGTGTGCGGGACCGTAGCCCAGCTTCATGGAGACGGTTGCGAATGGTCCTCGCCGATACCCCAGGAGCAACAGTGTCCCTAATTTGCTGGGAAGTGGCGGTGCGGTCCCCTACGGCACTGCGTAGGATCCTACGGTCTTGGCGTGCATCCGTGCGTCGCTGCGGTCCGGTCCCAGGTCGACGGGCACGTGCACCTTCCGCCGACCACTGGCGACGACATCGATGTACTGTGGAGACCTCACGCCCTACGTGTTGAGCAATTCGGTGGAACGTCCACCCGGCCTCCCGCATGCCCACTATACGCCCTCGCTCAAAGTCCGCCAACTGCACATACGGTTCAGGTCCACGCTGTCGCGGCATGCTACCAGTGTTAAAGACTGCGATGGAGCTTCGTATGCCACGGCAAACTGGCTGACACTGACGGCGGCGGTGCACAAATGCTGCGCAGCTAGCGCCATTCGATAGCCAACACCGCGGTTTCTGGTGTGTCCGCTGTGCCGTGCGTGTGATCATTGCTTGTACAGCCCTCTCGCAGTGTCCGGAGCAAGTATGGTGGGTCTGACACACCGGTGTCAATGTGTTCTTTTTTCCATTTCCAGGAGTGTATGTGATTGTAACACATTGGCGTACACTTGAGACATTTCGTTTCCCATGAAGTGGTGGCAGACGATGCTGTGGCGTCTTCGAAGCACGAGCTTCGTCAGTGCAAGATGTCTCAGCACAGCTGCTGGTCTAATGGACAATGGAAATACTGTAGAATACTTTTGACAACTATGTGACCATCGAGTTAAGTTCGTGAGTCGTTCATAATTATGTTAGTAAATTCACTCGATATTTTTATGTTCTTTAAATTACATTTGCTACATGATTCGCATTGAAGACGTAGGAAATATATGTTATTTGGTCCAGGAAGCACGTTCCAATAGAAATTGATGCTTACATTGACATTTATGTTGCGAATTAGTCGTCGTATCCATCACATGGATAACGACGATGCGACGATGCTCCGTTTTGCTACAGTTGTTTCGTAGCTTACAAGGGAACCTCCCCATTCCACCCCCCCCCCCCTTCCTCAGATTTAGTTGTAAGTTGGCACAGTGGATAGGCCTTGAATAACTGAACACAGATCAATCGAGAAAACAGGAAGAAGTTGTGTGGAACTATGAAAGAAATAAGCAAATTATACAAACTGAGTAGTACATGTGGAAGATAGGCAACATCAAGGAGAATGTCGCTACGAGTTCGAAACCTGGTTTTTCCTTTTTTTTCCCCCTCACTCTCTGAATTATCCACGAATGTTTATTCCAATTTATGCTGAAACAATGTTGTAGTTATTCGTCAGTTAATTTTCTGTGTGAAGAAAGAAGTTAAAAAGGGAACACACAGCGCGTAGTGGGGCGATCACTCTGTTGTAGAAATAATTCAGAAGCCAAGATCGCTTAAATACTGTTTACTGGATAACCGGTTTCAACACATTAATGGTGCCATCATCGGATCTGAATGTAGATTAACATTTATAAACCATTTGGATATAACGATACATGAGGCAGACCAGATGATTTTAGATCAGCTTGTCTCATTCTTTTATTATTTTTTTAATTCATTAATTACACATAAAGTTAATTGGCGAATAACGACAACATTATTTCAACATAAATTAGAAAAAAGACATTCGTAGATAATTCTGATAGAGAGGCAGGAAAAAATAATAATAAAAAGAACCAAAATGGTCTCGAACACGGGAATCAAAGTTATGAAGGAACGACGGTAGCAATGAGCCACCGCTTCAATTGCGTTTTCGCGTGCAGAAGGTATCTACACTATAGCAACAGTGCGTTGATAACTTTGACCGACGCTTTCTCGGAAACGGTCGAGTGTTTGCATATAAGCCGAACCACAGTTTCGCTTATTTTGTCCTCTCCTTCACTGAGCAAAGTTTCCGGACAATCAGCCTATGACACCTGGCTTGTCCCCTCGTTAGTCGAGTCGCTTCTTACGCCCGGCGAGAACTATGTATGCCTCAGAGTAAACTGCGCCGCTTGGAAACACGGCGAGCGAGGATAAACACATTTTCCTTCCTATAAGGCAAGCTTCTACAGCTAAAATTCAGGAATTGTTCTTCAGGTTGCCTCAGATATTTCAGAAAAGTTTCTTGCGTTTGGCCTGCCGCATATACAAAACGTAAACATTTCATTTCATGTAATATTTATCAGGATAAGACATGACAAGAGTGGACCAGTCCCTTCTGAGAAAAATTACAGATTCTAAGTTGCTCCACTATGTAATGACACGGGTAAGGGCATGCGACCTCTCGTTTATGCCATCGATTTCCGTGGTACACATACTTGGCCACTGTGTTGTGGCTGCCGTCGTGGAGGAGGCAGTCTGTTTCCTGCTAGCGCTGTTTGCGCAGCAGATATTAACCGCGACGAATCATTCAGTCAACGCTAAATGGCCCATCTGGCTGAGGCAGACAAGGGCGCTATAATAGCACTCCATGCAGAGGGATTTTCAAATGGCTATATAGCAAGAACTATGGGTCTTCACAAGTCGACGGCAGCCAAGTGGATTAGGCGAAAGGAAGAGAGTGGTAACCTGAATGGGAGGCCTCATGGCCGTCGCTGCAAAACAACAGCAGCTCAGGATCAGCAGATACGCCGTTTCAGTGAAAACCACCCATCTGTCAACGCACGACAAATTCAGCAGACTTTGGGTCTCAATGTTAGCAGTAAGATCGTCACTCGTCGTCTAAGGAAAGGTGGACTGAGAGCAAAAAGCGCTGCTGTGAAAGAGACATTGACAGTTTCCCACAGAGAAGCTCGCCTTGCTCTTGCTGCTGAATATGTCCACAGACCTCTCCAGTTTTGGAGGCGAGTGATTTTCACGGACGAAAAAATTTTCTCTACGGCATCAACCGGAAAAGTACTTGTTTACCGACCTAAAGATACTAGGTATAATCGAAAATAGATTTACAGTTGCCGAAGGAGTGGCAGGGAGTCGGTAACGGTATGGGCATGGATATCGGCCGAAGGGTGTGGGCTCCTGTGGGAAGTGGAAGGAAGATTCGATACGCGCAATTACATCTCAATTCTGGAGATCGTGATGTTGCCTTCTGTGGCAGCATGATTTGGCGATGATCAGATCATGTTCCAACAAGGTCGCTCGCCTATTCATATGGCACGTGTGGTTAAGAGGTGGTTCGACGACCATAGTAATATTACTGTAATGGAATGGCCACCTAAAGCAGCTGACATGAATCCAATTGAGAATATTTGGGCAGAAATGGTCAGAGTAATACGAGAAAAGCGGCAGGCACCGTCGACTCGCTGACAGCTTTCTGATGTGATTCACGACGCTTGGAATGAGTTACTTGAATCTCCTAGTTATGTGGCTCGAGTTGTGGGCTCAATGCCCAACAGACTTCGAGCTGTTGTGGAAGCCGAAGGAGGCTATCCGCGATACTAAGCAGCATCAGCAGAGGTGTTTTTTTTTCAGCCCTTCACCAATCAGCTGCAACAGATGCTTCAACGTTTTTTTTCGTTTTTTTGTTTTTTTACAGACGTAATTTTATATAATTTTAGGGAAACGCAGTAAGTGGAATGTGGACAAGCAAATTAATTCACAGCAAGATATGTAATATTTAATTTGCTAAGGGAAGAAATACTCACCTTATATATTCATGCAGTCTCTAAAAATATGACACACGTGTATATGCAAGAAGGGTACAAAACAATTCAGCACAAATGAAAAATATTGAGAAGAAGCTCGCCGATGAAGGCGTAATTGGAGAACAAAGGTTGGGCTAGAAGGAGAGGTAAGGAGGCCCGAGAAAGCAGAGAAGAATCGAATACCTAGTAGACTTGGAATTATTGTCGCAGCAGAGGGCGGTTGATATATGCGATTCGGAGCAACAGTAGAACAATAGATTTATTTACTGATTTTTGAGGCTTTATTTTGTGGCAGCTAAACAGTGTTGCATCATGAAACCCACTATTTGTCCACATGTGGCTAAACATCAGAGGTGTAAAAAATTTTGAGAGGTACCGAAGTTCTCTGGAACAGTAACGTGTTTTAGACAAGAAGATGATTTTTAGTTCATTTCATTTTAACCATTCACACTATGCTTTGACATTCTAATCTTTGATTTCATTTTATTATTATGTATCTTTTCTTCAGTGCAAGTGAACGGTAGTAAGTTTCAAGATATGAAGAAAAACTCGAAGTTTTTAATTTGTGGAATAACGTATTTAACAGTTAATATTTTCAACAAATGTGTAGTTATAGGCCGGCCGAAGTGTCCGTGCGGTTAAAGGCGCTGCAGTCTGGAACCGCAAGACCGCTACGGTCGCAGGTTCGAATCCTGCCTCGGGCATGGATGTTTGTGATGTTCTTAGGTTAGTTAGGTTTAACTAGTTCTAAGTTCTAGGGGACTAATGACCTCAGAAGTTGAGTCCCATAGTGCTCAGAGCCATTTGAACCATTTTTTTGTAGTTATAGGACCTATTAAGGAGCAAGTCAAAAATGGCATTGTGGAAAGATCAGGTTGGTCTCTAAAGGGTAACGACGGTGAAATAGCAAATACGAAACTATGGGTAACAACTATTGTTGATGGTGAGGAGCCATAATCGATATGCCACTATTCTGTAATTGTATTTCTTAAGATTATCGTCAATCCTAGGACTGAAACCGATACTCTGTTTTACGTAAAGAATATAACCTTCAAAATTTATTTAGCAGCCCTTTAATTTTATTCTCACGGATGACATTGAGACAGTAAATAACAAGAGAAATAACAAAACTCTCACAATCAATATAGAGAATTCAAATGTCCAGTGGATTCAAAAGTTTGCTATAATAGCGAATAATTGGTTTTACTGACTCCTTCATGCATACGTTTTCTGTCAGACAATGTTTGAAACTAGGACTAGCAAGATAAAAAAGCCTGAAGAGTCACAATTTTTCCACAAATTGTCAAATTGGAAGTCGAAGAGCCAGTTACATAAATTACGATGACAAAAAACATTTTTCAAGTGAAGTGATCACAGGAGGCATCCAACGCATTTATAGTGTGTTACATGCACAGTATGTAAACTGGCAACGCCACCAACACACAATAACACTAACAAGGCAACCTCCCTATCGTACCTCCCTCAGATTTAGTTATAAGTTGGCACAATGGATAGGCCTTGAAACACTGAACACAGATCAATCGAGAAAACAGGAAGAAGTTGTGTGGAACTATGAAAAAAATAAGCGAAATATACAAACTGAGTAGTCCATGTGCAAGATACGCAACATCAAGGATAATGTGAGCTCAGGAGTGCCGTGGTCGCGTGGTTTGCGTGAGCAGCTGCGGAACGAGAGGTCATTGTTTTAAGTCTTCCCTCGAGTGAATAGTTTAATTTTTTATTTTCAATCAATCATCACCACACGTACTGTTTATCAAAAAATGCAGGAAATAATCATACAAATGTTCGACAATCGTTCGATCCCTAAAGGAACTTTCCGATTCCTTACAGTTCGGAAAATATTCATTGACCTTGTTATTGAAGTCGCGAACTATATTTTCTGGATTCATATTGCCCACGGACTACATCTCACGTATTTGAAGCACTCTCGTCCAAAGTAGCGAATAGTCAACTGCCAGCCAGGGAGCCTCGCTATCAGGAATACTCTCTCTTCCGTGCGCTGTAGTCGACTGACGTCCTGTGTTTCGACGTTTGTTTAGGTGTAGCGTCCCCATACTACGGCGCAGTTACCTCGCATCGGACGGACGGACGGACAGATAATAATTGTATGAAAATAAAAAAAATAATCTTTTCACTCGAGGGAATACTTACACCAAGGACCTCTCGTTCCGCAGCTGCTCACGCTAACCACGCGACCACGGCACTCCTGAGCTAACATTCTCCTTGATGTTGCCTATCTTCCACAGGGACTACTCAGTTTGAATAATTTGCTTATTTTTTTCATAGTACCACACAACTTCTTCCTGTTTTCTCGATTGATCTGTGTTCAGTTTTCAGTTATTCAAGGCCTATCCACTGTGCCAACTTACACCTATAACTGAGGAAGGGGGGGGGGGTGCAATGGGGAGGTTCCCTTGTAAGCTACGAAACAACTGTAGCAAAACGGAGCATCGTCGTTATCCATGTGATGGATAAGGCAATTAATTCGCAACATAAATGTCAATGTAAGCATCAATTTCTATTGGAACGTGCTTCCTGGACCAAATAACATACGTTTCCTACGTCTTCAATGCGAATCATGTAGCAAATGTAATTTAAAGAACATGAAAATATCGAGTGAATTTACTAACATAATTACGAACGACTCACGAACTTAAATCGCTGGTCACATAGTTGTCAAAAGTATTCTATAGTATTTCCATTGTCCATTAGACTAGCAGCTGTGCTGAGATATCTTGCACTGACGAAGCTCGCGCTTCGAAGGCGCCACAGCATCGTCTGCCACCACTTCATGGGAAACGAAATGTCTCAAGTGTACGCCAATGTGTTGCAACCACACATCTATGTGGCGCTAAAGTGTGGTTATGGATAATACGTATTCTCAGATTGCGAATCTAACATCATAAATAAAGTGAGGGAAATGAATTAGACGTCCTTCGTCTTCCGTAACATCAAATGTATTTTAGTTATTCTATCTTAAATGAACTGCGCATAAAATCATTCACCAGATGTAAAGTACTTCTTAGCAACATCAGAAGATATTAACTGCTTGCCGGCGCGGGTTAGCCGTGCTTTCAACGACGTCATATCGCGGAACGCGAGGCTGCTTGCGCCGTCAGTTCGAATCCTTCCCCGGGCATGGATGTGTGTTAGGTTAGGTTGGTTTAAGTAGTTCTAGGTCTAGGGGCTGATGACGTAAGCAGTTTGGTCGCACATTTCTTGGAGCCATTTTTTGACCTTTCACGTAAACTTTCTTTACATAAACGGCCGTATCTTTAGATTGCGTTGACATAGAAGCTCGCTTTTTTACACCATCAAGTGACCGGTTACCGCAAGAAGTGCGATACATCTCCGCTTATTATGTCTACCCGTCCTCGAGGTAAACGGGTTTTAAGGGTTGGGTAGACCGATAGACGGTCAAGAAAGTGAGACTAGTAGGGTTCCGTTTTTACCGGTTTAGGTGACGTCATCCTAACAACGAAAACAGCTAGGACAATTACCGAAGATGAGGGCCGCATAAATAATACCCCCTGCTCTTTATTCGAAATGTTCTACTTGCAGTCAATACATCAGTATATTAATCGTAGCTACGCTTTCGATCCAAATAACGTTTACAAGAATGCAAATAGAATCCATTTGCCTAAACACGTGGTAATTCTCATCCCAGTATTAATGCCACCGCGTTTTAGAAGTGCGAACATACCCATTGCTAGCTAGCTTAAGAAACACTTCGGCTAATGAACATTTTCTGGCTGTGGCGAGCCTAGTGGAGAATTCTAAACAGTGTAGAATACGTTTGGCAGATATTTAGCCGTTTATTTCCTGGGGTGGTGCAGAATTATCCTACTAAATTTACTCGCTAATAACAGTATTTTGTTATTTCGATAAACATCCCGAATGACTGTCACATATGCGGTGGAATAAAGATAGAAAATTCATGTTTTTGAGTCCAGAAAGCTCTATGCAACAGAAACTGCAGTTCATTTTGCCATTGTCATTGCGAAATTGCCGGCTTATTCATGTCAGGGGTAATAATAGAGGGCTGTTTGCCTGGGTTGTCTGCTAGTGTAGTGAAAGGAAGGTCTGGTTTGTTTTCGGTTCTAATCTCGATGGAGGCAGGTAGAACATCAGTAAAGCAATTTTAAGAAATTCTCGCGCCCCCAATACGTTTTATCGCTACCTTTATTCTATACTGTGGATGTCAATATGACACTTTTGTAGAATTTAATACATGTTACTGCCTACTTTTTCCGCTTGTGTCAATAATGGAATTGACTTAAGTGTGGCACTGAATGAATTTCGTTATGCATCTTCACGCATTGCTAAATTTGCACACTTTCGTGGTAGGTCAGCAACAGTAATCCAGTATGACTGGTCTGAACGTTGACACGGACCGTTTCGCGGCCGAATGCGGATAATATTTTGCTATTTGTAACGATCTGGGGTTCTTTGTCTTACTAAAACAGTTATGTTTTCTCGATAAGTTGAAATTCATTTTTATTGGTACAGTTCATACCAATTAGCATTTCTTCTTTCATTTCTGTCTTACATTTACGTGTTGTGTTTAACACATTAATCAGCATTAATATAGTCTTACAAATTATGGAAAACAGTCTAAAAAAGTTCAGATAGTTTGTCAATTTCACGCCTGTGCATAGTATGTTGGTAGCACTTCGTCGCCTTGCCTGTTATGCTGTGTAGCAGACTTTAAAGCCGTGCGGATCAGCATAACGAAAAGGTGAGGGGTCTCGCTCGTTTTGTCCACGACTGTACCTCTGACTAGGAGTTCAGCGTTGCAGCTCGTGGTGGTCAAGTGACAACCGGCATGGTAGCTCAGCGTGTTCGGTCAGAGAGTTACTTGCCCTACGTAATAAAAAACTGAATTTGGTCTTGAGACGTCTGCCCGGAACAAATACAGCGAAGGTCAACGAAAAAAAAAAAGAAAAAAGAAAGAAAGAAATGGTTAGCGTTCGAGCGAACAAGGATGAGGCGACGTTTCGATTCTCTCTCAGATTTAATTTTTAATCTATATTTTTTCATCACTGGTCATACAATTTAAAAATTCACGTATATTTCCATCAAGTATTAGTGAATTTCATGCCATTTGACTACTTACTAATTGAATTAAATTTAATTTTTAGAACAAACGCATTTATAACTGCCCGCATCTCGTGGTCGTGCGGTAGCGTTCTCGCTTCCCACGCCCGGGTTCCCGGGTTTGATTCCCGGCGGGGTCAGGGATTATCTCTGCCTCGTGATGGCTGGGTGTTGTGTGCTGTCGTTAGGTTTAAGTAGTTCTAAGTTCTAGGGGACTTATGACCACAGCAGTTGAGTCCCATAGTGCTCAGAGCCATTTGAACCATTTTTGCATTTATAACTATCGACAAGTAAGTGGAGAAACGCATAGAGTTTTCCTGAAAACTCATGATTTGTGAAATTCCTTGTACATACAATTTGGTAGATGTCCGGAACTAGTTTGCACCTCTACGTTTCGGACTGCTGATACAATGGCAGGCCCCATTTAGCAGTTAACTTGCGTGGCGGTGAGACGTTGGTAAAGTATCAAGAACGAATAGTGTAGTGCACTTTTTTTTTGAATATCACAGTATTTACACTTGTATTACAAAAATGAAAGTGTGAACGGGAGTCTGTCGCCTCACACGCATTAGTCTTACGAAGCTCCAACGCTAACCACTTGACAGCCACGAACTCTAACGTCCGACACCAACGTACAGATACATCAGTTACATAACAGACGCGTAAAATTTCTCTTGCGAGTTTCTCGGAATTGCCAGAGTAGAGCATTTGACTACTTGCACAATATGTGGTTATTAAAACTTATTAAAATTGTACAGAGTTTGAAGTAAATCCGTGATCCCAACGTCGTGGTCTCCCCTTTTGAATATGCACTACTGGCCAATAAAATTGCTACACCAAGAAGAAATGCAGATGATAAACGGGTATTCATTGGACAAATATATTACACTAGAACTGACATGTCATTACATTTTCACGCAGTTTGGATGCAGAGATTCTGAGAAATCAGCGCCCAGTACAACCACCTCTGGCCGTAATAACGGCCTTGATACGCCTGGGCATTGAGTCAAACCGAGCTTGGATGGCGTGTACAGGTACAGCTGCCCATGCAGCTTCAACACGATACCACAGTTCATGAAGAATAGCGACTGGCGTATTATGACGAGCCAGTTGCTCGGCCACCATTGACCAGACGTTTTCAGTTGGTGAGAGATCTGGAGAATGTGCTGGCCAGGGCAGCGGTCGAACATTTTCTGTATTTACAAAGGCCCGTACAGGACCTGCGTTATCCTGCTGAAATGTAGGGTTTCGTAGGGATCGAATGAAGGGTAGAACCACGGGTCGTAACACATCTGAAATGTAACGTCCACTGTTCAAAGAGCCGTCAATGCGAACAAGACGTGACCGAGACGTGGAACCAATGGCACCCCATACCATCACGCCGGGTGATACACCAGTATGGCGATGACGAATACACGCTTCCTACGCGCGTTCACCGCGATGACGCAAAACACGGATGCGACCATCATGATGCTGTAAACGGAACCTGGATTCATCCGAAAAAAAAATGACATTTTGCCATTCGTGCACCCAGGTTCGTCGTTGAGTACACCATCGCAGGCGCTCCTGTCTGTGGTGCAGCGCCAAGGTTAACCGCAGCCATGGACTCCGAGCTGATATTCCATGCTGCTGCAAACGTCGTCGAACTGTTCGTGCAGATGGTTGTCTTGCAAACGTCCTCATCAGTTAACTCAGCCATCGAGACGTAGCTGCATGATCCTTAACAGCCATGCGGATAAGATGCCTGTCATCTCGACTGCTAGTGATACGAGGCCGTTGGGATCCAGCACGGCGTTCCGCATTACCCTCCTGAACCCACCGATTCCATAGTCTGCTAACAGTCATTAAATCTCGACCAACGCGAGCGGCAATGTCGACTTTTATCAAAGTCAGAAACGTGACGATACGCGTTTATCCTCGTTACACGAGGCATCACAACAACATTTCACCAGGCAACGCCGGTCAACTGCTGTTTGTGTATGATAAATCGATTGGAAACTTTCCTCATGTCAGCACGTTGTAGGTGTCGCCACCGGCGCCATCATTGTGTGAATGCTCTGAAAAGCTAATCATTTGCATATCACAGCATCTTGTATCTGTCGGTTAAATTTGGCGCCTATAGCACGTCATCTTCGTGGTGTAGCAATTTTGATGGCCAGTAGTGTAGTTCCTGTTATGGCACAGTTTGCATTTCACATGAGCTGTACTGTATTTTCAGCGATTCGCAACGTCCGTAGGCAACATGCGCATAAACGGAACACATTTAATACAAATGAAGAGATTTTTTTCCAAAGTAATATTAATTTGGAAGCCGCATAATGAATTGTCAGCTATCGATGCGGCCTGCTTGTTTTGCATTTGTCGTAATGGTTGGGAGGGTGAGAAGCTCGTTCATTTACAAAACGAAACAGATTGAAATGAGCTTTTAAAACAACCCCTAATGCGTATTTATCGATTGGTGATTGCTGGAGGTAGTACGATTTTTCACTGTGTGATCTGTCGACTGATTAATGGTAGACGAAAAATTACTAGTGTGACAAGCAATCTGGCCCTGAATCCAGCCTGTGAAGAGCATCAGTCTTCAGTAGATCACTCAGAAAATTTGCAATTACGATAAAGTTCTGTAGGCAATTGTACGGTCACCTCACTGAAATGCGTAACACAGTGGTAATCAGTGGCATAATTACGTCAATTACCTTTCCGTTCAACATTAATAAACTTATCGCAGAATATAGGGAGCCGCTGAAAAAGAAGAGACGTTGAGTATTTGAAACAAATTTTGTTGCAACAGTGAGCCATCCGTGGCGTTCCATGTTACTTATTCGCGAACTAGGCGTCTGTTTTACACGCTGGGAGTTGCGAAGCTGACGTAGGAGTAAACGCTTTCTTATGAGACACAAAACTGGTGAAATTATCTGGCTTAAGTCCACATCTCGACATCTAGTGTACAGCGTCGCTGGCTCTTGATGCCGGGTTTTGGGTTCGATTACCAGCCGGATCGTCGATTTTATTCGCTTGAGGCCTGAGTTTTTGTGTTGTGCTAATCATTTCCTCTGAGCTTTATTGGCGCTCAGGTCACCGAATTGGCTCTCCCGGCTAATTATTCCATAAGATCATTTCATTTAATTTCACCTGGCTTATAACAAGTAACATTTATTCCGTGGACACTGCACAGAAGTACGTTCCCTTATTTTTCGAGTACGCCCTCAACTAATGTTCAAAATGTTTGTAAAACACATTTTCAATATACATCCACAAGGGATGATGACTGACTGCAGGTTTCAAGTTAAGATTCGAGCCATTTGCTCGGGGCAGACTCCTTTAGATGCAGTTATACTACACACATGAATAAAAGTTTTACATCATCTCGGTTCCACGAGTTCCGGAACTTGCACAGAAAGTTGGAATCGAGATCAACATAAACATCATTCCCACCCATTTCTTTGCTCATGAAAACCACACGTTGCATGTTGTACCACCATACAGGGAGACCTTCAGAGGTGGTGGTCCAGATTTCTGTAACACCGGTACCTCTAATTGCCAATAGCACATCCTGTTGCATTGATGCGTGACTATATTCGTCGTGGCATACTATCCACAAGTTCATCAAGGGACTGTTGAACCAGGTTATCGCAATCGTCAACGGCGATTCGGCGTAGATCCCTCAGAATGGTTGGTGGGTCACGTCGTCCATAAACAGCCCTTTTCAATCTATCCCAGGCATGTTCGATAGGGTTCATGTCTGGAGAACATACTGGCCACTCTAGTCGTGCGATGTCGTTATCCTGAAGGAAGTCATTCACAACATGTGCACGATGGGGGAGCGAAATGTCGTCTATGAAGACGAATGGCTCACCAATATGCTGCCGATATGGTTGCACTGTCGGTCGGAGGATGGCATTCACGTATCGTACAGCCGTTACGGCGACTTCCATGACCACCATCGGCGTACGTCAGCCCCACATAATGCCACCCCCAAAACCGTAGGGAATTTTCATCTCGCTGCACTCGGTAGACAGTGTGTCTAATGCGTTCAGCCTGACCGGGTAGCCTCCCAACAAGTCTCCGACGATTGTCTGGTTGAAGGCATATGCAACACTCATCGATGAGGAGAACGTGATGCCAATCCTGAGTGGCCCATTCGGCACATTGTTGGGCCAATCTGTACCGTGCATCATCGTGTCGTGGTTGCAAAGATGGACTTCGTCATGGAAACCGGGAGTGAAGATGCGCATCAAACA
Source organism: Schistocerca nitens (assembly GCF_023898315.1). Taxonomy (NCBI): domain Eukaryota; kingdom Metazoa; phylum Arthropoda; class Insecta; order Orthoptera; family Acrididae; genus Schistocerca; species Schistocerca nitens. The sequence goes on from NC_064614.1 coordinate 1,161,609,162, forward strand.
GCCTATTGTGCACAGTTTGAGTCGTAACATGACGTCCTGTGGCTGCACGAAATGCATTATTCAAAATGGTGGCGTTGCTGTCAGAGTTTCTCCGAGCCATAATCGTTAGCTATCGGTCATCCACTGCACTAGTAGCCCTTGGGCGGCCTGAGCGAGGCATGACATCAACAGTTCCTATCTCTCTGTATCTCCTCCACCATGTCCGAACAACGTCGTTTTTGTTAACTACGAGACGCTTGGACACTTCCCTTGTTGAGAGTCCTTCCTGGCACAAACTAAGAATGCGGACGCGATCGAACCGCGGTATTGACCATATAGGCATGGTTGAACTACAGACAACGCGAACCGTGTACCTCCTTCCTGGCGGAATTACAGAAACTGATCGGCAGTCGGACCCTCTCCGTCTAACAGGCGCTGCTCGTGCATGGTTGTTTACATCTTTGGGTGGATTTAGTGACATCTCTGAACAGTCAGAGGGACTGTGTCTGTGATACAATACCCACAGTCAACGTCTATCTTCAGTAGTTTTAGGAAGCGGGGTGATGCAAAACTTTTATTGATGAGTGTATTATGGCGATTTTCACGCAGTGAAACTAATGTAGGTAAAGGAAAATAATGATAACGTTTGAGTACGGAGCTTCAAAACTGCATAATCGTGTTTCATTGATTGTAGCTTAATGAAATGAATTGGAAAGTAGCAAAATACAGTACATGATTATCTCTGATGCACATGACTATGATACAGTAACTGTAACGCACTGATGGTGGTGGTGGTGGTGGTTAGTGTTTAACGTCCCGTCGACAACGAGGTCATTAGAGACGGAGCGCAAGCTCGGGTTAGGGAAGGATTGGGAAGGAAATCGGCCGTGCCCTTTCAATGGAACCATCCCAGCATTTGCCTGAAACGATTTAGGGAAATCACGGGAAACCTAAATCAGGAAGGCCGGAGACTGGATTGAACCGTCGTCCTCCCGAATGCGAGTCCAGTGTGCTAACCACTGCGCCACCTCGCTCGGTGCAACGCACTGAAATTAAAAGTAAGGGAATATAAAAAATATAAAATCTCGTTTGGCAAATCGAGCTATTACGATTCGGGATTTCCGTGGTTTTGTCAAGATATTCAGGCGAATGCCGGAACATTGCTGGAAGTTGTTTCCGACACTTATCCCGTTCTTCTCCCATTATGAAGCTTCCTAAAATAAATTCCTATGACGGTTGTTTACTATTACTGTGATTCTTATTAACGTCATTGATGTTTTCATTTATGCATTTTATAAGTCAACTGTTTGATATACGGGTTTTTAAGATGTTAAGGAAATGCAATTACAAGTTGCGGGATGTTAGACACAGACCTCCCATGGAGCAAAATACAAATGGCGCTCAAACGGTTCCCATTCGAAGACCGTACAGTCGAGAATCAGTATGCCATTCAGGCAATATGGCCGCGAAGCATTGTGATTGTGGCCACCGTCCCCCGTCGCACAGGCTGAAGATACCGGCTTGGTGAAACACGATCGACAGAACGTCGTCGACCCTTCAAGGCCTTCTCTTTAAGGGACGGAGGGTGTGATATTGGCACGAGGTGAGATTTAGACAGATCAGGACTATAGGGCGAGTGTCTCGCACTTGAGTTTGTAATTGGTGAGGCTGGTCTCCCAGTTTGACCGGCTTCTTGTGTCATATCACGACCAGCACGGAACTTGGCACACTTCTCCACAACGGTAGTTTCAGACATGTGCCCGATACACGTTGATCATTGTCCTTTGGCAGCCAAGAGAAGAATAACAGCACGTCGGTCCTGTTTGGGAGCATTTGGTAATAACATCGTCCTGGTTCACGGTCCGCATTTATCGTGCGAACGTCGGAAAAGGCACGAACTGCACAGTAATTTCTTGCCTACATGTCGGTGCTTATATACCCGCAATGGAACTGCGCAACGTGGCATGTGCACTCCAGCAATGCCCTGAAAGGGAAACTTCTTGATCACCTCTCAAAAAATATATTTCTTATCTTTCGGGTAACGATCCAAACATATTACTTGCTGTTTTTGAGGCTCTGATATTGTCCTATCTACACTCCTCGAAATTGAAATAAGAACACCGTGAATTCATTGTCCCAGGAAGGGGAAACTTTATTGACACATTCCTGGGGTCAGATACATCACATGATCACACTGACAGAACCACAGGCACATAGACACAGGCAACAGAGCATGCACAATGTCGGCACTACTACAGTGTATATCCACCTTTCGCAGCAATGCACGCTGCTATTCTCCCATGGAGACGATCGTAGAGATGCTGGATGTAGTCCTGTGGAACGGCTTGCCATGCCATTTCCACCTGGCGCCTCAGTTGGACCAGCGTTCGTGCTGGACGTGCAGACTGCGTGAGACGACGCTTCATCCAGTCCCAAACATGCTCAATGGGGGACAGATCCGGAGATCTTGCTGGCCAGGGTAGTTGACTTACACCTTCTAGAGCACGTTGGGTGGCACGGGATACATGCGGACGTGCATTGTCCTGTTGGAACAGCAAGTTCCCTTGCCGGTCTAGGAATGGTAGAACGATGGGTTCGATGACGGATTGGATGTACCGTGCACTATTCAGTGTCCCCTCGACGATCACCAGTGGTGTACGGCCAGTGTAGGAGATCGCTCCCCACACCATGATGCCGGGTGTTGGCCCTGTGTGCCTCGGTCGTATGCAGTCCTGATTGTGGCGCTCACCTGCACGGCGCCAAACACGCATACGACCATCATTGGCACCAAGGCAGAAGCGACTCTCATCGCTTAAGACGACACGTCTCCATTCGTCCCTCCATTCACGCCTGTCGCGACACCACTGGAGGCGGGCTGCACGATGTTGGGGCGTGAGCGGAAGACGGGCTAACGGTGTGCGGGACCGTAGCCCAGCTTCATGGAGACGGTTGCGAATGGTCCTCGCCGATACCCCGGGAGCAACAGTGTCCCTAATTTGCTGGGAAGTGGCGGTGCGGTCCCCTACGGCACTGCGTAGGATCCTACGGTCTTGGCGTGCATCCGTGCGTCGCTGCGGTCCGGTCCCAGGTCGACGGGCACGTGCACCTTCCGCCGAGCACTGGCGACAACATCGATGTACTGTGGAGACCTCACGCCCCACGTGTTGAGCAATTCGGCGGTACGTCCACCCGGCCTCCCGCATGCCCACTATACGCCCTCGCTCAAAGTCCGTCAACTGCACATACGGTTCAGGTCCACGCTGTCGCGGCATGCTACCAATGTTAAAGACTGCGATGGAGCTCCGTATGCCACGGCAAACTGGCTGACACTGACGGCGGCGGTGCACAAATGCTGCGCAGCTAGCGCCATTCGACGGCCAACACCGCGGTTCCTGGTGTGTCCGCTGTGCCGTGCGTGTGATCATTGCTTGTACAGCCCTCTCGCAGTGTCCGGAGCAAGTATGGTGGGTCTGACACACCGGTGTCAATGTGTTCTTTTTTCCATTTCCAGGAGTGTATTTAGTTTCACTCATTATAGTCAGACCAATAGCTAATTAAGAAGATAAGAATGGCTAGTAAAGAAAAATTTCAAAATTAGAGGTTAGTCTAACACGTAAACTGCTATCAAGAGTAATTTTCATACAGGTATATCGAGCATTAATGCGTACTATAAATAATTTTGTCTCCTATAAATTTCGATGCACTATGAGAGAACTGATAGATGCCTTTGACGCACTGCAAGGTGTGTCAATAAATCAGGCTGTGGTTGGTTTGTCACTTGAATGCTCTGACGTAGACGGTACGTACTGACTTTACCTACGATAGAGATGCAAACCATGCCTCGAGTACTTAAATGCAGTTCAAATCTCAGAGTACTTAAATGCAGTTCAAATCTCAGAGGTTAATGACCTTCTTTTTATCGTTAACGATATCTGCGTCTCACAACACATTAACCTTTAAAGAAAAACCAAATCTTCACAGCCAGTGCAATTCTATAGAAGAAAAGAGAAAATTATGTGTTCCAGATAAAATAACATTTTAACATGTAGTACAAAATACATATCTCAGGGGACTACAAATCATAGTTTCCGGGGCATGGGTAGTAACAATCTAGGCGTCGGTGACGTTCGATACGCTACGCATGTCATGGGTCACGTCAGGTGGTAAGTACTTCATGGAAGGCCGCCAGGCAGGTTTCGGAAATCAGATATTCACTACTTTGTAAGGGCGACCACCGCTCGATGGGACGATGGAGCATTGTGTGGGGTTCGGCATCTAGCTTCAGCTAACGCATTCGACGTGTGCAGGTGGTGTCACGGGTGAATTCTGCGATGCAAATAGCCATAACACAGCATCATCAACGAAAGGACAAACGTTAACGACCCTAGCAATATTACCACTTCTCCAAGTTAGCCATTTCATTTGTGTTAAAAGTAAGCTCAATTAAATATATGAGTAGGGTATTAGTACCAATTCAAACGGCAAATTCAAGGCCACATCATAAGGCTTCAGGTGATAAGAAAGGACTCCAAATGTCGGGGCGACATCTGGGGCACTAAATTAATGGAATATAAAGCTCGCATATACTGAGGTCATGCAGCAAAAGAATGATGAGAAACCCCTCCCCTCTATACTAGACTAATAAGAATCAACCTCGTCTTCCCCTCCCCCTCCCTCCCTTCTTCTCTTATTATAATCCCAGTTCCATGAGCATCGTCACTCCTTGTTGGGAACGCTATAGTGAAAGGATCACCATGAAGCGCCGGCAGAACAGCAGCGGCACCAGGACAGAGGTAGAATAAAAAGAACATCTGTAAGTATATCTCCACCCACGTTGAGGTGGACCACCGCCAACAAGCCGAACATACTCCTTCTAATCTTCGTTTACGAGATCCCTTAAGGTCGCTAGATCCACACCCTTAGAATGTATATCGACGGCATGTTCAACAGTGTGGTATGTGTACAGAACCCCACAAACTCCACAATATGCGACCCATTCACCTCATCTTTCATTTAAGCTGATGACCTTCTTACTTTGAGGTGTTATGCCATATAGATTATCAGCCGTACATCCAGACGTTGCTGTTCTAAATTGTGCTTTGACTTTCGCCTCTTGTTAAATGTTTTTGTGAATATAACCAACCTCTCGGAAAGAACTGTGCCATGAAAATCCAACCTATTAACGGACCATGTTAAGGGAATGGCATGCGTCTTACTACTTGCACTTTGAACGAGGCATCCACCTGCTGTAATTCAATGGTAGTTAAAACTGGATTTCGCCAGTAATTTCAGTGTGAACAGAACAGAAAAAATTGCAGCCACTCTTGTAATTAGTTCCTTTTAATAGAGTTTAAATAGACAACTTGATACTCCTCTGAACTGGTCAAGAAATGAGCAAGTCACATCTTATTGAAGTGATAGTTTTTCGTTCGTATGAAGTAATATTCACATGGCCAAATTTCACACGCAAACCACGCGCCTTTTCCAGCAATGCGGTCCCATTGATCCTTGTGGGTAATGAATGTAAACCATTCAGCAGACCTGCTACCTTGCTAGGTCGCTTTGCAAGGCTGACAGGGGTTCATCAAGGTTCGTTCCAGACGAAGGACTGGGGTGGGGGGGGGGGTGAGGGGAGGGGGGGGGGAGATAGTGTGAAGGGTAGTACGCAGGCCTGAAACCGCAGCACGCGCCAGATTCCAAATACGAGAAAGTAGAACTTGGAGAGTATAGGTTCAGTAGACACCATCAAACCACAAAGTATGTAAGACATTAAATCCTTAAGGTATAATTATTTACTGCAGCTGTGTATAACAGCTTAAAACGCAAACATTATATAGTTAGCCTTGTGAGACTAAAAAGAACCACATTTCAACTGTCCTTTAGCTGGACAGAGTTTCATCCCATAAAACTTGGTATAGATTGGTCGAAGTCGTACTGTGCTATGGAGCGGCGTACGTAGAAAGGTGAGAACCAAGTTGTACTAAAACATACAAAAATGTATAGATATGTATGACAGAGAAAGTGTCACATAAATCGCAGTATGTGACCTTCCAAAATAAAAACGTGTAGCGCATATTATTTATGTTATGCATGTGTCAATACGGCTACTTTTTAAGGCTAGATTACATAGAATCAAAAGTATTTCTAAGAAGTTTCAGCAAAATGACGACTTGGAGTGCCAATTATTTCTGTAGTAGATAACTGTAGGAGTATTACTAAAGGTCCATCTTAGTACTACCACCGTTTTTATGCAAAAAGTATCAGACATTTAAAAAAAATACAATCATTTAAGACGAAAAGTCGCGGTAAATATTTACACAGTGAGATATGTGGGGTAATCGTAATATTATAATGCATATAATAATATTATGAACAAGGAGGAGCGGTACAAACTCTAACACCATGATATAGCATGTCTACCTGAATGCAAACTACTTTTTTAAAAATACAGCCTATGACAGAAATATAAAATAATATAGTAATAAGGCTATAACTATACCTTACACTGGAAACATATGTTAAGTATTTGTTATACTGAAATACAAATAAAGACTGACTTCATGCTAAACTGGGAACCACTCAGATAGGTTGTCATGAAGTAAGGCACAATAAACACAAGTATAAACCATGTGCTACCGGAGTTGGAAAGAAAACGGACAACTATGAAGTGAATACAAAATAACATCGTAAAATAACGTAAAACAACGCGCTTAAAACCAACACCTCAGTGTCGAGGTATTTGTGACAAGCTAAGATAACGTCAATATTTCGTCTTTACTCATGTTATTGGATATATTCCATGTATGTGCACTTTGTGAAGACGTGAAGATGACAGCCACCTGTTATTTTAAATAAAGAAATATTTATGCTTTTTTGGCTTCCGAATATTTTTTGCATTTAAACACATCGCTCCTTGTGTTTTCTCAAAATGAGAAAATTCAATCAAAGTCGTTTCATAGCTGTGCAATGCCCTTTTCATTTCAGTTCTTTCGCAATTCGGAACTCATCAACGTTTGTTGCAGTGAAGGCTAAGCTAACACTGACTTGAAACTTCCTGGCACATTAAAACTGTGTGCCGGACCTAGACTCGAACTCGGGACCTTTGCCTTTCGCGGGCAACTGCTCTACCGTCTGGGCTACCCAAGCACGACTCACGCCCCCTCCTCACAGATTTACTTATGCCAGCATCTCGTCTCCTACCTTCCGAACTTTACAGAAGCTCGCAGGAGATGGTTCAAATGGCTCTGAGCACTATGGGACTTAATATCTTAGGTCATCAGTCCCCTAAAACTTAGAACTACTTAAGCCTAACTAACCTAAGCACATCACACACATCCATGCCCGATGCAGGATTCGAACCTGCGACCGTAGCAGTCACGTGGTTCTGGACTGAAGCGCCTAGAACCGCATGGCCACTGCAGCCGGCGCTTGCAGGAGAACTTCTGTAAAGTTTGGAAGGTAGGAGACGAGATACTGGCAGACGTAAAACTGTGAGGAGGGGGCGTGAGTCGTGCTTGGGTAGCTCAGACGGTAGAGCACTTGCCCGCGAAAGGCAAAGGTCCCGACTTCGATTCTCGGTCCGACACACAGTTTTAATCTGCCAGGAAGTGTCATATCAGCGCACACTCCGCTGGAGAGTGAAAATCTCATTCTGGTATCACTGACTTGCTAGTCAATTTGCTGGTGCACATATTAATTCTGGTTCAAGTCTAATCTTTCCTTAGTACAATTGGTAACTCAGTGATTTCTGCCACTTTATTTAAAATCGAGTCAGTTGGGATATGTGGATGGACAGTTCTTTTACCCTGATTTTACCATCATGCATTACCTGAAAACGAACAATTTAAAACTTCATTTATTACTTGACATTTTTGAACGAAGTTGTCCGCCATGTGCAGTTTTTTATAGTTGTATACGTCTTGGTAAAATAAATGTGCAGTTGTCGAATTATTCTGCATATTATATTGGTAAACAGTTTATCCCATCTCAACTGAATAAAGATTAACCAAGTCCATTACCAATATTTGTATGTGAAGGACATAGTTTCTCACGATAATTCAGTTATGCAAATTTTCTTTTAAATTAGATGTTCTCCTATCAGCCTAAAGGCCATAAGACAGCGGTTTGTAACCCATGTGCCGCGGACCACTTGAGGGACAGTGTCGGCAATATGGCAGTGGACTGTGAACACTGGACGAGAGTCGAAGACAAGATAACAATTATCCGGAGCTTCCAGGGTTTCACCCGCCTGTCATCAAGGTCAACGAATACAGAATGAAATCAGTTCGAATGCTCTGTCCCTATCCTGCAGTACTCATTTTTGCTACACAGAAAGAATGTATCAAAATAATTTTTTAAAATTGGTTGTAAGCACCTTTCTAACACCCTGAAACTTAACAGAATCGTGTTCCACGAGGTGGCTGTTGAAGTGTAAACCCCTACAGGCTGCGCTGCAGGGCTGGTGGGTGGCCTTGGCTGGTTGCTTGTGACGTAAACGGCTAGCATGCCACAACGCTGTCGTAATTCGTCGAGTTGGTAGTTTCTCAGGAAAAGTTTTTTACAAGAACAACTCGCTTGAATTTGCTCATTCAGTATCCAGTCACAACAAGAAAGAAGGAAGGAACATTGGTGTTTTACATCCCATACACAGCTACGGTTATTAGAGTCGGAGATTTGCTCGGATTTCTTACTACTGGAGGTGATTTTTAAAGAACCATTCTGGAATTTGCATGAGTGAGTACAGAAAACCAATGTCTGGATGTCCTTAGGTTAGTTAGGTTTAAGTAGTTCTAAGTCTAGGGGACTTATGACCTCAGAAGTTAAGCCCCATAGTGCTCAGAGCCATTTTACCATTTTTTTAGTAGTTTGGACGGGTCTCCCAAAAAGTTCTTGACCAGTTGAGGTCCTCAACTTTATTAAAGACTACTTGGTTTTCGTGGTGAAATGCACATTGAACACAAACAGCTTCTGCTTCACTGTAAAGTTCGGTGGCTGTCGAGGCGCAAAGTATTGTCAGGATTTTACTTATGGGTGGAAGTTCTGGTGGAAATCATGCAAGTTCCTACTTAGAGTGTGTGGACGATGAAAAAGGGTTCACACAGTTGGCATACTTGGCGTATATTTTCTGTACGCTCAATGTTCTTAACACATCTCTGCAGGGGAAGATGCTTCATACGTTTTTTGTGCAAGGGAAAGACGATTTAATGAAAACCTTCAACGATAGGCTCAAAATGTGTAACGACATTGCTTCTATGTATTTTTTACGCTTATGTGATTTTCTGGAAACCAACAAAATCAAAATTGATAAAACTACAGCTACAGCTGCATCAGGTCACCTCAAGTCATCCCAAAGAATGATGGTGTCTTCCAGTGGATCAGAAATTCCTTTGAAACAGGTTACTTAAAAACATTGAAAATGTCGTCAAGTGAAGGAGGCTAGTTAATTGAAATAACACGTGACCAGATTATAAAATCTTTATTTGAAACAACATCATTGGTCTCGTTCTGAATAAGTGTTCGACAAAAATAACTAGTAATTACCAAAATTTTACAGTGACACTTGATGAGTTTTTCGACATCTCTCTCCGCCCAAACGAACCTTTCCAACATCACAATTTTTCATAAACATGTACGTTAGGAGATAAAATGTAGATACTGATTTGAGGCTAAAATTAACAGTTTCAGCGCAGATGTTAATTCTCTCTTGGGGGATAAACAATATAAAAAAACCGTTGACTTTTTTTAACACTAACAACACGATTTGAGTTTTCACATATAGTTGTATCAGTGAAGTGAATACAATAAAAGTCTCAGAACTGGCATGGACTACCAGTTTGCATGATGTGAAGTGTCTTACCACCTTGCCCAGAGTGACTGATCCCTCACGATAATTCCATTCCTAAGAATGGAGTCTTTTATTGTTACAAAATAGGTGGTTGCACAGCTAAGAAGGTTGGCATCAACTCCTATTGCATATTTATACTCATGCCCTTGTGTCAAATAATCAGCAGAATCAATAGCCACAATTTGCAGTTCATTTACTTTCTCCCGACATAGTAATAGATACTTCCACTTAACTGACCTTGCCAGGATATCCACATATTATTAAATGAGAGCTATGTTTCAGCGTGCCAAATGCATCGTGGTTGCACCTTATTACTTCATATGGATTTAGCCATTCACTCAGTAAATGAAACAGTCTGTTTCCACGTAAAGTAGCTTTGGATCAGAGAAGTTAGGGTTCGCTATTTCATAATCGAAGTGGTATTTTTGGAGCTTGGCAAGGTCCACTAAATACACATCAACATAGACAGGAATCTTGAACTAAACCTAAATTTTAGCCGTCAAAAGAGCAACTAACTTCTGAATGAAGATAATGGCCCATTTAAAATCTAACTTGGTGATATAACCTTTTGCGCCAGAACTCCCATCTCACTGGTAAACTAAATGAATTTCATCACGCTTTCTCAAAATAATTTTCCCAATACTCAATTGTTACGTAATTTAAAGAAATCTTTTCGAAAACACGCTCACGTGAGTCCTTTTTTCGGTAGTGGCATACCTTCAACCACCATGACAGTGTGAAGGAGATGGAGCGGGTGACTCTAATAAATTAATTTCATTCCCTAACTCAGACAGTACTGGAAGTGTCTGTTTTGCATAATTTATCTCTCTTTATCTCCCAGCATCGTCAATAACTAAGGAATGGAATTATAATGAGGGACCAGTCACTCTGGACAAGGTGGTAAGTCACTTCACATCATGCAAACTGATATTCTATGCCAGTTCTGTCTCTACGACATATGTTTCACCAGACCCTCTAGTGACATTTTGGAACTTGCACAATCTGGCGATTTCCTCATCAGACAGCCTGTAGGGAAGCAGCGTACTCACGCCTTATAAAATTCACATCAGTCTTTCCATTGTGTGCCAGCCTAGTTCGCTGTAACTAGCTCTGACGTCATAAATATTGCGCAATGCTTTAAAATGAAGTAAATAACTTGAAACGTTTCTAGCATGTCAGGAGTAATACAAAATCAATATGTGTTGGATATCAGTTCAATAACTTTAACCATTTTCGAAATTTGGATGTTTTTCTGTAAAAATCGTTGGCGCAACAGAAAAGAGCTAGAAACTTAAAAATTTATATTTAGATTCCTTTTGCATAATAATTTAGTAGAAACAGTATTCTGGATCTCACAAACTAAAATTTTTGTTGAAATTAATGATTTTAAAAATTAAGGAAGCAAGATAGATTAAGTAGGCGAATAAATAAAGCTAGGATGTTTAAATTTAAGTAGAAGGGAGATCCGCTATAATCATAAAGATGTGAGAAGTTTCAACTGAATAGCTATAAAACTATAGCGACAGCTCATCTCCAAAGGGCAAGTTCAGAGCTCGTCTACTGTGTGTAGTGTAATTAAATTAATTATCTCGCCCAAAATATTTGACTTAGCCACGTCAGACTTTTATTATGATTGCACATTTAAATTGAGAGCTTCATCAGCCATCAGCAAAGGAAGCAATGATTTATTCGATAACTTAAAGTGGTGCATTACTAGCCCAGCGACTAGTCAGGAGAGCAGATTTGATAAGGCGTTCCCTTAGTCATCTGCACCGCGGCTTTATATGTAAGAACGCTGCGCGAGACGAGAAAGGTCCCAGTTCTCTCCAGACGCTGATTAGCGTACCACCTGTGCCGGGAGTTGCGTCGCGTCGCGTCGGTATCATTGCTACGAACAGCCTCGGATGCCGTAATAAGTTACTCGGGATACGCGTAACCATGAAATCGTTTTCGAGTGAAGTGTTCACTTTGGGATGACGTTAATGATCTATCTTTAGTTTGCGTATGTCGTATTTTCACGAGCCGCCACAGGACAGACATTTTATTATTATTAGCGTGGTATTTGATGAACATTATCATCAAATTATGGCGAGCATTCACTTAAACATTTAATTTGAACAGTTATAGTGGCATCAGTGCATTAGACTCTGAACTGCTCTGGCAGTTGGATTGTGTGGATTATTTTTGGTCTGTGACTTTCAGAATATAGTGAACATTTTAGAGAAAATGGTTTTTGATTATGAATCCCAGACAATCTCCTAATTCCTCAGAGCTATAAGCTGTAGCTATAAATGTATTTCTCAGATGAAGTGGGCACTAGGAATTCTAATTAAAGGCTTCACGTTTTGCTAATCACTTTCTGGTTGCCAATATTGTAGTTAGAGAGCCAGTGTTGAGAACGGCAAACAACAGCATAAATACAAAACATTTATTCTATTATTCCACCCGCCGCCCCACTATCAGTCTGAACTATCCATTCGGTTGAGATTGTTGCATGGCGTAAAGGACCAGAAGAAGTTGTTCACATACAAGCAGAGGATGCACTGAACTTCTCACACATTCTTGGGTTATTTGCATCAGCGCACTGTCAAATTCACCGCGATTCCTGCATTCGAAAAACAGCTGCATCTCGGGATTGGTCAATAGTTAGATGCTGACATGTGACATTGAATCCAACGAAAGCACTGGCGCGGCATAATAAAAGGCAGTAACTACAGTGCATGTGTTCATGCATACTGTTTAGAATTTATCAGTCAGTGTACGAGTAAAGCACAGCAGTTAACATCCTTCTTATTTGCGCAGATCACCTACTTTGTGAAAAATAGCTAAAAGGTCCAATAATTAAATACACTAACAAAAAATACATACCACACACACACACACACACACACACACACACACACACACACACATGTGATCAGAAGAATCCGGACACCTAGGTGAAAATGCCTACAAGTTCGTGGCGCTCGAATTCAATACAGTGTTGGCCCACCCTTAGCCTTGATGAGACCTTACACTCACGCAGGCATACGTTCAAGCAGGTGCTGGAAGATTTCTTGAAGAATGGCAGCCCATTCTTCACGAAGTGCTGCACTGAGAAGAGATATCGATGTCGGTCGCTGAGGCCTGGCACGAAGTCAGCGTTCCAAAACAATAGGATTCAGGTCAGAACTCTGTGCAGGACAGTCCATTACAGGGATGTTATTGTCGTGTAACCACTCCGCCACAGGCCGTGCATTATAAACAGGTGCTCGATCGTGTTGAAAGATGCAGATGCCATCACCGAATTGCTCTTCAACAGTGGGAAGCAAGAAGGTGCTTAAAATATCAACGTAGGCCTGTGGTGTGATAGTGCCACGCAAAACCAAAACGGGTGCAAACCCCCTCCATGAAAACCACGATCACACCATAACACCACCGCCTCTGAATTTTACTGTTGGCACTATACACGCTGGCAGATGACGTTCCCCGGGCATTTTCCATATCCACACCCTGCCATCGGCTCGCCACATTGTGTACCGTGATTTGTCACTCCATACAACGTTTCTCCACTGTTCAATCGTTCGGTCGTCCCACCTAACTGTCATAGTACTTGCAGTGAATGTTTATACAGTTTGGAATTCCTGTGTGATCGTCTGGATAGATGTCTGCCTGTTGCACATTACGACCCTCTTCAACAGTCGGCGGTCTCTGTCAGTCAACAGATGAGGTCGGCCTGTACGCTTTTGTGCTATACATGTCTCTTCACGTTTCCACTTCACTATTACATCGGAAACAGTGGGCTTAGGGATGTTTATTTAAGAGTGTGGGAATCTCGCGTACAGACGTATGACACAAGTGCACCCGATCACCTGACCACGTTCGAAATCCGTGAGTTCCTCGGAGCGCTCCATTCTGCTCTCTCACGATGTCTAATGAGTACTAAGGTCGCTCAGATGGAGTACCTGGCAGTAGGTGGCAGCATATGTACCTATGAAATACGTTTATTTCTGGGGGTGACCGGATACTTTTGATCACGTAATATATACACTCCTGGAAATTGAAATAAGAACACCGTGAATTCATTGTCCCAGGAAGGGGAAACTTTATTGACACATTCCTGGGGTCAGATACATCACATGATCACACTGACAGAACCACAGGCACATAGACACAGGCAACAGAGCATGCACAATGTCGGCACTAGTACAGTGTATATCCACCTTTCGCAGCAATGCAGGCTGCTATTCTCCCATGGAGACGATCGTAGAGATGCTGGATGTAGTCCTGTGGAACGGCTTGCCATGCCATTTCCACCTGGCGCCTCAGTTGGACCAGCGTTCGTGCTGGACGTGCAGACCGCGTGAGACGACGCTTCATCCAGTCCCAAACATGCTCAATGGGGGACAGATCCGGAGATCTTGCTGGCCAGGGTAGTTGACTTACACCTTGTAGAGCACGTTGGGTGGCACGGGATACATGCGGACGTGCGTTGTCCTGTTGGAACAGCAAGTTCCCTTGCCGGTCTAGGAATGGTAGAACGATGGGTTCGATGACGGTTTGATGACGGTGTTGGCCGTGTGTGCCTCGGTCGTATGCAGTCCTGATTGTGGCGCTCACCTGCACGGCGCCAAACACGCATACGACCATCATTGGCACCAAGGCAGAAGCAACTCTCATCGCTGAAGACGACACGTCTCCATTCGTCCCTCCATTCACGCCTGTCGCGACACCACTGGAGGCGGGCTGCACGATGTTGGGGCGTGAGCGGAAGACGGGCTAACGGTGTGCGGGACCGTAGCCCAGCTTCATGGAGACGGTTGCGAATGGTCCTCGCCGATACCCCAGGAGCAACAGTGTCCCTAATTTGCTGGGAAGTGGCGGTGCGGTCCCCTACGGCACTGCGTAGGATCCTACGGTCTTGGCGTGCATCCGTGCGTCGCTGCGGTCCGGTCCCAGGTCGACGGGCACGTGCACCTTCCGCCGACCACTGGCGACGACATCGATGTACTGTGGAGACCTCACGCCCTACGTGTTGAGCAATTCGGTGGAACGTCCACCCGGCCTCCCGCATGCCCACTATACGCCCTCGCTCAAAGTCCGCCAACTGCACATACGGTTCAGGTCCACGCTGTCGCGGCATGCTACCAGTGTTAAAGACTGCGATGGAGCTTCGTATGCCACGGCAAACTGGCTGACACTGACGGCGGCGGTGCACAAATGCTGCGCAGCTAGCGCCATTCGATAGCCAACACCGCGGTTTCTGGTGTGTCCGCTGTGCCGTGCGTGTGATCATTGCTTGTACAGCCCTCTCGCAGTGTCCGGAGCAAGTATGGTGGGTCTGACACACCGGTGTCAATGTGTTCTTTTTTCCATTTCCAGGAGTGTATATACTACGTGATCGCCGGTATGTCCACCTATAGAACGTATAACAGCGACGAGGCGTCATGGCATGGAAGCAACGAGGCCTTGGCAGGTCGCTGGAAGGAGTTGGCACCACATCTCCACACACAAGTCACCTAACGCCCGTAACGCGAATTGTAAATGGTTGCGAAAACACACTCGACCTCTTAGCCACAAACAATCCAGAGCTGATAGAAAGCATCATGACTGATACAGGGATTAGTGATCACAAGGTCGTTGTAGCTAGGCTCAATACCGTTTCTTCCAAATCCACCAGAAACAAACGCAAAATAATTTTATTTAAAAAAGCGGATAAAGTGTCACTAGAAGCCTTTCTAAGAGACAATCTCCATTCCTTCCGAACTATGCAAATGTAGACGAGATGTGGCTCGAATTCAAAGATATAGTAGCAACAGCAATTGAGAGAGTCATACCTCATAAATTGGTAAGAGATGGAACTGATCCCCCGTGGTACACAAAACAGGTCCGAACTCTGTTGCAGAGGCAACGGAAAAAGCATGCGAAGTTCAGAGGAACGCGAAATCCCGAAGACTGGCTAAAATTTACAGACGAGCGATATTTGGCACGGGCTTCAATGCGAGATGCCTTTAATAGGTTCCACAACGAAACATTGTCTCGAAATTTGATAGAAAATCCGAAGAAATTCTGGTCGTATGCAAAGTACACAAGCGGTAAGACGCAGTCAATACCTTCGCTGCGCGGTGCCGATGGTACTGTTACCGACGACTGTGCCGCTAAAGCGGAGTTATTGAACGCAGTTTTCCGAAATTGCTTCACCAGGGAAGATGAATGGAATATTCCAGAATTTGAAACACGAACAGCTGCTAGCATGAGTTTCTTAGAAGTAGATACCTTAGGGGTTGCGAAGCAACTCAAATCGCTTGATACGGGCAAGTCTTCAGGTCCAGATTGTATACCGATTAGGTTCCTTTCAGATTACGTTGATCCAATAGCTCCCTACTTAGCACTCATATACAACCGCTCGCTAACCATTAGATCTGTACCTACAGACTGGAAAATTGCGCAGGTCGCACCAGTGTTTAAGAAGGGTAGTAGGAGTAATCCATCTAACTACAGACCTATATCATTGACGTCGGTTTGCAGTAGGGTTTTGGGGCATATACTGTATTCAAACATTATGAATCACCTATAAGGGAACGATCTATTGATACGTAATCAGCATGGTTTCAGAAAACATCGTTCTTCTGCAACGCAGCTAGCTCTTTATTCGCACCAAGTAATGGCCGCTATCGACAGGGGATCTCAAGTTGATTCCGTATTTCTAGATTTCCGGAAAGCTTTTGACACCGTTCCTCACAAGCGACTTCTAATCAAGCTGCGGGCCTATGGGGTATCGTCTCAGTTGTGCGACTGGATTCGTGATTTCCTGTCAGGAAGGTCGCAGTTCGTAGTAATAGACGGCAAATCATCGAGTAAAACTGAAGTGATATCAGGTGTGCCCCAGGGAAGCGTCCTGGGACCTCTGCTGTTCCTGATCTATATAAATGACCTGGGTGACAATCTGAGCAGTTCTCTTAGGTTGTTCGCAGATGATGCTGTAATTTACCGTCTAGTAAGGTCATCCGAAGACCAGTATCAGTTGCAAAGCGATTTAGAAAAGATTGCTGTATGGTGTGGCAGGTGGCAGTTGACGCTAAATAACGAAAAGTGTGAGGTGATCCACATGAGTTCCAAAAGCAAACCGTTGGAATTCGATTACACGATAAATAGTACAATCCTCAAGGCTGTCAATTCAACTAAGTACCTGGGTGTTAAAATTACGGCCCGCATCTCGTGGTCGTGCGGTAGCGTTCTCGCTTCCAACGCCCGGGTTCCCGGGTTCGATTCCCGGCGGGGTCAGGGATTTTCTCTGCCTCGTGATGGCTGGGTGTTGCGTGCTGTCCTTAAGTTAGTTAGGTTTAAGTAGTTCTAAGTTCTAGGGGACTTATGACCACAGCACTTGAGTCCCATAGTGCTCAGAGCCATTTGAACCATTTTTGAGCCATTTGTTAAAATTACGAACAACTTCAGTGGGAAAGACCACATAGATAATATTGTGGGGAAGGCGAGCCAAAGGTTGAATTTCATTGGCAGGACACTTAAAAGATGCAACAAGTCCACTAAAGAGACAGCTTACACTACACTCGTTCGTCCTCTGTTAGAATATTGCTGCGCGGTGTGGGATCCTTACCAGGTGGGATTGACGGAGGACATCGAAAGGGTGCAAAAAAGGGCAGCTCGTTTTGTATTATCACGTAGTAGGGGAGAGAGTGTGGCAGATATGATACTCGAATTGGGATGGAAGTCATTACAGCAAAGACGTTTTTCGTCGCGGCGAGATCTATTTACGAAATTTCAGTCACCAACTTTCTCTTCCGAATGCGAAAATATTTTGTTGAGCCCAACCTACATAGGTAGGAATGATCATCTAAATAAAAAAAGATAAATCAGAGCTCGAACAGAAAGGTTTAGGTGTTCGTTTTTCCCGCGCGCTGTTCGTGAGTGGAATGGTTGAGAGATAGTATGATTGTTGTTCGATGAACCCTCTGCCAAGCACTTAAATGTGAATTGCAGAGTAGTGATGTAGATGTAGGAATTCTGGGGAGAGGGCGATGAGCTCTGACTCCACGTTTATTCACATCCCAGATGTGCTCGATCGGGCTGAGGTCTGGCGAGCTGAGGGGCCAGCACATCAACTGAAGCTAGCCACTGTGTTCCTCGAACACTCCATCACACTGCCGCCGGGAAACATGATCGTCATGAAAGAGTGTAGGTGGTCTGCAACCAGAGTACGGGACTCCTTGGCTGACTTGGGGCTTAGACGAGCTCCACAGGACCCATGGATGCCCGTATGAATGTTCCTCAGAGCAAAATGCAACAGCCACCAGCTTGTCACTGTCCCGCTGTACAGATGCCAAGGAACTGTTCGTCCGAAAGGCGACGGATTCGTGCCCTCCCATCGGCACGATGAAGAAGATAATGGGTTTCATTAAACCATGCAATGCTCTGCCACTGGGCCAGCGTTCAGTCCCAGTGACCATGTACCCATTTCAGTCGTAGTTGCGCGATGTCTTGATGTTAAGATCGGTTCATGGATAGATCGTCAGTAGCGGAGGCCCATCGTTAGGAGTGTTCGGTGCACTGTGTGTTGAGACACAGTTTTTCTCGGCCTGATGGTAGTTCCACCACAGTTCTCCGTCTGTCCTGTTTTACCAGTGTGCCCAGTCTACGACATATGGACATAGTTTCACCTTGGTTTTGCCACGTGTAGAAGACACTCACTGCCGCACTCCTCGTACAACCGACAAGTCGTGCAGTTTCCGAAATACCCTTGCCAAGCTTCTGCGTCGTCACAGTTTGCACTCAGTGAGAGGTAGAGTCAAACTCAGATAGAGTGTACACCTTTCCATTCCACACATGGATAACACGCTCACTGATACTAAATGGCCATGCGTGTGTCTCATCAGCAGTCATTCGTCACCAGAAGACGCTGCCATCGCCTGGAAGGCAATAGTAGGTCGGTGGTCATAATGTTCTGACTGATCATGTACAGCAAAAATGGTTCAAATGGCTCTGAGCGCTATGGGACCTTACATCTATGGTCATCAGTCCCCTAGAACTTAGAACTACTTAAACCTAACTACCCTAAGGACATCACACAACACCCAGTCATCACGAGGCAGAGAAAATCCCTGACCCCGCCGGGAATCGAACCCGGGAACCCGGGCGCGGGAAGCGAGAACGCTACCGCACGACCACGAGCTGCGGACTCATGTACAGCAATAATGTAGAGGACGAACGAGTAGGTTTAAAAGATGAAATGGTGAATGCATCAAAGGATCAAACAGGTAAAACGACGAGACCTAGTAGAAATCCATGGACAATACAAGAAATATTCAATTTAATTGATGAAAAAAAATATATATGTAGCAAGTGAAACTGGCGAAATGGAATACAAACGTTTAAAAAATCGGACTGACAGGACGTGCAATATGGCTCATTAGGAATTGCTAGAAGACAAGGATAAGGATTTAGAAGCATATTTCACTAGGGGAAAGACAGATGTCGCCTACAGGAAAATTAAAGAGGCCTTTGGAGAAAAGAGAAGCAGCTGTATGAATATAAAGAGCTCAGACGGAAAACCAGTCTTAAGCAAAGAAGGGAAAACTGAAGAGAGTCTATACAAGAGATATAAACTTGAAGGCAA
The DNA here is from genome assembly GCF_023898315.1 of Schistocerca nitens. Lineage (NCBI taxonomy): Eukaryota > Metazoa > Arthropoda > Insecta > Orthoptera > Acrididae > Schistocerca > Schistocerca nitens. The sequence goes on from NC_064614.1 coordinate 1,161,628,595, forward strand.
TATTACAGAAAGGGAAATGGAAGTAGATGGATGAAATGAGGGATATGATACTACGAGAAGAATTTGACACAGCTCTGAAACATCAAAATCGGAACAAGGCCCTGGGAGCAGTCGATATTCTCTCAGAATCACTGATAGCCTTGGGACGGCCAGCCACGACAAAATTCTTCCCTCTGGTGTGCAAGATGGATGAGACAGGCGAAATATCCTCAGACTTCAAGAAGAATCTAATAATTCTAGGGAAGCAGTGATTGACAGGGGTGAAAATTGAAACTTACTGACAGATTAAAACTGTGTGCCGGACCGAGACGAACTCGGGACCTTTGCCTTTCGCGGGCAGGGTAGGAGACGAGGTACTGGCAGAAGTAAGGCTGAGAGGACGGGGCGTGAGTCGTGCTTAGGTAGCTCAGTTGGTAGAGCACTTGCCCGCGAAAGGCTAAGGTCTCGAGTTCGAGTCTCGGTCCGGCACACAGTTTTAATCTGCCAGGAAGTTTCATATCAGCGCACACTCCGATGCAGAGTGAATATCTCATTCCAAGTGTGAAAATTACCGAAGTATAAGTTTAATAAGTCATGGCCGCAAACTACTAACACGAGTTCTTTGCAGAAGAATGGAAAAACTGGTAGGTCAGTTTGTACTCCGAAGTAGTGTAAGAACACGAGAGGCAATACTCACCCTACGATTCATATTAGAAGATTGGTTAAGGAAAGACGAACCCGCGTTTACAGCATATGTAGACACAGACAAAGCTTTTGACAACGTTGGCTGGAATAATCCCTTTTAAATTCTGAAGGTATGAGGGATAAAACACAGGGAACGAAAGGCAATTTACAATTTGTACAGAAACCAGACAGCAGTAACAAAAGTTGAGGGGGATGAAAGGTATAAGTTGTTGAGAAGGGAGTGGGATACCGTTTCCCCGATGTTATTCAATCTGTACATTGAACAAGCAGCAATGGAAACCAAAGAAAAATTTGCAGTAGGAATTAAAGTTCACGGAAAAGAAATAAAAACTTCGAGATTTGCCGATGACACTGTAATCCTTTCAGAGACACGGAGACAGCAAAGAACTTGGAAGAGCATTTGAACGGAATGGCCATTGTCTTCAAAAGAGGATATAAGATGAACATCAACAAAAGGAAAACAACGAGTTTTGATACTCGGGCAGCAAAATAACTAACGATGGTCGCAGTAGAAAGGATATAAAATGCAGACTGGAAGTGGCAAGAAAATCATTTTTGAAGAAGAGAAATTCATTCACATCGAATACAGATTTCGAATATAGATTTAAGTGTCAGGAAGTCTTTTCTGAAAGTATTTGTCTGGAGTGTAGCCATGTATAGAAGAGAAATATGAACAATAAACAGTTTGGACAAGAAGAGAACAGAAGCTTTCAAAATTTTGTGCTAGAGAAGAATGTTGAAGATTAGATGGGTGGATCGGTTAAGTAATTAACAGGTACTGAACAGAACTTGGGAGGCAAGGAATTTGTGGCCAACTTGACCAAACGAAGGGATCGGTTGATAGGACCCATTCTGAGACATCAAGCGATCATCAGTTTAGCGCTATAGGGAAGTTTATGGGGCAAAAACCGTAGAAGGAGACCAACAGACGAATACAGTGTGCAGTTTCAGAGGGATATAGGTTGTAGTACTTATTCTGAGATGGAGTAGCTCTCACAGGATAGAATAGCATGCAGAGCTGCATTAAATAAGTCTTCGGTTTGTCAGTAGGATAATTAGCAAAAGGAACTGTAAAAAAGAGGTTGAAAAATATCTGAGTTCTTTTTATAAAGAAAAGATTTTATTCTATTCACTTAGCTGTCACCAGCATTTGTGAAAACTCAAAATCGAGTGGTCAGCGTTAAAAAAAACTCAACGAGTTTTTTACATTGTTTTTTCCCCCACGAGAGAATCAACATTTGCATTGAAACTGTTAATTTTGGTCTCGAATCAGTACCTACATTAAATCTCTTAACGTAGCTGTTTTTGAAATATTGTGAAGTTGGAAAGGTTCGTTTGGACAGAGAGGATGTCGGAAAGCTCATCAAGTGCCATAGTACAATTTTGGCAATTACTGGCTGAGGTGTCCTGCCCACTTGTCTTTTAAAGCGTACCTAAAGGGATGCTGCTTTCTCGGATAGCTATACAACAATTTAGGCAAATGATATTAACAGTTTTTATTACAATAAAGAAGATTGAAATACTTTGGATTTACAACCAGTTGTCGCAAGCAATGGGCAACAAGGAAAATATCAGCGTCCTTCACTGTATACAATCACTAATAGCGGCTAATGTAGTGCTTTCTTCTAAGGCGTGGTTTCTACTAGTGACCCTCTTCCACTCCCCTATCACTGTCCGGCCCAGGCTGCCAGGAGCGGCTTCTTGTAGAGGCCGCTCCTGTCGTGGTGCGTTCCTAGTCAGTGGCCTACTGGCAGACGTCGTCTCACAGCCTTCTCTGCTCCAGCGTTCTTCATCATCGTGTCACGCCAGAACACTGGCTATTTTTGTCGAATCCTTATCCAGAGCAAGACCAATGGTGTTGTTTCAAAAAACAATTTTAGAATCTGGTCAAGTGATACTTCAATTGTGGCCGAGCGGTTGTACGCGCTTTAGTCTGGAGCCTCGCGACCGTTACGGTCGCAGGTTCGAATCCATTTTTGATATTTCAGTTAACAAGTCTCCTTCACATGACACAATTTTCAATGTTATTAAGTAAGCTTCTTCAATGGAATTTCTGATCCATTGGAATTCGCCATCATTCTCTGAGATATAGTTCCTAAAAGGAATTATTTATTGCTCTAGTAAATGGTTCAGGTGGCTCTGACCACTATGCGACGTAACTTCTGAGGTCATCAGTCGCCTAGAACTTACTAAACCTAACTAACCTAAGGACATCACACACATCCATGCCCGAGGCAGGATTCGAACCTGCGACCGGAGCGGTCGCTCGGCTCCAGACTGTAGCGCCTAGAACTGCACGGCCACTCCGGCTGGCATTGCTCTAGTAAGTCTAATTACTTGTTTTCTCTTTCATACAAGTAAATAATGAGATGTATGTTACGCGCTTTGGGTAAGTTCATGCACATAGAAAATAAAATCGCATCCATCCTACCCCTGATCAGGGTATGTCATCTGGAGTCTTTACTCAATGTGCATGGCTGACTCGTGAGCGGTCTATTGCACAATATTATCCATTTACCTATAATTTTAACAATTACTTTTTTTAAATAATAATGTTTGAAAAATTAACTGTTTTAGATAAAGTTACTTTTGGAAGGAAATTGTTATTTAGAATTCAGCCATATTAATAATATTTGCTTACGTTTTGGAAGAATTGGTTTCAGATCAAAGATTTGAAGTGATCCGTTGTGGCTGTTGTTTTATCAATTTTGATTTCGTTGGTTCACAGAAAAACATGTAAGCGTAAAAAATACGTCCAAGCAATCTTGTTCCACATTTAGAGTCAATCGTTGAAGTTTTTAATTACTTCTTCTTTGCCTTGCACAGAAAACTTATGAAAGTCGTTGCCCAGCAGAATTGTGTTACGAACACTGAGTGTACAGAAAATATACGCGAAGTATGCCAACTGTGTGAACCCTTCTTCATCGGCCACATACTCTAAACAGGAACTTCCAAGATTTCCACCAGAACCTCCACCCATAAGTAAAATCCTGACAATACTTTAAGCCTCGACAGCCACCGAACTTTACAGTGAAGTAGAAGCTGTTTGTGTTCAATGTGCATTTCACCACGAAACCCAAACATTCTTTAATAATGTAGACGACTTCAACTGCTCGTCAAGAACCTTTTCGGACACCTGTCCAAACTTGTAACTACGAGTGCCTCTGTATATGTACTGCAATGTGTCCACGAACCAAGGAAGAAACTGACCAAATATGGAGACTAAGCTAGTATGAATACGAGACGTAGCTTCCTACCACAAAAAAATCAGAAAATCAGTTGTCAAATTTACTCACCTTGAGCAGTTGTTGATAGGATCAAAACCTCACCTCTGTTTGCACCACTTCCTTACTATCGAAGTGACATCCTCGGAGGTGTCCTTTAAGTTTTGGAAACATGAAAATCGGATGGTGCCCAGTCGCGACTATATGGAGGACGATGGATGACAGTGAACACTAGACGTCGGGCTGTTGCAAATGTCGATGCACTTGCCAGGCAGAAGGAGAGGCTGTTCGATGTGTGGACAAACTCTCTGTTACAGTGCGCTGTTTCTCACGCATCGTAGTTGCGTTACTCACCACCATGTTACATGCTATAATTCGGAGCCCTCTAACGCCAGAGGGCTGCAAATATGTAGACGTGAAGACTGAAGAGTAAATACCATTTGTTTTATTTAAAAGGCTTTAAAGCCTTCGCATACAAAATTATAAGGAATTCTTTTTTAGGACACCCTCGTAACTGTACCACTAGTTTGCGTTAGCTAGAAATTTTCTCTGTCTCCATTGTTAGTGATTATCCGCCAGAGTTCACCATCTTTAAGGAAATTAACAGAGGAAATATTACTTAAAAATCACTATATGCTCCATCATTGCATTCATCCATACCGTTTCCATTATGTCTCTCCAGTTTACAGATCTCATTATATCTGTGTCTACAAACAGAGTGTGCTGGTGTTAATGCTTACTCTGTTGCAGTTTTTTTATAAAACAGTGTAAAACAGTGAACAATACACAGAGGTATCAAGTGTCGGCTATAATAGTGCATAAATACAAAGACTGACTTTTCGATGTATCCTGGAATTGTACTCGTGAAAATTGCTGGCTTTAGTCAGTAACAATTTTCTCTTTTCTCTCTCTCGTTCTTTAGTTTGCAACGACTTGGCTACAAAATTTACTCTACGTGCCAGAATGCCAGTATCTCGGTATTAGTCCTACCAACCTGCAAAGAGATCAAGGCTTCAAAATTTAGTCTACGTGCCAGAATGCCAGTATCTCGGTATTAGTCCTACCAACCTGCAAAGAGATCAACTCTGTTAGTAGCCAAATATGAGTAAAACACGGTTAAAATAATTCAGCCCTACCTCCACGGGAACTTAGCGAGATAATGTAGTGGCTAATGCCTTCGTCTCGCACTCGAGAATCCTATTTCACTTCTCGTGTCGGTCATCCAGACACTGGTTTTCTGTAGTCGCTCATACAAATACCAGGACGGCTCTTTAAAAATTCCCTCCAGTAGTAGGAAATCCGAGCAAATCTCCGTCTCTAATAATCGTAGCTGTAGATGGGATGTATAACACCAATATTCCTTCCTTCTTTCTTGTTGTGACTGGATACTGAATAAGCAAATTCAAGGGAGTCGTTCTTGTAAACAACTTTGCCTGATAGAATACCAACTCGACTAATTACGACAGCGTTGTGGCATGCAAGCCGTTTACGTCACGAGCAACCAGCCAAGGTCACGCACCAGCCCTGTAGCGCAGTAGGGGTTTACACTTCAACAGCCACCTCGTGGAACACGATACTGGTATGTTTCAGGGTGTTAGAAAGGTGCTTACAACCAATTTTAACAAATTATTTTGATACATTCTTTCTGTGTAGCAAAAATGAGCACTACAGGATAGTGACAGAGCATTGCAACTGATTTCATTCTGTATTCGTTGACCTTGACGACAGGCGGGTGAAACCCCGGAAGCTCCGGATAATTGTTATCTTGTCTTCGACTGTCGTCCGGTGTTCACAGTCCACTGGCATACTGCCCACACTGTCCCTCAAGTGGTCCGCGGCCCATGGGTTGCGAACCGCTGTGCTATGGCCTTTAGGATGATAGGAGAGCATCTAATTTAAAAGAAAAGTTGCATAACGGAATTATCGTGAGAAATTGTCCATCCAACGAACTTGGTTAATCTGTATTCAATTGAGATGGGATAAAGTGTTTACCGAGATGATATGCAGAATAATTCGACAACTGCACTTTTATTTTACCAAGATTTACACACATGAAACAGTAAAAATTTGTGCATGACTATAGTCTTCGTACAAAAATGATAAGAAATATATGTAGTATTGCACTGAACTATTGCCATCCCAACTCGCTTATCAGATCTGTGCCACTCTTTCCCTTAGTTTGCAATAACACATAACGAATTGCCTCTTTTTGAACTTTTTCGCTGTCTTCTGTCAATCCAAACTGGTAAGTATTCCATACATCTCAGTAATACTCTAGTAGAGGATGAATAAGCGTAATGAGGATAGTTTCTTAAGCAGAACTGTTGCGTCTTCTTAGCGGTATGACAATTAAATTAGGTTAGCCTTCCTCACAACATTATCTATCTTATCGCTCAAATTTACGTTGTTCGTAATTGTAATTCCCACATATCTAATAGAAATGGCAGCCTTAAATTTGTGTGATTTTTCGACTAACCAAAATTTAGCCGGTTTCTATTTGTACACATGTGTAGGACCTCACAGTTTTCCCTATTGAAAGACAACTGCTAGTTTTTGCGCCATAGAGATATTGTCCATAAGTCATTTTGCAATTTTGTTTTGACTTTTCTAGACTAAATGACAGCATCACTTGCTACCAATTTACGAGGGCTGCTCAGATTGTCTCCTATATCGTTTATGTAGATTGGAAACAGCTAAAGAGCTATAACACTTCATTCGGGAACTCAATTCATTTATGCTGTTTTCTGAGAAAAAAATTACAGTTTTAATAACGTCGACAGTCTTGCAAAGGACAGCAGTGGAGTTTCTTTTATCCGCTTTAGCAACGATAGCATCATGTTTGTTGAGTGTATGTGTCACCAGAGTCATCACTTTGTTTTCTTCAAAGATTGTACTGGAACATAGTCTCAATTTTTTCTCTTCTTGCTAAATAATTTCCTTAATTACAATTGAAAGAAAACTGCCCTCGGTCAATATTTTTAACGAATTAACTAGGTTTCAACACTGCTACGAGTGTCTTCCTCTGAATTTAAATCAAAGAATGGTCTATAACATGGTCACGGAATTATGACTAAAAACTTATGATACAAAGTGTAAGTACGGAATCCTCGTGAAAGACTGGCAGTATTTATATGTCACCAAAAGCTCATTAGTCGCAAAGATATTGAAGATAAAAAAACCTGTGATGGCAAGCCACTAAGGGCTGCTCGTTACTTGCGCGGTGCAGGTTGCAAACGGACTGAGGTGCCCGCGTTAACAAATGCGGCCAGGTGAACATGGCACTGCAACGAGCTGGCCATCCAGTGGCCGTAGATACAATTAGGTTACTTCACATTGAAATATAGGCAGAAATTATTATAAATAAACAGTATTTGGTACATAATGGAAAGCAATGTTTGTTTGATAGTAGCATACAGTATAACATTTTGTCTACATCAAAGCTTATAACAGTAAAATAAAGTATGAAAACATCATTATGAAAATGTAGATAGGACTGAATGACAGCTTGTAGAAAGCAATATTGACGTGAAATACAGCCAATAAACATGTGATAATTAGAAAACATAGGACTACCTTAGAAGGAAAAGAACATTTCGGCAACCTGCACAAGGAAACTCGAAGTCAAATGTCGAGTAACGGCTTTATACCGTTGAAAAAATTTTTGTTACGTAGCTGTAGCTTTTCGTTAAGGATGAGGCTAACCTTTCGAGCAAAATGCTTGAAAATCTCTAATTCTTCTAGTCTACGCTCTTTGTTTTCGGTGTGCAAAATGTTGCTAACGCAGATGGCTTTAGGTGAATGACCTGTAATTAGAAGATGGTCGGCAAAGACGAATTTTGTGGGCTAGTGCCATTTTTTCTTAGCAACTGTTCTTTATATCTGGTAATGAAGGCACATCCAGTTTGTCATATGTAGTAATAGGAGCAAGTATCGCAGTCAATTTTGTAGACACAAGAGTTTTCTAAAGGGGACGAGTAGAATGTAAATTATGAATGAAGTTTTCTATTAGTCTTTTTAGTATACTAATAACAATTTGAAAAAAAAGCTGGTTGGTGGGTCACGACGTCCGTAAACAGCCCTTTTCAATCCATCCCTGGTATGCTCGATAGGGTTCATGTCTGGAGAACATACTGGCCACTCTAGTCGAGTGATGTCGTTATCCTGAAGGTAGTCATTCACAACATGTGCACGATGGGGCGCGAATTGTCGTCAGTGAAGACGAATGCCTCGCCAATGTGCTGCACTGTCAATCGGAGGATGCCATTCATGTATCGTAGAGTCGTTACAGCGCCTTCCATGACCACCACCAGCGTACGTCGGCCCCACATAATGCCACCTCAAAACAGCAGGGAATCTCCATCTTGCTGCACTCGGTGGACAGTGTGTCCAATGTGTTCAGCCTGACTAGGATGCCTCTAAACACGTCTACGACGATTGTCTGGTTGAAGGCATATGCAACACTCATCGATGAGGAGAACGTGATGCCAATCCTGAGTGGTCCATTCGGCATGTTGTTGGGCCCATCTGTACCGCACTGAATGGTGTCGTTGTTGCAAAGATGGGCCTCGCTATGGGCGTCGGGAGTGAAGTTGCACATCATGCAGCCTATGGCACACAGTTCTGAGTCTTAACATGACGTCCTGTGGCTGCAAGAAAAGCATTATTCAACTTGGAGTTGCTGCCAGGTTTCCTCTGAGCCATAATCCGTAGGTAGCGGTCATTCACTGCGGAAGTGCCCCTTGGGTAGCCTGCACAAGGCATGTCAGCGACAGTTCCTGTCTCTCTGTGTCTCCTCCATGTCCGAACAACATCGCTTTGCTTCACTCCGAGATTCCTGGGCACCCCTTGTTGAGAGTCCTTCCTGGCACGAAGTAACTATGCGGACGCGATTGGCAGTCGAAGCATGGTTGAACTACAGACAACACGGACTGTGTACCTCCTTCCTGGTGGAATGACTGCAACTGATAAGCTGTCGGATCCCCTCCGTCTAATAGGCGCTGCTCATGAATGGTTGTTTACATCTCTGGGCTGGCTTAGTGACATCTCTGAACAGTCAAAGGGACTGAGTCTGCGATGCAATATCCACAGTCAACGTCCATCTTCAGGAGTTCTCGGAACTGGGGTGATGCAAAACTTTTTTTGACGTGTGTAACTTTCAAACACAGAAATCACACAGCCAACCGATTGTGAATAGTAAAATAAAAACGTTTTAACAAAAGCCATGGAATTATGGAAGTCGTAGCTGTTAAACACCAAAACGCAATAACACTAAAGTATATGGTTGGAGTGGAATACAAAGGTCTTTTTAATATCGAGCATATCCAGGAATACAGAAAGTTCCTAGCGAGAAAGGCCTCTCAGACGATACATTTAAAAACATTAGATAAGATGATGTGGTAGAGTGGTGCTCCTAATATGGTTATTCTTATATTTAAGTTTCCTCGTATATGGCAAGCAAATTTCCGAAAAGAAAAATAAATGACCAAAAGACAACAGTTAAGAACACCACATATGAATATTCATGGTAAGACATATAAATTTAATCAGACAACAGCTGCAAAGTGATCAGAGGGCTCGAATACAGAAAAGATATAAACCCGCAGAGTGGTTTCGAGTGTATCATGTGAGAAAAAAAGGACCTTATAAGACTGCGAAATAATTCTTTTGACTGTAAGAAAGAGCGCCACGCCTAGAGTACTCCCCTAAATGTATCATAGTGAATTACATTATAATTTTTAACTGTTGTCACAAGATCTTTTAAATTTTAAGTTAGCAGTAAGACATTATACAAACATATGATGATAAATCAGAAAATGTTATTGACTACTTGAGAAAACATCACCATGATGGACTATGTAGGTTACAGGATTTATTAGTAATGGTCCAGTCGCCCCAGGGTTGGAAGTATTTGAGATAGGGTCGACGCAGAGTCTCTCCATAACCCAAGAATGTGATAGATTTAGCATTTTTGGCAGATCCTTGAGAACTGTCACGCTGAGGCTGTTTACAGACTAGTAATGACAGTTAGTAGAATTCATCCTTTACTTGTAATACAAGTATGTAGGTCCATCAACATAAATAGTAACTGTTTGTACCTATCAAAAGAGGCTTTTAGTTAATAAAACTGTGTAGAGATATGGAAATTAGAGGCTACAGGTATGACACCTAGATGTCATATTGTCAAATGAATTTACACTGGGTTATAGAAGATGTGCAAATGTTTACCATTAAGTTAGTGGCAACAGTACTAAACAACAGATGCAAGCTCAAGTCATGAAATGAAATCGATGTTTTTGAATACATTGTTAGTTCAAAATACACAGTCGCCACAGTAAAATGTAATTTTTAAATAGAAAAGTATTTAATAAATCAAGAAGAATATAATAATTCCAATCCCAAAGAAAGCAGATGTTGACAGATGTGAAAATTACCGAACTATAAGTTTAATATGTCACAGCTGCAAAATACTAACGCGAATTCTTCACAGACGAATGGAAAAGCTGGTAGAAGCCGACCTCAGGGAAGATCAGTTTGGATTCTATAGAAATGTTGGAACACGTGAGGCAATACTGACCCTACGACTTATCTTAGAAGAAAGATTAACGAAAGGCAAACCTACGTTTCTAGCATTTGTAGACTTAGAGAAAGCTTTTGACAATGTTGACTGGAATACTTTCTTTCAAATTCGGAAGGTGGCAGGGGTAAAATACAGGGAGCGAAGGCTATTTACAATTTGTACAGAAAGCAGATGGCAGTTATATGAGTAGATGGACATGAAAGGGAAGCAGCGGTTGGGAAGGGGGTGAGACAGGGTTGTAGCCTCTCCCTGATGCTATTCAATCTGTATATTGAGCAAGCAGTAAAGGAACCAAAGGAAAAGTTCGGAGTAGGTATTAAAATCCATGGAGCAGAAATAAAAAGTTTGAGGTTCGCCGATGACATTGTAATTCAGAGACAGCAAAGGACCTGGAAGAGCAGTTGAACGGAATGGACAGTGTCTTGAAAGGAGGGTATAAGATGAACATCAACAAAAGTAAAACAACGATCATGGAATGTAGTCGAATTAAGTCAGGTGATGCTGAGGGAATTAGATTAGGAAATGAGACACTTAAAGTAGTAAAGGAGTTTTGCTATTTGGGGAGCAAAATAACTGATGGTAGTCGAAGTAGAGAGGGTATAAAATTTAGACTGGCAATGGCAAGGAAAGCGTTTCTGAAGAAGAGAAATTTGTTAACATCGTGTTAGGAAGTCGTTTCTGAAAGTATTTGTGTCGAGTGTAGCCATGGACAATAAGTAGTTTAGACAAGAAGAGAATAGAAGCTTTCGAAATGTGGTGCTACAGAAGAATGCTGAAGATTAGATGGGTAGATCACATAACTAATGAGGAGGTATTGAATAGAATTGTGGAGAAGAGGAGTTTGTGGCACAACTTGGCCAGAAGAAGGGATCGGTTGGTAGGACATGTTCTGAGGCATCAAGAGATCACCAATTTAGTACTGGAGGGCAGTGTGGAGGGTGAAAATCGTAGAGGGAGACCAAGAGATGAATACACTAAGCAGATTCAGAAGGATGTAGGCTGTAGTAGGTACTGGGAGATGAAGAAGCTTGCACAGGATAGAGTAGCATGGAGAGCTGCATCAAACTAGTCTCTGGACTGAAGACCACAACAACAAACATTTAATAACTGCAGAAAATGGCTATTTATAGACATAATCTTGAAAAGTTGTACGTTGCATATACTTGTTACCATGGAGAAAAATTAAGAAAGGAATGTAGTATTAGATTGTTTCCAGATGGTAACATCAAGTGCTAACGAATATTGGTGGAAATGGAAAATAAAAGGAAACAGAAACGCAATGAAATTATAGTTTCATTTAAACAAATAAATAGAAACTTTTCTGTGAAGAGAATGAAAACGCGGTCCAGGTAGGCTGTACTCCTTTTTCATCTATCCAATTGACTAATTTAAATGTTTAATAGTTTCCAAGCACATATCTTAAGCTTTCGCCTTCATGTTACATCATAATATGCCACAGCCGAAAGTAGAGAGAAACACATCTTACTTCTATGCATATGTGCATGGAGGCATTATACTATTACACATGGCTATATCTATGAGGGCAGTTAATAGATGTAGCCAGGTACAATACTATACTGCTTTTGTGCCACATACGTACTAGCGACATATTATAAAGGAAAAAGGAGCTGGAATCTTGAATATGTGTGTTTGAAAATGGACAAAGGTTGAAGTTTGCGAATCACATAAGCAATAAAAGTAATACAGCCTATCTGGAACATGTTTTCACTCAAAACACATTGAACATTTGAATCGCCACGAAAATAAAGTTTTAGAAACTTGGAGGGTATAATTTGAACAAATAGTTACAGACATTTCCCTGTATGGAATGATGTTATAATGTACATAATAATTAGTGTAGGTGGATAAACCTCATATTATATTTTCAAAATGCTATGAGTTTTGTAGCCATACCTGTTTTTGTTAACAATGTAAAAAGAAAGAAAGGTATAATTTTAAAAACTTTCTCTCAGACTTGAGACCTTGAAATGTCAAAACTTGTAAACTGATTTTGTTACTGCAAGTTATTACATTACACGGCACTGTATGCAGAGTGTTCAAATAAAACTTTTTGTGAAGTTGCTGGAATTAAGTGTCATTGAGGAAGTGATACTGGTAATAGTAACGACATTTTACAAAGCATATTATTAAAGATAGATTAAATTTGACACTAATGAAGAGATAAATGCTATCTTTGATTTCTAAAAACAAACAAGTGAGCAAATGGACTTCGTTAATTTGACTGGTGATAGGAAATCAGTTAAAACGGATAATGGATACTGAAATATTCTTTAGTTATAACGATCTAAGTAGGGTAGTGAAGTGTGTTTTGAAATTTATTCAGTTTGCGTGTAACTTGAAAGGAGGAAATTACATATTACTGGCTACACCAATCCACTGCACAGAAGTAATGATCTCTGGTGAAGGCAAATTGTGTGGATTATAACTAAAACGCACAAATGTTTGAAATTCCATTACATTATAGACCTATATATCGACATTAAGTAAGGAATACATCAAATCAAAGAGCCAATGTTTATAAAGAAATAGGTAATATGGTAATTAGATTTTAGAGAAGAAAACTGGTGCGACAAGCCGAGTTCATGGATCGTAAAGAATACTGTTTGCCTGGTACATTATAGAACCACACCGAGAATACGAAAACATACAAGAACCTCTCAGTATTAAACTACCTTCATTGTATGTGAAATATGATCTTCGATACTCATGATCCGTCAAAGAGTCAGTACATCGCCTTGAAAACGCACTTTTGGCTGAAAATGAGGTTATCCCACATTAAGAAGGTCACACCACTAATGTCTATTCCAAATCTATGTACAGGGCTATTACAAATGATTGAAGCGATTTCGTAAATTCACTGTAGCTCCATTCATTGACATATGGTCACGACACACTACAGATACGTAGAAAAACTCATAAAGTTTTGTTCGGCTGAAGCCGCACTTCAGGCTTCTGCCGCCAGAGCGCTCGAGAGCGCAGTGAGACAAAATGGCGACAGGAGCCGAGAAAGCATATGTCGTGCTTGAAATGCACTCACATCAGTCAGTCATAACAGTGCAACGACACTTCAGGACGAAGTTCAACAAAGATCCACCAACTGCTAACTCCATTCGGCGATGGTACGCGCAGTTTAAAGCTTCTGGATGCCTCTGTAAGGGGAAATCAACTGGTCGGCCTGCAGTGAGCGAAGAAACGGTTGAACGCGTGCGGGCAAGTTTCACGCGTAGCTAGCGGAAGTCGACGAATAAAGCAAGCAGGGAGCTAAACGTACCACAGCCGACGGTTTGGAAAATCTTACGGAAAAGGCTAAAGCAGAAGCCTTACCGTTTACAATTGCTACAAGCCCTGACACCCGATGACAAAGTCAAACGCTTTGAATTTTCGGCGCGGTTGCAACAGCTAATGGAAGAGGATGCGTTCAGTGCAAAACTTGTTTTCAGTGATGAAGCAACATTTTTTCTTAATGGTGAAGTGAACAGACACAATGTGTGAATCTGGGCGGTAGAGAATCCTCACGCATTCGTGCAGCAAATTCGCAATTCACCAAAAGTTTTGTGCAATCTCATGGTTTAAAGTTTACGGCCCCTTTTTCTTCTGTGAAAAAAAACGTTACAGGACACGTGTATCTGAACATTCTGGAAAATTGGCTCATGCCACAACTAGAGACCGACAGCGCCGACTTCATATTTCAACAGGATGGTGCTCCACCGCACTTCCATCATGATGTTTGGCATTTCTTAAACAGGAGATTGGAAAACCGATGGATCGGTCGTGGTGGAGATCATGATCAGCAATTCATGTCATGGCCTCCACGCTCTCCAGACTTGACCCCATGCGATTTCTTTCTGTGGGGTTATGTGAAAGATTCAGTGTTTAAACCTCCTCTACCAAGAAACGTGCCAGAACTGCAAGCTCGCATCAATGATGCTTTCGAACTCATTGATGGGGACATGCTGTGCCGAGTGTGGTAGGAACTTGATTATCGGTTTGATGTCTGCCGAATCACTAAAGGGGCACTTATCGAACATTTGTGAATGCCTAAAAAAACTTTTTGAGTTTTTGTATGTGTTTGCAAAGCATTGTGAAAATATCTCAAATAATAAAGTTATTGTAGAGCTGTGAAATCGCTTCAATCATTTGTAATAACCCTGTACATTTGTAGTTATTTGTATGTTAATTTGCATGTCAGTGCAGACTGCGTTGTACATACATGTTGACTGTCCAGTGTGTGGTTGTTGATGCATGTTGTTGCACTTTCTGCTGAGATGGTACTTTCACAGAATTATTTCAGTGTCCCTTTTGTAAAGTTAGTTTCGGTTGGACAAATGAATCATACGGTGGCAGTCCTGGTGCAAACTGAACATGTTTAAATACTAAGCTTGTGAAGATAAGTAATGAATTTTGTAATAACTGTAATTAAGATATTACACCATAAGGAAGTTAATTAAAGCCTATTTCATCTTATTTATTGAAGGTTTCACTTGCTTCAATGTATTTCTAGAAAAAAAATCCTAAGCGCCCGTTTCTGCGTTTTTTAGACACACATTACCATCCAAATTGAAGACTGTTGCGTAAGTATTAAATTACGAATTTAGGTTGTTTTTGTCATACATATATTTAGTAGTGCCATATATAGTCCGGGATTTAAAGGTTTTTATCTTTCGTTTCTTATCGAAACATGTAAAGTCTGTATCGCTCATATGTGACCTTAGGCCTAAGTTTTGCGTTTACAAGTATTGAGTTTTAACGTTTTTTTAGAGCATTCTATTCTATCAATATCCTTAATATGCCTGTCTGAACATCACCTAGTCACAAATACAGGAAATGTAAATGTAGATCGATATAAGCTTGCAGCACATATAAGCAGAGACACTATGGAGTGAGGAGTTGCCATATATGTTAATTCATAGCGAAAAAATTTTTAAAACTAAAAATTTTTGTTTAGAGCAACTTTCAGAGGTGTGTGCCTGTGAGCTTAAACTAAACAATGATGCTTTTATTGAAGCTGTGTATAGGTCCCCAAGGAAAGTTTTCAGCTATTTCTGATGGACTTGGAGTATTTGTTGTACTGTCTGTTAGACAGAGAGAAGCAAATTACTGTTTATGTGGACTTAAATGACGATTTTCTGAAAGAATCTGACAGAAATCATGACCTTGAAGTATCTTGGTTGTTTCAATTTGACATCAGTGATTAATTTTCCTACTCAGGTAGTACGGGAAAGAAGCACACTGATACATAATGTTTTTATAGACAAAGATTAATTTAATCAAATAAAAACTTCTCGTGGTATGACTGGTCTTTCTGATCATCATGCACAACTAGTTACAATATATGACAGAACTCCATACAGTAATGCAAAACAGTCCTCCAAAATAGTGTGATCAGTTAACAACAGAAAAATTGCAATTCTTAGAGAAAGCTTGCGACAGTTCGACTGGGATGAGGTGTACATGCAACTTGATGCTAGTTTAAAATCTAACCTATTTTATGATACTTTTGTGAGTATATTTGAAAACAGTTTCCCCAAGAAAACAGGAACCATAATTGTAAGAAAGCATTTTAAAAGCCATGGCTTACTAGAAGGATGAAAATATCTTATAAACGGAAAAAGTATCTTATAGCTAGAAGAAATAATCATCCAGAAACAGTTAAATATTATAAAAATTACTGCACTATACTGCGAAAAGTTGTTAAAAAAGCCAAAATATGTCCAATATATCTGACATTAACACATCTGAAAATAAAATTAAAACAATTTCGAATATTGTTAAAAGGGAAACAGGCCAGCCAAGAGCACAGCAAGACCGTATTTCTATCAAACGTAGTGAAAAGTTTAAGAAAAAGTCAGAAGTAGAAAATATTTTGAACAACCATTTTTCAAGTGTTGAAGAAAATAGGATGCAGCTGTCCATTAGAAAATGCAAAGCTGTGTGTGGGAGAGGTAATACCTATGCCATTTGATGAAACTGAAATTCAACCCACCTCTCCCACTGAAATTAGGAAAATTATAAAGTCACTCAAAACACATGGAACTGATGGCATTTCAAACAGACTGCTAAAAGCTTGTTCCAAACATATAAGTAATATTGTCAGCCATATATGTAGCAGCTCACTGAAATGGGATTTTTTCAGATAGACTGAAATATGCTATTGTTAAACCATTGTACAAAAAAGGGGATAGGTCTGATGCTAACCACTACTGCCAAATCTCACTTCTGACAGTTTATCCAAAATTTTTGAAAAAGTGATGTATTCAAAAGCAAATTCTTCATTTGTGTGGCCATAGTGTCCGTAGTTGCTTTACAGTTCTTGAGGGTATTTTCGTTCTGTCTTTGCAACTACGAAAAGCATCATCAGTGGTCTGTAATTAAGTTATTTACATTTTGATTTGATTCTAGATCGAAAAAAGGTTCCTTAAGAGTATGCTGATTTGTACTTTCGCTTTATTTCTTGCTTACATCAGGAACTATCATCTGCTCGCACATCATTGTGTTTCTGCGTTAGACACTGAAAATTTTGGTCTAGTTTTCAGTTTTTTGCAGCACTATGAATTTCTTATTCGTTTCACAACACATTTTATGCACACCACTGTATTCTGTTTGTTTTTGTACTTCTAAGTATGTGTTGTGGTTTGTGTTTTGTAGTGTTGCTAACATAACCTTTCCACTACTTTTCTTTTATTATTAGATTGTTGTATGTGTGTAATTCTATTTAGTTATGTTTCTGTGTATTTATATACTGTGTAAACCAGGGAAGTAAATGTGATAGATGGAATTTTTTTCATTGTAGGGGAGGGAGAAACCATGATGAGTGGACATAAGTGTTAGTTAGAGGAGACGGTGAGGAGCAGGAAGTCAAATGAAAATGTGAGTGGTGGGAGGGGCAGTTGTGGGAGTGTGGGAAGGGCTGAACGATGGAAAAGGCTCTTTTCTTTCCTCATTTTTTTTTTGTACACGTCTCTGTTTCTCTCTGTCTGTGAAAGTATATCCTATGTTTTTAGGTCAGTTTTTAACATGTGTTTGAAATCTGTTATTGGGTTCTATTTTAACTTTTTTATGTTGTTCTTGCTAATACACTAGCAGATCCCAAAACTGAAATCAAAAACAGGCAGATACCAACAATGTGGTATCGAACAGCTCAGTTGCAGAGATTGTGAAAAGCTATACATTGGAATCAGTTGCAGGACATTGAACACAAATGTGATACAAACCATCCAACATTTGCAGATAAACTAAAACAAGAACACCATAGACCAAACAATATCAAAGAAGATATTAATAAAAAGATAGACACCACCTCCCTTTTCCAAGAAAATTTCCACATACAAAAAGCATTAATACAAAATAAACAGTTGCTCAATGACCAAATAAATATTGGAAATCAGACTTTATATAAAATAATTGATGGAATTACATGAGAAAGGAAAAGAGAGCCTTTTCCATCCTTCAGCCTCTCCCATTCTCCCACAAAACCTCTCCCCACCACTCACAATTTCATTTCACTTCTTGCTCCTCACCATATCCTCTAACTCACACTCCATCACACTGTTATACACTTATGTCCACTCATTAAGGTTTCTCCCTCCCCTATACTGAAAAAAATCCCTCCATCACTATTCCTTCCTTACTTGCACACAGTATATAGATAAACAGAAACATAATTAAATAGAATTACACACATACAACAATATAACAATAAAAGGAAATGTTGTAGGTCAAAGACAAAGTAGTGGATAGTTTATGTAGGCAACACTACAAAACACAAACCACAACACATACTTAGAAGTACAAAAACAAACAGAATACAGCGGTGTGCATAAAAGTGTGTTGTAAAAAACTATAAGAAATGCATAGTGCTGCAGAACAATAAAAACTACACAAATATTGTCAGTGTTTATTGCAGGAAAACAATGATATGCTAGCAGATGACACTTCCTGATGTAAGAAATAAAGCGAAAACCAATGTGAATACAAATCAACATATTCTTAAAGAACTGTTTTCTGATCTAGAAGCAAATCAAAACGTAAATAACTTAATTAGAGACAACTGATGTCGCTTTACCTCAATAAACTGTAATGCGTCTGGTGAAAAAAAAATCACGAATTTTTGTAGTTACAAAGACAGAACAAAAATATGCTCAAGATATTCCAAATTAACTTCACATATTTGTAAAAATAAAGTACTAACAAAATGTCAGTTTGGTTTTCAGAAAGGCTTTCCAACAGAAAATTCGATGTATACTTTCATTGATCAAATATTAAGTGCTCTGAATAATTGATCACCATCCAGTGGGATTTTTTGTGATCTCTCAAAGGCGTTTGACTGTGTGAGTCAAGAAATTCTCCTAGATAAACTGAAGTACTGTAAAGTGAGTGGGACAGTGCACAAATAGTTCAATTCACATTTGACTGGAAGAATACAGAGTGTTGAAATTAACAGTAGATATAGTCTGAAAATCTGCAGAGTCCTATAACTGGAGAGGTATCAAGAATGGTGTCCCACAGTGTTGGGTCTTGCAGCTCTTATTCTTCTTATTGTATATTAATGACTTTCCATTCTTTATACATGAAGATTCAAAGATAGTTATTTTTGCTGATGATACAAGTGTAGTAATAAAACTCAACAATATAGTATTAGCCAAGAAAATTGTAAATGGTTTCTTTCAGAAAATTATTAAGTCGTTCTCTTTTAATGAGCTGTCACTAAATATTGAGAAAACATAGTACATACAATTCCATGTCATAAATGTCATAACACTATTGATAAATAGGAGTGAATTGCTAAAGCAGAATTTTGAACGTATCTGGGTGTGTGCACTGCTGAGAAATTGAATTGGAGGAAACACATTGACGATCTTCTGAAATGATTAGATTGAGGTGCTTATGCTGTAAGTGTTATTGCAAATTTTGGTAATCAACATATCAGTAAATTAGTCTGCGTTGCCTGTTTTCATTCATTGCTTCGATAGACATCATATTTTAGGGTAATACATCATTAAGAGAAAAAGTATTCATTGCACAAAAGCGTGTACTCAGAAAAATAGTTGAAGCCCACACAAGACCAACTTGCAGACATTTATTTAAGGAACTTGGAATATTCATAGTACTTTCACAGTGCATATATTCATTTACGAAATTTGTTATTAATAACCCATCCTAACTTTTAAAAAAATATCAAAGTGCATAGTTTCAACATTAGAAGAAAGGATGTCCTTCACTACTGTGGGCTAAATCTGATTTTTTCAAAGAAAGGGGTGATTATGATGGCACAAAAATCTTTGTTCATTTACCAAATAGCGTTTAAAGTCTAATATGTAGACAACCAACATTTAAAACAGATTGAAATTATTTATGAATGACAACTGCTTCTGCACAATAGATGAATACTTAAATACGAAGTAGAAATTGTAAGAAAAAAGGAAAAGAAAAATTACATCATTATGTTAAACTGACATATTCCACATCATTACGAAATGCTATATTCAAATCTGTGGAACAAGAATTAAGATAACGTAATGTATGGTAATCTGATTAAGTTTTCTATTGTATGTTCTCAAAATTCTATTATTTTATTACTGTGGGGAGAGTAATTACTTTTATCCACTCTATATTCTACAACAGTAGTTAATTAATTTGGAAGATGGATCACAAGGGCTTGCCTTGTTTGTTTGTGCATACGCCCCAGCACTGAAAATTTTTGTTAGGTATTTTGTTAAGGGTCCACACTTACACAACCTGCAGCCAAACTGCACTTCCACCACAATCATGCGTCACAGGTTAAAAAGTATCCCCTTAGACTTAGTGACTGAAAACAGTGTTGGCTTACCTGTATAATATCTAATAGGAACTATTTGACGGACATAAGACACACTTCATATACCCTGAAGAACTAAAGAAACTGGTACACCTACGTAATATCGTGTAGGGCCCCCACTAGCACGCAGAAGTGCCACAAAACGACGTGCCATTCACTCGACTAATGCCCGAAGTAGTGCTGGAAGGAATTGACAACATGAATGCCGCAGGGCTGTCCATAAATCCGTAAGAGTAAGAGGGGGTGGAGATCTCTTCTGAACAGCACGTTGCAAGGCATCCAAGATTTGTTCGATAATATTCATGTCTAGGAAGTTTGGTGGCCAGCGGATGTGTTTAAACTCAGAATACTGTTCTTTCATCCACTCTGTAGCAATTTTGGGAGTGTGGAGTGTCGCATTGTCCTGCTGGAATTGCCCAAGTATTTCGGAATGCACAGTGGACATGCTGAATGCGGGTAACCAGACAGGATGGTTACGTACGTGTCACCTGTCAGAGTCGTATCTAGACGTATCAAGGGTTCCAAGTCACTCCAATTGCACACGACCCACGCCATTACAGAGCTTCCAACAGCTTGAACAGGCCCCTGCTGACATGCAGGGTCCATGGATTCATGAGGTTGTCTCCATACCCGTACACGTCCATCCGCACCATGCAATTTGAAAAGATACTCGTGAGACCAGGCAACATGTTTCCAGTCATCGACACTCCAACGTCAGTATTCACGGGCCCCGGCGTGGCGGAAAGCTGTGTGTCGCGCAGTCATCAAGGGTACAGTCGTTGAATGGTTCGACCGCTGACACTTGTTGATGGCCCAGCATTGACATGTGCAGCAAATTGCGGAAAAAATGCACTTCCGTCAATTTGAACGATTCTCTAGAATCGCCGTTGGTCCCGTTCTTGCAGGATCTTTCTCCAGCCACAGCGATGTCGGAGATGTGATGTTTTGCCGGATTCCTGATATTCACACTCGTGTAGTGGTCATACGGGAAATTCCCCATTTCATCGCTGCCTAGCAGATGCTGGGTCCCATCGCTGGTGTGCCAACTATAACACCATGTTCAAACTCAATTAAATCTTTATAACCTGCCATTGTAGCAGCAGTAACCGATCTAATAACTCCAGCAGAAACTTGTTGTCTTATATAGGCGTTGCCGACCATAGCGTCGTATTACTGCCTGTTTACATATCTCTGTATTTGAATACGCATGCCAATATCAGTTTCTTTGGCGCTTCAGTGTACTGCACGAACTGCTTGTGAAGTATTGACGTAGGTAAAAAATCCCGTATTCCTACCATTATAAATTAGCGTTTCGAGGAAATATTACCTTTGGAGCACTCTCTTCTCGCTGTACGTGTCAAATAATTTCGCTTTTAGGGGCAGTTCGCAAGGTGCAACTGTTGCCTGCAGCTGCAACGGAACGCCAGCCCCCCTCCCCCCCACCCAGTTGCCCTGACAGGTGCCGTCTGGGCGCGCTTGGATAGACTGAGTTTGGGCTGCGGCGCGTGGCTGATGCAGCTCCTGCGTTCGCCATGCAACAGTGAGCAAGGAGCAGTGGTGCGACAATGTCGAGGGGGGTTGTGCGGTGCAGTCTCTGAACATAGTGTTGCCTCGAGATGTGTAGTCAGGAATTATCAGTGGAAGGAAACTTGACCCACCCGCAACATATTATGATTTGTTAGTCTCGCACCAGTAACTGCTCCATCCTGGTTGCTTAAGATATCAAACTCCAATATACAAAACAGCTTCACACTAAATTTTTTTTACAAATGAGTTAATGTGTTAAATTTTTCATGGTAAGCTTGTAAATCCTTTATAATGTGTGAGCTGGCTTCCACCTCCGCTAACTAAGATATTTCAAAATTTTACTAGCAAGAATTTTGCAAGTGTCCCTGATTGGTACTTGGACCGGCGCAACGGAGCATGTGTACCAATGGAATGTTAGAAAATGTAAATTGCATATTGCGATTTGATAACCGCTGTATGCTGTATAACTGAACAAGAAAATCTCGGATTTATTCTCTGAATGACTGCAGGCTCTGGCTGTACGAGCAAAAATAGACATTCCAAATTAGTAACAAAATATTGCCGGTGGCGGATGAGTGCCACATCGAAGTGTTAACGTCTTCCCCGGGAGAAAAGGTGAAAAATAGGACTTGTAACACAATAAACATTGCCATAAACATGTAATCTGGTGAATTAATATATATACAAGACATATGTTGGAAATCTTTAATAACTACAGCCCACGATGATTACATTCTCATGCCTGGAAGAGGAAAGACAATTGCGAACAGCCAGGTTTTGAACTGGCTTCTCCGTAAGAAATTTGAAGGCCACGCCTTCTTTTATCACACAAATATTTATACATTAAGTCTCCTGGGGATCACTCATTAGATCTTCAAAAGCACACAAAAAGTTTTTTTTATAGAAGGGGTATTACAGATTGAAGATGGAAAACCATAATATGCCAGTTCTAATGAAAATGCTTAGGGAAGATTTGAAATTATGCTTAAAGTTTCCTGAAGATCGCTAAATGCTCTCATTCTCAAATACTGGATAAGTAGTATGGATAATTTGCGAGCCATGAGTTGCACTGCATCAAGACGTAAACATAGTTACCAACTTTGTTACTGTTTTTGTTGTGTTAAACCTTTGACTTGGGATTATACCTTTTGAAGTGTAGGTTATGACAGAATTTTAAAATCTTAAATTCGGTTTTAGTTACACGAAATTCTGACAATAACGTTTTTGTCATCTCAGCAAGCCCTTAGACAGCTAGCCTGTAACTGACACCATGCACTGTTAAGTAATATAGGTCATCAGCCATCTTGTGTTTTGCGGCATCAAAAGTTATCTACAACGCAGTTCAGAGAAACGGGAGTGATTTACACTAGCAAAAAAATTAATATAAAATTGAAAACATTAACTACAATAAACTCTATGACACTGTTTAACATCATTGCATTGTTTGTGAGACAACACGATCGAGAAAGAGAGGTATTTTTTTCATATTCTAATCGATTTTGCACAAGGTCTTGTAAAATATTGTTTTCCATTACCGTATGGTCTTTTTTGACCTATTTGTGATTACTGTCTTGTTTCAATTTTTATTTTTTACTTTTACTTTGTTATGTAACGATCTTTGTGTCGTTTTGAAAAGCATGCATGGCTAAGAGGTGCCTATCTTGTTAGAAAACACTGTGGTGCATTAAATAACCGTCAGTGTATGACACCATTAACGTAATAAAGATGTCTCTTCTTCTTTCTTCCTTCGTGTACTTGATCCTTTGGGTCTTTATGTCACCTAGTGCTAAGGATGATTTTGTTCCTTAACGTTTTTGGTTCCTTGTATGAGCTGTGTACTGTGATTGGTTTGTTACATTCCCAATATGCTGCTCATCACCCTCCCCCCTCCCCAACCCTTCTCTTGTTATCCTTTCTTCCTCTTCACTATTTGATTTAACTGAATCAAGTGTGCATTATGTACTGTGGTGTATCCTTCCTCGAATGGTTGTATTCAGATTATACATTACTGGCCATTAAAATTTCTACACCAAAAAGAAATGCAGATAATAAACGGGTATTCACTGGACAAATATATTGTACTAGAACTGACATGTGATTACATTTTCACGCAATTTGGGTGCATAGATCCTGAGAAATCAGTACCCAGAACAATCACCTCTGGCCGTAATAACGGCCTTGATACGCCTGGCCATTGAGTCAAACAGAGCTTGGATGGCGTGTACAGGTACAGCTGCCCATGCAGCTTCAACACGATACCACAGTTCATCAAGAGTAGTGACTGGCGTATTATGACGAGCCAGTTGCTCGGCCACCATTGACCAGACGTTTTCAATTGGTGAGAGATCTGGAGAATGTGCTGCCCAGGAAAGCAGTCGAACATTTTCTGTATCCACAAAGGCCTGTACAGGTCCTGCAACATGGGTCGTGCATTATCCTGCTAAAATGTAGGGATCGAATGAAGGGTAGATCCACGGGTCGTAACACAACTGAAATGTAACGTCCTCTGTTCAAAGTGCCGTCAATGCGAACAAGAGGTGACCGAGACGTGTAACCAATGGCACCCCATACCATCACGCAGGGTGATACGCCAGTATGGCGATAACGAATACACGCTTCCAATGTGCGTTCACCGCGATGTCGCCAAGCTCGGATGCGACCATCATGATGCTGTAAACAGAACCTGGATTCATACAAAAAAAATGACGTTTTGCCATTCGTGCACCCAGGTTCGTCTTTGAGTACACCATCGCAGGCGCTCCTGCCTGTGATGTAGCGTCAAGGGTAACCGCAGCCATGGTCTCCGAGGTGATAGTCCATACTGCCGCAAACGTCGTCGAACTGTTCGTGCAGATGGTTGTTGTCTTACAAACGTCCCCATCTGTTGACTCAGGTATCGAGACCTGGCTGCACGATCCGTTGCAGCCATGCGGATAAGATGCCTGTCATTTCAACTGCTAGTGATACGAGACCGCTGGGATCCAGCACGGCGCTCCGTATTACCCTCCTGAACCAACCGATTCCACATTCTGCTAACAGTCACTGGATCTCGACCAACGAGAGCAGCAATGTCGCGATACGATAAACCGCAATCGCAATAGGCTACAATCTGACTTTTATCAAAGTCGGAAACATGATGGTACGCATTTCTCCTCCTTACACGAGGCATCACATGTTACGTTTCACCAGGCAACGCCGGTCAACTGCTGTTTGTGTAAGAGAAATCGGTTGGAAACTTTCCTCATGTCAGCACGCTGTAGGTGTCGCCACCGGCGCCAACCTTGTGTGAATGCTCTGAAAAGCTAATAATTTGCATATCACAGCATTTTCTACCTGTTGGTTAAATTTCGCGTCTGTAGCACGTCATCTTCGTGGTGTAGCAATGTTAATGGCCAGTAGTGAATTTAGGTCTTTATTTCGGTTTCTGTTTTATCAAGTTGTTCATTTATATCTGTGGGTGCTAGAAACGGCTGTGTACCCACACAACCTAGCCACCTCGTGGCATTTTCCAATCAGCGGCTCTCCATCAGACGACCACTCATGATGGCTACGGACGCATGTGACGCCGCACTTTGTACGAAAGCTATTCTATTCGGTATGATTACTTAATCTTTTTAATATTTTTGTAATATGTTCTGTATCTTTACTCTCAATGACTTCTGTAATTTATGCTTGTAATTATGACTTTGTATTTCGTGCTTATGGCTTAAGATAGGCTGTACCTGAAACGCATCAATTAAAAACTTTTCCGGACGGAGTGGCCGTGCGGTTCTAGGCGCTACAGTCTGGAACAGGGCGACCGCTACGGTCGCAGGTTCGAATTCTGCCTCGGGCATGGATGTGTGTGATGTCCTTAGGTTAGTTAGTTTTAATTAGTTCGTAGTTCTAGGCGACGAATGACCTCAGACGTTAAGTCGCATAATGCTCAGAGCCATTTGAACCATTTATTTAAAAACTTTCTGAACAACAAGTGCTCAATTCATTTCTAGCGACACATAAGAGCTCCTGCTCGACTTTAAGTCTCATCTTAACGCCATTACAAAACCTGTGTACAAATACCATACTGGCATAATTAGCATTTGTGAAAAAGAGCAGCATTCTTAAATAATATAACTGAATGAGCCAAAAGTAAGTCACAGTTCAAACGCAGCTTCACCAACTGAACCTCAAACTGAAATGACAATCGATAATTACACCCATAGCATCTAGAGTTCCAAATCGTGAAACAAAAACTTATATCTGTAGTCAGCTGAATATAAACAATGAAAATAGGATATACGTTATATGGAATATTTTATTCGAATTAATCTTAACTACCACCTCCTAAAATATTTGCTATCCCTCCTGCAATTCGCTGTATAGGTTCATTTTTCTCGAGACTGTTTACTGACGTAGTCTCCTCGACTATTAAAATAGAATCTGTGTGTTAGCTACATTTCGAATGCAGAAATGTATGATACAACGTGCACCAAAAGTAATTACACTGCACCTAGTAATTTTTATTTCGAACTACACGAATTTCGTGCAGTGAGTTACTTCGTTTCGAAATATCATAACAGCCAAGAGCGTTAACAAAAACATAGGCAGTTTACCACGAACCTAACAAATAAAGCTGTAAGTTGTCAAAGAATTTGATTTCATTTACCGAATGGTATTAATCGTCATGATCACCACATTTGATCCTTGTTAATATTAACAAGAAACCAGAACAGATAAACGTTTTTGTGGCACGGTCTCTTTCATTTAGTATAACATCGTCAGGTTACTCACACTGCCTACCGTCCCCACAGACCTCTGCAACTACCGTGACTTAAAAAATTTAGCTATCTCACGTAACGTTCAAATCAAATTCTGGAGCATGGCAATCATACAATGAGGCGACACAAGTCATGGGACAGTGGTATGCATGTATACAGATGTCATAAGCTTCGCGTACACAAGGTATAAAAGGACATTCTATTAGCGGAGCTGTGATTTGAACTCGGGTGATTCATGTGAAAAGGGTTCCGACGTGATTATGCGCGCACGACAGGAATTAACAGGCTGCAGAATGGTACTTGTAGCTAGACCCATGGGACATTCCATTTCGGAAATCATTAGGGCATCGAAAATTCTGAGATCCACCTCTCACTTCAGACAACGCAATGGCCAACGATCTTCACTGAACGACCGAGAGCAGCGGCTTTTGCATCGAGTGTCAGTTCTGACAGACAAGCAACACTGCGTGAAATAACCACCGAAATCAATGTGGGACGTACGACGAACATATGCGTCAGGACAGTGTGGCGAAATCTGGAGGTAATAGACAATGGCAGCAGACGACCAACGCAAGTGGCTTTGCTAACAGCACGATATCGCCTCTCCTGGGCTCTTGACCATATTGGTTGCACTCTAGACGACTGAAAACCATCACCTGGTCAAATGAGTTCTGGTTTCCGCTGGTAAGAGCTGAAGATAGAGTTCGAGTGTGGTGCAGACCCCAAGAGACCATGGATCAAAGTCGTCAACAAGGCAATGTGCAAGCTGATGATGGCTTCATAATGGTGTGGGCTGTGTTTACATGGAAATGGGGTGAGTCCTCTGGTCCAGCTGAAGCGATCATTGACTGGAAGTGGCTACGTTCGGCTCCTTGGAGACCATTTGCAGCCATTCGTCAACTTCACGTTCACTAACAACGATGGAGCTCTTATGGATGCACCTAATCACCGGGGAAAGGTTCACGACTGGCTTGAAGAACATTTTTGGCAATTCTAGCGAATGATTTGACTACCCATCGTACATTTATGGGGCATAATCAAAAGGTCATTTGGTGCACAATATCCTGCACTGGCATCACTTTGGCTGTATGGGCAGTGGGGCTCAATATTTTTGCAGGGAGCTTCCAACGACTTGTTGAGTCCATGCCACGTCGAGTTGCTGCACGACGCTGGACAAAAGAAGGTTGCTGTTGTGGTCTTCAGTCCTGAGACTGGTTTGATGCAGCTCTCCATGCTACTCTATCCTGTGCAAGCTTCTTCATCTCCCAGTACCTACTCCAACCTACATCCTTCTGAATTTGCTTAGTGTATTCATCTCTTGGTCTCCCTCTGCGATTTTTACCCTCCACGTGGACCTCCAATGCTAAATTGGTGATCCATTGATGCCATAGAACATGTCCTACCAACCGATCCCTTCTTCTTGTCAAGCTGTGCCACAAACTCCTCTTCCGCCAATTCTATTCAATACCTCCTCATTGCTTACGTGATCTACCCATCTAATCTACAACATCCTTCTGTAGCACCACATTTCGAAAGCTTCTATTCTCTTCTTGTCCAAACTATTTATCGTCCATGTTTCACTTCCATACATGGCTACACTCCATACAAAGACTTCCAGAAATGACTTCCTGACACTTAAATCTATTCTCGATATTAACAAATTTCTCTTCTTCATAAATGTTTCCTTGCTATTTCCAGTCAACATTTTCTATCCTCTCTACTTCGACCATCATCAGTCATTTGCTCCCCAATTAGAAAACCTCCTTTAATACTTTAAGTGTCTCATTTCCTAATCTAATTCCCTCAGCATCGCCCGACTTATTACGACTACATTCCATTATCCTCGATTTGCTTTTGTTGATGTTCATCCTATATGCTCCATTCAAGACACAGTCCATTCCGTTCAACTGCTCTTCCAGGTCCTTTGCTGTCTCTGACAGTATTACTATGTCATCGGCGAACCTCAAACTTTTTATTTCTTCTCCATGGATTTTAATACCTACTCCGAATTTTTCTTTTGTGTCGTTTACTGCTTGCTCAATATACAGATTGAATAACATCGGGGAGAGGCTACAGCCCTGTCTCACTCCATACCCAACCACTGCTTCCCTTTCATACCCCTCGACTCTTATAACTGCCATCTGGTTTCTGTACAAATTGTAAATAGCCTTTCACTCCCTGTTTATTACCCCTGCCACCTTCAGAATTTGAAAGAGAGTATTCCAGTCAACATTGTCAAAAGCTTTCTCTAAGTCTACAAATGCGAGAAACGTACGTTTGCCTTTCCTTAAACTATTTTCTAAGATAAGTCGTAGGGTCAGTATTGCCTCAAGTGTTCCACTATTTCTACGGAATCCAAACTGATCTTCCCCGAGGTCGGCTTCTACCAGTTTTTCCATTCGTCTGTAAAGAATTCGCGTTAGTATTTCGCAGCCGTGGCTTGTTAAACTGATAATTCGGTAATTTTCACATCTGTCAACACCTGCTTTCCTTGGAATTGGAATTACTATATTCTTCTTGAAGTCTGAGGGTATTTCGGCTCTCTCATACATCTTGCTCACCAGATGGTAGAGTTTTATCAGGGCTGGCTCTCCCAAGGCTGTCAGTAGTTCTAATGGAATGCTGTCTACTCCCGGGGCTTGTTTCGACTTAGGTCTTTCAGTGCTCTGTCAAACTCTTCAAGCAGTATCTCCCGTTTCATCTTCATCTATATCATTTCCATAATATTGTTTTCAAACACATCGTCCTTGTATAGACTATCTGTATACTCCTTCCAGTTTCTGCTTTCCCTTCTTTGCTTAGAACTGGGTTTCCATCAGAGCTCTTGATATTCATACAAGTGGTTCTCTTTTCTCCAAAGGTCTCTTTAATTTTCCTGTAGGCAGTATCTATATTACCCCTAGTGAGATATGCCTCTATATCCTTACATTGGTCCTTTAGCCATCCCTGATTAGCCGTTTTGCTCTTCCTGTCGATCTCATTTTTGATACGTTTGTATTCCTTTTTGTCTGCATCATTTACTGCATATTTATATTTTCTCCTTTCATCAATTAAATTCAATGTATCTTCTGTTACCCAAGGATTTCTAATAGTTCTCGTCTTTTTACTTACTTGATCCTCTGCTGCCTTCACTATTTCATCCCTCAAAGGTACTTTCCCCCATTCCTGGCAGTCGTTCCCTAATGCTCTCCCTGAAACTCTGTACAACCTCTAGTTCTTTAAGGTTATCCAGGTCCCACTTCCTTAAACTCCCACCTTTTTGCAGTTTCTTCAGTTTTAATCTACAGTTCATAACCAATAGATTGTGGTCAGAGTCCATATCTGCCCTGGAAATGTCTTACAATTTAAAATCTGGTTACTAAATCTCTGTCTTTTCATTATATAATCCATCTGATACCTTCCAGTACCTCCAGGCCTTTTCCATGTATACAGCCTTCTTTCATGATTCTTGAACCAAGTGTTAGCTATGATTAAGTTATGCTCTGTGCAAAATTCTACCAGGCGGCTTCCTCTTTCATTTCTTAGCCCTAATCCATATTCTCCTACTACGTTTCCTTCTCTTCGTTTTCCTACTATCGAATTCCATTCACCCATGACTATTAAATCTTCGTCTCCTTTCACTATCTGAATAATTTCTTTTATCTCATGATACATTTCATCAAACTCTTCGTCATCTGCAAAGCTAGTTGGCATATAAACTTGTAGTACTGTGTAAGGCGTGGGCTTCGTGTCTATCTTGGCCACAATAGTGCGTTCACTAGGCTGTATGTAGTAGCTTAGCCGCACTCTTATTCATTTATTCATTATTAAACCTACTCCTACATTACCCCTACTTGATTTTCTATTTATAACACTGTATTCATCTGACCAGAAGTTTTGTTCCTTCTGCCACGGAACTTCACTAATTCCAATTATATGTAATTTTAACCTATCCATTTCCCTTTTTAAATTTTGTAACCTACCTGCCCGATTAAGGGATCTGACATTCCACGCTCCGATCCGTAGAACGCCAGTTTTCTTTCTCCTCATAACGACGTCCTCCTGAGTATTCCCCGCTCGGAGATCCGAATGGGGGACTATTTTATCTGTGGAATACTTTACTCAAGAGGACGGCTTCATCATTTAACCATACAGTAAAGCTGTAGCTATAGTTCCCCGTTCGCAGTACCAGCACAGCAAGGCCGTTTTGGTTAGTGTTGCCCCTGCAACTACTGAAAAGGCTGCTGGCCGTCTTCAGGAACCACACGTTTGTCTGGCCTCTCAACAGATACCCCTCCATTGTGGTTGCACCTAAGGTACGGCTATCTGTGCCGCTGAGGCGCGCAAACTGAAGCCTCCCCACCAACGGCAAGGTCCATGGTTCATGAGGGGAGGCAAACGGAGGTACGGCACAATATTAGGAGGTATCCCATGACTTTTGTCACCTCAATGCATAAACACTCTGTGGACCACCTGGCAGAAGCACGGCGAGCTGTGAGTGCAGGCACTATAGTTTACTGCAGACCTGTTCGACAGGAGGCTAGTGGAGCACTACCGCTCGTCGCTGGCTGTATGATACCATTATGTACCATAAAAATGTTCAAATGTGTACGAATTCCGAAGGGACCAGACTGCTGAAGTATCGGTCCTTCGACTTATACACTAATTAACTAACTTATGCTAGGAACAATACACACGCCCATGCGCGAGGGAGGACTCGAACCTCCGGCGGGAGGGGCCGCGCAATCCGTGACATGGCGCCTCAAACCGCTTGGCCACTCCGCGTGGCTACGTACCGCAGGGGAAGTACAAACTGCGTCTTCAGAGTAATGAGAATATGTTACGTTCGAAGTAGTCTTAACTGAAAGCATATGTACGTAACGGCGCAGTGCTTAAAGTGTAGAGTATCTCTTTCAAAATCAAAAGCAGCATTATGGCCGGGTTAGGGTCTTCAGAGCGAAGGTCAGAGACACCATTACCAATTTATAGCACGTCAGTGCAGAATTCCTAGTTACTGTTAGAACTTGAAGAACTGCAGTGTGACAGGCAGTTGGGCGATCAGTTTCAAAATAAAATAAGTTTTGTAGACTCATATTCAAACTCCCTTCAACTTCATTTTCCACATCTTCATAAGTGGACAGCTAGGATGATGTCGATGTTTGGACCAACATATTTGTGCGAGCAACTTTTTTCCCGCACTGAAGAAAACGAAATGCACACACAGAAGCTCACGGACAGACTTCAATCGAAATGCTTATCTTCGAAATAGTAGTGCTGAGGAAGCGGTACCAGACATTAACGCTTTAGCGAATAAGAAAATGAGTAGTATTCGTTGACAAGCAGTATTTCTATGTTTAACGTATGAATAAAATAGTCACAGAATGCACGATGATGTCAATTTAAGCCTCGTCTGAAAACGACATTCGTCATAACCATCATCTATAGTAACAAATATCGCACTTAGCTGCCACATCTATTAAAATAAATATGAGTTTCATTTCATTGTCATTTCTCATCAGTGAAAATTTTTAGGAAATAAATTTGCCACGAAAGGTATCGATTACCCACCGTGAAGCGATACATCTCCATACAACTGTTATCGGCCATGGAATAGACTCGTTGGCAGCAGTTTCTGTGTCGAGCAGCCTTATTCCCACCCCTTTTCTGTGCCTTCCACGCACAGTTCAGGAGATACGACTTCATAAACATTGAGATGCATAGAAAACTGGATTTTGCTTAAAACGGAGCGGAAACTATCCATTTCGATTCTTTAATGAAGAAGGGTAAGTGGGGGGGGGGGGGGGGGGGCTTTATTTTTTCGGAGTAAAGGAATTAAACCCCCAAAGTTCAGGACGAGAGCGTATTTCTGTGTAGGGGCAAAATCATTTTGTACTAGCAGTACATGTATCTCACGATTAATACGACACTCTGTGGCGTCCAGCGAGCGGGCAAGGCGCTCAGTGACACTGCAGAAGGTCTGTCCAGTCAGCTAATGTGGAGATGGCTAACATGAAGTTTGAAAAAGTTATGAAACTCAGTCGGAAAACAATAGAATGAAGACAAGATTTGAGCAACTACAATCTTTAATTGATCATCTGATCAAGAATTGGATAATGACTTGAATGAAAGTACGTTATTCCTGATTGGAAAAACCCAGGGAGGGAGCTACGCCGCCAAGTATGAACGTGAGCAGAGCCACAGCGAATACTACAAGTCCACACCCCAGTCCTGGCCCACATAGACGACCCCCTCTGGACCGCTGTCTGTACTGAGCTCCTATGGGTTACATGAGCTTACATAACATATCCAGTCAACGCCCAAACCAACACCATTCGTCTGGCATCTCCTTTCTACTCTGAGTACTTTCTAGAAAACTTACTCATTCTGGCTGCTGTTCTGTTGTCTTTAACGTGTTTCATTTTTTAAATATGCGACAGTTGTCTTTGCTGGTACAATAACGTAGAGACAATAATAAGGGTTGCATTCTAAATCGTGAATGCACAAATAGCTTGAACTAAAGAAGTTGTTTAAGGATGGAAAGTGCACATGATGCTGCAAACATAGCGTGGACAATGCAAAATGTTCAGAAACTCACCATCGTAGCTCCTGCTGGAACTAACTGGACGATGGGTAGTCAGCGAAGTAGGATCTCGGCCTTGGTTACAGCTGTTGCTTGCAGAGTACCTGTGTTTCAGGAAAGAAACTTAAAAAAGTGTTACAGGTATTGCTATGTTGCTTCCTGCGCATATCGCTACATGCTAATGTTTGTCATATTACGCTTTGCTGTCTAAATGCTGACGATCAAACTCAAAACATCAGGAATTCCTATTATTTTAACTTCATGTTGCAATTTCAAAGCTTACACCGTAGTAAATTGTTTGGTATTAGTTGAGCACCACGCATTAAATAGTAGTATAGTAACTGTTCGTTTAGATGTGCGAATCATTTCTTATTATTACAAAAGAGCTTTGTAAAACCAAGTGTCCGATATTTTTACAGGAGACAGTAACGGTCGAAGCTAGAAAAGAAACTCCTATAAACATACACATTCATTCTAAAAAGTTTAGTGACTGGATTAATAAAAACTACCGAAGAATTATGACGGTGATCTTAATGCTTCTGGTGTTCTTGATATCTGATATTCATTGCGATTTGTGACACAGCAGCACTACGGCAGCACGTCCTCTTATTGACACTGCCTGTTCGCAGTCGACTGGTCGAAGCACATCTGTTGTTTACAGTTGATAGTTCAAGCTGCCATTTTAGTTACTGCTCTGACGTCGCTTCTACTTCAGGAATGAAATCAGTATCGATACTCGTTCAACTGGCGATGTATACCAGCAGACAATTTCTCGTTTACATATGGGCCACTCTATTTGCTTCGACCACCGTCGGTATTCGATTCCCGAAGTAGTCTTCTTGTCGACAACCGCTGCAGATTTTTTATTGGTCGTCTATTTTCTTAATCGTCTGAGTGTGACGCTGTTACCAGTCAAAGCTCTTATGTCATCCATTAATTATGTATGTTTTTGAGGTTGTGTGGTTGTCAGAACAAGAATAGAGATTCCGTGGAGTGAGAACGACGTATAGAGCAGAATGGAGTCACACTATTCCGCTTAGGAAATGGTGTGCATGGAATACTCCTAGGGTTTACACAACGACGTCCATCGACAGTTACTTTTCATGTACGCCAAAGGACTTAATCAATGCCGCTTTCCATGTGAAAAAATGTCAGCTGTTTGAAGAAACGGCATCTCTCGCACCAAGAGCAAGGGAATGTTTTAGACCTCGAAACTTCCGCGCGCCTTATGTGGAAGGGCGACTGATGCAAGGGGTAGAAAATATTTGTGAAAAAAGTGTACAAAAATAAGTGTAGGATTTCGAACTGCTGAAGGGTATCAATTATCCTCTCACGTGATCAGTTCTTGCCTTATCCGTAGCCGTTACCGTCTGTGCACTGTATACCGTCTCAGCCAGAAGATAACCGTGCCACAAGATCCGCAGTTCGCTGGTTGCTTTATATTTACAGATTTTTATTATTTAAGAGCTCCGAGGAAGGAAGAAAGAAAGGAGGTCAGTGTTTAATGTCCCGTCGACAACGAGGTCATTAGAGACGGAGCAGAAACTCGGATTGGGAACGGATGGGAAGGGAATCGGCCGTGCCCTTTCAGAGAAACCATCACGGCAACTGCCTAAAGCGATTTAGGGAAATCACGGAAAACCTAAATAAGGGTGGTCGACCGCGGGTTTGAACAGTCGTCTATCCGAATAAGAGCTTCTAGCGGGCAGATGCATATCTATGCGCGAAACATACAACGATTACCACTGCCATACTTAGCAAAAACGACTGGCCGAGTAGCCGAGAAAATTTTGGTCCTATGTACACTACTGGTCATTAAAATTGCGACACCAAAAAGAAATGCAGATAATAAACGGGTATTCATTGGACAAATATATTATACTAGAACTGACATGTGATTACATTTCCACGCAATTTGGGTGCATAGATCCTGAGAAATTAGTACCGAGAACAACCACCTCTGGCCGTAATAACGGCCTTGATACGCTTGGGCATTGAGTCAAACAGAGCTTGGATGGCGTGTACAGGTACAGCTTTCCCATGCAGCTTCAACGCAATACCACAGTTCATCAAGAGTAGTGACTGGCGTATTGTGACGAGCCAGTTGTTCGGCCACCATTGACAGGACATTTTCAGTTGGTGATAGATCTGAAGAATGTGCTGGCCAGGGCAGCAGTCGAACATTTTCTGCATCCAGAAACGCCCGTACAGGACCTGCAACATGCGGTCGTGCATTATCCTGCTGAAATGTAAGGTTTCGCAGGAATCGAATGAAGGGTAGAGCCACGAGTCGTAACATTTCTGAAATGTAACGTCCACTGTTCAAAGTGCCGTCAATGCGAACAAGAGGTGACCGAGACGTGAAACCAGTGGCACCCCATACCATCACGCCAGGTGATACGCCAGTATGACGATGGCGAATACACGCTTCCAATGCGCGTTCATCGTGATGACGCCAAACACGGATGCGACCATCATGATGCTGTAAACAGAACCTGGATTCATCCGAAAAAATTACGTTTTTCCATTCGTGCACCCAGGTTCGTCGTTGAGTACACCATCGCAGGCGCTCCTGTCTGTGATGCTTCAAGGGTAACTGCTGCCATCGTCTCCGAGCTGATAGTCCATGCTGTTGCAAAACGTCTTCGAACTGTTCGTGCAGATGGTTGTTGTCTTGTGAACGTTCCCATCTGTTGATTCAGGGATCGAGAAGTGGCTGCACGATCCGTTACAGCCATGCGGATAAGATGCCTGTCATCTCGACTGCTGGTGATACAAGGCCGTTGGGATCCAACACGGCGTTCCGTAATACCCTCCTGAACCCACAGATTCCATATTCCGCTAAGAGTCATTGGATCTAGACCAACGTGAGCAGCAATGTCGCGATACGATAAACCGCAATCGCGATAGGCTACAACCGGCCTTTATCAAAGTCAGAAACGTAATGGTACGCATTTCTCCTCCTTACACGAGGCATCACAACAACGTTTCACCAGGCAACGCCGGTCAACTGCTGTTTGTGTATTAGAAATCGGTTGGAAACTTTCCTCATGTCAGCAAGTTGGAGGTGTCGCCACCGGCGCCAACCTTGTGTGAATGCTCTGAAAAGCTAATCATTTGCATATCACAGCATCTTCTTCCTGTCGGTTAAATTTCACGACAGTAGCACGTCATCTGCGTGGTGTATCAATTTTAATGGCCAGTAGTGTAGAATCGCCAAGTTGATCCGAGGCTCCTCCGAAGTCACTTCTAGACAGTCTGGTATAGCAGGAGAAGATAGCAGTACAGAGCTGAAGTTTTAAATTTTGAGTTTAAAAATTGTCACGCAGGAGAATCGTACAAACAAACCGTCGTTTGACCATCGACCATAGTCATTGCTGGCGTAGAGAAACAACTGAAAGAGGTCATAACCGATAAGTGACCAGGCCTGGATGGAGTCCCAGTTCCGTTTTCCATAGAGTACGGCTCTGATCCCTTACTTAGCTTGCATTTATCGCGAATCTCTCGCCGAGTGTAAAGTCCAAAGCGACTGGAGAAAAAAAAACGCACATGACTCCTGTATATAAAAAGGGCAAGAGAACGGACCTGTAAAGTCACAGGCACATTTCCTGAACATCGGTTTGCTGAAGAATTCTAGAAATTATTCTAAGTTCGAATATAATAAATTTCCTAGAAACAATCCCCCATGCGAAGTACAGCTTCCACTTTTCTCACGTTATATACTGCGTAATACGGACGGATAGCAATAAGCAGTTTAGCAGATTCCATATTTCATGATTTCCGAAAAGCATCTGATACGATGCCCCGCTACAGACTGATAACGAAGGTACGAGCATATGGAATAGTTCCCCAGGTACGTGAGTGCCTCGAACACATCTTCAGTTATAGAACCCAGTATGTTTTCCTCGATGGCGAGAATTCATCAGAGACAAGGGTATCATCAGAAGCTCCCCAGCGAAGTTTATCAGGACCACTATTATTGCCGGCCGGTGTGGCCGAGCGGTTCTAGGCGCTTCAGTCTGGAGCCGCGCCACCTCTACGGTCGCATTTCGAATGCTGCCTCGAGCATGGATGTGTGTTATGTCTTTTGGTTAGTTAGGTTTAAGTAGGTCTAAGTTCTAGGGGACTGATGACCTCAGATGTTAAGTCCTATAGTGCTCAGAGCCATTTGAACCACTATTATTTTCGGTATAAATAAATTATCTGCCGGACAGGGTAGACAGCAGTCTGCAGTTGCTTGAGAATGATGCTACGGTGTACCGGAAGGTGTCGAAGCTGAATGACTGTAAAAGGATACAAGATGACCTAGACAAAATTTCTTATTGGTATGATGAATGGTTGCTAGCTCTAAATATAGAATTGTGTAAGTTACCACTGATGACCAGGGGAAAAAGCTTATACTGTTCGAATACAACATTATTAGTCACCTGCTTGATATAGTAACGTCGTTTAAATACCTCGACGTAACGTTACAAAGCGAAATGGATTGGAACGAGCATGTCAAGGTTGTGGTAGGGAAGGGAATGGTCGACTTTGGTTTATTGGGAGCATTTTAGGATAGTGTGTTTCATCCGTGAAAAGAGTCCACATAGAGGATGCTAGTGCGACCTATTGTTGACTACTGTTCAAGTGTTTGGGATCCGCTCCATTTCGAATTGAAGGTAGACATGGAAGCAGATCTGTTACCGGTAAGTTCGAACAATACGCAGGTATTACGGAGATGGTTCAGAAACAAACGGGAATCCCTGGAGGGGAGCCCACGTTCTTTTAGAGCAACACTATTGAGCATTTTCAGAGAAATGGCATTTGAAACTCATCGCAGAGCGATTCTACTGCCACCAGCATACGTGTATTTCGCGTATGCACCACAAAGATCCAAGAAATTATGGATCACACTGAGGCATATAGACAGTTTTTTTTTTTTTCAAGTGGAGCAAGAAAGGATTCAAATGGTTCAAATGTCTCTAAGCACTATGCGACTTAACATCTGAGGTCATCAATCCCCTAGACTTAGAACTACTTAAACCTAACAAACCTAATGACATCACACACATCCATGCCCGAGGTAGGATTAGAACCTGCGACCGTAGCAGCACCGCGGTTCCGGACTGAAGTACCTAGAACCGCTCGGCCACAATGGCCGGCGAACGAGAAAGGAACTGACTAGTAGTGGTACAGGGTACCCTCCGCAGTGCACTGTATGGTGACTTGTGGAGTATGTATGTAGATATAGATGTAGACAAAGGATCATGAAAACAATACTTAAGATTCGCTTTAAAATCAGTATGTGAGCATGGTGGTAAAGGCAGAGGACCACACTGTTTTAAACAAATGGCAGATGCCACTTTTGACCAATTACTGCGTGCAAGTTACCCACGGTACCGGAGAACGTTACTTTAGCAAAAAGATACGGACGTTGTGCACGTAGAGTCTGCGCAGAATGCCATGGCCTGTAGATGCGCATTCGACGGGCACGCATGGGGAGAGCGGCAGTGGTGGGTCTTACGTGCAGGAGTTGTAGCGGAAATGTGGAGCACTGGAGGGAAGTGCCGTTCTAAACTGAAGCCTACACTCACTTTTTTTGTAAATATTTAGTGGGGCCCCTCCACGCCCACACTTGCATGGTGACCTTTGAGAAAGATCGACCACCTCTGCTTTGGTTAGTATCTAAAAAGAATTCCACCAAATATGTAGCGATTTGTTTTTGCCTAGCTTGCTAACCATTTGTAAATTTCAGTGAAGCCTCATGAGTGGCAAACTTTGACTAAAACCTATACATTTCTCTAGCTTCCATGCAAAAATTTGCTTCTTTTGCCAAACATAATGGAGTTTACACAGTCTTACGTCCTTAACATGTTGTACAGAAGCAATTGCGAGAGAATTCTGAGACAGTGGTTTATTAAGTTTATAAAGTAAGGGAATGGGAGGAAGTTGGAGGACCAGCAATAAAAAGAGATGGAAAAAACACCCTGGTGGAATGATAAAATAATGGATATAGTACAGAAGGAGAATAGAGCCTTTAGGGTATGCTTCCAGAAGAGAACAGTATCAAGCAAGAAAGAAAGAAGCAAAGAGAGCGGTGGCGGAGGAGAGAAGAAAGTGGTTGGAACAATGGACCAGAATGTTGGAGGACGATAGTGAAGATTCAGGAAAGGTGTTACATGGGATGATTAAAAGTAAGAGGAAGAACGGTACGAAAAATTACGCACAAATGGTGAACAAAAGTCGCCAAGATGTAGAGAATAAGGAGGAACTCAAGAATATGTGGAAGGAGTATTTTGAAGAACTCTTGAACCCGAATGGAGACCTGGCTAAGAAGGAACAAGCCGAAGAGAAAAAAGAAGAGGAACAGCAAATAGAAAAAGACCTTACATGGGGAGAAGTGTAAGAGGCATTGGGAAAGATGAAGGGAGGGAAGTCGCCAGGACTGGATGAGCTAAGTGAAGAGATGGTGAGAGCAGCAGGAAAGGTGGGGTAAAATTGCTATATCGAGTAATGAAAATTTTGTGGAGCAGAAGATGATCCCAGAAGACTGGAAGAAGGGAATAATTGTCCCGATCTTCAAGAAGGGAAATAGAAAAGAGTGCAAGAACTATCGGGGTATAACATTGATGAATCACTGTGCAAAGATTTTGAGAAACTTTTGGGAGCATGAATTCGGGCAAGATTAGGAGGGATGAGAGATGAGCAACATGGCTTCAGAACAGGAAGGTACACGGTGGATCTAATTTTTGCTGTAGAACATCTGCATGAACAGCATTATAAATATGGAATAGATCTACTAATGACTTCCCTGGGCATTGAAAAAGCATATGATAGTGTACGTAAAAGCAAAGTGTGGAAAATCCTGGAGAACAGAGGAGTAGCAAAACAGTTTATAAGGAGGGAAATGTACCATGAAAGTATGAGCTGCGTGAAAGTGGGAGGAGAGAGATCAGCTTGGATTGAACACAAGAATGACTTGAGACAGGGAAGTGCAATTTTATCATTAATCTTCATTGTCGTGAGGGATGATATAATGAGTACCGTAGCACTAGTAACTGGTGAAGGAAAGATGAAAGCTATGGTGTTTGCAGATGTTCTGATGATCTGAGGGAATAAGGAGGAGGAATTACAAGAGCAGTTGGACGTATGGGAACAAACAGTACAAGAATATTCAATGAAATTTAGTATAAGTAAGAGTGAGATGATTATCACAACAAGAACGAAGGAGAGAGGAACAATTGGATTAACAACTGGTGGGCAACGTTTGAGGAGAGTGGAGAGGTTCAAGTACCTAGGAAGCCTGATACAGGAAGATGGAAAAAACGACAGAAAAATAAACGAGCGGGGGAGTAAGGGAGAAGCATTTCGGAAGAGTGTCAGAAGCCTGATATAAAGCAAGGATGTACCCCAAATCAGTAAAAAGGTTATATACTGGTCATACTGTGGCTTGATCCTGACATATGCATCCGAAACCTGTGTTATGAAAGGACGAGAGAAAAGCAAAGTAAAAGCTAGTGAGATGAAATTGAGTAACAGTACTGGAGTGACAAAGATAGACAGGTTAAGAAAATAAGAGGTTCAGAGATTTAATGAAGGTGGAAGCACTACAGGAGGGGATAGAGAAATCAAGGCTCGTATGGTATGAGCATATTAAGCAAATGGAGGCGAAGAGGATACCAAGGAGGATACACAAGATGAAACTGGAAGGAGAGAGACCAAGGGGAAGACCGAGAAACAGATGGCTGAAAGGAGTGGAGGAATACGTCCAGAAGAAAGGAAAAGACTGGACCAAGGTGAAGATGGAGAGATGTTATCTTCCAGGCAGACCCGGACAGAGGCTGGAAACTGTCCAAGATGATGATGATGATGATGATGATTAAGTGAGGAACTGAGGAAAACTAAGGTCAGCATCCCATGAAAAAGCACATCCTTGGTACAAAATAAACGTGTAATGACTTCACCTATGTTGTTCTCGTTTCACCAGCTATTGAAGGCGCTTAAAAATTACATTCTTTCATCGAAAAAGTTTGTAGTTAGTGAAATAATACGGTAGATAATGAACTTTCATGTAATAGCGGTATGGTAAAATACCAAATCTGTGTATGAAATAAGTGAAATGTGGTGATTATTTCACTCTGGCTGTATCGCTAGCGCGGCACGATCGCAAATGAGTGTGCTACGTAACATCTATTTTATCCTAATTGGTGGCAGATAGACACCTCACATCTTCCTATATCAGGCTTCCTAGGTACTTGAAACTCTCCACTCTCCTCAAACGTTGCCCACCAGTTGTTAATCCAATTGTTCCCCTCTCCTTCGTTCTTGTTGTGTGCCGAATATATGAGTATGGGGACATACCATCTGACTTTCGGAAAAGCATCATCCACACAATTCCGAAGACGGCAAGAGCTGACAAGTGCGAGAATTATCGCACAATCAGCTTAACAGTTCATGCATCGAAGCTGCTTACAAGAATGATATACAGAAGAATGGAAAAGAAAATTGAGAATGCGCTAGGTGACGATCAGTTTGGCATTAGGAAAAGTAAAGGGACGAGAGAGGCAATTCTGACGTTACGGCTAATAATGGAAGCAAGGCTAAAGAAAAATCAAGACACTTTCATAGGATTTGTCGACCTGGAAAAAGCGTTCGACAATATAAAATGGTGCAAGCTGTTCGAGATTCTGAAAAAAGTAGGGGTAAGCTATAGGGAGAGACGGGTCATATACAATATGTACAACAACCAAGAGGGAATAATAAGAGTGGACGATCAAGAACGAAGTGCTCGTATTAAGAAGGGTGTAAGACAAGGCTGTAGCCTTTCGCCCCTACTCTTCAATCTGTACATCGAGGAAGCAATGATGGAAATAAAAGAAAGGTTCAGGAGTGGAATTAAAATACAAGGTGAAAGCATATCAATGATACGATTCGCTGATGACATCGCTATCCTGAGTGAAAGTGAAGAAGAATTAAATGATCTGCTGAACGGAATGAACAGTCTAATGAGTACACAGTATGGTTTGAGAGTAAATCGGAGAAAGACGAAGGTAATGAGAAGTAGTACAAATGAGAACAGCGAGAAACTTAACATCAGGATTGATGGTCACGAAGTCAAAAAAGTTAAGGAATTCTGCTACCTAGGCAGTAAAATAACCAATGACGGATGGAGCAAGGAGGACATCAAAAGCAGACTCGTTCTGGCAAAAAAGGCATTTCTGGCCAAGAGAAGTCTACTAATATCAAATACCGGCCTTAATTTGAGGAAGAAATTTCTGAGGATGTACGTCTGGAGTACAGCATTGTATGGTAGTGAAACATGGACTGTAGGAAAACCGGAACAGAAGAGAATCGAAGCATTTGGGATGTGGTGCTATAGACGAATGTTGAAAATTAGGTGGACTGATAAGGTAAGGAATGAGGAGGTTCTATGCAG
Source organism: Schistocerca nitens (assembly GCF_023898315.1). Lineage (NCBI taxonomy): Eukaryota > Metazoa > Arthropoda > Insecta > Orthoptera > Acrididae > Schistocerca > Schistocerca nitens. The sequence continues at coordinate 1,161,671,176 of NC_064614.1, forward strand.
AATCGGAGAGGAAAGGAATATGTGGAAAACACTGATAAGGAGAAGGGACAGGATGATATGACATCTGCTAAGACATGAGGGAATGATTTCCATGGTACTAGAGGGAGCTGTAGAGGGCAAAAACTGTAGAGGAAGACAGAGATTGGAATACGTCAAGCAAATAACTGAAGATACAGGTTGCAAGTGCTACTCTGAGATGAAGAGGTTAGCACAGGAAAGGAATTCGTGGCGGGCCGCATCAAACCAGTCAGTAGACACACACACAAAAAAAAAGTCTAAATAGAAATTCAATATGCTAGCTCAGTTTCATACAGCAACGTATTTTGTAAACCGCACAAAATGCAGAATCATAGCGACCTCTATTTTTCATTGCAAACTTTTCCGAATTTAGCGCAGTGTCTTACTTCCACATAAATATCACAACAACTATGACCATTAACTAAATGATTCGCACATCGTCATGAACCAGACATATAAAGCTACAAGTGAAGCAAGAATGATTTTTTTACCGATTAGTTTCTGTAAAATTGTTTGAGAAAGATTGCAGAGCGTGCGCCTCGATTCTGTCATCACAGTCTGGTCAAAAGATGGAAACACTTATCGACCTCGCCTTCTGACCAAACGGATGAGTCCCAAAATTATTCTGTATGCATTTCGGAAGCAATGCCGAACGACCATAGCGAACCGAAACGCTGATGTCAGTTCTCCTCGCGTCAACCAATCAAAAGCAGCACTCTTCCTCTGATCCGCAAATGCGCACTCCAGAGCCACTCGACGCGACTAGCAGCTGACAAAGGCAAGCTATTCTTCACAGTTCTGGTTAGAGTACGTAATACTGTTTAAATTTCGCTCACAACGTGCTTCCATGAATGCCTGATAACAATAGAATATTGACTGTGTTCTGGAAACTGTCATAATTGTCACATTATGTCATTTCATTCTCATTCATATCGACGTCTTGTTTTGGATTTTACATTTTGGAATATGAGTTAGGAACGGAGTGTACTACCACGGTGAACCAATACATCTATAGAAACACCAGAAAATTCGTAATTTTTTCTGTTTTCCTAAGTTGCTTTAAAATTCATGGATGTGCTTTCCATCCATGCCATTAACTGAAGGCAGTTGCCTTTTATTCGTGAAGCATCTTCAAGAATAAATGAAGCGAAACGCATATGGCAATAAACAAACTACCTTCAATTACCTGCATGGATGGAACACAGCTGTACGAGCCCGAAAAATTGTTTAAGAGAGTGGCAAAGAATAAGGAGATGCATAGAATGAGGTTGTAACTCGCTCCTAAACAGCCAAATGATGTCTTCGGTACATGATACATCAACAATTTGGTTCATAAAAGCAATTTTTTTAAGAAATAAGTCTTTTCGAAAGCGTATGACGAGTGCAGCTATAGAGGTTCGTTGTAGTTTATAACATGCATCTGATGAATCAAAGTGTTTCAGATATGGTGGTATAGTCTGAAAATATTGTGTCAGGAATCTTTCATCTCTGTCTGCTGTTGTTAAGATTCGATCACAGATAAATACTTGTAACAAGCTAGAGTATTAAGACGATTGTTGCTAATTTCATTCGCAGCAATTTAAGTTGTGCTCTTAGATTCCTGTCTGACCACAATCTCGGAAATCGCTATCTATTCAGAAAAAATGGTTAATTATTTGTGACAAGAAAAATTATAAATGTCTCTGTCAGTTGTTTCATGCAAAGCAATTTCATCTTTCATTTCTTAAACATATGGATGTCACCAAATCGAAGACAATCGTTACTGAGAAAGAGCGCTCTTACGTGTGAGTAACAACGAATATTTCAGAAGAATGCTTAACTTTGACAATTAACGAAATCTCAGAATGTGTTACAAACACCAAGAGGAAAAAAAAATATTTTTTTCCTGGTAGTAAGGGATCCTTCGACCTAAGACATGGCAGTTACTTGCCTTACCAAGTTTTCTATTCTAACTCGCCTGACTCGAGCGCTTTATTCCACATAATTCGACTCGAGAGAGACGCACGCTAACTTCGTTGCCGAATGATGCGGGCCTAAGCTGTAAACGCATGATATTTTGGAAGGTTTCCTCCATCAGGCTTCACAAAATTCCTTTATATTGTTACATAAAACTTTCAAACGCGTTTCGAGAATTGATAAGTAAATACAGAAAAAAGTACGCAAAATCAATAGCAATTTCAGCTAACACTCATGTGATACACGTAAGCAGAGCGGACCTTTTGAAATTTTTTAGACTCTTAATTAGGTAAAAATAACCCGTATTTTGTGAGAATATTGACCGAAGCTGTTTCTTTATGTTATAATCATTCACAGTAACAACATGCGTCCTGGTGATACTTCAGTCACATAATTACTAAATCCGAAGCTAAAACCCCTAATATGTTTAAAATAACAAATTCTAGATGTAAATAAATCACACCGAACTGAACGAGAGGGCCATACCGAAATCCAAAACCTCTCGATACAGTTGTCGAGAAGTCGGCAGGAGGACCGATCGGTAACAGGTCTCAAAAGCTTACTGAATAGGAACTTCTTATACAGAACCGAAAATGACGTCACTACCGAGAGTAACCTACTGCACCGATCGGAATGAACGATACAGAATAGGGCCCCAGCCACTGTACCCTGTGCAGACTCTATGATGGGGCACCAGTGCGTTTGCTACACCCCTAATGCACATGGAGTGGATTGGTCAATGAGGTCCAGGAACTACGCTTCTCCATTCACCTCATGATAATTACTCAATAATTTTGGATACTGTGCCATTTACAAGGTGGGAGACAACAGTTTAGCTTTAAGCATGCTCCTGTGATGCTATCATCATCAGAAGCCTTTGAGCTGTACAGTGATCAGAACACTTCCTATAACATTGTGTGAAGTGTTAGGATGAAGTTGCAATATGGATGCTGTTGAATATCTGTATTTGAACAGAAATATGTGTACCATAACTCGCATCGATATACTCAGAAAGGGTTTCATCTAACTATGGAATGAAACTAATGGCCACAGTAGAGACTTGTTTATTTATAAAACTCGTGTACTTGACTCCAGACATTGTACAGATAATACCATTAATTAATAAATGCACAATGGCACAAACTGATTATTAAAAATAAGGATGGCACAAATAGGAAAGGAAATGATAATAACGATGTACAGTTAACTATTTCCGTGTAAACTGACAATAATACCTGAATTAGCTAACAGATCAAATAAAAGACCCACGAACGTACATATGACCACCAGATTCCTTGCCTAAGCGCATAAAGAGTTCAACTTCCTGAGTGCATGAATTAACACAAAAAAAGCAAGACGCTAATTCGAAAAAACTGATTGTACGTCAGCGTCGTCCCGTCATGTGCAAATGCAGCACATGCTTACCATCGTTCTGAAACCCAAACGCTGGGAATGGCTGCAGTCATAGGTGGAAGTTGCTCTGAGGCGGAGTCTCAACACTAACCATTAGCCATTCCAGTCATAGTCAACCTGGTCCCCACTGCCCACTAGTTGGCGTTCCAGTTTACGTGGTATTAAAAATATCTTCATCAGATTTTCATGGCCACCCCCCCCCCCCCCCCGGTAACTAAGTGATCAGCACGACAGAATGTCAATCGTAAGGGCCCAGGTTCTATTCCCAGTGGGGTCGGAGATTTTCTCCGCTCAGGGACTGAGTGTTGTCCCAATCATCATCATTTCATCCCCATCGACGCGCAAGTCGCCGAAGTGGCATCAAATCGAAAGACTTTCACGCGACGAACGGTCTACCCGACGGGAGGCACATGACATTTATTTTATTAGATTTTCATAAAATATTTGGAAAGAAATTATTATTATATGCTTTAACTTGGTATAACTGTGCTCCATAAATTTTATACAAAGTTACTTCCCTTCCATATGAACCACCACTACAGTGGATCTGGTGCACAGCTGAAAAATTTTACTACTAAGAGGGACACGAAAGTTGACTAAATCTGAGCTAAGGCAGTGTCTGCTGGACGTGTAGACGAAGGCGAAGTCCTCCTTCTCTGAAGCTTTAAGATTAACTCCCTATATGCTCGCCTTCGGAAAATCTTGCTGGTTCTGCCAGCACCAGATTCTTGTTAGCCAATGACTGTGGACCTTCCGAATTCATGCAATGAAAAACTCATAAAAAATTAGCAACCTCCATCGTCTTTAGAATCAGCTGTGATTGATCATTAACACGCATTTCTCTCTTATAGTGGGGCAGGAAGCAGAAACTCTCTCTCACTATGAGAGAACTGTGAGAGAGGTTTCGCATTTTGGCCAATGATAGCTGCTGCATGTAGACACTCGCGAGTTCTCATCCCTGCTGCAAAAATAGTATTTGTCAGCCAATTCTGGGCTCCGTTACAAAACTTACACATCAATCAGTGGGTGCTGAACATTGTCCCATACCGTACAAGTCACCCAGCACATACCTTGCAGAGACTCTGTCTTTCAGCGAAAATCAGTTTCACGACCCACTTGCTGTTCTATTCCTGTGCCTTCACGTTCTCATTCAGCCAACAGACTCAGCTCACAGGAAAATTACATACAGTTTTCACCACAGCACGGAAACGAAATGAAGAAGTACTTTGTAAATACGTACATAACCACCGGTGTTTGTTTCGATTATGTGCATACCTTCATGCAACAGCTGCAGTTCGAATTGACTTGGTAATCTATTTTAAACGGTGGTTATTTAGTTAGGTGACGAAGCAGTTTTGGGAAACACTGTCCTGTAACAGAGGATAGCTGTATTCCACACAAGGTTTACATTTTACAGGAGTGTATGTCTCTTATTTGTGAACAATTTCGATGGATATCACTTGTATGCTCACGAGTTCGTGATTATTTTGGAAGCATGTCTGAAGTACGTATAAGAGTGAGTGGTAATTACATTTTAGCACCTCCTCAAAGGTCAACAGACAGATGGCTTATACAAGACGTCCCAGAAAGAATGGTCAATATTCAGGGATATGACAGGGAGGTTCACTTAGTCCTCCCGGCTAGCCACGCGATCTAACGCGCTCTTCCTGTGGATGATTTTAAGGCGGTTTTCCATCTGCATCGGCGAATTCGGGCTGGCTCCCCTTATTCCTCCTCAGTTACTCTATGTCGGCTATTCCAATGCAAACATTGCCCCCACGTACGCGTACACCATAATTACTCTACCGTGCAAACATTTGGGGTTGCACTCGTCTAGTATGAGATGTTCCCGGAAAGGAGGGGAAGCGGTGTCCACTGGGTGCCGAACCGCACAATAATTCTGGGTTCGGTGTGGGGCGGCGGTGGGGTGGGTGGACTGCTGTGGCCTGATGAGGGGTTGTGAACCAATGAGGGCCACGGCGGGGATGAAGCCTCTCCGTCGTTTCCAAGTCCCTGGTTTAATACACAATATAATACACAAGTTCATCTGAAGCAATAAACTTCATATGGACGCATGCACCTTCCAGACAGTTCCCAAGATAGAACACATTTAATGTGCATTTGTTTCCGAGTAAGTGGAGTGCACATATGTGTCTCACTCTGATCGCTAGATTGGTCACGGTTGTGCAGTTAGGTGGCCATCGAAGTCGCCTGACCTTATATCATAAGATTTTTCTTTAAGGGGAGAATGAAGAGTGAGGTGTAGAAACGAAACTGCTTGGTCGCATCATGGGATGCTGTTGCACTCAGACGAGCAGCACACCAAGTTCTTCCAGTGTACTGAAGCTGACGGCGGGATATTTCAGCATTTATTGTGAAATGTACAACAGCTGTAATGTGTTTAGAGGTGAACTCGTTAAAAGTACGTATTTTTCAATTGACTGTCTGTAAAACGCATTCTGTAGACTGAAAAAAAACAGAAAATAAATGACAATGTATATTGAATGGAATCTCTCTCGGAAACCTTTCAAATTAGGATGTATACCTATATGAAGTTTTACGCTCGAAATGATCATTCCCGTCATATCCCTAAGTGTTGACAATTCCTTCAGGGACACCCTGTACAGGACAGAATTCCCCTCCCTCAATGAGAATTTGTTTTCGATGATTATATAATTGGTTTTCTTAGTTTTGGCCAGCGCTGCATCCTGTAAGATCAACACCTTGAATAAGTCACTAAGATGTTAAGGAAAAAAAGGACGATTACAGTTTAAGTCCTGTCGACTGCGTAATTATTCTAGACTGTACACACGACGGAAGGACGGGGAAGAAAATTGGCCTTGCCCTTTTCATGGGAACCATCCAGACATTTGCCTGGAATGAATGAGGGAAATCAAGGAAAACCTAAATCTGGATGGCTGGACGGCGATATGAACCACCATCCTCCCGAAATGCGAATCTAGCGTGCTAATTATGGCGCCATATCGCTCATTACTAAGATGTTTATATACTGGCGTAGTACTGCTCGTTCATCTAAAGCAGGGTGCCTAAACTGCGTTCTCCAGAGGTCTGGTGTTCCATGAAAAATGAGTAAGTACTTCACGAAAAATTATTACTAACGCGGTAATCTTTCCGATATTTTGACGATACTAAGTATTTATCCAAATGTTATTACGATTTCTGTGTTATTAGTTATGATTTAAAATTTAAGTATTTCTGAATACAACAGATCACTTTCATTTTCTTTATACTTATTAACCTTAAAAATAAACAAGCTGTTCCATCACAGTAACAGGACTCAAAAGTGTTCCGTCAGAGGAAAAGTTTGGAATCACCTGTCTAAACCTATGCTGTGGAAACAAACGAACTGGACTGGGTGTTGCGAGTGACGTATCTGTAAATGCTAATGGACGTATTCTTGCGTGTGTGAGCTGGAAATCGTGCCTTAATTTCGCAAGATTCAAGAGTTTATTCGAATACGAATGGAGAAAAACAGAAAAGAAGGGAAATGAAGTGTTTGGGATGTGGCGTTACGGAAGGTTGATGAAAATCAAGGAATCTGATAAGATAAAAAGTGGGTAGGTTCTCCGATTAATCGGCGAGGGAAGGGATCTATGGAAAACATTGACCAGAATAAGGAACAGGTTGACAGGAATTGTCTTAAGATATGAGCAAATACCCTCCGTGGCGCTAGAGGGATCCGCGGAGTGCAAAAATTGTAGGTGATAACAGAGGTTAGGAAATATCTCAGAAATAATTGAGCATATTCGCTGTAAGAACGAATCCAAGAAGAAGAGGTTGACACAGAGGAAGGACTTACGACGCGGCACATCCAAGCATTCAAAATATGGTGGCCCTGTCCCATTTTAACACCTGAACGTTGACTCCTCTCTGTTCTAGTCCATTCGTACGGATCACCTAGGGTTGTTTTTAAATTTCTTGAGTGGTTTTAGTCATTGTCTATCTACTCGGGTTCATCACTGAGGTTTGTCAAATGTTTTGTCGAACGAAAACTTTCCAACTACTTTGTCAGCCACTTCCTTCAGACGAGTGACGTTTTCAGTTGCTGACACGAAGTCGTTATTTGCGATACCTGTACTGCAGTGCAGTATTTCATGACACAGCAAAGCAAAGATGGGAGAAAGCAGTGTCTCACCTTTTGCAGGAATCTCGGTAATGTGGCGCGAGCACAAAGGAGAGTAGACACCAGGACAAATGCTTGACACAGATGAACATCCACTGATGTGTAGATCGTCCGTAGAGGAGTGACAGCTGACACAGAAAACGATTGCCTTTTATTCTACCTGTGACTATCCATACTACTGCACGTGAGTCACTTCTATTCCCACATGAGACCTATATTCCACGTACAAAGACTAATGCAGTAAAGTGGATAAAAGGCCTATCAACCTCTTACTTGTTTTATGACGGAGATAGGAACCTTCTTGATTTGTGGTCATTCCTACAAGACTACATTACCTTTACCATGGACAATCCGAGATGCCATCAATACTATGCTAATATTTTGGGTAGCACCTTCTTGGACTCCCTCCCCCTGCAGCTGGGATTGTCCAGGTACGAGAAGGTGATTTCAGAGTCAGTATGTAATAGCAGGACTTGGATCAGTGCACCGGAAACTGGAATATTTTTCGACTTTCATCGGGAAGAAGTGCCCAGAACACTCCTGATTGACTTAGAATTCTGAATACGTCTACCCCCAAGTTGGCGGCGTTCTGATGCCATTTTGTTTGTGAATGATGCTAACTGAACATCGATGTGAATCTTTAAGACATTCATTCTACTCAAAATGAGAAATTTTGCTAAAAAAATATTTTAAAAAACATAAAAATTCTATTGTTGTTCTGTTGTGGTATATTTTCATTATTTTGAAAAAAAGGAAGAAAAATAAATGTTTCACTGTAAAACAATAGGACAGTGGTGAAAAATGGTAAGGCGATCCCCGTGATAAGTTAGAAATCCAGGTTCGAGTAATGGTCTGGCATAGATTTTTATTTGTTCTGTAATATAATACAGCTGATGTGAAAACATAATCAGAATTTGTGGGTTCATTCTTGATAGCTATATTTTAGGCAAACGATAGGCATGCAGTCAGCATATTGGCTTACTCTTTTGATCATCATTATCTCAATATCATCAGTTTGCAGCAAGACAAGTATACGCACAGATGGGGCGACAATGTCTGGAGCACCATGGACTGTATTCTACATCTACACCATACTCTGCAAGCCATCTAACAGTGTGGGGCGGAGGGTACTTTCGGTATCACTATCTGATCCCTCCAACCCTGTTCCACTCGCGAGTAGTGCGTGAGAAGAATGATTGTCGGTAATCCTCTGTATTGGCCCTAATTTCTCGAATTTTCTCCTCGTGGTCGATGTGCGAGATGTATGTGGGGGGAAGTGATATGTTGTCTGACTCCTCCTCAGGTCTGTCTGACGCGGTGTACCCCCCGACAACACTGTGCACAGTAGTGACATGACACAAGGCTGCGTAAAGCACCACGGTGGACACATCTGTCAGTGGAGGCTCGGGAGAGAACGAAGCTTGCCAGGATGCCTATTCTGTATCTTTTCGCCATTGTGCCGATCGTCTCGGTACTCAAGAGCACCGAACGGTCGAGTACTCGAATTAGAGCCCCGGCATTATTCAGTATGCATTTTGGAAGCGATACCGTTCGGGTCTAGAGAACCGAAGCGCTGTTGTCGGTTCACGTCACTCAAGCTAATCAAATGCAAGCGGCCACAGATCCGCGCATGAGCACTGCAGCACGCACAGCGCCACGAACACAAAGCGGCTAGCAGACGACACAGGCGCGCTATTCTTCCAAGTACCGAAAATTGCGTTTATGTTGCCATAACGCATGACGCCGCATTCCATCGAGCTAACGTGCCTGCTTTCATCGCCCTTGCCTTCTCCTTAACAGTATCAGGCGCAGTATATCCATTTCCGTGATTCTCAGCTGAAATGAATAAAATTTTTTACTGTTTCCCTGACAGCATGTTTCCATCATGCATGTATAATAACGATAGCGTATTTGACTATACTCTGCAGATTGTCGTAAATGCCGCATTATGTCATCTTATTCTCATTCACACGGACGTGGTGTTTTGGATTTTACGTTTCGGAAAATGAGCTAGGAATAGTGTGCAGTACCACATTGTACGAATACAACTATAAAAACACCCGAAAAATTGATTCTGAGAGTTTCAAATGATAAGAAGATAATGATTAAGCTGCCCAATTCCCTATATGATACGTCAACGATTTGGGTCTTAAAAACAAAATTGAAAGAACGCATTTTCGAGAGCTCCTGCAGTTCGTCGAAGTTTATAACATGCATCTCATGGATGAAAATGTTTCGTGTATGGTGCTACAGTCTAAAAATATTACGGCGGAGATCTTTCATCTCTGTCTACTGTTTTTGAGGATTCGATCGCAAATAAATACTTGTGATAAGCAAGATTATGAAGATGACTGCTCCCAGTTACATCCCCAGTAATTTCAGTTGTGCTCTTAGATTCCTGTCTAACTGTATACTTGGGAATCGTTTAATATTCGGAAAAAATGGCGAATTATTTCTGACAATATATATATATTGTCAGCAGTTTCATCTCCAGCAATTTCATATTTCGTTTTTTAATCACACAGAAATCACGAAATCATTACTGTCAAAGTGCGCTCTTACATGTAAGTCATAACGAATATTGCAGAAAAATCTTAACTTACACGGATAAAAATGTCTCAGGACATGTTGGATATATGAAGAGACAAAAAAAATTTAGTATCCTCACGTGTCGCATTCCCGCGCGCTAAGCAGTTGGCCACGCCAAACAACGGAGTCGTAGCGCTCAATTCTTGTACTATTCCATAGAGGAACGTAGGCTGACTTCGTTGCCAAAGAGTGCTGCGTAAGTCATAAATGCGTGAGAGTTTGGAAGGTTTCCAATATCAGGCTTCACATAATTGCTTTCCATTGTTACTTGAAAGTTGTAAACACGTTTCGATAGTTACTAACTAAACCATTTGTGGGAAAAAGTACACAAAGTCACTAGTAACGTCAGTTCACACTCAAGTAATATACGAAAGTAGACCCGATGTCTTGATATTTAATGATCTTTAAACTTTTATTTGCATAAAAATAACACTATTTTGAGAGAATATTGACCGAAAACGTTTTTTTGGATGTTATCATTCACAGTAACAACCTAACCTAACCATATATCTAACAAAGGAAAATAGTCTATTATGAACTCACTTTCTAACCTGATGCGTCCTCTACTGATTCTTTAGTAACAAAATCACTAAACCCAAAGCTAGAACCGCTAAGTATGTTTAAAATAGCAAATTATAGGTCTACATAAACCACAGTTCACCGATCGACAGGGCCACACCGAAATCCAATACTTCGCGGTACATTTGTCGTAAAATCGGTGTGAGGACCGTTCGGTAACAGGTCTCAGAGGCTTACTGAATATGACATTTGGATAAAGAACTGAATATGACGTTACTACCGAGACTAACCTACTACACCGATCAGTATGAACGATACAGAATAGGGCCTCAGACTGCATACGACGTCGTCATATTGGACCGTCATCTGGTGTGATAGTATGCATTGGCACTGGTTACACAATACAACTACTTCTGGTAGGGATATCTGTAAATTTAGGCAGCAGGTGTTACATTTCTACATATTAAGGTTGGTTGCTGTGTCCTATCTTCGAGGTCTTCGAGACATTACTTTCAACAGGATAACCGAAGATTTCATGGTCTCGTGCTGTCCTAGCCCAATACGATACAGTGGGCGCTGGACTATTGCCCTTACTAGCACAGCAATTTAGTGCGTTCGGTCAGAACACTGGCCATCGTCTGTAATATACAAGGAGCGTTCAATAATTAATCCAACACATTTTTTGAAAGCACGTTGGTTTTCTTTTTTCAGGATTCCAATACACCATATTACTCCCCAAAATCAATAATCTCCCTGTCATCCACATACTGCTTCCCGTAGTGCGCATCCTTCACTGGGCCAAAACGGTACTAGGTCTGGGCTGTAGGGTCAATGACGAAGAACAGTCCAATCAAGTTTTGTGAGCTCCTCTCGTGACGCAGACTTGGGTGAGCCCTTGCATTGTCGTCGAGAAGGAGAGGTCGGTATTCCTTTTTGCGGCGCTGAACACTCTGAAGTCGTTTCTTCAATTTACTGCGGGCAGCACAATACACTTCAGAGTTGATCGTTGCGGCATGATGGACGAAATCAAACAGAATAGCCCCTTCAGAATCCCAGAAGACAGTTGCCATGACTTTACTGGCTGAGAGCGCAGCTTTGAACTTTTTCTTCCGCGGAGAGGTGATATGATACCACACCACCGATCGCCGTGACATCGCCTGTGACAATGTTCGATAAAAAATTATCACAGTCAGCTTCGAAATGCGCAATCAACTCCAAATAGATGGTCCTTCGTTGCTCTTTATGCTGTTTTACGCGGCGAGTAACTTAAGAGGGCACACATCTTTCAGTACACAAACTAGTGGACAAGTGATTCAGCACTACCGAAGTCCAGTTCGCAACGAGATGTTTCACTGTGATCCGTCGATCACCTCGGATAAGGGTGTACGTATGTTCCAACATTACAGGAGTCTCATCTGTGTCCGGCCAACCGGCAAGCGGGAGATTGGACAGCTTTGCGCGACCTTATTGCGATGACGACAGACGCCTCGCCCAACGACTCACCGTGCTTTTGTTCACCGCCAGGTCTCCGTAGACATTCTGTAAGCGCCTATGAATATCTACAATGCTCTAGTTGTCCGCTAAAAGAAACCCAGTAATAGCTGTCTGTTTCAAACGTACCTTCTTTACAAATGCCATTTTGATGGCTACGTATATCGCCACCACTTGACGTAACTTCATGAAACTATAGGGGCCCAAGTGGGAATAAAAAAAAATCGAAATTGAACGAGAAAATAAAGGTGTTACATTACTTACTGAAGGCCCCTTGTAAAAATTGACCGAGGTACTCATCAAATGAATTTTACAGAACTTAGGCGACATCTGCACAGGACCACTGGCGAAAAAACAGGAACAGACTAAAAAGAAAGAAGACAGAAAATATTGTTTCCTGGCCAGCATATTCACCAGATTTGTCACGCACTGAAAATATCTGGTCGTGGGTTGCCGAGAGACTTGCATGCCAGCCACTGCGACCGACGAACTCTGCCATAGAGTTGTAGCACTACAAAATGGCATAGCCAGAAGTGCTATCCAAGCTGCGTTTGACTTGTTACCCAGACGGGTTACAGCTTAACTGCTGCCAGATGTCAGTGCAGGATACGGTAGCTGATATGCAGTGACTAATTTTTGTTCAAAGCGTTGGGCGAATTCATTCGATTGTTCGAAAGGGGACGCCAACACTGCCAGATGCCCTACGGCCAGTCAGCGATGACATAATCAAGCCGCACGCCCTACTATCTTTCTCAAACGATTTTACAAAAATTATTCAGTAAAAAATTTCATCTGCGCTTCACTTTTATGTTTATACATCATGATGATGTGCCCATCGTTTCGTTAATGGTCAGAATTATTGTGATATTTACGAGGAAGTAAGACACTGCGCGAAATTCGAAAAAGTTTGCAATTAAAAATAGGGGTCACTACGATTTTGCGTTTGTGGGTATTACATAATATGCCGCTGCATATGATATTTAGCTAACATATTGAATTTTTTTTAGAGTTGGGTGGAGGTCTCTTTCTGTCACCAATCTCGAGAAAACTGATCTGATGTAGCACACTCATTTGCGATCGCTGAAGGGACAGTAGATCTTTTTGAATGGTCACATTGTAAGTATGGACTCGAATGGTCCCCTCTTAATATTTACAAAAAAAATGTGAGCGTAGGCTTCAATTTAGAACGGCACTTGCCCTCCAGCCTTCAGTAGAGGAAGGAATGCCCAATACGCAGTGATTTTTGCATATTCAGCGGCATCACACAACAATATTGTGATGGAAAAAAGATGAAACTACATCAAGAGCTGAAATTAATGCTTTGGTAAGGGTCTTACTTTCTGAGCAAAAATATTGAAATCAACAATGTATTTCTTTAAAAACGGCGATTCTTTCACACATTAGTTTCAAATAGTAGCTTGTCTGTAGTGCTCATAATTATTACGATGTTTTGAAAATGAGAAACCTACAGCAGTCAGTTTGGAGAGCATGAAGGGAAAATGTAATCGCTCGATATTTTACGTACTGTGGACTATGTGTAGTGTTGCCATACCTAGCTCGTCGGGACACTCTGAGATGGGGGTGAAGAAATGAAGTAAAATATTTATTTAATATAATTTCTTTTTGTTTAAAACACCATTACATGGAACTTATTGCGACAGAAGTATTTGGTGCACCATATTTTTTGGAAGATTTCTCCTTTTTCAGTAAGTTCGTTTTCCCTTTTTCGTATTTATAAACCTTTAAAACTCCATGCATCTTAAATTGTATTTAAATCGGTACTGTAAGACTGAAGGTGCTTGCATCGTCGACACAGGATATGCAACGTGCAACGCCATCTGTGAGACGATCTTGTCAACATAAACTTCTCGACATAAATAAAATTATCTGAGGCTGCATTTACGTGTTGCGCTTGCAGATGGCGTTACATCCGTACTTGACCGAAGCTCGTAACGGTAATTTACAAAATCGGGACAAAATTGGTTTTGTCGGGATGCCGGGTCAAGAAGGTCCCTAACTATGACGGTCCCAGTATGACGGGACGGATGGCAACCCGAACAGCTATATGCTGTTGTTCAGATCTAAGAAAATCGCTGATTACCACGAAGAAATGAAAGGAGATATATTTCAGCGGTGATTTAAGGACTCGCTTTTGAAAACTTCAGTAATATCATGATGATGATAGCGTTTTTTCGGTGCGCGACAGCATTATAGGTATGGACAACGATTCGAAAAGGCTTCCAGAAAATAAGACATTAACGACTGGCTACAACGAAAAACCAATCCCATACTATACATCACTACAAAGCATGAAATACTGGATATCGAGGCTCATAACAGACTATCTTTATCCCTGTATGTTATACATGAACAGGCAGAAAAACATGGTTATTGGGTCCCCATACTAACACCATACACTGCCAGTTCAATTCCTCTAAACTAATGTAGACTCAAGTTAAAGGTATTGTGGCGAGGAACAAAAAAAAATGTACGTTAGCAGAAGTGGGAAGACTGACAGATGAAGCTATAAACCAGACTTAGTCGTCAGACTGGCCTAATGTTGTAACACACACGAAGGAAGTAATAATGAAACCGTGGGAGAATGAGTATGTTCTGGAAAATGGCACTGAACCACTTATTGTTTCATTAAATTCTCACGGCAGTTCTAGTGACAACACAGACGACAGCGAAAATGATTCAGTTATGAGTGCCAAGCTTCTGCTACGGGTACAGCGTTCACCAATAATTCAACTGTGTTCACCACTTACGAGTTTCTCTGCTTGTTTAGTTTACTTGTTAGTTTGCGGCATGTGTGTGACTGAATGCTCATCTTATTGCTGTTATTCGCTATAACAAGTGATTAAGGTATCTTAACCCTACGTTACTGTGCTGAGGTTTCACACACCCCAGCCAATGTATTTCTCAACGGTGCAGAGAGACGGATCTTTATTTCGCCTTGAACGCTTCGGTAAATTATTATTACAATCTATAGATGGCTCTATTGCATTTCACGACAGTTTACTATCGTTTATGGAGGAGGACACACACCTTTATGGCCGCTGGGGTTTCTCAAACCCCAATACAGTACTAGAGTCTCTCTGGTTTCACAACTATGGAAGTTGAAATTGTAATATAAATTATTTTATATGTAGTCTATGAATTATTTATTACTCAGATGTTAAACCATTAGTTGTCAACCGTTAAAGCAGATCTCAGATGAAGTAGTGACTAAGGTCAACTGGAAGTTTACCAAATGTAAACAATTTTTATCTAAAATTTTACCTAATTTTCAGATTCATATTTTTAATTTTCGTGCTTTTACTGTACAGATGTCTTACGAAGAACGTCTCAGAAAACTACTGCAGGAGGTGGAGGAGGAAGAACTTGAGTTAGGAGAAGAGCATGAAGCAAGTGACTGGCCTGATCATCCAAGCGCTAGCAGCCATAACACTGATGCAGCAGAGGAAGCTGAAGATGAAATTATAACGAAGGAGGTAACCAGTGCCACTATTAACTTTTCTAGAAAAAGGTAACGTCATTAAATAGTTGAAAGAACCTTCAAATATTCCTGTGAGAACTCCAGCCTATAATACAAGGCGTTTCAAAAAGGACTTTACAACTTTGAAAATTCATATAAATAAATTCATAGTACCTACAGAGGTGAGTGTAGTGTCGACTTGTAGGGAAATACATCAAGTTTACTACTGCGTAGTTCGCTAGTCACGAATCGAACCGTAAGGAGCGCTAGCGGCAGTTGTTTAAAAGATGGCTCCCTTCACTGAACCCCAGCATGCTACTTGTGTGTGGTTTGAAGAATCGAAGTCGGTGACAACAGTTCAGCGTAATTTCCGTACCAATTTCATATCACCGCACACTCCGCTGCAGAGTGCAAATCTCATTCTGGAAACATCCCCCAGGCTGTGGCTAAGCCATGCTTCCACAATATCCTTTCTTTCAGGAGTGCTAGTTCTGCAAGGTTCGCAGGAGAGCTTCTGTAAAGTTTGGAATGTACAAAACGAGATACTGGCAGAAGTAAAGCTGTGAGGACCGGGCGTGAGTCGTGCTCCGGTAGCTCAGTTGGTAGAGCACTTGCCCGCAAAAGGCAAAGGTCCCGATTTCGAGTCTCGGTCGGGCTCACAGTTTTAATCTACCAGGAAGTTTCATATCAGCGCACACTCCGCTGCAGAGTGCAAATCTCATTCTGGAAACATCCCCCAGGCTGTGGCTAAGCCGTGTCTCCACAATATCCTTTCTTTCAGGAGTGCTAGTTCTGCAAGGTTCGCAGGAGAGCTTCTGTAAAGTTTGGAAGGTAGGAGACGAGATACTGGCAGAAGTAAAGCTGTGAGGACCGGGCGTGAGTCGTGCTTCGGTAGCTCAGTTGGCAGAGCACTTGCCCACGAAAGGCAAAGGTCCCGAGTTCGAGTCTCGGTCGGGCACACAGTTTTAGTCTGCCAGGAAGTTTCATATCAGCGCACACTCCGCTGCAGAGTGAAAATCTCATTCTGGATCCTCCTAGTAGTCGTACAATTTATGAATGGCGTAAATGTTTTGTAGACACATGGTGCTCGGTAAGACATGGGAAATCATCAGGTCGTCCAAGCATATATGACTACGTCATTGAGCGACAACGTTTTGTCAACAGCCCTACGAAATCGCCCCGGCGTGCATATCGCGAACTGAAAATCCCAAATACGACTCTGTAACGTGTGTTGAGAAACCGTTTGCATTTGAAACTGTACAGATTGACGTTTGTACAAGCAATAAAAGACACTGACAAAATTACTCACAAGAAATTCTGTGCGGATATTTTAAATCGATTACTTAAGGATGATCGTTTCTTGGACAAAATCATCTTTTTTGACAAGTCGACTTTTCAGTTAAGTGGCAAGGGTGACACACATAACTGTAGGATTTTGGAGCGTGAAAATCTACGTCAAACATTGCGACATGTTCTTGATAGCCCTAAACTGAACCCTTTTTGTGCATTGGGCAAGAACGAAGTGTACGCACCCTTTTTTCCGTGAGAGAACGATCAACGGGATAGTGCACCCGTATTTCTTATAACAATTTCTGATGCGACAAATCGTGTTTGAACCTCTTGTGCCAGCATCTCTACCTGAACTTAGAGAAATAATTTACGCCGTCACAAAGCAAGTTACACCTGCAATTCTAAAGCGAGTTTGGGAAGCATTTGACTTCCGAAGGGATGTGAGCAGGATAACCAATGGAAGCCACATACAACATGTTTAATTTAAGGTGCAAAAACTTCATGTGTTTCCCTACAATATAACACCACACCCAGCTCTATATCTTCTTTCAATAAATTTATACGAATTTTTAGAGTTGTAAAGTCCATTTTGAAACACCCTGTAAATAAATTTCTCATTTGCCTGGTGTCAAAAGAAATGCAAAGATGAGAAAACAATTTCGGAATCATTGTTATTCTTTATCAGCCAACCGACATTGCAAAATATAACTGCAAATACAAATTTTCACTGAGTAAGAACCTTTGAAAAAGGATTCACCTCACCAATATGCTGTGAAAAACTGAATATGAGGAAATATGTGCTCTGCTAGGTTCGCTGCATATTGCTGGCGTATGTAAAACAAACAGGCTGAACCTCGAAGATATGGCAACTGACGGCACTGGCAAAGAAATTTTCGTGATGACAATACCTATCTTTCGTTTTAGTTTTCTACTTCAGTGTTTACATTTAGACAATAAGGAAACTAGGACGCAAAGAGAAGAAGTCGACAAACTGTCTCCCATAAGCACTACTTTGAAGATTTTGTGTCTATCAAAAACATTACTCTATGTCCGAATATGTGATATTAGATGAAGAACTTGTCGCATTTCTGGTCAATGTCTGTTCAGACAGTATATGCTAATAAGCCAGGCAAATATGCAATAAAAATATAGTCTCCGATTGCCCGCATCTCGTGGTCGTGCGGTAGCGTTCTCGCTTCCTACGACCGGGTTCCCGGGTTCGATTCCCGGCGGGGTCAGGGATTTTCTCTGCCTCGTGATGGCTGGGTGTTGTGTGATGTCCTTAGGTTGGTTAGGTTTAAGTAGTTCTAAGTTCGGGGGTACTGATGACCATCGATGTTAAGTCCCGTAGTGCTCAGAGCCATTTGATTTTTTATAGTCTCCGATAGATTCTCTGTCATTTTACACACCAAATATATGCGGGGAAACAACCAGATAGCCCCTTAAATGCGAGCAACTCTCCTAGCGACGTAAACAAAAGAATGAATCCTGTAATTTCTGGAACAGGAAGAGATTAAACTAAGGATGATTGGTTTTCCAGTGTTCTGCTCTCCACTCATCTATAAGAGCAACGTAAGTTGACAGTTGTAGCAACGTTGAAAAAAAACGGATATTCCGGAAGAAGAAATAAGTAGCTTCTTCTTTATTGGGATTCAAAGGCAAAACCACACTAGCTTCCTACGTTTCCAAAAATGGGTAAACTTGTTCTCATATTATCAACACAGCACCATGACAAAAGAATTAATGAAGGACAGGAGATATGAAAAAACATAAATCATAACCTTCTATAACCTGACTAAAAGAGGAGTCGAAGTAGTTCACCAAATGTGTTCTAATTGTGATTTTCCAAGGAATTACAGGCAATGACCGTTAAAAAGTCTTATGATGTTTCAAGGAATTAGAGGTGCTGGCATTAACAGTCTTTCATACACTAGATCCAAAGTGATGAGAAGATATTTTGTAAAGAATCTTGGACTTACGATGTAGAAAGTTATATCAAACACAAAACAGAGTCATCAATTAGATTAACCACAGATCTTCAGCGGAGGCTGAAAAGAAAATGTAACACAAATTTCAGTGAAACTGTGCCTAAGGAATCATCCTCACAGAGAAGGTGCAAGGCTTGTCCCAGATCCAAAGACAGGAAAACTAAACAACAATGCCATATGAGCAATAAATTTTTGTGCTCAAAATACATTGTTCCAGAGTATGAAACTTGTTTCATCTAAGAAGAAGACACTAATTGAAAATTGTTTGCTCCTGATATTACCTATAAATACACATTAAGACAACTGACTCTACTTATTCTTTCTATTCTTCTTGGAAATATGAGCATTACGAGTGAAAATAATAAAATTTTTCATAACTTTAAGACAGCAATGTTGTTACAAATAAATCAAAACTATATTGCATTTTATGTGTTTTTATGGCCCAGTAAACATGTTTCCGCCAATATTGGGCACAATAAATGTTTTTATTTCTAAGTAATAAATTTATTTTTGGGTTTCTCAGACCCCACCACCCTAATAACGTTAAATTATCTGACAACGGTAACGAAGGGTTAATGGGTCCCGATGGTACAGCAGTGTTCCTCCCACTGCCCTCCCCTTTTAATCGGAATGTATCCTTCTTGGTGCTTTCAGCTGTAAGCACACTAAATAACGACACTCCCTTGGATCAAGTGCTTTCAGTAATCTAATGGCTAAAGTACTAAATTTCAGATTGACTCTGTAATGTTGCTTTTGTTTAACTGACTTCATCGCTGGATTTTTTTTTTACATACGCGTTAATTACATCCTGCTAATGAGTTGCGTAGTTTTGTTCAGCTTATTACTTATGTAATTAAGAGAGAAATTAGAAACTATTCTCTTGCACAGTGCATCTCAGAATGAGGAAAATGTCAGAGGTACACAGCACATCGTTGATTGCTTCTCACTGTAGAGCCTCTAAAAAGCAGTCTCCGTTTTATGGGTCTGTTTTTAATGAGCCATTAAAGCAGTCGGCTGATACGATGTCGCCTTGGCCTCTGGTTTAAGTACCACCAAAGGTACACATTCAGTTTCATAGGACTGTCTCTCTGACGGCTACTGCTGGGCTGTGCTAACAAATTTTCGGGGGCCAAAACATTAGCAAACAATTACAAAATATACATTCACAGTGTTATTTGACATTTATGCAGTATGGAGTAGAACTACGTTCAGTGTTCGGCGGCACAAGTCGTAGCTGTCTTCTTGTGTAACTGCTTCCTTAAATGAAGGAAAAGAAATGAATAAGAAACGCCTAATCTCATATCTTTCAGTAGCATTAAAAACAATTTACCTCTTTTCTACATAAGTTATTTGTGTCCAAGATATCAAGAGGGTATTCTGATATCCCAGAATTATGCTGCCCACCTCATCAGAGCAAAAACAATGAGAAAATTAGAAAACTAACAATTAATTAATAACACTTTAAGTGCCATACCGGGAAAATGACTGGTTGTAAGTTCCACTGGTGCAGAAATACAACTCTAATATTTTAACCAGCAGAACTGTAATAAAAAACCATGTCTCTTTTCTTTTATTTATTTATTTATTTATTTTTATTTTCTTTGAGGATAATAAAATTACGGTGAAGAAAATAGCTCTCAGTACTGACTTATGTTTCTTACATAATTCGACTCTCGAGATTATAAGTTGGAAAATTTACAGTAAACTCATTTTGCCGGAGAGAAAGAAATGTCAACATCGTCAATAGAATTTCCTATTTTGCACCTGATAGACATGGATCGTCTTTTAGATAAAGTACAGCATGGCATTCAGAGTAAATACCCAGATAAAGCAGTACCAAAGTCTGCGTCTTGTAGGAAGGCGGCCCAGTTTTCAGCCTTCTGTGCTTCCCCCTCCATTTACCGATGTCATACAATAAGATTCATTCTCTTTTCGAGCGGCTACCCGAGAGCTACAGCTAGACAGCGAGAATCTCTCTCCTGCATTCTGTACTGTTGCCATACTTTGCAACAACCGAATTACTCATTCAGTGGTCGCTGCTATTTTATTGTACCAAAATAGCTGTGAATGTGCATCTGTAAGCGTGTTAGTGCGATTTACAAATAAATATGTTAGGTGACGGCGATAAACGTGAAGTGCTTCACAAGCGCCCGACACAGAGATTGTGCACCGCATTTGTAACTCTCTGAAACGTGAATTTGAAAGCAAGACGCCCACTGCTGACATATGGAGACATAAAAACAAACTCCAGAAGCATATCGTGTCGACAAGAGAAACGTACAAAGAAGTGTAAACGGAAGTGTCAGAGCTGAAGAACGTCAGGGAAAGTTGATTTCTTGTCGCCTGGATAGCATCGACATCGCAAGAACCCTATGTTACAAATGGATGGTTTTGACAAAGATATTTGAAAGCGCTCAGAGTTTGAAATGTGTAGATGTGGCGAATAACCGACATCTCAAAAACGTATTACAATTATGCTTAATAAAATGGTCTTCAAAGGTATCGCTCCGTCAATCCAAAGAATTTTAAAAGACATTGCTTTCAAATATATTACGCAGAGAGTTTTTAATTGAAATAAGTGACTTAGATGCTAGCACGAATATCATCCCTTATATATATGCATATGACAAGAGAAGAAGGTACTTCTAACAGTGCGTTATCTTGAAGAAACACAAGTGAATCAGAATCATTCCAGGAATAACTGTCGGAAAATTTGTGATGGTACTAGTGGTTTTAAATATCCCTTAGAAAAAGATACTCGGAGAATTATTCTGCGTGCTAACTCCTCTTCTGGATTTTTTCCTGAGAGTAAACTTGTCTTTAGGTGTAAGAAAAATAGCAGTGACTACAATTTGCAAATGAACGCCGTCACTTTAAAGAAGTGATTCAGTGAACAAATTCTTTCCATACCTCGCTTCCAAGTCGACCATTTTAATGTATGATGACAGTTATCATTCAGCTGTCACAAAGAAGACGTCAAATAGAACCACCAGGAAAGTGCATATTGTCCTCTTGCTTAAATATTCAACAATGTATAAACCAGACTCGTGTCGAATTCCTGTAGATCGTTAATTTATACAAGTCACGCGACAGAACGCACGGACTTGACTTTCTTGCATGTGAATGTGGTCACACAGTTTTGCATTTAGCCACATATCACTGTCAGTACCGGGTGTAACAAAACGGTGCGGCACAAATTGCAGGATACGGTCCTCACACGTAGAGGAACAAATTATATTATATGAAGATGGGTCTATAATCGTTTTGTTTCCATGTTACAACTCATTTTCTCCCTGCCATTAATCATAGGTAAGACACAGGACAGAACATTAAAATCATGGGGAACGTGTACTCTCGGTAACGTCTAGCTACGTTGTACACCGCCAGTGTTTTGGTTTATATGTCCCTGTAGCCATGCGACGTACGTCATTGTTTGCTTACATGTAACATCAACCGTTCCAGCGACCAGTACAACCGCTGCTAGCACACGGCTTACTACGCAGAGTTAATCACAGACTGGGCTCGTGCAATGGTATTATACGCAGAACGACCCTAGTGTCAGTACAAGACATGTAACTGCCACACTGAATATTGATCACACGACTGTCTGGCGAGTGTTACACGAGGACCAGCTGTATCCACACCATTTACAGTGTGTGCAGGAGCTATCAGCAGTTCATTTTCCTCCATGGATACTCTTCTGCGAATGGTCAACTGTAATTTTAGTGCATCGGTGCTGTTCGCAGATAAGGCGCCGTTTCAGCGGGATCAGACTGCAAATTATCACAATCGGTATGTATGGGTAGATGTCAATCCTCAGGGAACTGTTGAAGCAAGACACCAACGATGATTATTTTGTCAATGTTTGGGCCGGTATTGTTGGTGACTGTTTTGTAGGGCCTCACAGTCTTCCTCCGAGGCTCAGTGGACATAGTTATCATAATTTTGTAAAGAATGTTCAACTTGATCTGTTACCAGACGTGCCTTTAGCTGTGTGACAAAACGTGTACTTCGTGCACGATGGAGCACCTCTTCATTTTAGTGTTAATGTCCATCGGCTTTGAAATACACTACTGGCCATTAAAATTGCTACACCACGAAGATGACGTGCTACAGGCGCGAAATTTAACAGACAGGAAGAAGGTGCTGTCATACGCAAATGATTAGCTTTTCAGAGCATTCACACAAGGTTGGCGCCGGTGGCGATACCTACAACGAGCGGACATTAGGAAAGTTTCCAACCGATATCTCGTACACAAACTCCAATTGACCGGCATTTCCTGGTGAAACGTTGTTGCGATGCCTCGTGTAAGGAGGAGAAATGCGTACCATCACGTTTCCGACTTTGATAACGGTCGGATTGTAGCCTATCGCGATTGCGGTTTATCGTACCACGACATTGCTGCTCGCGTTGGTCGAAATCCAATGACTGTTAGCAGAATATGGAATCGGTGGGTTCAGGGGTAATACGAAACACCGTGCTGGATCCCAACGGCCTTGTATCACTAGCAGTCGAGATGACAGGCATCTTATGCTCATGGCTGTAACGGTTCGTGCAGCCACGTCTCGATACCTGAGTCAACAGATGGGGACGTTTCCAAGACAACAACCATCTGCACGAACAGTTCAACTACGTTTGCATCACCATGGACTATCAGCTCGGAGGCCATGACTGCGGTTACCCTTGACGCTACATCACAGACAGGAGCGATGGTATACTCAACGTCAAACGTGGGTACACAAATGGCAAAACATTTTTTCAGATGAATCCAGGTTCTGTTTACAGCATCATGATGCTCGCATCCGTGTTTGGCGACATCGCGGTGAACGCACATTGGAAGCGTGTATTCGTCATCGCCATACTGGCGTATCACCCGGCGTGATGGTATGAGGTGCCATTGGTTACGTGTCTCGGTTACCTCTTGTTCGCATTGACGGCACTTTGAACAGTGGACGTTACATTTCAGATGTGTTACGACCCGTCGCTCTACCCTTAATTCGATCCCTGCGAAACCCTACATTTCAGCAGAATAATGCCCGGCCGCATGTTGCAAGTCCTGTACGGGCCTCTCACCAATTGAAAGCGTCTGGTCAATGGTGGCCGAGCAACTGGCTCGTCACAATATGCCAGTCACTACTCTTGATGAACTGTGGTATCGTGTTGAAGCTGCATGGGCGGCTGTACCTGTACACGCCATCCCAGCTCTGTTTGACTCAATGCCCAGGCGTATCAAGGCCATTATTACGGCCAGAGGCGGTTGTTATGGGTACTGATTTCTCACGATCTATGCACCCTAATTGAGTGAAAATGTAATCCAATGCAGTTCTAGTATAATAGATTTGTCCAATGAATACCCGTTTATCATTTGCATTTCTTCTTGGTGTAGCAATTTTTATGTCCAGTAGTGTAGTTTTAAGTCACTTGGTGGAACAGGACGGTAATCATCTGCAACTTCGGTATGCTCTTATCGCAGGAGCCAGAGGCGTGATATCTTTAAGCTCTGCACGTAAAACGCTTTGTGAGGATCATAAGTGAGAAGCTCGATAACCTGCGTGTCCGCCGCTATCCTCTCGTCACAGAACAAAGCGTACTTGCAGTGGGCATGTTAAAGTGTTTTATAATCGACCGTTCTCTTCACGGATGAGTCCAGACATAGATAGCGAAATGACAGTACACGCTCTTAGATATACCGGGAGCCGTGAACCAATTTTCTGTCCTTGACGGGGCACAGTCTGTATTTTAGGCCATAAATTATTAGCGTAGCTGGTAGTTGAGAGAGTAAGAACGTTGATCAGCTGATCGGAATAGACAGTTCCTTCAAAACATTAATACCGACACAGGTAAAAAAGCGTAACGGAATGAATTCGAATTGAATCAAGTGATGCTGAGAGAATTAAATTCAAAAAGGAGATATCAAGAATACTAGATGAATTTTGCTATTTGGGCAGAAAAATAACTGATTATAATTGAAGTAGGGTAGATACAAAATGCTGAAGGGCAACAGCACGTAAAGCGTGTCTGAGTAACAGAAATATGTTAACACCGAATGTAAATTTAAGAGTTAGTAAATGTTTTCGGAAGGTATTGTAGTCCTGTATGGATGTGAAAGCTGGACGATAAATAGTTCAGATGAGAATAGAAACTTTTGAGATAAGTGCTACAGATTAGTAAAGGTTAGATGGGTAGATCCAATAATTAGTGACCAGATACTCACAAGGGGAGGCCGCCAATTGTGAAATTCAGATTCGATTCATATTGCGCATAATAAAAGCTCATAGCCAGAGGTGTAATGTGGCAAAGCACCAAGATGCACTTCTCAGCCGTTGTCGAGAAAATCGACAGTTAAAAGAAACCGTTGAGGTGAAATACTCTCTACGATGTATAACTTCCTACAGCGTCGTGGCGCAGCGGTAAGCGCTCGGGTTCGTAATCCAGAGGTCGCCGTATCGAATCTCGCGCCATGCAAATTTTTTTTTAGTATTTGCTTTTTGTAATTAATATATATATATATATATATATATATATATATATATATATATATATATATATATATATAAAATTCCCGGCAATCAGTTGCAACAATTATGCATATAATAAGTTGTTGAAAGTCGTTTGTCGTGGAAAAACTGGCGACTTCGAACATGATTATGTTTTCTGCAAACAAAGTTGTATTCCACAAATGTTATTAATTGTCTTCATAATGTTTACACGTGTAGTTAACGGAAGACGTAGAAACGATATTCCGAAACGAATACGTATAGTGTAAGTCAAACGTTCGAATTAGAGACCCCATGATATATATATATATATATATATATATATATATATAGGGTGTATATATATATATATTATTTGAATTACAAAAAACAAATACTAAAAAAAATTGCATAGCGCGAGATTCGATCCGGCGACCTCTGACTTACGAAACCAAGCACTTACCGCTGCGCCACGACGCTATAGGAAGCTATACTTCGTAGAGAGTATTTCACCGCAACGGTTTCTATTAACTGTCGATTTTCTTGACAACGGCTGAGAAGTGCATCTTGGTGCTTTGCCACATTACACCTCTGGCCATGAGCTTTTATTATGCGCAGTATGAATGGAATCTGAATTTCACAATTGGCGGCCTCCCCTTGTCAGTCGAACTGTGGAAGACCCGCCAGGGCAGCCGAGGGTGCTAACGCGCTGCTGCCTGGACTCGGGTAGGCGCGCCGGCCCCGGATCGAATCCGCCCGGCGGATTGCCGACGGAAGCCGGTGTGCTGGCCAGCCTGGATGTGGTTTTTAGGCGGTTTTCCACATCCCGCTAGGTGAATACCGGGCTGGTCCACACGTTCCGCCTCAGTTACACAGCTCGCAGACATCTGAACACATTCACACTATTTCATGGATTTCACTAGACACAGACAGTTGGGGTAGACTAATTCCGTCCTGGGGGGGTACGGGGTGGCGGCAGGAAGGGCATCCCGCCACCCGTTCAAATTAACATGGCACATCCGATTGACCATGGCTGACCCTGCGTAACTGCGGCACAAGGCGCAAGCGATAGAATAGCAAAAAACTCAGTCGTACTGGGGAAGGAAGAAACTGATGAAAAGATTAAAAGAATGGATGAGTTGATAGGACACAT
This sequence comes from Schistocerca nitens, assembly GCF_023898315.1. Lineage (NCBI taxonomy): Eukaryota > Metazoa > Arthropoda > Insecta > Orthoptera > Acrididae > Schistocerca > Schistocerca nitens. The sequence goes on from NC_064614.1 coordinate 1,161,697,692, forward strand.
CCTGGGGCATCAAGGGATAGACAATTTGGTAACTGAGGGAAGTGTCTGGAAGTAAAAATTTTAGAAGTAGAGCAAGGCTCGAATACAGTAACCAGGTTGAAATGAACGTTGGAGGTTCGGTTAGTGTTGTTTAACGTCCCGTCGACAACGAGGTGATTAGAGACGGAGCGCAAGCTCGGGTTAGGGAAGGATGGGGAAGGAAATCGGCCGTGCCCTTTCAAAGGAACCATCCCGGCATTTGCCTGAAACGATTTAGGGAAATCACGGAAAACCTAAATCAGGATGGCTGGAGACGGGATTGAACCGTCGTCCTCCCGAATGCGAGTCCAGTGTGCAAATGAACGTTGGAAGCAATTGTTATGCAGCGATGAAGAAGCTTGCTCAAAGCTGCATCAAAACGGTCTTCGGACCCACGATCGTTAACAGTAACATTTCTAGTACGATGCAGAGACCTGCAAAAATTCCTTCCTTGCAGAAGTACAGCGGTGCAATTGCATAAAAAAAAGTTTCTTGGTGACATTTTATTTTAAGTAAAAGTTCTTTTCTGCACTAGTTATTTACCAGTAGTGACACAAATTACACGTCGAGCTAGTGTCGGCATTTTTTCATTATCAAATGTACCTGTGAAGGTGGTATATTCGGTATAATATTGTTCCTTACATCTATGTTAGTCTGTTCTACATATGGCATCTTGGGGCGTAATTGTCTGTTTTCTTTCTATTCAAGTGTGATCACGTCGTGATTACGTAGGTAAAAAAAGAAGGGAGCTTTCGTTACGTCACAGACTTGAAGCCGACGTCCGACAAGTTAGGTAGCCAAAAGCATTAAGTTCACCGCATTAATACTTCCATGATTCATCGCGGTCATACTTCCCCGTGATGTCACTCTCTCGCGTCCGTGCCCAGTTTCGAGATATCTATCGGCTTTTGTGGTCGTATCTCAAATAGCATCTTGTGCTTTCATTGTTTGGAGACGTAGTAGTTTCATCAAAAATGTCAGCTTGCGTCGTCTATGAGTGTACTAATCGGACTGAACCTAATCTATGTTTTTAGGGAATCACGTTTCATTCATAATTACAGCCGCCCAAGCAATAGTTTCTTTTGTATATATGATTATGGTTGCGCTGTTTACTTTTATTCTTTCCTGTACTTTTCATTTGTTTCCAGATCCCAAACGCTCCGACATCCGAGCCACACTGTATCAACGGTCTCTTCCACGCATGACACACGGCAGCGTGAACGCGCTTATAGTTGGCGCAGCATCTCATGGCCTACATTCCTTCCACCGATAATAACTCACTGCCCGCATATCCTCCCTTTTTAAAAAAGATTCTGGCTACAACAGCCGTAGAGAGCGGTCATGTGTAAGTGAGTTTTGTGTGTGCTTTGCTTCACTTCTGAAGAATGCTTTGACCGAAAACTTATCAACAGGAACAATTATGATGTACATAATTAAATTACCAGAGGGAAAAAATGGAATTCATTACGCCACATTAAGTTTGTCTATAGCACAAACAGGATTTCACAATGCTACAATCAAAAGTCACCCATCCAAAAGTTTTGATCAGTTACATAGTGCCTGACAGACAGCAAAGTAAAATGTAAGACTTAACTGAAAACGTTTCTCATTGACAACTCCTCCTATTCCGCAGAAGACTATCTGTTACAGTAACGTATAAATGGTGACGGGTAGGAATTACTAACATCTGTCTTTGATTAAAAAACAGAAATTTAATAAATGCGCGGCATTGAGGCGTATCTAGAAAAAAAATTATTTGAATTCAAAATGTATCGTTCCACATCGTAACCGTTTATCATGCAAATGATACGAGGAACATGAAACTAACTAAATACTGGTATATCACAAAGAATAGTACAGACTTATATACTTTGATAATCTCAAAATGAAATTCAAAAGTAAGCTGAAGCAGATGATCAAAGTAGACGCGTATTCCAGTTGTGATATATTTGGCTATTCCTGAACAACTGTGATATGTTTGGCTACTTCTGAAAAACTGACAGTGTTACTGTGGAGAGATATTCCGAGAAAATAAGGAAATACGCTACTGTTGGAAAGATAGAACTATATGTTACACAGGCTAGGCTCTCTCTTTACTAAAATTGACTTGCATACATGTTAAAGCAAAATACCAATTGTACGGGTCTGAGGGTTTGAGACCATTCCCTCAATCACGTTTATACTATTACACAATTCTGGAACATGCTTCAGACTGTATCTCTTTTTTACCCTCTAAATTGCTGTTAGTGGTCACATACTTAATGACGCATGATAGTTAAGAATTCAAAGTGATAAGTTGTATAAATCACAGTGAAACCAACGTATTGACAGTCTAATGAAACAAGAATTCTGTTTTACATGGAGGTATACCACTATGGAGTTCTGTTTGTTCAACATTCAAGTAATCGTTCACATTGTTGACACGTACAAGATACGATAGCATACCTTGCGTCTTCCCTCAATGCACACCTTTATGTGTTAGGAAAGAACACGTAGGTAAGTTTTTTACGAACGTGAACATTAAAATGTTGTGCATACGAGTTGAGCAGGAGAGCTTCTGTAAAGTTTGGAAGGTAGGAGACGAGGTACTGGCAGAAGTAAAGCTGTGAGTACCGGTCGTGAGTCGTGCTTCGGTAGCTCAGTGGTAGAGCACTTGCCCGCGAAAGGCAAAGGTCCCGAGTTCGAGTCTCGGTCGGGCACACAGTTTTAATCTGCCAGGAAGTTTCATATCAGCGCACACTCCGCTGCAGAGTGAAAATCTCATTCTGAAAGGAGGAAGTTTATTGAACAAGAAACATAACTAATAAGCAAACAAGCTTTGGTTTCGGAGTTCCACTTCCATTTGCTGTCGATACAAATTCAGTAAAACTGGAATCAAATGGATTACGAAAGCATGCTTTTCGCATCACTTCCATCTCTTCTTGGTTGTTCGAAATAAGTAAGATTAACGGGGCCAAACGTGTCTTATTACTACAAGAAATAAGCAATTAAGAACAGAAAGATGTTCGAAATTGTCTTCCAGACACTGTCTTATTCATGTAAGCACTGTAATTTTTAGTATTTAAAACAGCTGTTGCGTGCACAAGACAGAAATAATGAAGCAATCATAAACAGAAGTCTCCCAATGTTTTGGGCTATTTAAGATGGTGACAGGCCCCGCCCACTCTGGCTTGAAAAAACTGTACAGCGTAAGTCTACACTGCCATTTCCCTTGTTTTTTCACCTCCATGTAAGTAAAAAATCACAAAAATACTATCTCTGAAATATTAAACGTAATCATTGATTTTCTGCGAAACAGAAATTCCATTCTAAACATATGGCATCGCTGGAGACGAAACTGTCAAAAGAGCTGTCAAAAATAACTTTACAAGATCAGGCAAATAAAAAGTAAACATATAGATAAAGAGAACGAATCATAATAAAAAGGCTCCAAGGTGCCATACGGACCACGCCATATGGTGTCGTATGTGGTTACAGCTAACGTAGGTGTAAGGGACAATATTACACCCACTATACTATCTTCACAGGTAGACTTGATAATGGAAAAACGCCTAAACGAGCGCGTCGTGTAACTTGTATCACTACGAGTCAATAAACAAATAGCCCAGCAAAAAATTTGTACTTAAAATATGTCGTTCTTCAATGTGACGCAAGCTGCAGGCCCCATGGAAAGGAAGTTTCTTGATGCTTATTCTGGTAAAATAAGCGTTTTTTTCTGTACGACGAACAACTGACCATTACATGTATCTCATCTCCTGTGGTAATATATTAAACAGCATACAATTGAGCGCCTAGGACGTCCAGCTCAGTATCCCAATGTGAAATGATGTTGGATAGTGGCACCACGTAGAATTTATTGTGCGTTGTATGTTCTACAAGCTGATAAAATTGTGTCACATTCGACAGCTTACTGTTTGAATTATCATTATTCGTACCTTTTTAATCGATATGTAGGAACCAACATAAAATACAGTTCCAAAACTCTATTTCCGATGTCGATAATCTATTTAATTTTTTAATGTAAACTAATTCACACAGACAACAACAAATGGGAGGCTTACTGCCTGGGTAAGTGAATAGTATGGCAGCCTCGTTACAAATAATTCCAAGGTGAAGCATGTAAAAATAATCTATAATATCACATCATTCCACCAAAGGATCACTGATACACATTTGGACACGATCGACCTGATCACACACAAAACTATTTTAAAAGTGTACACCGTACGTTCCTTTTGACCACGACCGTTATGAATTTGAACTGAAAATACTGTTCATTGTAAACAGTCACGTTTAAAAATGTGGCTGCTTACGGCAGATTGTTATTTCATTCGACGTATAATCTAATAACATGTGGAGAGTATGGTATAACATGCTGTGAAGGACCCAGGACGACTATGTTACAGATAGGACAACAATGGGTTAAACATAGATGGCAACTAATTTAAATTAGAGCATGATATGGATTCTGAATGAATTTCTCTCTACAGTGGAGTGCGCAGAAATATTAAACTTGCTGACAGAGTAAAACTCTAGATCCTCTCTTTCAGGAACGGTAGCCCTGCTACTTACGCGGAGGGAACATCTGCGAAATTTGGAAGGTCAGAGATGAGGTAATGGCGGAAGCAAAGCTATGGGGACGCGCCGTGGGCAGTGCTTTGGTATCTCAGTTGGTAAAGAGCTTGCCCGCGAAAGGCAAACACCCCAGGTTCGAGTCCCGACCCGTCACGCACATTTCATCCACCAGGAAGCCTTATAGTATCGATTTTTGTCACTGAGCTGGTATGTCGGGACCCACACATATCATATATATTATTCAAAACTTCATTACGTGTATGAATCGCGTGGGATCACTTACGAAACAAAAAGTCGTACCATATAATGTGGCTTTTTGCTTTATGTCGGGCTAAGATCGAAACCAACCGAAAAGTAGAATTTTTAACAGAATTGTGATGTCTTCCTTGAAATAGATGTCGTCATTGAAGAACACATATTTCTTAGGAGAACCAAGTGCAGAACAACGTACACTTCTGGAACGGTCGTCCGTCAGCAAGGAACAAGATCACAAATACACAGGGGTTTCACAGAAGTACGGAAACACTATAAACACATTATCGTGTCTGATGCGGTATAAGAAACCCGCTGACTTTCAAAATAGCATCCAGCGGTCTCGTAAAGGATAATACAGTTCCTGTACGATATTCAGGGGGATCTTGTACCATTCTTCCGGCAAAATTAGTGGTTTGTTCGGGTAACGAAGATGAGCGTGGATAGTAATCGCGCATCGATCTCTCGAAACTAGACCACAAAGATTGAATAATATTGAGATCTGGTGACTTTAAGTGGCCAGGGGACATGCGAAAAATCATCCTCTCGCACGCAAAATCTGCGCTCACAAAAGCTGTGTGAACATGGGTCCTGTCATCTTGCAGCACAGGATCAGGACTGGGGTGCAAACGCTGTACCATCAGATGGACTTGATTTACCAAAATGATCACATAATGCTTGGCAGTAATGCAACCCTGCACAGTAACCATGGGGGCCATGGAATACCACGATATGGATACCCAAATCATCAGAGAGCCCCCGACATGTCTCACTCTTGGAATGTAAACTCATCCCACGAATTAACTTCCTCCCACTGCTCCATAGTCCAGGTTTTATTGTTTCGGCATCATGTTTTCCATTTACAACCATTTGCACCAGTGATGAGTGTTTTTGGAGTTCCATCTCGACTTGCAATTTCCTACGTACGGGGCTCCGCTTACGTTGATTTGGTGCTGACAAGATTCTCGCAAGCGATTTTCGTTTTCAAAAGACTTTTGCAGCTGTCATCCTCTTATTTCTTCTCACAGTTCTCTTCAATGACCGTCTGTCACGATCACTCAACAGACATTTTGGTTGGCGTTGTGACTTAACGGGTGACCTTCTGCTTTCCCTGTATGCGATATAAATCTTCGATATGGTGTCTCTTGAAATAGTAAACACTTCGTCTCCTTTCGTTTCGGAAGCAACCACCGTAAGAGCGCCAACAATTTGCCAGCATTCGAATTCACTTATCTCCGACATAACGTACTGACACTTATTGAGGACAATGCAAAGATGCTATTTGTACTCTAATACAACAGCACAACCTGCAGACTTGGCTAGCATCTCCACTTATGTTCACGTATGCATTTCTCGCTATGTTTCCGTATTTTTGCTCAACTCTTGTATACTAGGATATTTAAGAAAAAAATATAGAATGTGTATGTATTTTGCACAGATTGTCTCAGAGCGTTCATATTAGTCACCAAGAAAATGATTCATTAACAAAGGTAAATAAGGAAAAACTGATAACTCTCGATGTTACATAACTACAAAATTTCGAGAGTCAGTCTATGAAAGACTGTGAATGTTCCTGTTGCAAACCTTATGTAGAACCCTACACAGGGGAAACAAGGTAGCGGGACATGCAGAGGTATTCAAATTGTCATTCTGCTTCAATCCACTCGTGAAATGGACAGGAAGGAAAAGACTAACAGCGAAGGGTATATTCGCCCTTTGTCATGAACTGACAAACCGTTTACGGTTGATGAATATTGAAGCTTGTGTAATATGAACACCAGAGAAAACTAGATGAGTACTCACGTATGGCGATCGTGTAGAGGACAATGCCCAAGCAGCAGAATCGACAGGTAGAACACCAGACTGGTGGCGATCAGTAACAAAGCGATCCTGTGGAGCTGCGGCATAGCGTGTACTGCGAAGCAGTCGTCACCGTCGGTGTCTGCCCGCGCATGCGCACAACCTCGCACCGCCGCTGTCAGGCTGGCCCGTGTTGAGAATTAGTCATCGGGACATTTGTATCTCTGAAAAGTGGTACTCTCTGTAGTACGTAACATGTAAAATCGATATAGGTATGATCTGTGGCTTGTAAACAAAGTGTTATGTCAAGACTACAAATCGTTGCTTATTACTGTGGTTTGCGACATAAGAAAATGGTGCTGACATCCAGAATATCTCCATGACTACTGTTGTGAACTACGAATTCTGGACGCAGGATACGCGGCAGTACCACGTGGTGTTTACTGCGGTGATTTGTCACGCCATGCAACCAACTCTCCGACGACAACCGCTTGCATACACAGCTAAGTTCAACTGAATTATCACGCCTCATGTTTTGTTGTGCCATTTGTAAAGGCAAATGATTATATTATTGCTCCTCTATACTGCTATTGTAGCTGTTCGATTGTTACTTCAACGGATTGTCAGAACTTAACGCTACACCTGTAGTGTGTTTATAATTGGTTCTGCAATCTGTTAGTTGTTTACCAAACTACACTACTGGCCATTAAAATTGCTACACCAAGAATAAGTGCAGATGATAAACGGGTATTCATTGGACAAATATATTATACTATAATTGACATGTAAACACATTTTCACTTAATTTGGGTGCATAGATCCTGAGAAATCAGTACCCAGAACAGCCACCTCTGGCCGTAATAACGACCTTGATACACCTGGGCATTGAGTCAAACAGAGCTTGGATGGCATCTACAGCTACCATTGAACCATCCACCATTCATAAACATTTTTTTTGTGTGGCTGCAGCTTCAACACGATACCACAGTTCATCAAGAGTAGTGACTGGCGTATTGTGACGAGGCAGTTGCTCGGCCACCATTGACCAGACGTTTTCAATTGGTGAGAAATCTGAAGAATGTGCTGTCCAGTGCAGCAGTCGCACATTTTCTGTATCCAGAAAGGCCCGTACAGGACCTGCAACATGCGGTCGTGCATTATCCTGCTGAAATGTAGTGTTTCGCAGGGATCGAATGAAGGGTAGAGCGACGGGTCGTAACACATCTGAAGTGTAACGTCCACTGTTCAAAGTGCCGTCAGTGCGATCAAAAGGTGATCGAGACGTGTAACCAATGGCATCCCATTGCCCTGCCTCGGGCATGGGTGTGTGTGACGTCCTTAGGTTAGTTAGGTTTAAGAAGTTCGAAGTTCTAGGGGACTGATGACATCAGAAATTAAGTCCCATAGTCCTCAGAGCCATTTGAACCATTTTGAACACAATCGCAGGCGCTCCTGTCTTTGATGCAGCGTCAAGGGCAACCGCAGCCATGGTCTCCGAGCAGATAGTCCATGCTGCTGCAAACGTCGTCGAACTGTTCGTGCAGATGGTTGTTGTCTTGCAAACGTCCCCATCTGTTGACTCAGGGATCGAGACGTAGCTGCACAATCCGTTACAGCCATGCGGATAAGATACCTGTCATCTCGTCTGCACGAGGCCGTTGGGATCCAGCACGGCGTTCCGTACTACCCTCCTGAACCCACCCATTCCATATTCTGCTAACAGTCATTGGATCTCGACCAACGCGAGCAGCATTGTCGCCATACGATAAACCGCAATCGCGATAGGCTACAATCGGACCTTTATCAACGTCGTAAACGTGATGGTAAGCATTTCTCCTCCCTACACGAGGCATCGAACAACGTTTCACCAGGCAACGCCGGTCAACTGCTGTTTGTGTATGAGAAATCGGTTGGAAACTTTCCTCATGTGAGCAAGTTGTTGATGTCGTCACCGGCGCCAACCTTGTGTGAATGCTCGGAAAATCTAATCATTTGCATATGACAGCATCTTCTTCCTGTCGGTTAAATTTCGCGTCTTTAGCACGTCATCTTTGTGGTGTAGCAATTTTAATGTCCAGTAATATACATACTCTTTTGAACCGCTTAGACGATTGCAATCACTTCGCGATGTCTGACACGGAATACGCTGATGGCAACTATCAGTTACAACGCTTGAAAAGAGTACGGGCGAGAGCAAGACCAAATATTACACTTATTTAGAAGGAAGTATACAACTTTAATGACGCAACTGCCATTGAGGAGTATGAATATTCCAGAGATCGACTGTAGGAACTATTGTGTACACTAACAGATCTGGATGACAAAATATAAGATCTTCTCCATGACGCCGACTAAGTTGCTGATGGGTCCAAATGCGACAAATACACAGATGCAGTCAAGCGTGCTAATGTACGCACGTCACAGGGAAGAGAGGGAGAACATGAATTCCATGGCTCAGACTACCAGCAGTCACTTCGGTTGTTCCACCGCCTAGTATTAGACTACCCACTACAAAACTACGGACGTTTTCTGAAAATGTTGAGAACTGGGCTCGTTCTTGGGAACAATTCCAGCCATCGATTGATCAAGATCCCACGATGTCTACCAATCATAGCTGGCCACTGTGACCGAGCGGTTCTAGGGCCTTCATTGCAGAACCGCGCTGCTGCTACGGTCGCAGGTTCGAATCCTGCCTCGGGCATGGATGTGTCTGATGTCCTTAGTTAGGTTTAAGCAGTTCTAAGTCTTGGGGGACTGATGACCTGAGATGTTAAGTCCCATAGTGCTTAGAGCCATTTGAACCATCCACCATTCATAATCATTTTTTTTTTTTTTGTGTGGCTGCTTAGAAGCGGAACCAAAGTATTAAGTTGATGGTATTGCTTTGATCTCTGACTCATATGAAGAATCCTTGAGAATCCTCACAGCACAGTACGCTATGATGAGAAAAGTAGACTTATACAAGCTCACCTGGATTATTTAGAATCTATTAAACCCATTCAATTTCCGAATCCAGAATCCCGTAATTCTACATGTATTGGTTGCAACCGCCACATCCAAGTTTTGCGCACCCTCGGTGAAGACGTAAATGCGTATGGTCGGGTGCTGACACCAAGAATTCTCAGAACTCTTCCTGATGGTATCTGCCGACGCTGGCTTATCCATGTCAAGCAAACCGGTCTTTCAGAAGGGGCATACTTCAGTTGATGGAATCTATAGGAACGGAAATACACGCAGCGCTTCCTTCGCAGAAGATCCGCTGTGACAATGAAACATTGACCACACTCCAACAGCTGCAGCCTTTCATGTCCGCGTGAATCTGGAACAAACATTACCCAAGGACAATAAAAACTACGACCAATTTTGCGTCTTCTGCGAAGAACGTGGTCATTGGACCAAGAATGTAATAAAGTTACTGACCTCACTGGAAGTAAACAGAAATTGAAAAGTACTAACCGATGTTTTCTGTGCCTAAACAGAGGACATAAAATGTCAGATCGCTGGAAGAAGTGTAGGGCATTTTGTGCTAACTGTAAAAAAAAAAAAAAACACATCGAAGGTACGTCGTGTAAAAAAGCAACACAGAGCAACGTTACGTCTGTTAGTAAAATACAGGGTGATTCAAAAAGAATACCACAACTTTAAAAATGTGTATTTGATGAAAGAAACATAATATAACCTTCTGTTATACATCATTACAAAGAGTATTTAAAAAGGTTTTTTTTCACTCAAAAACAAGTTCAGAGATGTTCAATATGGCCCCCTCCAGACACTCGAGCAATATCAACCCGATACTCCAACTCGTTCCACACTCTCTGTAGCATATCAGGCGTAACAGTTTGGATAGCTGCTGTTATTTCTCGTTTCAAATCATCAATGGTGGCTGGGAGAGGTGGCCGAAACACCATATCCTTAACATACCCCCATAAGAAAAAATCGCAGGGGGTAAGATCAGGGCTTCTTGGAGGCCAGTGATGAAGTGCTCTGTCACGGGCTGCCTGGCGGCCGATCCATCGCCTCGGGTAGTTGACGTTCAGGTAGTTACGGACAGATAAGTGCCAATGTGGTGGCGCTCCATCCTGCTGAAATATGAATTGTTGTGCTTCTTGTTCGAGCTGAGGGAACAGCCAATTCTCTAACATCTCCAGATACTGTAGTCCAGTTACAGTAGCACCTTCGAAGAAAAAGGGACCAAAAACTTTATTGGCTGAAATGGCACAGAAAACGTTCACCTTAGGCGAGTCACGTTCATACTGAGTTGTTTCCCGCGGATTCTCAGTGCCCCATATACAGACATTGTGACGGTTGACTTTCCCGTTAGTGTGGAAAGTTGCTTCATCACTAAACACAATCTTTGAAACGAAAGATTCATCTGTTTCCATTTGAGCCTAGTCAACAGCACCTCAAGCGAACAAATGTACAACTAAATGAAACTTTATAGCTCCCTTAATTCGCCGACAGATAGTGCTTAGCTCTGCCTTTTGTCGTTGCAGAGTTTTAAATTCCTAAAGTTGTGGTATTCTTTTTGAATCACCCTGTATATCTGTGGTTTACGACTGGGGCTGAGCTTATAGGTGCTCGACAGTATATTGACATCGTGAAGGCGCTGATATGTTAAGATGAGAATCGTGGTCTTCAGGAGCGCCTCCGAATTGTCGTTGCGAATTACAGTGAGCCCTCGTTAATGTCTGTGCTATCGATTCACGTTGCACAACTTGGCATGACCACACGATCTATGTACGATAGCACATTCATTCTCCGAAGTCTGCGAAGCGTCATCTTGTAGGGAGGCCGCATGTGACAAAGGCGGGGAGGTAAATGCCGGCCAGCTTAGGAGGCAGAGGGAGCCAAGCTCGCTCCTCGTTATCCACCCCCTGAGCGACCGGGAACACCCGCTGCATGGTGCACACGCGCATCCAGAGACACAGCTGGACGGCGAGAATGTCTTCTGAAGGGGTAGGACGACATTCAGGTGACGGAACTTTCACGGACGTCGGGCTCGGGCAGCTGGAGAAGGCGCCAGTGACGTCAGCGGCAGCAGCGCTTCGATTTCCACGGGAACTGCGAGGACCCCAGAGACGTGCTGGATACAATTTCACCCACCTTTACCTTCCTGCAAACTGCACAGGTGCGCATCGTACGACCAACAGGACTTAGTAAACTCACTCAATCTGTGTTAGACAATGGAAACCACGCATCCTTCGTAGCAAAGTCCTTAATAGAAGAATTGAAACTGCCTGCCATGGACCAACGGCAACTTGATGTTCGTACGTTCGAATTTCATACTAGCTAGTCACGATGGCGTAGCCTTGTCAGTTTCGAAATCAGAGGAGTGTGGACTAATTCTACGACTTACATTAATGCGTATGAAAGTGACCACTACTTCAAGCCTCATTCCAGAGTTCCACAAGATATCAAGAATGTGACACATGTCTGCACACTGCAGTTAGCCTATCTCCAGACAGATTCGCAAGAAGATATGCCCAACGAGCTTTTAACTGATAGTGATCGTTACTGAAAGATTGTCACTGATGATTTTAAAAAAGGTTCAAATGGCTCCAAGCACTATGGGACTTAACGTCTGAGGTCATCAGTCCCCTAGACTTAGAACTGGTTAGACCTAACTAATAAGTACATCACACACATCCATGCCCGCGACAGGATTCGAACCTGCCATCGTAGCAGCAGCGCGGTTCCGGACTGAAGCGCCTAGAACCGTTCGGCCACAGCGGCCGGCTACCGATGATTTACCGATCCGTATTTCTAAATCCATTGTTCTGTCTCGCACCATGTTTGGTTGGATCCTCAGTGGCTGCAAAGCTGCCGTCTCTGCGAATTTAACTGTTATTAACTTTGAACTTTGACTAAAATGACCAGAGATGGCCAACTGAGATGATTCTGGGATCTAGATACTATTGCCATAACTGCGCATCATGATGCGGCAAAGACTAATAAAGATTCTGCACTCCTTCAAGAATTTCAGGCCTCTTATCTTGTGCAGGATCATCGAAGAGTCGTTCGTGTTCCTAAGAAACAAAATATTCTTTTATATTCTACTAAATGATGAACACAGAAAGTAGATTTCGAAGTTTACATGAAAGACTTATTAGCAACGATTCCTTAAAGGAATTCTTGTGCTGGAGTTCGTTACAAAGACCCATGTATAACTAGCTCGTCCAAAATAACCATGTAACACCCTATTTTACCTTCCGTACCACGCAGTCAGGAAGGAGAATCTGGCTAAAATAATGTGGAGGATCGTTTTGATGCGTCTTCTCACGAGATCAGCGTACCTTCCTTGCACAACACTTCAGAGGCGGAACCTAATCTGCCAGAAATACCCGCTTTTCTGATACGGTTCCAAATACACTCCATGGCTATTATTAGCGATATTACGCAAGAGTTTCTGTAACTCATCTTGTACGAAGACGACATGGACTTGACAAGAATTCTATGGCTCAAGATTTTTCAAGATAGTCACGGAAACTACCACACGTCGAACGAAGTAACAACTTACCTTTTCACTAGCCTTCCATTCGGCCTGAATGCAGTCCATTCCTGCTTTTGGCACACTGAAAGAACACGCTTCTAGACATGAGACATCACTGGGTGTAGTTGATACGCCCTTAGACAGCGTCCTTTAGCTTTCCCCACAGAAAAAAGTCTACAAGCGTCAAATCCTGGGAACGAGCCGGCCAAGATACAGGTTCTCAGCGGCCAAACCAACGATTTGGGAACAATTCGTGAAGACAAGCTGCAGTACTTCCTGTACTATGGGTTGGGCAGATATCATGCTGGTAACAGAGGTTCCTCCTAGTCTGCAAAGGAACGTGTTCTAGCATCCGTGGAAGACAGTCTGTTAGCAGGCTGCAATAGTTGCGAGCGTTCAGTGTGCTGCCTATAAAAACGAGTTTCTGAGCTGATGCTTCACTATCCCCCACCACACGTTTACACACTGTTCTACCTGACGAAGCCAACGGGGATTCTCAACAGACCAATAGTGCGTGTTTCGGTGGTTTACCTGGTCATGCTTGGTAAATATGGCTTTTGTCACTAAACAAGATACATGATAACATCTGGGGTATCTTGTTGCAGTGCTCATTTACGCGAGTTAACATGATTCTCATAATCGCTTCCATGCAGCTCTTACTGGAGAGAGATGTGATAGAGGTGGAACCTATGTCGATGGAGAATGCGTTTGGCACTCACCTGACTCATGCCACTTCCTAGTGCGATTGCAAGGGAGCTAACGTGCGAATCAACTGGAACAGCAGCAAGAACATTAATTTCCAAACTACCAATTTTACGTAACTAGTTGAAGAGGCTGATAAATAACTGTCAAGACGACGTCCATTGGGATACCTTCCGCTTACACTGTTTAAGCACGAACTGCATTTTTCCTCCACTCTCCTTACACCATGAGAATGTCGAGTTTTTCTGCATTGGTAAATCCCATCGTCAACTCACGACCTACAGCTTGAACTGTCACACACTGACTAGCAAGTGGCAATGCACTCAAGGAACACATAAGCTCACTGTAAGCAAACATAACAGCATCATACCTGACAAGTACCTAAGATGAATGGCACAAACAAGTGTCGGTATGGGAACTTTTTAAAACACAGTATCTCGTAAACGACTCACATTAGAATCCCGCAACAAACAGTGACATTCTCACTTACCCTATTTTTAGTTTTAGGGACCGCTGACCTCAGTAGTTTGGTTCCTTAGGAATTCACGCACACACTTACTTTTAGTTTGTTAACGTCAGTAGGAATTGTTCCATTTAAAAAGCGTATCATTGCACAAAAATACACATTCCAAATATTATTGTAGTCTGTTTATTGGATAACAATACGAATCCCTCACTACCAGTCCATTCTGTGCAAAACAAACAACAGTAGCACTTCCCATTTCCGCAATATTTGCGGTACGGTGAAAGTTTTATGTGATTCACCTTGTATGCAGTGCCTAACAATAAAATGAAGCACCCAGAAGACATGGGCAGCTGTGAATGTAGCGCCTTACATGTAGACACCATAGTAGCATGATCTTGCCCCGTACTACAGACAGCCATATTAACAGCTACACAAGGAGTCACTTTCATCGTGTGCATAGAAACGCGCGTGCCATTTCAGAACGTTATTTGTTTTTATAGGCCACGTTCTCAGAACTTTCAAGTACCTCTGGGAAATGTAACTTCACTTGGTGTAAACCATATAGTGCAGTTTTGTAAGTTTAGCTTAGTATTGTTAGATAGTCAGATGCGTTCCATGTTTGTGTTTCAATTGAGTAAATTAACGTGTTAATTTAAAACTTGTTTCTGTTGACTCCTTCAGCTAATCACATTTTCAGTGTTGCACTGTTCTGCACTTAAGGATCCACAGCTAGGACCATGACTTTTCGTTACATTAGATTTATCGTTTTCCATGGAGCCCTTGGAGAGGAGTCTCTGGGATATGGAATGAACTCAAAGTTGTTTTTTTTTCTCAGATACATGGCTATTGTACAATTCTAGTGCAGACAGAGTTATGAGCTATAATCCTTGTGAAGATATTCAGCGATGGAGTAGAAGGAGTTGGCCAACAGAAAGTTCTTTAATTCACTCTGAAACCGATCTTTACCACTTACAAGACCTGTGATATGCTCTGGTAAGTTATTGAATATATGAGTACCCATGTATTTGACTCCTTTTTGTACTAATGTTAAGCTTTTATTGTCCTTATACAGATTGTTTTTGATTCTGGTATTATAGTCATGTTTTGCACTACTTTTTGTAAAAAGAGACATGTTGGAAATGACAAAGGACTTCAATGAGCATATGTACTGAGAAGTAGTAGTTAGAATACCAAGTTTCTTAAAGAGGTCTCTCCATGATGATCTAGGACTGACACCAGATATAATTGTAATGAGTCGTTTCTGAATTTTGAAAATATTCTCTTTGTGCGAAGAGTTTCCCCAAAAGATAATTCCATAACTCATTAGTGAATGGAAGTAGTCAGAATAAACTTCTTCATTTTTAAATCACCTGTTTCTGCTATCATGCATACTGCAAATGTAGCTAAACTTAGGCGTTTTAGTAAGTCTGGAGTGTGAGTTTTCCAATTTAGATTGTGGTCAATTAGTATCCCTAAAAGTTTGATGCTGTCTTCAGCTTTAATTTCATTGTTTGAATACATTATACTTGTAGTGGCAGGTATTCTTTGTGAGGTACTAAACTGTATGCACTGCATCTTGTCAAAATCCATTTGCTGTGAACTACCAAGTCTGGAGTGTAAGTTTTCCAATTTAGATTGTGGTCAATTAGTAGCCCTAAAAATTTGATGCTGTTTTCAGCTTTAATTTCATTGTTTGAATACATTATACTTGTAGTGGCAGGTATTCTTTGTGAGGTACTAAACTGTATGCACTGCATCTTGTCAAAATCCATTTGCTGTGAACTACCAAGTCTGGAGTGTAAGTTTTCCAATTTAGATTGTGGTCAATTAGTAGCCCTAAAAAGTTTTAGCCAGATTACATAATATTCCAAGTGGTAATAACTTTTGATTTATTGATTCTAATATATCATCTGTAAAAGTGAATATAGTTTGATCAGTTGACAACCCTTTCCGAAATCCAAACTGATTGTGAATAAGAATATTTTGCAGTACTAAGTGTTTATAAAGTCTATTGTACATAACCCTTTCAAACACTTTTGAAAATATTGCCAATAATGGAATGTGACAGAAGTTTTCCACTGATGATTTGTCTCCTTTTTTGTGTAATGTTTTGTCAACAGCATATTTAAGACTATCTGGAAAAGTACCACTGTGGAGGGATTCATTACGTAAGGAACTCAGTATGTCACAAAGTTCTGAGGAGCAACATTTACTTATGGTAGTGCTGATTTCATCATAACCACTGGAACATTTGATTTTAAGAGAGCCGATAATATAAGAAATCTCTTTTGGTGGGGTAGGCTGTAGTAAATTTTGTCGAACTTCTGCGGAAATGCATTTTTAAAATATTTTAAGCTGTCTTCTGAGGAACAATGCAAACCTAAGTTGTCTGCTACTGTCTGTATTTTTCTTGAAAATAAATGCATTTTGAGGTTCTGATTACTTTGTTTAGAATTTTACAATATAATTTGTAATTTAGCTCTGTAGTCATCGTTTCCCTTGATGTTAAGTACAGTCTTCTTTTTGTTTTGCAAGATACTTTTATTTCATTTGCAATCCAAGGTTTTGAAGCAGTTAATCTGTTTGCTTTGGTTACAGCAGCAGTTTTCAATGTGACCTATGACCATATTAGAGAAACAGTTATATTCTTCATTTATCCCAGGTGAATTATATACGTCTTTCCCGGCTGTATTCCTCAAACAGTTTTTTATACCTCCAATTCCGGTTAATTTATTATTTGTATAGTTTTCCACTTCCTGTTATTAGTTAAATCAGACCCCACTATATTAAATGTAAGCAACTGAGCATCATGATCTGAAAGGCCATTAAATATTGCAATTATACTATGATTTGCTAGTGCAGTAGCATCGATGAAAATGTTATCAATAGCAGTGCTGCTGGTACCCATAACCCTAGTTGGAAACTGTACTAATGAAATGAGATTATAAGAAGTGGTAAGAGACTCTAGTATGGATCTTGAGTGACTATCCTCCGGAAAATTTAAAATCTCCACTTAGTATGAATTCATTAGTTTTAGAAGTTAGGAAATTTAATACTGCAGCCCCCCTTAAGTGCACCGGTTAACAAACTGTAACACAATGGCACAATGTAGATTTGGCGCAGTGAACGTCAACATGCATTCGACAAATTATAACAAAGTATGCTGGACACTAAATGTCTCACGACATTTGACCGAAATAAAATATTAACGATTGGCGTTGTTTTGACACATAGACAACAAGGTTTTGAATGGCCGGCAGTGTTCACATAAAATCCCTGACACTCAGACTGAGAAGGAAACTCATGAAATTTATCTCTGCTGTTGAAAAATTTCGCTACAAACCACAAAATTTTCGTGGCTATATTTGGACCAAATAAGCAGCTTGACGATTGCAGTGTTCAGCACTACTTTTATCGAAGTACGCCTATGAAATAAATGTCAGGTCCATAGATGAAAATGCGAACAGTGATTTACTACCACGATTGCCTATACACCAAGATAATAATTTTGATTATTCTGCTCACGTATGTTTTGCATCAGATTTAATCAGTCAAGACATTTGGATAATTTACCTTAGAATTCTAATTTTAATGCAAACTTCTGCCAAAGTATCCAGTATTACCAAAGATTAGCTGAGAAACCCGTTGTTGCCCAGGTCAAAATATATGGCATGAGTACCATTTTGTATATGAGATGCATGCAGAGGTATATCTCGTCAAGGATATTATGTACGTAGTTACGTGTTAGTTAGGCAGTCTGGTGCGTGGCAGTGTGCAACGTTGGTGGGCTAATATCTGTGAAACATGGAGCAATAAATACTCTTAGGCAAAGCTAAATAATATATGACTTACGAACTTTACTGTATATGTGAAAACGTTTCTATTGTTTCACTGTATTGTACCCTTCGATTATTGATTTATTAGTTACAAGTTTTTTTATCTTTGAATATATCAGGATGTTTTCCTTTGTCTCTCTCTTGATCGTCGGCGAAGAGCGATTGACGACAGAGCGCTGAGAGATTAAAAACTTGTCTGTTTGGTGTTACAAGTGGTTATTAACGTCTGAATGAGGAAACCGCACAAACGTTTGTTATGTCGGACGAAGGAAACAATAAACGCATTTTCACATGTACGGTAAAGTAGGGGTAACTCTCGTTTCACAACAGTTCCCGCAAACTTGACGTCATTTTGACGTCACACACAATATCGACGATTGCACGATCGGCTATTGACTTCCGTTAGCATTAGATACGGGCCTGTCTCAAGATTTCATGCGCGCATACGGGAGATTTACAAAAACATTCATTCTTGGAACGATCTGTTATAATTATTGCTATAATAAAATGTCAGGTTAAGGCCCATATAATTAGGGGTGCTCTCTTAAGAGTGAGTTATTATCGTCAATAATTTACAAATTAATAACTGAACACACTTGTTTTCCAATTTTCAGTATGCTGTTTCACTGTAACGGAGTATTGAAAATTTATCACAAACAATCCGCCATTATCATTAAATGTCATTTAATAACGCACCGACGATACAAGCCTTCAAGACAGAATATGACAACCAGGAACGGAGCTAAACATAGCATGGCTAAGTGCTACCGCAATGGAGAACGTCGTGGTTTTTGGAGTCAAAAGTTGTTGTTTCGCATCCCATTATCTGCAATTTTAGTTTTTCAAAAAAATGGTTCAAATGGCTCTGAGCACTATGGGACTTCTGTGGTCATCAGTCCCATAGAACATAGAACTACTTAAACCTAACTAACCTAAAGACATCACACACATCCATGCCCGAGGCAGGATTCGAACCTGCGACCGTAGCGGTCACGCGGTTCCAGACTGAAGCGCCTAGAACCGCACGGCCACACCGGCCAGCTTAGTTTTTTAAGTTAGCGTTGTTAACACGTTCTGTCACTTTCTTATCAAGTATGTTCTGCAATACTGGAGGTTATTTACATTCCATGTGACCTGAGAAGCAAGGATGAAATAAATATTTAGCAATGTCCGAGGATGTGGTTAGGCAGCAACCTAAGAGAACAGCATAAATTGTTGCGACTGAAACGAACAACAATAAAATTCATATTCTTCCTTCTCACAAATATTTGGCTCTTTATTTCAGAATACGTGCCGCCTTTCGAGTGTGGTTAGACAGGAACCTGAGAGGACAGTTTAAACTGCAGCGAGTGAAACGAGGAGAATTAACATTCGAATTCTTCCTTGCCACCGATATTTCACTGTTTGTTTACGAATATGTGGCGTTTTCCGAGGGCGTGATTACGCAGGAACCTAAGAGCACAGCTTCAACTGCTGCGCCTAAAACGAGCTGCAATAAAATTTGTATTTTTTCTTCTCACAAATATTTGTCTCTTATTTCCGAATATATAGCGACTTCATAGTGTGTGGATGGGCAGAAGCCTAGAGGAGTGCTTAAATTGCTGCGAGTGAGAGGAGGTGCAATGATATTCGTATTCTTCCTTGTCACGAAGTCGATAACTGATCTTACGGTCGTCGATATTGCGCGTGGCGTCAAAATGACGTCACCTTTGCGGAAATTGTTGTGAAACGAGCATATCCGTAAAGTTCGTAATTCACTGAATGAGAGCGTTTCCTAAGAATATTTGTTGGTCCGTATTTCGGGCATTTTTGCTCGCTTCACTCATCTATTGCCACGTGCCGCTACCAAACTCCCTTACTGAAGCATGAAACCAGGTTAGGTTAGGTTAGGTTAGGTTGTCTACCACCATAACATCGATTAGGAGGCGGGGAGGGCGGGGGGGGGGGGTGGCATTGGTGGTCAAGGAGAAAAGTCTGTCAGCATGTTCATACACAAGCCTTTTGTATACAGAAGACGCATACAGATTAAACAAAGCACTCAGTCAGAGTGGCCTATAGAAACAAATTTGATTAACAAACTGAAAATTAAATCATACTGGCACATGAGACATATTTTCATTGTATGCAAAAGTACCATTCTCATACACTAAAATTCAGAAAAGACACAAATGTTTATTCCCAAGGTGCCTAAACCCGAAACGTTTGAATGCTACTCCAGTGCCACTGTGGCATCGTACGTACCAAATGCATTTCCAGGGTCATTGCTCCTGGAAAAATATGGATAAACATTGAAGCGATGCTGGCTAATGCCACTTATGCCAGTGGTTCCTTCCCTTTCGTGGACCATTACTCCTGTGTGCAACCAGACATTGGATAGTATTAGTATTCCCGCGCAACACCTGCCTCCTATTGCCCCCCCCCCCCCTCCCCTCCCCACATATCACCCACCTAACCAAATTGTACAATGGAAGGCTTTTATTGGAACAATCTTATTTTTACAATGATGAAACATAAATTATATTTAGTTTGTGTGTGTGTGTGTGTGTGTGTGTGTTTACAAGAATGAATGATGAAGGAATTCATGGTGCATCGCGCTACATACAATCCCTTCTCAGATAAGAAAGCTAACTATCCACAACGAGGGTAAACACTTATTACAAAACATACTTATCCTTTATTGTTCCTCTCTATTGCGGCACTTGCTTGACCTGCAAACTGCAACCATATTTAAAATGAAACAAGTTCAATTGTGTGCACTGTACTGATTGTTTATAAATCACTTGATTGCTGCGTCCCTTACACCTGAACTGGCAAAAATTGGACGACTTCAGACGTTAAAGCTTTGTGTTGAACCACTCTAATAATAATAACAATAACACAGTCTACAACACCATAGTAGTACTTATGTAGTTACTGATGTGTTGTGCAATCAATTAATTCATTTATCTGTTTCGAAGCCAGGAATGAAACAATTTCTGGACTACTGCAGGTACTTTCTACAGCTTGGAGAAGACGTTTCTGTGAGATATTTAGCATTTGTTACGTATATGTATCATCAGCGATGCAAATGGCATTTCACACTTCAAAACTGCAACATTTCATCCTGAAGTCAACGGACCTGCTGAACGATTTGTACAGACATCCAAGTTCCACGTGACGGAGTTCGCTCAGCAGTGCACTATAGTCCAACTCACGGACGGTTCACGCATAGTCAAATGGTTCAAATGGCTCTGAGCACTATGGGACTCAACTGCTGAGGTCATTAGTCCCCTAGAACTTAGAACTAGTTAAACCTAACTAACCTAAGGACATCACAAACATCCATGCCCGAGGCAGGATGCGAACCTGCGACCGTAGCGGTCTTGCGGTTCCAGACTGCAGCGCCTTTAACCGCACGGCCACTTCGGCCGGCCCACGCATAGTCATGGGAAAGGACTGGAGTATTGCCAGTTAAAGGCGGCAGTTGCGGAACGCGTATAAGCATACTTTTCGCTAAAAGAAACCGTGCACCCTGCAAATTACGTCTCGCACTTCCTTATGTAAAATTTGTCGCTTACCACCACAATCGGCTATTACAACTCACAACGAATTCATTAAATTAATTAATTAATTAAATTAATTCATTAAATAACTCGCTACGATCATGTTTAATGCTCGTATATGCTACGACGATCACACCAGAGCGCTCAGAACACTACAGAACTCTTATTGGCTGGCGGAGAATGCGTGACGTATGTGCGTAGAACAATTCTAAACTCGACCGCCATCGTTCGTGATTACAGCTATAAGAATAATTCATTGCTAATATTTCTTTGTCAGTATAGAGCCATTCCACATGATACAACATATCCAACTGAAAAAATGGACGTGAGATTACACTGTAGTTTAATGGCAATTTTAAAGCCACTCAGTGCAACCACAGCCCGAACTTTGACGAAAGTCGAAGCAATATTCTTTTAACTTACATGATCCGTTACTCATTATAGTCAGTAAATATGGAAATAAATCTTGGGTACAAGGCAAATGCATATCATAGCTCTGGAATATTACGTATAAAGTCAACACTCCTAAAGTGTTACATTTCAACACAGCAATCAAATGAGGCAACAATGTACATATAGGAAAAACTCCTAGGCTGTTTTCTTTTCCCAGGCTCGCTCGACTTCAATGCAGCCGGCAATCTTGGGAACCTACCTACACAGCCGGCAGCCATCCCTGAGTTTGCCCCCGGCACGAGGTCCTCCTGCAGCAAAACAACTACGCCCAAATGGAGAGTGGACCTCACGCCGCAAGACTGTAGAGATTAATGTCACGAGTGCCAGACCGACCGCCCCCTCACCAAGCTTCTTGACGTGGTTTTCTCTGGTGCCATGGGAAAATCGCACAGGAAGCAGTACAGGTTATTTCAAAAAGAATGCCGGGATTTTGAACAGGTGCCACAGAAGATAATGAAACGATTTAAAAGTCAAACTGAAGAGAAAAAAAGTAAAGCTTTTCTTAATACCTCAGTAAGTTACGACTGTGCTGTGCTGTGCTGTCATCAAAACAATACTCGATTTAATGCCTTGTGTTTTGTAGCATATCCGTTGTTACAGTCGTGATGGCTGTCGAAATTCACTCCCACAGATACCTCAAGTTCCGAATTTTTCCTGAACTGACAATGTTCTTTTCGCAGTCCCTGAAGAAGAAGTGAAAGAGGTAAGACGACACGTTCTGCTAGGCAAAGGAGTAGCCGCATCCCCACCTATCCAACCATTTGAAGATCTACAATTCAATTTGTAGCACACTTTGAGATGGTGATGAATCGGGGTGTCATCTTGAACGCAAATGACCACAATGACTAATTTGTTGTTCACCTTATTGCGATTTGAGGAAACACAAACAGTTGAAGTATGTTCAGATGAATTATGACTGAAATTGTTCTTTCGGCGAAAGAGAAAGGGCCTGTAACTTTATCACAAAGTAACGCACAACACACGGTGTGTTCAAAATCCTGCAATTCTTTTTGGAACACCATGGAACATACAGCTACTGAGACAAGCTTCATCAGCTCCACCCGTCCTCCCCCTTCTCGCTCCGCCCACGGGAGGGATGCTGCGTATGCCATCACTCACCGTACACAGCAGGGCTGTTAATAAAATACTGTTATATCGATACTTCGCCAGTAAATACCGATACATAACGGCGATATTTCTCCACGCGCTATATATAGACATCTAAATGGCAATATCGAGTGCGGATGTTATCGTATTGACCAACTAGGATCACGTTAACAACTTCAGTTCCTCTACTTCCTTTGTTGATGTTTCCTTTTTTTCCAGTATTCTCTCATTTTCTCCCCATGAAGTCTCTTCCTTTCTTCTGTCCATGTTGTTCCCGATTTTTTATTTCTTCTGCTTTGAAAGCCTTCCAAATTTAGTACTTTGTTTTTTAAAACGATTTCTTTCTGCTATTTCTGATTATTTGATGTTGTTTCTTTCAAGATCTTTTCTTACTTCTGTAGTCCATACTATTGTCGATTTCTTCTTCCAGAATATATAGGAGTATTTGTTTTGATAGTCTATTTCCATCCATTCGGTAGAGATGTCCAAAAAAGGTTAATCTTCGTTTGGCCATTACTTCAGATATTTTCCCTATATTTTTGTAGATCTCCTCATTAATTCTTATTTTCCAACCATCTGCAATTTTCATTGCACCCATTATTTTATTTTATTTTATTTATTTTTTTGCAATTTTCGGTAAATATTTGAAACTGCTCTTTTGAAATTGTGATAGAACATGACATTACTTTCTCTGGGTGAAGGAGTCTTGCTACTTTTTGAGTTTTCATCACGTCCAGTCTTTCTCTTTGACAGTGTGAAGCAAGTATAGGTGGCTCAAAAGAAGAAATTCGATTGCAGTGAGGGGTGGCGGTGTGAATGGAATAACTAGATTTCCGATGTGAAGAAATATCACACCAGTTACGTTAAAAACAGTCTTTAACGCGACTAGTTTGCTATTTCTTCACGTCATCGTTCTTCGAAAACAGATGCTGAAAATGATGAATGAAAATGCAATTGACGGAAATACTGACGTCGGCGCTCGACGCTACCAACAGAAACTACAACATTTAACTTCAAATGGTTCAAATGGCTCTGAGCACTATGGGACTTAACTACTGAGGTCATCATTCCCCTAGAACTTAGAACTACTTAAACCTAACTAACCTATGGTCATCACACACATCCATGCCCGAGGCAGGATTCGAACCTGTGACCGTAGTGGTCTCGCAGTTCCAGACTGTAGCGCCTAGAACCGCTCCAGCCGGCCGTTTAACCTCACCTCGCAATTTTGACACTACAACTGCTAGGTCGCTGGCGTTTGCAGGAATAAAAAAACAGGTAAGTTGATATGAATTGTTCAAGACAAATGCGATATGTGATGAAACCGAACGACCAACCCATCAGACACCTTTTATTGTGCCACTAACAGGCAGTTATCGTTGTTAGCAAAGTGGTTATCGCCAAGCGTGAACATGCGTCGTTTTCCTTTATGTTCTTGCGCTAAGGGGAAAAGCAGGCTACGAGCTTGTTGATGCACAAAAGTCTAATAGCAAATCAATACTTAAATACACTCCTGGAAATGGAAAAAAGAACACATTGACACCGGTGTGTCAGACCCACCATACTTGCTCCGGACACTGCGAGAGGGCTGTACAAGCAATGATCACACGCACGGCACAGCGGACACACCAGGAACCACGGTGTTGGCCGTCGAATGGCGCTAGCTGCGCAGCATTTGTGCACCGCCGCCGTCAGTGTCAGCCAGTTTGCCGTGGCCTACGGAGCTCCATCGCAGTCTTTAACACTGGTAGCATGCCGCGACAGCGTGGACGTGAACCGTATGTGCAGTTGACGGACTTTGAGCGAGGGCGTATAGTGCGCATGCGGGAGGCCGGGTGGACGTACCGCCGAATTGCTCAACACGTGGGGCGTGAGGTCTCCACAGTACATCGATGTTGTCGCCAGTGGTCGGCGGAAGGTGCACGTGCCCGTCGACCTGGGACCGGACCGCAGCGACGCACGGATGCACGCCAAGACCGTAGGATCCTACGCAGTGCCGTAGGGGACCGCACCGCCACTTCCCAGCAAATTAGGGACACTGTTGCTCCTGGGGTATCGGCGAGGACCATTTGCAACCGTCTCCATGAAGCTGGGCTACGGTCCCGCACACCGTTAGGCCGTCTTCCGCTCACGCCCCAACATCGTGCAGCCCGCCTCCAGTGGTGTCGCGACAGGCGTGAATGGAGGGACGAATGGAGACGTGTCGTCTTCAGCGATGAGAGTCGCTTCTGCCTTGGTGCCAATGATGGTCGTATGCGTGTTTGGCGCCGTGCAGGTGAGCGCCACAATCAGGACTGCATACGACCGAGGCACACAGGGCCAACACCCGGCATCATGGTGTGGGGAGCGATCTCCTACACTGGCCGTACACCACTGGTGATCGTCGAGGGGACACTGAATAGTGCACGGTACATCCAAACCGTCATCGAACCCATCGTTCTACCATTCCTAGACCGGCAAGGGAACTTGCTGTTCCAACAGGACAATGCACGTCCGCATGTATCCCGTGCCACCCAACGTGCTCTAGAAGGTGTAAGTCAACTACCCTGGCCAGCAAGATCTCCGGATCTGTCTCCCATTGAGCATGTTTGGGACTGGATGAAGCGTCGTCTCACGCGGTCTGCACGTCCAGCACGAACGCTGGTCCAACTGAGGCGCCAGGTGGAAATGGCATGGCAAGCCGTTCCACAGGACTACATCCAGCATCTCTACGATCGTCTCCATGGGAGAATAGCAGCCTGCATTGCTGCGAAAGGTGGGTATACACTGTACTAGTGCCGACATTGTGCATGCTCTGTTGCCTGTGTCTATGTGCCTGTGGTTCTGTCAGTGTGATCATGTGATGTATCTGACCCCAGGAATGTGTCAATAAAGTTTCCCCTTCCTGGGACAATGAATTCACGGTGTTCTTATTTCAATTTCCAGGAGTGTATATAGTTCTAAAAGTGGCACTATTTTTATAATGTGGAGCCGATATTTTTAAGGGCCGGTACGTCGATATTTTTCCGTCGGTTTATCGGTCCTTTGCTCGATATATCGAGCGACGATAGCGTTAGTTTTCAAATATCGATATATAGGATTCGCGATATTTTAAGAAATATCAACAGAGCGACGCCACCGGCCAGGTAGTCTCCAGTTGTAACACCATATCCTGTACGTCGCAACATAGATGTCGCTGACAAACAGGAACCAATTTATACCTCCTCCATAAGACTTACAGAAAGTGCACTCCATCCGTCAGTAGTTAGGTCAGTCGTCGCACAGGTCACTGACACCAGGAACTACATCCTGCATCCGCAAAATACATCGCAGGTAGACATTCTTCCAGCCTTCGTAGATTAATGCAGACGCCACTGTCACAGTTGGTCAGTTCATCGCCGGCAGCAGTTGCGGATGATCAGCTGTTAAAGAGTGATCGTCGGACAGTAAAGGTCTAATGTCAAAGTATTATTCAAACTTGAGCCGGAACTAAATAATTAATTAGAGCAGTCCAGATCTAACTTCTTTAGATTAAATATTTCTCCTTCGCTGTGTTTAGTTATATTCGTGTGTAGGGCTTCAGCTACAGTGCCAGGCACCAATCGTCACTCAAAGCTAGATATTTAAGTGTAACTCATTTTAATAAATGCTTATTACTTGTTTCATTTTGCCTTGTGGCCATATCAGTTGCCAACTTATATACCGCAGCAACTGCTGTTTTCTTGTATTGGGCTCGCTTCCTGCTACCATGAATGTTGTGCGCCACACATGCTTCGGTAAATACAACACGTGTTGCTCCTTTTGGAGACTCATATCCTAAAGTAATTCGCTCAATATTATCTGACTCAATGTAGCTCTGCTCCAGTACCATTATTTTTCATTTATTGATGTTCATTTGCCGCGCGGGATTAGCCGAGCGGTCTTAAAGCGCTGCAGTCATGGACTGCGCGGCTGGTCCCGGCGGAGGTTCGAGTCCTCCCTCGGGCATTGGTGGGTGTGTGTGTTTGTCCTTAGGATAATTTAGGTTAAGTAGTGTGTAAGCTTAGGGACTGATGACCTTAGCACTTAAGTCCCATAAAATTTCACACACATTTGAACATTTCTTTGATGTTCACTTTATAGCCTGTTTGCAAGACACTATCAATCATGCAAGTCCATTACCGTCTCTGACACAAATACAGCGTCGTAGGTAAACTATAAAGTTTTATTTCTTCTCGTTTAACTTTAATTCCTTCTCTAAAATTCTGCTTGTTTGTTGCTTGCTCTGTGGACAAATCGAATAAAATGGTTGATAGGCAATTATTGCCTCCTTTTCCCGTCTTTTGACACAACTGCAAAGTCTGGTTTTTGTACAAGTTTTAGGTAAGCTGTCTTTTTGTATCTAAAGAACGCTGACCTGTGACTCATAGAAAAATCACACGCAGTTATAAGAGTCAGCCGGCCGAAGTGGCCGTGCGGTTAAAGGCGCTGCAGTCTGGAACCGCAAGACCGCTACGGTCGCAGGTTCGAATCCTGCCTCGGGCATGGATGTTCGTGATGTCCTTAGGTTAGTTAGGTTTAACTAGTTCTAAGTTCTAGGGGACTAATGACCTCAGCAGTTGAGTCCCATAGTGCTCAGAGCCATTTGAACCATTTTTATAAGAGTCAAAAGATAGGTAACAGAGTATAAAAGCAGCATCCACGGCATCATATTCACCCAACAAATTACTATCATCCAAAATTTTATCAATGGGAACCAAAATAACAGTATATAAAACTGTAGAAATATCAGTATCACTAGATGGGGCAGAAATATGGAGAACATGTAAGTCTGCAAAAAGAAGGATAAAGCTTTTCGAAAATAAAATCCTGCAAAAGGTATTGGGAAAAATTTGAGAGGGAAGAGAAAGCCAGAATAAAGAACGGGAAGCTCTGGGAGGTGTGCACTGATGTGACAAAAGTCACGGAATCCTCCTAATATCGTGTCCGACGTCCTTTGCCGGCGTAGTGCAGTAACTCGACGTGGTATGGACGCAAGTTGTTGGAAGTCCCTTGTAGAAATATTGAGCCATGCTGCCTCTATAGCCGTTTATAATTGCTAAAGTGTTGCCGGTGCGGGATTCTGTGCACAAACTGACCTCTAGATTGAGTCTCATAAATGCTCGGTTGGATTTATGCCAGGTGATCTGGGTGGCCAAATCATAGTCCCCAATTGTCCAGAATGTTCTTCAAACCAATAGCAAACAATTGTGGCTCAGTGACATGGCGCATTTTCGTCCGCACAAATTCCATCGTTGTTTGGGAACATGAAGGCATGAATGGCTGAAAATTGCCTCAACCAAACATACCCAGGACCCAGTCCATCCCATGTAAACCACACCACACCATTATGGAGCCACCAGCAGCATTCACAATGTCTTGTTGACTACTAGGGTTCTTGGCTTCGTGGGGTCTACACCACACTCGAACCCTACCATCAGCTTTTACCAACTGAAATCGGGACTCGTCTGACCAGGGCATGTTTTCCAGCCGTCTAGTGTCCAACCGATATGGTCACGAGGCCAGGAGAGGCGCTGCAGGCGATGTCGTGCTGTTAGCAAGGCACTCGCGTTGGTCATCTGCTGCCATAGCCCATTAACGCCAGATTTGCCACATTGTCCGAACGGATAAGTTCGTCGTACATCCCATATTGATTTCTGCGGCTATTTCCATCAGTGTTGCTTGTCTGTTAGCACTGACAATTCTACGTAAATGCCGTTGCTTTGTGTCGTTGAACCTTCGCCGTCGGCCACTACGTTGTCAGTGGTGAGGGGTAATGTCTAAAATTTAGTACTCTCGGCAAATTCTTGACACTGTGGATCTCGTAATAGTCAATTCCCCAATGATTTCCAAAATGGAATGTCCAATACGTCTGTCTCCAACAACCATTCCGCTTCCAAAGTGTGTTAATTCCCGTCGTGAGATCATAATCGCGTCGAAAACCGTTTTAACATGAATCACCTGAGTACAAGTGACAGTTCCTTCAATGCACTGCCCTTTTATACCTTGTGAACACGGTACTACCGCCATCTGTACACGTGCATATCGTTAACCGATGAATTTTGTCACCGCAGTGTGAAAATATAATGAACCAGGTACTGTTGTGGAAGCCAAGAAAAGGATTCTTAGGTGGGCCAGGCACTTCTATAGAAGAGAGGAGGGACCAGGCTTAAGAAAAGTGTCAGAGAAGAAACCCGAATGGTACTGACCTTTGGTGAACCGAAAATAAGATGGCCATGGGCAGAAGGGAAGAAGATGCCAAGGACAGAACTCTGTGGAAAACGCTGAAGAGCCGACAGCTGTTTGTGGGACTGAGATAAACCTTTGCTTCCTTTATTTTATCGCTGTTAGCTTCAGAATCTCAAGCAGCTATTTGTGTAGATACATGCAACTCACCTGTAAGCTACGCCTGCCTTAATTCTCATAAAATTACGCAGTATTCAACAATGCGTCTTTCGTAATTCAATATGCGTCCTTCATTCATTCTGTTCCCTTTGTCATCCATCGAACTTTCATTTGAAACTTCACATTTTTACACGTACCTACATGCTTCCCTGATACAATCTTTAGTTACTTTTTGAATGCTTCCCAGTTATGTTTTTGTTCTGTTACTTTTAATTTATTGATCACATTGCGCTAGAAATTAAAACTGTATCCGCCAAACCATGCTATATTTCGACATGTGTTTTTTCCCAAGCAAGATTTAATCTGTTCGTACATTTTTCCTAATATTATTGTGTTGTAAGCAGGAGTATCACATTATAGGGAAAAAGTACGAATTGACTTATTCTTTCAACCGTGCCCGAGGCATGTTAGCGAAATGAAGAGGAGTAGTGATGAAATATTAATTATTACCTCGATAATATTGATTTATATAATCAATTTTTTATTTGTTTGCAGGCCTACACCTGCTGTTTGTGCAAACATTTATTTTTTGAAGTTAATAATTAAGCCTTCAGGACTGCCTGTAATAAGTTGATTGATGCTACCTACAAATAGGAAAGGTCCAATAAAGCTCGAGTCTAATTTCTTGGCAAAGTTTTACCGCCAATAATCCATACATATTATAAACATGGATGTGTGTGCTATTCCACATTTCACCATTCCACAAATTCAGCCAAACTGGGTACATTGGCCCTTACTGTCAGGCAACAATCTCTACAAGAGTAAGAGCCACCTGCCTGTAATAGTTTCGGGGATATGACGTCATAAACAATGATTTATTACTTCTATGATACAAACTCTATTCGTAATTCGCAGACAGTATCCGTATACAGAACTGGATGCACCAGCAAAAGTATGTCATGGTACCACACATAGTTCAAGAGATATGACGTCATAAATATTGAGATACGTGAAAAACTGCCACATCATGTATGGTGTTTAAATTTGTTACTTCTTTGCTACGTACTAACCATATTCGCAAAATATTTCGCACACAATATCCACATATGCCGCTAAATGTACCTTATTGTCATTGTACGACACATAATTCAAGAGATAAGACATCATTAACACTGAGATGTGTGAACAAATTCTAGAATATGCATGAAGTTTTAATACATTTATTCTTTACGACTATGACACACATACAGTCGAGTCAGTGCAAGGAAATCCCTGACACATGGTAGCGCTTTTGACAGCTTTCAACTGCGAAGCGCAAACGGCTGCAGGCGAAAACGATGTGCACATGGAGGTAAAAGTAAGGGGTTGTCATGACGTAAAAAACTTGAAGTCAACCAGCGCCATCTTAGTTGCCCCGAAACATTACCATCCAGTGTTTAGATCGTTTCGAGTCGTTAAAGCTGTTTCAACAAAAATATCACCTTGCGTTGTTTACAGGTGATTTATTGATTCTGATCGTAGTCTAAAGTGTAAACGAATTACATTTCATCAGGTCCTTTGTTGAAAATTGTTTCGTCATATGTATAAATACAAATTACCCAGAAGAAATCAAATGAATACTAAAAACGTAAAATGATAGCTGCATGCGGTAATATCCTTCATTGGTTGAACTATTTGGATGTGGAAGATTCTTCGGGTAATCCATACAGACTTCTTTCTTAATCGCAGATTTTCTCGGCTTCAAACGTTCAGAATGTATAATATCGTAAAACTTCTTCTGCTTTCCTCTTATGTAGGTCCTAGTTCATTTTAAGTCATTGGATGTTGGTTTTGCTCATTCAGAGTTTGTATCTGAGTTGCATATTTCTCGTTGTTTATCAGCAAATCAAGTTGAGAACAGTCAGGTCCAAATCTGGCACACACTGAACAAGTATCAATTCTGGAGTACCCAAAATTTGTGTTATGATTAGTCATAAAAATCATTCGATATTGTTCGTATGACATAGGGCTTAGAGGATTTTTCCCTATATATGTGTAACAGCTTTAACTTTCAAATATTAAGTTCATTTGGTAAATCTAACCGTTTGATGTCATGAATGCTACACTATCCGCGGTCTCTCGATGACTGTACATGTTGATTCACTTTAGGTACGGTTTCTCCTGTATGTTTGGTCTAGTGTTATGTTTACCTCTGAGCTCCTCACGTGCTTTTCCTGTGGTAGAAAATGCCTTTTCAAGAGTAATAGAAAGTCTCTTGGCGGTGTAAGGCAATGCCAATAATGCTGGTTGTCATACCTGAAAATCCTGTATTCTTCCATCTCTGTAAAATATGTACCTTACAGATATAGGAAAAATCATGACGTACGGCTTCATCTGGGCTTTTCTTTAGCCTTTTCCACTACACAGGATTTACAAGATGAGTACAGTCAGGTGAGTTTTGTGTATCATAGGAAGTCATTTGATTGATTTCCTTCATTAATCTACTCCTTTCTATAAATGGAATATTCTGAGAACACCTCAGTCGTAAGCACCTACATTGACACCTGCAACGTGACTCGCGGCCTCTAATCTTTTTGAAGAATCAGAAATACGCTTAACCATTCTTCATTTTATTTGGTCCTCGTATACTGCACATAACTGGAATGTTCGCCTTCATTCTCCGACATTCCGGATTCCTTTATTCCACTAAAGAAATAATTTAATGCATGATGTCGATAACAGTAAGGCGGGTCCTCCTGCTTACCTTACCGAGAAAATCTCCTTTTCCAGCGTACTTTAGATACACAATGTGGCGCAATTTCGTATCGATTTTTGCTTTATTGCTAAACAATGTAACAATTCGAACATCGTTCGCAATGTGTGAGTGAGTGGCACGTGTTATTGGAAAACCAGTAACATGAAGCTACAGCGTTATGAGACGAAACATAAAAGGAGAAGAAAATAGCTGCAAACAGAATATGGATCTTGATCATTCATGATTGTATCTGACAAGAACATTATACCAAATCTGATCACCTGTATGATGAACCTGTGTTTCCCATCATCCTTATACATTGTAATGTCTAGAAAATTTACCATTTTATATTCTCCTTCTCAAAATTGAAGTGTATACTCTCGTGCAAGTTGGTAAAATGCCAGAGAACTTTATCAAATATGTCGTCTTCGTCATGGTATAAGATAATGGTGTCTTCTACGTATCTAAAGGACCGGGTGATCAAAAAGTCAGTATAAATTTGAAAACTGAATAAATCACGGAATAATGTAGTTAGAGAGGTACAAATTGACGCACATGCTTGGAATGACATGGGATTTTATTAGAACCAAAAAAATACAAAAGTTCAAAAAATGTCCGACAGATTGCGCTTCATCTGATCAGAATAGCAATGATTAGCATAACAAAGTAAGACAAAGCAAAGATGATGTTCTTTACAGGAAATGCTCAATATGTCCACCATCATTCCTCAACAATAGCTGTAGTTGAGGAATAATGTTGTGAACAGCACTGTAAAGCATGTCCGGAGTTATGGTGAGGCATTGGCGTCGGATGTTGTCTCTCAGCATTCCTAGAGATGTCGGTCGATCATGATACACTTGCGACTTCAGGTAACCCCAAAGCCAATAATCGCACGGACTGAGGTCTGTGGACCTGGGAGGCCAAGCATGACGATAGTGGCGGCTGAGCTCACGATCATCACCAAACGACGCGCGCAAGAGATCTTTCATGCGTCTAGCAATATGGGATGGAGCACCATCCCGCATAAACATCGTACGTTCCAGCAGGTGTTTATCAGCCAGCCTGGGAATGATGCAATTCTGTAACATATCGGCGTACCTCTCACCCGTCACGGTAGCAGTCACTGACGTTTTGCTGTCCAGCGCCATCTGTCGAACATTTTGTGAACTTTGAGTTTTTTTTTTGCTTCTAATAAAACCCCATGTGATTCCAAGCATGTGTGTCAATTTTTATCTCTCTATCTACATTATTCCTTGGTTTATTAAGTTTTCAAATTTATACTGACTTTTTGATCACCCGGTATAACGCACTGTCGAGGATGGCTTGGTGTGTGCTGTGGTTCTCTGCTGGAGGAGGATGAGGTGCGCATCGGAGGAAGGTTCGATCTTCTTTATTGCAGCTTGTTAACAATCGTTGACTTGGAACTGCAAATAACGACTGTGGACAATGTAAATATCATGGCTTCTGACTGTGCACCCCTGCCGCCGCTGCTGCAGCTGCGACGCCGGAGTCTGTCCCACTGGGGTTGCTGTGACGTCAGGTTGCGTCACGCTCCAGTGACCATAGTGCAGGCGTCTTCTGTTGATACGCTGGAGAGGACAGGGATGACTGGGCCCTAACGTTGTACTCCCATGACGTAGTCAGTTTGTACATTGTGTACTTATGGCAGCACTTTGCGTCATAGACAAATAATATAGTTAGGCTCCTAAAATTATTTTATGTTTCCTTTCCAGAGGTGAACCAGTAGACACTAAAATTCGGAATGCCTGAAACAATAAAAACTGACCGAGAAATAAATCTTATGTCAGATTTAATGAAGCAGTTATGGCACGTTAAGTAACTTTGGACCAGTGGTTTTTATGCATAGCCAAATGATCGAACGGAGAGGGTCCGTCATACGACTGTAAAAATGCTAAGCGACTACATTAACTCTCATCACAATGACTGTGACTCTAGTTCCATGCGTCACAGGGGCATATAATTCGAAAATCAGAGATATCACAGGGCTATCCTCTTACGAAACAGTTTTTGGTCACACGATGCCTTCGTCTTTTGAGGTTAAGTTTCGGAAGCGGAGAATTTCTCTAAAAGTTTAAAAACTTTGGCCACGGATGGAAAAGATAAACATAAAACCTTTGGAAGGGCAAGACAAATCCCATAATTCGAAAGCGGTGTTGCCTAAGTATGACGTAGGCCAATGGGTTGTGATGACCAACTGACATCGAAAGACAAAAGTGTTTATGACACATTAGCAGGGCCTTTGATCTGGCAGAAATGACGTCATCTGTTAAGATCAGATTACAAATGGCCCTACTGTCGTTCGCTTCAGTCGCATTCGTCGTTCTAAGGGAGGATAAGAAAGAATATGAGAAAAAGGGAAAGATGCGAAAGGTTAGAAAAGAAAAGCAATGCAGTTCTGTAGTTACCCTGACACGTCACTAAACACTTACATCATGAGGAAGGATAATAAACTAAGAACAGGATTTGCTTAATCTTTAGGACACTTGGCTCTACCACAGGACGAGAAGAAGCAACTACAGTGCCGAACATCGAGCTCTGGTTGGAAGGGGAAAGGAAGACGAGACGCTTCGTCATAATAAGCCTACAGTCTTGTTTAATAGTGACGTAATCCCTCAAGTTACAGTATGTTCCATAACAGGTGGTGTCTTGTTTAGACGAAAACCGCACGCCATAATGTCAAATCATCAATGATCCTCAAGATTATTTAGGCACTGGAGAACGAAATTCGGTGGTTAGAGGGGACGTTTCCGCGCGGTTCTGGCGCTGCAGTCTGGAACCGCGAGACCGCTACGGTCGCAGGTTCGAATCCTGCCTCGGGCATGGATGTGTGTGATGTCCTTAGGTTAGTTAGGTTTAACTAGTTCTAAGTTCTAGGGGACTAATGACCTCAGCAGTTGAGTCCCATAGTGCTCAGAGCCATTTGAACCATTTGAACCAGGGGACGTTTGGCAAATTACAATGCATGATTAATAACTAGAGAAGGTTCGGTGATAAACAGGGGAGCATCAGCTTTTGCACCACTACAGAGACAGCTGTGCCATACTACGAAATTAGTCCTTCAAAAGTGCAACAAAAAATGAGACTGGCTAGATGCTGGCGGCCGGATCTTGAAAACAGTTAAATGCCATTCCCAGGTCATGTGAGTTTACCTTCTTTTACCCCTAGTTATCTGGAACAGGTTGCCCGAAACAAATAATTACAGAAAAAAAACATCTTTTTGGAAGAGTATGCACCTGCGGCATGTCGTTGCAGAGGCGTTGCAAAGCTGTTTATAATGCAGTCCACTAGCCATCACTGATCGACTTTGCCAGTGGCGTCATTTTGTCCTGGAGGTGGAACGTCACATGTAAGTGTTCTCTTTAATTTTAACCATTACAATGCTATCAATAATTAGTGTGCATCTACATCTACATCTTCATCTACATCTACATAGATACTCTGCAAATCACATTTAAGTGCCTGGCAGAGGGTTCATTGAACCACTTTCACAATTCTCTATTATTCCAATCCCGTATAGCGCGCGGAAAGAATGAACGCCTATAACTTTCCGTACGAGCTCTGATTTCCCTTATTTTGTCGTGATGATCGTTCCTCCCTAAGTAGGTCGGTGTCAACAACTATTTTCGCATTCGGAGGAGAAAGTTGGTGACAGAAATTCCGTGAGAAGCTTCCGTCGCAACGAAAAACGCCTTTCTTTTAATGATTTCCAGCCCAAAGCCTGTATCATTTCTGTGACACTCTCTCCCATGTTTCGCAATAATACAAAACGTGCTGCCTTTCTTTGAACTTTTTCGATGTACTCCGTCAGTCCTATCTGGTAAGAATCCCACACCGCGCAGCAGTATTCTAAAAGAGGACGAAACAGTCATAACAATGAGGCGTCAAAAGCATGGGCAGCGAATGCACATATACTTATGGCGGTGTACTGCGTACACAATGTATAGGAGGACTTTTCATTGACGGTCCCGTCATTGGTTATTTACGTGATTCATATGAAAGAGTTTTCGATGTGATTATGGCTGCACGACGGGAATTAACAGACTTTGAACGCGGAGTGGTAGTTGGAGGTAGACGCAAGGGACAAAATACACTCCTGGAAATGGAAAAAAGAACACATTGACACCGGTGTGTCAGACCCACCATACTTGCTCCGGACACTGCGAGAGGGCTGTACAAGCAATGATCACACGCACGGCACAGCGGACACACCAGGAACCGCGGTGTTGGCCGTCGAATGGCGCTAGCTGCGCAAGCATTTGTGCACCGCCGCCGTCAGTGTCAGCCAGTTTGCCGTGGCATACGGAGCTCCATCGCAGTCTTTAACACTGGTAGCATGCCGCGACAGCGTGGACGTGAACCGTATGTGCAGTTGACGGACTTTGAGCGAGGGCGTATAGTGGGCATGCGGGAGGCCGGGTGGACGTACCGCCGAATTGCTCAACACGTGGGGCGTGAGGTCTCCACAGTACATCGATGTTGTCGCCAGTGGTCGGCGGAAGGTGCACGTGCCCGTCGACCTGGGACCGGACCGCAGCGACGCACGGATGCACGCCAAGACCGTAGGATCCTACGCAGTGCCGTAGGGGACCGCACCGCCACTTCCCAGCAAATTAGGGACACTGTTGCTCTTGGGGTATCGGCGAGGACCATTCGCAACCGTCTCCATGAAGCTGGGCTACGGTCCCGCACACCGTTAGGCCGTCTTCCGCTCACGCCCCAACATCGTGCAGCCCGCCTCCAGTGGTGTCGCGACAGGCGTGAATGGAGGGACGAATGGAGACGTGTCGTCTTCAGCGATGAGAGTCGCTTCTGCCTTGGTGCCAATGATGGTCGTATGCGTGATTGGCGCCGTGCAGGTGAGCGCCACAATCAGGACTGCATACGACCGAGGCACACAGGGCCAACACCCGGCATCATGGTGTGGGGAGCGATCTCCTACACTGGCCGTACACCACTGGTGATCGTCGAGGGGACACTGAATAGTGCACGGTACATCCAAACCGTCATCGAACCCATCGTTCTACCATTCCTAGACCGGCAAGGGAACTTGCTGTTCCAACAGGACAATGCACGTCCGCATGTATCCCGTGCCACCCAACGTGCTCTAGAAGGTGTAAGTCAACTACCCTGGCCAGCAAGATCTCCGGATCTGTCCCCCATTGAGCATGTTTGGGACTGGATGAAGCGTCGTCTCACGCGGTCTGCACGTCCAGCACGAACGCTGGTCCAACTGAGGCGCCAGGTGGAAATGGCATGGCAAGCCGTTCCACAGGACTACATCCAGCATCTCTACGATCGTCTCCATGGGAGAATAGCAGCCTGCATTGCTGCGAAAGGTGGATATACACTGTACTAGTGCCGACATTGTGCATGCTCTGTTGCCTGTGTCTATTTATTTATTTATTTATTTATTTATGCATTTATTTTACCTGGCAAGATTAGGGCCTTCAGGCCCTCTCTTACACCTAACCAGGCATACTCAGATTCAACAAATTTCAGTTTCTACAGAACATTAAGGACATATTACATGTTATACAGTATTAATGTTAAGAAAAAAAATAGAGAGTATAAACGTAGTACAATGATAATTATAACAATCAAAAATTAATTATAACAATCAAGAATAATAATAATAGTAATAATAATAATAATAATAATGACTATGTATATGAAAGTAAACATATTTTTCTTTTATGAATGTCAGTCCTATTGCTAGTTGGGAATTTTCTCGTTATATTCTTGCAGCTTGTGAGTTATTCTCATCAAGCAGAGACATAAGACGATAGAATGGGGTGAAAGAGATATAGAAGAGGTAGATAGGTTAGAGGAAGAGAAATAGAATGGTAAAATTCGAAGCTATGATGGAGAGGAGAAAGAAAGAGATGAGAGGGGCCCAACAATGGTGGCTATACCGTCCCTAATATGTAAGTCTTGAGTTCACTCTTGAATGTTGAGTGGTTCCGGATAAGACGCAGATCACAGGGGAGCGCGTTCCATAGTCGTATGGCTGAGATGGAGAATGACATGGAGAAAGATTTTGTGTTATGTAAAGGTACAGCCAAGATGCTAGACGTATCCGATCTGGTATTGCGGTTGTGGAATGATGATAGGTGTTTAATGTGAGAAGATAAGTATTGGGGGCACCAGTGGCTAAGAAATCGATGAAGTAAGCACATCGTGTGGAGATCGCGTGCCTTATGTGGGCGTATCCAACCTAGCTGGGAGTATGAAGGACTGATATGATCATACAACCGTATATTGCATACGTATCTAACGCAAGCGTTCATCACTAGCTCGAGGCGTCTCGAATTTTCACTATTTGTGCCCTGTTGAACTACATCACAGTAGTAAAGATTAGGCAAGACTAGTGTTTGGACTAATTTTTGTTTAACATGGGTTGGAAATATTTTTCTAAATTTCTGAATTGCATGTAGGGAGGAGAGCGATTTCCGGCAAGCTGTAACTGTTTGTTCTTCCCAGTTTAGGTGTTCATCCAAGATTATTCCAAGGTCTTTTACTGTTTTTTGGTATGGTAGTTGGGTACCATTGAGGTGTATTTGAGGGACTGTTTCGTGAAAGTACCGACTGATTAACTTTGGATGAGATATAAGTATGACCTGGGATTTCTTGGGGTTTAGTTTCAGACCTAGGTTCTGTGCCCATCGAGAAACAGAGCAAAGATCTGCGTTCATACTCGCTACTGCGTCAGCAATGTTCTTGGGGCTTGCACTTATGTACAGTTGGATGTCGTCGGCATATAGATGGTAGTTGCAGGAGTGAATCACTGAAGAAATATCATTAATGTACAGTGAGAAGAGTAATGGACCAAGGACGGAGCCTTGGGGAACTCCAGAGCGCACGTTTTTCCATGATGACTTTTCCAACCCACAAATGACTTGTTGACTTCTGTTTTTGAGGTAGCTGTCGAACCAGTGTATTGCGCTGTTTGAGAAATTCAGCTGCTTCATTTTAATTAGTAATATATCAAAGTCAACTGTATCAAAAGCCTTGCTAAAGTCAAGCAGTGTTAGGATGGTAGCTTCACGTCTGTCCATAGCATGTTTAATGTCATCAGTTACTTTGATTAATGCAGTTGCTGTACTATGGTGCTTTCGAAAGCCTGACTGATATTTGTCATGGATGTTATGAGTTTTGAGGTAATCCGTCAGCTGTTCATGGACGATGTATTCTAGGGCTTTAGATATTGCAGGTAGTATGCTGATCGGCCTGTAGTCACCTGGCGACTTAGGGTTGTCAGTCTTGGGTATAGGTTGAATTAAACTTTGCTTCCACTCAGTAGGATATGTACTACTGACAAGAGACAGGTTGAAGATGTCTGTGATAACTGGAGTAATAGTGTCTACGACGTTCTTGATCATGCCAATGCTCACTCCATCATTTCCTACTGCCTCGGAAGAGATTCTCGTAATTGCCTTGTGTACTGTGCCGGTAGTGACATGTTTTAGGAAAAACTTGTCTCTCGAGAGATTGATATCTTGGGGCTGGTAATTTGTCGCTGCGTGGCAGTTTACAGCTGTTGAGAAGAAATCGTTTAATTCTTCTGCAGACGCTTGATAAACAGCGTCAGATCTTCGCTTCCCTATACCGAAACTGCGCAGCTTTTTCCACAGTGCAGCAGGTTTTGATATGCCGCATACGACAGAGCGGGCATGTCTGATTTTGGCATTCCTCACGCTCTGCTTGGTTCTATTTCGGAGTTTCCTATAAGCTTCGTACGCCTCGGGAGTTGGGTTACGCTTGAAGGCCCTATGTGCAGCATCACGTTTATTCATTAACTGGCGTAATGCAGTGGTGAGCCACGGAGCGGGAGCTCTCTTTACCTTGACAGTGCGTTGAGGAGCATGTTTATCATACAGTGCAATGATTTTGCGACATAATTCCCGAATTTTTCCGTCTAAAGTCGGTTCATTGCTTATATCATACCAAGGGATGTCTGAGTAATCCTTTTGAAGAGCGTCATGGTTAACATTTTTTAGGTTTCTGTAGGTTACCAGGTGAGATTTTTCTTTGGTAGTATGCACTGAGTAATTTAAGAATATCACGTCATGAGCAGAGAGTCCTGGAGCGGATGTCTGACTGGCGCGAATTATTTTACCTGGTCGCTTTGTTGCCATTATATCTATGAGTGTATGGCTGTGTGGCGTGTGATGAGTTGGGTCCAGCGGTGTTAAACTCATATCATTGGAGTGGAACAGTCTCCTTAGTTTTTCTGCAGAGGGAGATTTTAGCTGTAAGTCGATGTTTGTGTCGCCCATGATGATTATGTGTTCATACAGTGTCACGAGCGAGGACAGGGCAGACTGAAAGGAGGACATAGCACCGACGTTTGGAGGTTTATAGATTACTCCAATTAGCAGTTTCTGATTTGATGTATTTATTTCGAAAAACAAGAACTCTGCTTCTCCTTCGCACTTTGCATCCGATGTGCATAGTATAGTAGGTCTCAGATCAGAGCGAACATAGGCACCCACACCACCCCCGCGTCGTGTTTCACGATCTGCCCTTAGGAGAGTGTAACCAGTGATTCGGATAGCGTCGGAAGAGATGTTTGGTTTCAACCAAGTTTCAGAGACGAGGATAATATGGAACAGCGATTGGCAGAACAGGTTACAGAACTCGTCGAAGTGAGCCGTTAGCGACTGAACGTTCGCGTGGGCCACAAAGAGCCCGCCGCCGGAACCGGTCCGTCCCATTGTGGCCGCCTGTAGGACCGACCGCGCTCCGTTTACCTGCTGGCCGGAAGAGGGACAAAAGCTGGATTTCGCGGGGGAAGACATATTTACAGGTGTGTCCAAGGTCGTGACTGACTCAAGCGTCTGTGGGCTAAAGGTGAAAGACAAGCTGGAGGTATCGGAGAAGGGAGCGAAAAGAAAGATGGAAAGTGGCAGTGGTGCTTACGAAAAAGATAATAGTAGTAGTAGTGGTAGTGACGAGGATGAAAATAACAGATATAGAAAGGCGGTTTTAAGGAGATTCCTGTTAATGGTGAATGTTAATTCCCGTTTGACTGACAATATGAATATACATGAGCACTTATGATACATAAATAAAGAGGCAATATCTATGTGAAACAATTGACTGATTTTAAATAGAGTACTTATGGTACTTATAGAATTAACGAAGCAATATTTACGTAAAAAATGAAAAGAAAGAATACTAATTAACTTATATTAGACAGAGTACAATATGAGACTTTGTGTCTCGCGAGATTTCGCTCAGTCTTTCAGTTCGGACATGTTCGTCACCGTTTTCCTCCCTCCTTCCATCTTGACTACGATCCTGCCATCCTGGGTCCATACATTTTGAAGGCCGAACTGTGTGATCGCAGTGTTCAAAATTTTTAGTCTTTCGCGCGTCAGATCTTCCCTCAGGGTAACCCCACTCTTGGCGAGTTTTCTTTTC
This sequence comes from Schistocerca nitens, assembly GCF_023898315.1. NCBI lineage: Eukaryota > Metazoa > Arthropoda > Insecta > Orthoptera > Acrididae > Schistocerca > Schistocerca nitens. The sequence goes on from NC_064614.1 coordinate 1,161,739,453, forward strand.
TGAGCAAACACTTCAGCTCTTTTCCGATATGACACAAATTTAATAATTATGGGCCTGGGTTTCATGGCACCTGGTATCGTGCGCCCAACACGGTGGCTTCTGTCAATATCGGTCACGTCGATTCGCACGCCAAGTTTTTCACGCACGAGGCTAATGACCAGGTCGTCGGTGTTTTCGCGATCGTTTTCAGCTATCCCGAACAAGCGCAAGCTGTTCCTTCGCTGATACTGCTCGATTTCATCGGTGGCCGCAGACAGTTTAGCTTCTAGGTCGGCGGCTTTTTTCTCTTGTGCGGCCAGGGACTTTTTAAGAGACTGGATTTCGGTGCAGGTCTATGTGCCTGTGGTTCTGTCAGTGTGATCATGTGATGTATCTGACCCCAGGAATGTGTCAATAAAGTTTCCCCTTCCTGGGACAATGAATTTACGGTGTTCTTATTTCAATTTCCAGGAGTGTAGTTCCAAAGTTGTTAGGAAATTCAGTATTCCAAGATTCACAGTGTCAAGAGTGAAGTTTATTGTACTTCACAAGTCAAAGAGACAGCATGAAATTATTGCGTAGCATTTTTACACATGCGGTGAGTATTTACAGTATTGTTGTTATTTTTTGTATTTTTTGTCACGTGATGTTTAGTTGTAATTTTTACATATGCTTGTATTCCGGACTATTATACAGTAACTAGATGTTTTACGTGCTGTGTTGATAGAGTACGTTGTGGTCCCATATTTTACGCAGACGTGAGACCGTGGTCATGCAGTAGAAAGGTAAGAGGGGCATTCTGTAAGTAATACAACACTTTCTTTTCTCGGACGATTTTGATTGAAAACATGGTGTTGGTTTTGGTGCGTCGTGGAATATTCCCACTTCAGCCCCTATAGTTCCGACATGTGGCAGCACTATACGTAGCCTACAAAATACCATCTGTGTGGCAGGTGCATTACAAACAGAGAGCTGTCACTGAGTTTCGTTTGCCGGAAAACCAGGGCATCGCAGATGATCATTGGCGCTTGCAGGATGTCTGAGGAGACCTGGCAGTGAACAGAAGCAAAGTCGTTGGGTGAGGCGTCTGTCATCATCGCAACAAGGTCGCACAACCCTGCCCGAATTCCTGCATGCTGGTGGGTCGCACAAAGCCTCAGGAAATTGAAGAAGTGACATCAACATATTCTTCGCAGCGAAAATGCAAACGAACTTGTCCTTCTCCATGACAGCGCATGGTCTCACACAAATCTGCCACACGAGAGGAGCTCACAAAACTTAAGTCTTCTTTTTCATCCACGCTACAACTGGTATCTCCCATCTTCCAACTTCTATTCGGCCCAATGAAAGATGCACTCTGTAGGGAACAGTACGTGGATGTGGGAGATCATTGATGCAGCAAGACATTGTCTCCAACACCGACCAGTAGAATGGTACCACGCGGGCATACAGACCCTCTTAGTAGGGTGGTGTAAGGCTGTCGCATTAAACGGAGATTATGTTGAAAAATAGGGTATTGTAGCCAAAAGAGTGGCGAATAATACGGAGTACTAGAGTTCTGAAGAAATTCAGCCTGATTTCAGAAGAAAATGTTGCATTATGTTGTGAACGTCCTCAGTAATTAGACAGCCCCATTCCAGTGAGTCATAAACGCAAGCTTCTCCACATCTCTCCTTCCTACATTGTCGACATAAATTTTCTTGTATATCAAATTTGAGAGAGCGAACTATCACCGTAGTGCTCTTCTCCTATTTTTGTTTCCATGGCCTCTTGGTTCCCAGGTATTTAGCGAGCTATGTATGATACGGTTACAAACTACGTATCTGATATGTTTGCGCTGAGACTTGAATTCAATACTCACACCGTTTTTTAAATGCAGATTGTCACTCCAAATAACGTAAACATACAAACATCCACATTCTTCTTTGACGGGTGGTGCAACCACAGTCTAGTATAATCGTGTGGCAGTCGTCGTGATTTTTACGGGATTCATCATTTAAGAGATTAACTGTGGGTAAATAACCAGTAAATAAACAAATGCACCAGGCTTTTTTCTGGCATTAAGTGACCGGTGTGCATCTATAAACGCAACCATGCAATGCAATTGCTGTGATTCGCTGTCTTGCCGTCTTGTCATTGGGGGGTGAACGTCCGTTTCTTGCACCTATGAAGTCAATCATGTAATGCAGTTGTTAGGGTTCGGTGTCTTACTGTCTTGTAATTTAGGAATAAACGCATGTTTTTTTGAAAAAATCTTACAATGTGCACATGGATTTTCAGTTGGACTAGGTTCGCGACACTTGTGGATAATGAAATTACAACATTAACTATCGCCTTAAGAATTTGGCCTGCAGATTGGCATATCGGGAACAGCTGAGTAATAGGTGATTTAGCCCCACCGGTTTTGAAAAATGATATTAACAATACGGGAAGATTAAAACTCTGATTCAGTGAAGATGTGCTGTGTAACACTCGTGTTCACTTCATTTTTGTTATTAATGTTATATAATAAATGGTTCAAATGGCTCTGAGCACTATGGGACTTAACATCTGTGGTCATTAGTCCCCTAGAACTTAGAACTAGTTAAACCTAACTAACCTAAGGACATCACACACATCCATGCCCGAGGCAGGATTCGAACCTGCGACCGTAGCAGTCGCGCGGTTCCGGACTGAGCGCCTAGAACCGCTAGACCACCGCGGCCGGCTGTTATATAATATCACGAAAGTTTGAGCTCTGAATATCATGTTATTTCAGAAATAAATAGTTGAATCCTTGAAAATTCTTTTGCTGTTTTCTAGAAACCTGCGAATGTTTTCGTGCTGTTCTTTCATCGAAAAACAAAATTAGTGACATTATGTGTTTACTTATCGGCAATTTGAAAAAAGAAACAAGGTCGCCCATCATATTGCCTCACATCAGTAATTCTGTTTACCTGTTTACTAGTGTTCCAGTGAACTCTTGTGCCTATGACTCATGGCCATGGAACACTTCCTTAAATATTCAGAAGTGTTTTAAAGAAAAAAAAATCTGTATCTGTGGAAGTTTAAAGTGCGTCTACCTGAAGAGACGCAAGCGCAGTCACAGTCTACATGCTGTGCTTCCTTCGCAGAGGAGAGGCAAAGCAATTATATTTTTGTGGTGTCACCGCTAGACACCACACTTGCTAGGTGGTAACTTAAATCGGCCGCGGTCCTGTAGTACATGTCGGACCCGCGTGTCGCCACTGTGTAATCGCAAACCTAGCGCCACCACATGGCAGGTCACAAGATACGGAATAGACCTCGCCCCAGTTGTACGGACGACATAGCTTGCGACCAGACGTACGAAGTTTTCCTCTCATTTGCCGAGAGACAGATTGAATAGCCTTCAGCTTAGTCCATAGCTACTACCTAGCAAGGCGCCATTTGTATCAGTGCTTATAGCTTACTAATATTCAAGAGAGATGTATTCCAACAAGAGAATTAAAGATAAGTATTAAAACGCTACGTACTTTTCTTCTTATTCATTAATAAGTCTCATGTTCCAGAACTTCAAGCCCGTCTGCGTTAGTTTAGCGTGCACATAGCCACTTCATTGTGTCTAGACTGTAGGAACTAGACACAACAATTTTCATATGATATGTGGGTGACTACACACATGGAGTTTAATATACTGTTCATCTACTGTCGTAGAGTTTTGTCAGAAAGTAAGATGTAGAAACATTCACATAAAATTTTAGCTAGATAAAGATTTGTATTTGTAAAAGCGACTGCTGCTTTTTTCTACAGAAATCAGATTCCCGTCTTACATATCTGTAAGTCTGGATTATGCGATTGGATCAAGGAACTTTCCAGCGCTTGGCTTGTTTATATTGAGATGAAATATGTAGTTGTAAAATGAAAATGAGTCTCCATTGAGTAATTTTTCCTTTTGTGTTGAAAACTGTATCTAAATATAGTCGTAGGAGTAATGGGATTCAAAGAACTGTCATTATGAGAACAGCTAAAAAGATACATCCTCCTTCCCATACGTATGAGGACCACGAATCCTCTCATTGTCCACAACTACTATCTCTTGGGGTTGTTGAAAACTTTGCTCATTTCGTAAACAAAAAATTAAAATAATATATAAACGACAAAATTTAACACGAACACCACTGTCTCTCATTGTCCAGTACTTGGTTGATGCCTCGGAGGATGGAGGAGACGATAGAGCTACAAATATGTTGACAACGCCTCATGCTCTCTTGCATGGCAAACACCTTATTCCGAAGAGTCTATTGGGTACGTAGCTCCTGGTCTGGAACTACAACACCCAATTTTGCTGGATTTAAGTCCGAAGGCTCTGTGGGCCATTACAACACCGGTACTTCAGGTGTCTGTTGAGCCATTTGAAGATTGTGTCTGATATGTGCTCTCCTCTATTATCGTGCACGAAGTGGGAGACGAGCATTTTATGTACAAGATGAAGATATCGAACGGTTGACAGCATGCATTCTTTTAAAACGAGCGTGTGATTTCAAGTAAATCCTGGATGAACGTTCTACCACTCTATTCCGGGCTGGAAGGAGCGCCGGTCCCCGGCACGAATCCGCCCGGCGGATTTGTGTAGAGGTCCGGTGAACCGGCCAGTCTGTGGATGGTTTTTAGGCGGTTTTCCATCTGCCTCGGCAAATGCTGGCTGGTTCCCCTTATTCCGCCTCAGCTACACTATGTCAGCGATTGCTGTGCAAACAAGTTCTCCACGTACGCGTACACCACCATTACTCTACCACGCAAACATAAGTGTTACACTCGTCTGGTGTGAGACGTTCCCTGGGGGGTCCACCGGGGGTCGAACCGCACAATAAACCTGGGTTCGGTGTGGGGCGGCGGAGGGGTGAAGTGGACTGCGGTAGTCGTCGTGGGGTTGTGGACCACTGCGGCTGCGGCGGGGACAGAGCCTCTCCGTCGTTTATAGGACCCGGTTAACATACCATAACCCCACTCTAGCCACAGTCATACATCTCCACGCATGCAACGGCTTATTTTCAGTGCGAAACATGCATATTTCATCATTTGGATGACTATAACGCCTCATAATTGATGATTACTTAGCAAGTTTGTTTTTATAACAGCCTTTTGGTCTGCTGCCTGCCTAATTTTAAGCCATCAACTCGCTTACCTTTTGCGATCGCTTCAGATAATTTTTACTTGTCCGAAGGAATATACTTGCATGTTTGACTCAAGGGAATACACTAAAACACACTTGACAAACAGATCATTTATTAAATACACTATCCACCGTAGAATTAAACGCCATTACACTTCCTCGTCCATCTCGATGAAATCTACTATTCTAAAGAAAATCGAACGACGGTAAGATCACAGTTGAATTTAAGCAATTAAACATATTCGGTAGGGGAACCACTGGTCAATTTTAGAGATTGTTGAGTTCATGGTTATCTACACGTTTGGTTTTTTGGCTAATTAATAAGGCCGGATTCCTGGACTTCTTGTCAGTCATTTACGGACTGAAGGTAAAGGTTCGGTTCCTCATTGTGAAGAAAGGCATGGAGTTTACAGTAGATCCCTTTAACGTTTGTTTCTTGGTCAAGATCGACAGCAAGTCAGTAAACCAGTTGTCGTAACTCACATTCATGCTAGGGTCTTTAACGATATAGTGTATAGGTTGTTGACGAGCTGGAAAGACCTTCAAAAAGGTCTTTTGTACAAGGTGATCCATCTGACAAGACACTTGTCATTTTAACCACTTGCAGTGTTATATCCGGTCTTCAAAAATCACGCACTGGATTTTGAAATTCTCTAGCTCGCTACGCGCAAAGTATTAGCCACACAGAAAAAATGAGCGGAACTGTTATTGTAGGGAATTTAATGCATTTACATTTTGTACTGAAATATGTTTTCACTGGAGGCCACGGTTTTCGAGTTATTCAATAAAAATGTACAAAAGTGACTTCGAAATGCACCTCGACCCCTATACTCATCCCGTACCAGACAGTATTCCCAATACGTTGTTCATGGAACTTCGTCCTACCACTCTACAAAAATTTCCAACTACACGAACTACTCCCGATATTCCACGCTTTTTGTGGTCTCTATTGACTAGACTATTACCCTACGAGCATAGTCGGCTATTTCGTTAACATTGTTAATTTAAACGTGCCCCTGAGAGGAATGAAATAAAAGAATACAAGTTCTGAAAATGTTGATAATTCGATCCCAACTTAACCCTTAGAAGCATAGTATTTTCGTAGTCAGAAGGCCTGACGAATACAACGATGTTATTGCTTATTTTGTGCTGTAAAAATTCACAAAAGTGTTCCTTAATATTTACACAAACGTCAATTTTACAATTTGTGAGTACTCAACTGAGCCGGTGACGTAATAAGGCCAGTTAATGAAGAGCAAAAACGGTCGAATGTGTGGAATAATTGCTGCAGTCGCATATTTTCGTACAGTGGTAGGAAAGAGTGCCACGAACAACGTGCTAGCAATCCTGAGGTTGTGAGCAGGGGTGCGTTTGAAGCTACTTTTGTACGTTTTTATTGAATACCTCGAAATCTGCGACCTCTAGCAAAAACGTATCTTGGTATAAATTTTAACTAAATTACATTTCCCACAGGAAAGTCCTGTTCATTTTTTCTTTAGGGCTAATAGTCTGCACTTAGCCAGTTATAGAATATGAAAATTTCTCGCGTGGTTTTTGAAGACCAAGTGTAACATTGCGAGTTGCATTAAACGACAGCAATAGGGGCAGCTGAATCACCCTATACGTATCGCGGCATCAATCCAGGAGTTGCAACTGTTGTTTGACAAATGGGAGCTGTGCACAGTTTTCCATTAGTGTTGTAGCAAACCTCGACATAATGTGCGAAAATTACGAATCAGCTCTCTGGTTTAAAAAAGCTTCACTATACAAAGTTTCGATGAGCACAAGTCCTGCTGTCGAAGTTCCTTACATTTCTGATATACCATTAGATCCAAGGTTTGCACACATTCCCAAAACACATCATAGTGCCATACTTCATGTTGTAAGACACGTGATCTGCCGCGAATTCGACAGCAGACCGCAGTGTTCACTATTGATTACACTATGCATGACTTTGCACTTCGCGTCTCCTCAGTTAGTGTTGTAGAACGCAGACAGAATAACTTGGCCCGCACTGGCGCAGACGGTGTAATAGAGCAGAGGACAAAGACAGTGTTGGGGATTCTGTTGTGTGCGGACACGGAATTGGAGTGGAGATGCAGTTCAGCAGCTAAAGTCTGTTCAGAAGCGGAACTTTTAAGCTACAGCTAGCGAGCCTGGGAACGATCATATTAACAGGTTAGTTAGTAACGTCCAGTAATTGGATAAGACAGTAGTCTCTCACTGCAGTACCGAATATGAAAATCAGCACGCAATCAGCTGAGACAGCTGCTCTTAAAACCGTCGGCACACAGACCGTGCATTCAAACGCTGAACGTTGAACGTGCCGAATTGCTGATGTCAAAGCCTGGAGAAAGCAAGTTGACGAGTCTCTCCGAACGTGCAGGACTATAGCTAGCATTTTAGATATTCTGAACAAGCGTTTGAACGTAGACCAGTGAGATGGAAGAACGCCACATATGTCAAATGATGCCATTTCTCTTCAGTACAGACTCGCGAGATGCCATTTTGGCATCAGTCGAAGCCCATATGTATATATCCCGTTTTTAAGGACAGAAATTCGCGGATCTCTCGAAAACCAGTACGATTTCTTGTAATGAAATGATGGAAACATCATTTTGTGGTTTAACAATAATTGTAGCTTGCATATTATAAAGCATACCATTTCAAGACAACGGAATATTGAGGGTCCATTAAAAACGCATTGTTCTTGAAGCGACTGGATATAATTAAACGTCGATTAATGACACATGTACGAATAAAGCTTTCAGCCGATGATAAGCTGCAAACTGTGGCTGGTACGTCAAGTATAGTGAGTAGATGTGGATTGGTATTGTAGCCACTGATGTGTTTTTGGTTCGTGTCTCACCGGATCCAAATACTTTTTTTACTAAACTTCGCGTTTTCTAATAGGTTCTGATACTTTCTTACTATAGAAGAATATTCTGTAATATTCGTTGTTATGCAAATATGAGTGCGCTCTTTCTCAAAGTTGAGTTTGTTTGATTGGCTTTATCTAAGAGACAGTTTCTACTACATACAGTGAGATATTATCACTTTCTTGTTTGAAGTTATGAATATCTCACACTTTGCTAAGATTCTGCTTCTGAATAGGAACAATGATAAATTAAGAATAACGCTACGATTTTACCAAAAAGTTAAACTGATGAATAATTTTTATCTTATTTGGAGGACTATTGTAAATTTGCATCACGTGGTTTATAATGGAACTTTTAAAAGGTGATGTCCTTAGTGACTGGACATGGTACTTTTCTTTTTCCCTTGTGCTATGTTCATGGATATTGAAATTTTTATTTATATATGCTACAGACACAACAACATGACTGGCATATGAACTAGGGAGGAAATGTGCGTTTTAATAATAGAGAGAGCGTAGGAATTTCAGGCCCGTCCATTCCGTAAAACAGTATGATTTAAGAGCCATTTACAGCCGACAACTGCCGCTAGAGCTCTCTGCGATCGCGTATACCATGTTTAGACATTTGTTCTGTAGCCACAAGTCGTATCGTTTGGGAGCATTCAGAAGCACACTGAACTCGGCGCGCTCAACGTTGACGTTGACGTTCGAAAATACGGTGTCTGTCCAACGGCTTAAAGGACAAAGCACGCAGCTGAGCAGGCGACACCAAACTGCGGCGGCTGCCCCTTCAGAACAAAGAGGTGAACTCATCGAGAGCTGAGAACGACAATGCCTATCTGCACATGGGCCAAGTTATGTTGTGCCAACACAACTTCCGTTGGACTTGAAAACTGTGAAGCCCTATTCCATAGGATGCACACATCTTGTGTAGTTGCCTCTAGCCAATGATAGTAAATAGCTAATTGCTTGACTTCAGTCTTGGTTCCTTAGGATTTCCTTTCTAAAATCCCTATTTAACAAGTTAAAGTATTACCATACGAGTACCAAACTTGGTAGTATTAATGTCAACGGCATGGGGAATAGAAACAATGCAGAATCTATTCAATTCAAACACTTTAAATGTTCTGCTGCGTTACATCAAACCAATACATGCTAGTACCATTACTGTTACAAAAGGGGCTCAATATGGCGCCCATCAGTGTCCAGGGTCTGAAAGCGCAGGATTGCGTTCTGCACAGCGGACGAAACATGTCCATAGTTATACTGCCTACCTTTCTTGGTATGTTGCGCTTCAGATCAGCACATTTCTGAATGTTCCCCTGGTAAACCTGGTCCTTCCGGTAGCCCCACAACCAGAAATCACAGGGAGTGAGATCAACTGATCATACCGGCCAAGCATGTGGAAACGATCAGCTGATAATTCGATCATTTCCAAATGAGTGATGTTCAGTGGGGTCTCATCTTGCATGGAAAGTGTTAAGCTGTTGAGTTCAGTGTGTCTCTCTCGTGTAGGGTGGGTATGACAAGCTGGCGAAGCATATCGCTTTAACGCTGGCTAGTCACACTGTTCATATTTGGTCCTTAAGCGTCAACCTGTTCAAAAAAGAATGGACCGATGACGAATGTAGCCGTGAAGCCACACCCTACGGTGACACGTTCATCATACAGAGGAACTTAATGCACAGTGACTGGAGGTGAAGATCCCCACTCTAGGCGATTCTGTGCGTTCACCTCACCCATCAGAGAAAACTGAACTCCGTCTGTCCATAGGATTGTCAAATTCAATCCTTGCGAGAACGTGGGGACGGAAATTAACACGTCGTTCTGCGTCCTTTGGTGCAAGCTGCTGCACGATACGGATCTTCAAGCGATACCATTTGAGAATGGTTCGAAGCACCTTGCGTACGGCCGACCACGCGATGTTCAACTGTCGTGACACAGCATGTGCACTGCCTGACGATCGGGAATTGCGCGGAGCACCAGCGGTTTCGTCAACCACTTGAGGTGCAACCGGTCGTCGACCTCTTTCCGGAGCGACACCCAGTTCTCCAGTTGATTCGAACTTCATCATGCTCGGTACAGCAGGTGGAGAAAGAGCACCCGTTCGTGATTCTTTCAGCCGGCGATGTTCTCGAAGTGCAGCTGCACCATTACTGTCGTTTTGATAACACAGCTTCACCAATGACGTCCTGCTCCTTTTGCCAAGTTCATTTTGACACGTCAACAAGTGCACTGCGACTGGTCAGGAAAGTGAGAATATGAATCACGATGGTTGATCATGGGTCCTGGCTGCCATAGTTAGACCTGGAGGGTGGTTCTGCTACCAAATTTTATACTTGTACAGCAATTAGTTCCTGTGTGATAACGTGTTAAATAGGTAAAGGTTAGTTATAACCGCCCGATATTCTCGAGTAGCCATGTTCTATACATTTGTCCCTAGCATTATGACCTCAACTTTCAATTTTAATCTAATGCAGACAGGTATGGAACACTCACAACTCCTGTAAGTGACGCATAGAACTTCAAGTCACAAAAAGCTCCCTTTATTGGTGTTTTTCGCATCGAAATACGTTATGCAAAGAATATGTAGTCACATTTGATTAACAACTGTCGCAATTAGTAAACGAATCAGTTTCAACCTTATACGAATTACAGCTGATTGTCCTTCCGGCCCCTTGTACGAGGTACGTTCCGAAAGTACGTTTCCTCATTATTCTTCACAGGGGAACTTCATTGGCTCAACACCCTGAACTATTTCTCAACATAGTCGCCCCCGACATTGAGACATTTTTCATAACGTGCTATCAGTTTGAAGAAACCACTCTGCTAAAACTTGGTGCCCTGTGATACAAGGAACTGTCGCACATCCTGTACGTTAATGAGGCGACCTTGGATTCTGAGGTAAAGTGGTGCCCCTATGCCCCATCGCCCGTGATGTTTCTGTACAGGAACTCAGTTCCCTCTCACCTGTACTGACTGCCATTCTGACACTCCTTTGATACAGAGTCAGGTTTGTGGGCAGACATCTTGCAAACAAGTTTCGGTAATCCAACACTTTATGGAGCATGTGATGGGCCTGAGGACGGCCAATACGCAATGTAGACACCATGTCTGACACCATTACGCGCTGTGTTCTAATATCAGGACCTGTACTCTAGCAAAGTTCTTTCATTAGCGGACGTGGAGGTACACTCACTTCGACCTTCCTCCTCCAAACTCTACCTTCCCTTCTCTGAACATACGATATCACCGAGCAACCATTTGACGAGACATGACCTCTTCACCATACACAGTCTGTAGGCATTCATGGATGAGGGACACCCTAGTCCCACATACTTCATACTTCCCATTCATACTGGATGATATCGCATGCAAATTCATTGGCGACCACGTTGTCTGCAGGTCCGTCTGCCATCGTGATTGACATACTCGTATAACCTCGGGCACCACGTCTACTATTGCTCTCTTTTCTTCGGCGCTTAACGCGTACGTCATTCATCTATTCATCTGCTGGTGTCCCTTCGTCGTCGTACCAGCAACAGGTGTGGAAGGTGTGGATACATAAGGCGTTATTTTATGGCACCTGGTGTACTATCTTCTCTTTCAAATTCAGTGACGAAGCTTACATTCGGAACGCCCTCTCAACAGATCGTAGCGCGTTATTGTCAACCACAATGAAGTACCTGCGTATTGCGTTAACTACTGCGACACTTCTACATTCACACAAAAACTCCGTAAGTTACTGTACACTGCATGGAGTGGGTGCATCATTCCGAACATTATCGATTCTCCTTTCTGTTCTACTCTTGTAAAGATTGAGGCCAAAATGATTGTCTAGACGCCTCTGAACACACACTAATCTCTCTTATCTTATTCTTAGTGGTCGTATGTGATATATGTAATGCTGCCAGCGGACACCCGAAGTCTATTCTTGTTCCTTTTTCACAAGAACTGCAAACATTGAAACGATGCTGTAGAACTGGTCACATTAGTGTCTTGTACGTGATTTCCTTTACAGATGTATTTCATTATTTCAGGAACCTTCCAGCAAGTCTAACTCTTCCACTCGCCTTCTTCAACAATCACTTTACGTGGAAATCCCGTATCATATAGCTTCTTAATGATACCCCAAAATTCTTACACAGTGTCACGTTCTCAATACGTTTAACGCTGATAGCATAGTTACGTACTGTCGGGTTCTTTCTCTGTCTTGTACACTACTGGCCATTACAATTGCTACACCAAGAAGAAATGAAGATGATAAACGGGTATTCATTGGACAAATATGTTATACTAGAACCGACATGTGATTACATTTTCACGCAATTTGGGTGCATAGATCCTGAGAAATCAGTACCCAGAACAACCACCTCTGGCCGTAATAACGGCCATGATATGCCTGGGCATTGAGTCAAACAGAGCTTGGATGTCGTGAACCCATGCAGCTTCAACACGATACCACAGTTCACCAAGAGTACTGACTGGCGTATTGTGACGAGCCAGTTGTTCGACCACCATTGACCAGACGTTTTCAATTGGTAAGAGATCTGGAGAATATGCTGACCAGGGCAGCAGTCGAGCATTTTCTGTATCCAGAAAGGCCCGTACAGGACCTGCAACATGTGGTCGTGCATTATCCTGCTGAAAAATAGTGTTCGCAGGGATCGAATGAAGGGTAGAGCCACGGGTCGTAACGCACCTGATATGTAACGTCCACTGTTCAAAGTGCAGTCAATGCGAACAAGAGGTGGCCGAGACGTGTAACCAATGGCACCCCATACCATCACGCCGGGTGATACGCCATTATGGCGATGACTAATACACGCTTCGAATGTGCGTTCACCGCGATGTCGCCAAACACGGATGCGACCATCATGAGGCTGTAAACAGAACGTGGATTCATCCGAAAAAATGGAGTTTTGCCATTCGTGCACCCAGGTTCGTCGTTGAGTACACCATCGCAGGCGCTCCTGTCTGTGATGCAGCGTCAAGGGTAACCGCAGCCACTGTCTCCGAGCTGATAGTCTATGCTGCTGCAAACGTCGTCGAACTGTTCGTGCAGATGGTTGTTGGTTTGCAAACATCCCCATCTGTTGACTCATGGATCGAGACGCGGCTGCACGATCCGTTACAGCCGTGCGGGTCAGATGCCTGTCATCTCGACTGCTAGTGATATGAGGCCGTTGGGATCCAGCACAGCCTTCCGTATTACCTTCCTGAACCCACCGACTCCATATTCTGCTAGCAGTCATTGGATCTCTATCAACGCGAGAAGCAATCTCGCGATACGATAAACTGCAATCGCGATAGGCTACAATCCGACCTTTATGAAAGTCGGAAACGTGATGGTACGCATTTCTCCTCCTTACATGAGGCATCACAACAACATTTCAGCAGGCAACGCCTGTCAACTGCTGTTTATGTATGAGAAATCGGTTGTAAACTTTCCTCATGTCAGCACGTTGTAGGTGTCGCCACCGGCGCCAATCTTGTGTGAATGCTCTGAAAAGCTAATCATTTGCATATGACAGCATCTTCTTCCTGTCGGTTAAATTTCGCGTCTGTAGTATGTCATCTTCGTGGTGTAGCAATTTTAATGGCAAGTAGTGTACATTACGTCACATTGATCCACTTTTCTCGGTAACATAGCTGTTGTGATAACAGTGAGAGGTGTGTCTGTATTATGCGCAATAATATTCTTAAATATTTAAAGAAATTTATTAACAAGTAGAGGTAAGGAAAAGGGTCGTTTTAAAATGGTGAAAGGGCACGAGAATAGTAATTGGCACTAAACAGGACATTTCCACGTTTAAAATACATCAAAAACGCAGTAGCAGAACACTCCTAGAATTTTGTTTCGCTTCGGCAGCACGAAGCAAATAATTTAGAGCGACAAGACAAGTCAGTCAGAGTCGGTGTAGCCGTAGGCCCCGGAGGACTTCTGACGACCGCTGCTGGGCTGCTGTTGCTGCTGCTGCTGCGGCGGCGGCGGCTGCTGCTGCTGCGGCTGCTGCTGGCTGGAGGGCCGGCCCTCGCCGGGCCGCTCGCCCCGCGGCTCCCTGGACCTGCTCTCCCGGGGACTCGCCCTCTCCCTGGACCTGCGCCTGCCCTCGCGAGAGAAGCGCCTGTCCTCCCTGTACTCCCTGGACCTGCTGTGGCGGGACCTCCCCCGGCTGCTACTGCGGTGGCCCCGGCGTCGCGACGTCACCTCGCTGTGGTCTTCGTACCTGCGCCTCCTAGAGCCCGAGTGCCGACGCTCACCGCGACGTCGGGTTGTGGTCGCTCGAGCAGCCCTCCTCCTCGTACTCGCTCGCGACCCTGGGAATTTACGAAACGTTTCCATTCAAATGTACGTTAATCTTGCTACTTGGGCTAATAGCACACGACATTTGCACGTGAGCAAATCAGTTTGTCACATTAAATTCATACTCATCAAAAAAGATATCTAAAAAAAATTTTCAGGTGTGAGTAGGTTAGTACATAAACAGTTAGTACATAAACAATTTATCCATTCCTAGAATCTAGGGAATTGGCAATTTTTGTCTCTTATCGACATTGATATTGGAAAGATATCGTTCCCAGGGATTCCAAACCTTTCGAGAGTGTTTTAATTTCATGTCCGGAATCGGATAACATATGACAAAGGATTACAACAAAAATAAAACAGTCACGGTTGTCAAGTTATTACTATAAAAAAATTACGCGTTTCGCCGTGGTTAGCCATCATCAAATTATCTAAAGGGAAAAAGGGATCAATTAAATAGGTATCCTATAAACATCATAAGGCATGGTTCCAACAAGGGAACCTCCCCATCGCACCCCACTCAGATTTAGTTATAAGTTGGCACAGTGGATAGGCGTTGAAAAACTGAACACAGATCAATCGAGAAAACAGGAAGAAGTTGTGTGGAACTATGAAAAAAATAAGTAAAATATACTAACTGAGTAGTCCATGAGCAGCATATGCAACATCAAGGATAACCTGAGCTATGGAGTGCCGTGTTCTCTAGGTTATCATGAGCAGCTGCGGAACGAGAGGTCCTTAGTTCATGTCTTCCCTCGAGTGAAAAGTTTAATTTTTTATTTTCAGACAGTTATTATCTGTCAGTCCGTCCGTCCGATGCGAGGTAACTGCGCCGTAGTATGGGGACGCTACACCTAAACAAACATCGTAACACACGACGTCAGTCGACTTCAGAGCACGGAAGAGAGTATTCATGCTAACGAGGCTCCCTGGCTGGCAGTTGACTGTTCGCTACTTTGTACGAGAGTGCATTAAATACGTGAGACGTATTCCGTGGGCAATATGAATCCAGCAAATATAGCTCGCGACTTCAATAACAATCGCACGGTTGTGTGGTGCGGTCGCAAAACACAGACACTAAACTTATTACAGTGAACAGAGACGTCAATGAACGGACGGACAGATCATAACTTTGCGAAAATAAAGAAAGTAAACTTTTCACTCGAGGGAAGACTTGAACCAAGTATCTCTCGTTCCGCAGCTGCTCACGCTAACCGCTGGACCACGGCGCTCCTTAACTCACATTCTCCTTGATGTTGCCTATGTTGCTCATGGACTACTCAGTTTGTATATTTTGCTTATTTTTTCATAGTTCCACGCAACTTCTTCCTGTTTTCTCGATTGATCTGTGTTCAGTTTTTCAAGGCATATCCACTGTGCCACCTTATAACTAAATCTGAGGGGGGTGCGAAGGGGAGGTTCCCTTGTAAGCTGTGCCAAAAATTTAATTAAAATCGCAAACAACACTGGTGTAAAACTGTCAAATATCATTCATTGCGCCGACTACCAAAGCTCTACGTCAGCCTCCCCTAAAACCGTCTGGTTGAATTTTCGGTAGTCTGAATAACTAAAAGGAACTGTGGGAACCTAGACAGAAACTTTCGGCAATCAACCAACAGCCACAAGGTTGGGATGGATTGAGTTGGTTGAGGGAAGAGACCAAACAGCGAGGTCATTGGTCTCATTGGATTAGGGAAGGACGGGGAAGGAAGTTGGCCGTGCCCTTTCAGAGGAACCATCCCGGCATTTGCCTGGAGCGATTTAGGGAAATCACGGAAAACCTAAATCAGGATGGCCGGACGCGAGATTGTACCGTGGTCATCCCGAATGCGAGTTCAGTGTGCTAACCACTGCGCCACCTCTCTCGGTCACAGCCAGAAGGGAAACGAGGTCTGACGAAGTAGTAAAAGAAATCAATGAAGATTTACAAATGCCAGATTTGGTATACATACTGATTACAGTGTGGGAAGAAACGCATAGGGGAAAGAACCACTAACCTATTGATGTGAGTGTGGTAACGAGGAGAGAGATGGGAAGTGAGGTGATGGACAGGCAACGAGGGGGCAAAGAGGCCCAGACAGGAAGAGGAGGAGGAGGAGAAGAACAAATGGATCGGGATAGAGAATGGAGAAATGGACAAAGAGAGGGGAGAGGAGGAGATGGATAAAGACAGGGGAGGAAGAGGCAGGAAGCGATATGGAGGAGGAGATGAACAAGTAACGGAGAGGAGGAGATAGACAGAGAGGAGGGGAGATTAGATGAACAGAGAGGTGACAGGAGGAGACTGAAATAGAGAGGAGGAAGAGGAGATGTTATTAGGGTTGAGGAGGAGATGGAAAGAGAGATGAGAGAGGAGGAGATGGAGAGAGAGGGGGGAGTATATTGACAGAGGGGGAAGGAGAAGATGGATAGAGGGAGGGGCAGGAGGAGACAGAGTGGCGGTTCTTGGAGGCAGAGAGAGAGAGCGGGTGCTGGAGATACACAGAGAGAGGAAGAGATGGAGGTGATGGACAGGAACATTGTCAATGCATAGAGAGATGAGGAAGGAGAGGTGGATAAAGAGAGACGGTGTGTGCAGAGAAGAGAGGAAGGAGGAGGTGGACAAAGAGAGGAGGGAGGCGGAGATGGATTAACGGAAGATTGGAAGAAGTAAGTAAACTGGCGACTCCAGATTTTTCAGCCAGTTTTTCTATAAAATTTAAAAAAAAAACATGGCTTTTGCGTGAATGACGAATTCACAGCTATGTAATACATCCTCTTGTGCACGTTGCACTGTTACAATCAAACTTCGTAGGAAAAACTGTTGCACTCAGTCATGGATTGGTAAACGAAGTTGAAGACCGAGAATCCGTGAACAATAACGAAGGTCCCCGAGGTCGTCATGCGTGCGATCAATCAACAAAGTTTACAATAATTCAACGCCCTCCTTCACCTTCACCTTTCCGTAAGCGACTCTACAACCCATTGTTTACAAAGCAGAATCTTATAGTAAATTGTAAAAAAATGAAACAGAACACTTCTGTTCTTCCACGAACAATTCATCTCCCCCTAATTTCTCTCTGCCTCCCGTGAGTGTTTAACAAATCCCTGAAATTTCCCTTATTTTTCCAGTAAATTCAGTTTCCCTGAGCATTCCCAGTTTTCCGTGTTTCCCAGACAAGTCGCCACCCTGTACATGACATTGGTTTGTTTGCTCGTCTGCTGTTCATGGTATACTATACCGTTTCCCTGGTGTGAATGTGGTTTTGGTGTTGTTATGTACTCACGGCTGATGCAAGCTTTTATATAACGTTGCTGAAATGAGTTCGGGAGAGACCACACTCAGAAGGAGGGGTCCCCAGCGGTGGGACAGACTTTTTAAAACTTGTGTACGGTGATGTAGGTTACGATCCCAGGTAAAGTCCACGCAAAACGCAGTTCACGGTAAATGCACAGTCGGCAGGATACGCGTGGGGAGATTGGTAGTGGTGGCGGTTATGGGGAAACGTTTTAGGTGAAATGCCGAGCGCTGGAAAGGAACTAAACTGAAGCCTATACTCAGTTTTTTTTTTTTTTTTTGTAAATGTCAAACGAAGCCCTTCCAAGCCGACACTTCCCTGGTGGCCGTTGGTGACCATGCGGAAAGGTATATTGTTGCCTCCGCTTTGGTTAGTGTCTAAAAAGAATCTCGCTGAAAATGCAGCGATTTATTTTCGCTTGGCTTGTTAACCATTTCTAACTTTCAGAGAACCGTCATGAGTGGCGAATTTTGAATAAAATCTACACATTTCTCTTGTCACCGTGTTAAAATTTGCATCTTTTGGCAAAACACAGCGGAGAGTAGCTTATGAAAAAGTACATCGTCAATAAAAAATACTTTGATGTCTTCACTCATGTTGTTCAAAAACCCATAGCATTTCTCGTTTCACCAGCTATCGAAAGGGTCTGTAGCTAGTGTAATAACACAGTAGATAATGAAGTTTTGCATAATAACGATATGGCAAAATAATCTCCTCTTTGTGTGCTATCCTTTGCAAAATCTCATTTCGTTATCTCAAACCGTTTACGGAATATAAGGAATGTTGTGGATATTTCACTCTGGCCTCATCGCTGGCGCGACACGATCGCAAATGAGTGTACTACGGCGCGATCTCAAATAAGTGTGCTACATCAGACCAATTTTTCCGAGATTGGTGATAGATAGAGGCCACCACCCAAGTCTAATGAAAGATTCAGTATCTCACCTAAATTTCATATGCAGCAACATATTATGCAGTATACACCAAACGCAAAATCACAGCGACCCCTACTTTCACTACAAACTTTTTCGAATTTCGTGCAGTGTATTATATCCTTGTAAATATCACAATCACTATGAACGTTAACGAAATGATGGGTACATCACCATGAGCCTGACATATAAAGCTGTAAGTAAAGCAAAAATGAAATCTTTTTACTGAATAGTTCCTATAAAATCCTCTGAGAAAGTTTTCAGGGCGTGCGCCTTGATTCCTCCTCATCCGAACAAATGAATGAACTCGCCCAGAGCTTTGGACAACAATTGGTCTCAGCGGATCAGCCACTTTAGCTTGTGCGGACTCTTTATCACACCCTGCAACCATTCACCTTAGTGGGCCCTCGTCAGCACAAAATCGACCAAAATATCTCGGAATTATACGTAGTGTTCTATAACGTTAAAAACGCAGTTGTATGGTGCACTAGACAGCAGCTGTCGAAGTATCTCTGCGTGTTCGCTCAGAGGGCTGACTGCTGCCTGTGACAAAAAACCTCAGTAAATGATCAACGATGAACTTGAATGGGTGTCTGCACTTACCCCATCTACACTACTGGCCAATAAAATTGCTACACCAAGAAGAAGTGTAAATGATAAACGGGTATTCATTGGACAAATATATTATATTAGAACTGACATGTGATTACATTTTCACGCAATTTGGGTGCATAGATGCTGAGAAATCAGTACCCACAACAACCACCTCTGGTCGCAACAACGGCCTTGATACGCCTGGGCATTGAGTCAAACAGAGCTTGGATGCCGTGTACAGGTACATCTACCCATGCAGCTTCAACACGATACCACAGTTCATCAAGAGTACTGACTGGCGTATTGTGACGAGCCAGTTGCTTGGCCACCATTGACCAGACGTTTTCAATTGGTGAGAGATCTGGAGAATGTGCTGACCAGAGCAGCAGTCGAACATTTTTTGTATCCAAAACGGCTCGTACAGGACCTGCAAGATGCGGTCGTGCATTATCCTGCTGAAATGTAGTGTTTCGCGGGGATCGAATGAAGGGTAGAGCCTAGGGTCGTAACACATCTGAAATGTAACGTCCACTGTTCAAAGTGCCGTCAATGCGAAGAAGAGGTGACCGAGACGTGCAACCAATGGCACCCCATACCATCACGCCGGGTGATACGCCAGTATGGCGATGACGAATACACGCTTCCAATGTGCGTTCACCGCGATGTCGCCAAACACGGATGCGACCATCATGATGCTGTAAACAGAACCTGGATTCATCCGAAAAAATGAAGTTTTGCCATTCGTGCACCCAGGTTCGTCGTTGAGTACACCATCGCAGGCGCTCCTGTCTGTGATGCAGCGTCAAGGGTAACCGCAGCCATGCTCTCCGAGCTGCTAGTCCATGCTACTGCAAACGTCATCGAACTGTTCGTGCAGATGGTTCTTGTCTTGCAAACGCCCCCATCTATTGACTCAGGGGTCGAGACGTGGCTGCACGATCCGTTACAGCCATGCGGATAAGATGCCTGCCATTTCGACTGCTAGTGATACGAGGCCGTTGGGATCCAGCATGGCATTCCGTATTACCCTTCTGAACCCACCGATTCCATATTCTGCTAACAGTCATTGGATCTCGACCAACGCGAGCAGTAATGTCGCGATACGATAAAGAGCAATCGCGATAGGCTACAATCCGACCATTATCAAACTCGGAAACGTGATGGTACGCATTCCTCTCCCTTACACGAGGCATCACAACAACGTTTCACCAGGCAACGCCGGTCAACTGCTGTTTGTGTATGAGAAATCAGTTGGAAACTTTCCTCATGTCAGCACGTTGTAGGTGTCACCACCGGCGCCAACCTTGTGTGAATGCTCTGAAAAGCTGATCATTTGCATATCACAGCATCTTCTTCCTGTTGGTTAAATTTCGCGTCTGTAGTACGTCATCTTCGTGGTGCAGCATTTTTAATGGCCAGTAGTGTATTACATCACATCACATGAAGCTACTTTTTTAATTTTATTGAGCGTCAAGCAAAATTCCGACAGCTGTTTTCGTCAGTTACTGCCAAACAAGAGACCATTAGGGTGATTGGCAACAGGTTGTAATACCTAAGATCATAACGGACATGACCATATAGATGGTTTCGAAAACTCGGTCCCACCACTGGGGACCTTTGCTCGTTAGTTTTATATCACAGAATTATAATAGTGGACCCTGAAGAAGACGCTCATGCTATCTTTAGTTGTGTTGTTCTATACTTCATCTATAGACCCAGAAGTATTAGTCATAAAAAAGAAATACCGTTTTGAGCTCTAGATTAGAAGGAAAAATTGTGAAATTTCAAGATGTCCCATTCACGAGTTGGGTCCTTCTCAGATTGCGTAAGTTGCAACATCCAGCTGCCCCTACCTATGAGTTTTATGCAACCTGAAACATGTTGAAAAACATATGTGACACTTTCTAATTCTCTCGCCTGTTACGCAAAAATTATTTGTCCTATAGAAAAAATGAACAGAACTTTTGTAAGAAGTTCACTGCAGTTAAATTTCGTACTAGGATAAGTTTTCGATGGTTGCCATAGTTTTCGAGTTAATCAAGAAAAACACGTTTGAAGGTCACTTTCGTACGTTTTTCTTGAATAATCCTAAAACTACGGCCCCTAGCGACAAAGCATCCGAGTACAAAATTTACTACATTAATTTTCTTTCAAAACGCTCCTGTTCACTTTTTCTAGTGTAGGACTAATAGTTCGTGCATAGCAAGCTTGTGAATCAATACGAAATTCTTGCACGTGGTACTTGAAGGTGTTGTGGGTTGCATGAAACCTATAGGCATTGGCAACTGAGTCACCCTGTAAACATGCAATCATTGAGTTATTTTGCAGTCCAGTTGCAATGGCTACGTAACAACATGTGAAATTAGTAGTCCAGGCAAATTAGGAAAAATGGCGGAAAAAATTTATTAAGTTTTGAAACCTTGGGAAAACGCTATTAGGATATGATGAAGTAAAAGACAGAAAAGTTCCCTCCTCTATCGGGGGAGCTTCCCCCTCCACCATCCCTTAATGTAATTTATTTTCCTTTTTCCAAACTTTACGAAAATCGTTTCATTTAACGATGTTATCTATATGACAGAAAATATTTCTGGTGAAATTCTACTCACAGAAGATCAAATGCATGTTTAAGCAAGGTAATTAGTTTGTTGTTGTTGTGGTCTTCAGTCCTGAGACTGGTTTCATCCAGCTCTCCATGCTACTCTATCCTGTGCAAGCTTCTTCATCTCCCAGTACCTACTGCAACCTACATCCTTCTGAATCTGCTTAGTGTATTGATCTCTTGGTCTCCCTCTACGATTTTTACCCTCCACGCTGCCCTCCAATGCTAAATTTGTGATCCCTTGATGCCTCAAAACATGTCCTACCAACCGATCCCTTCTTCTAGTCAAGTTGTGCCAAAAACTTTTCTTCTCCCCAATCCTATTCAATACCGCCTCATTAGTTACGTGATCTACCCACCTTATCTTCAGCATTCTTCTGTAGCACCACATTTCGAAAGCTTCTATTCTCTTCTGGTCCAAACTAGTTATCGTCCATGTTTCACTTCCATACATGGCTACACTCCATACAAATACTTTCAGAAACGACTTCCTGACACCTATATCTATATTCGATGTTAACAAATTTCTCTTCTTGAGAAACGCTTTCCTTGCCATTGCCAGTCTACATTTTATATCCTCTCTACTTCGACCATCATCGGTTATTTTACTCCCTAAATAGCAAAACTCCTTTATTACTTTAAGTGTCTCATTTCCTAATCTAATTCCCTCAGCATCACCCGACTTAATTTGACTACATTCCATTATCCTCGTTTTGCTTTTGTTGATGTTCATCTTATATCCTCCTTTCAAGACACTGTCCATTCCGTTCAACTGCTCTTCCAAGTCCTTTGCTGTCTCTGACAGAATTACAATGTCATCGGCAAACCTCAAAGTTTTTACTTCTTCTCCATGAATTTTAATACCTGCACCGAATTTTTCTTTTGTTTCCTTTACTGCTTGCTCAATATACAGATTGAATAACATCGGGGAGAGGCTACAACCCTGTCTCACTCCTTTCCCAACCACTGCTTCCCTTTCATGCCCCTCGACTCTTATAACTGCCATCTGGTTTCTGTACAAATTGTAAATAGCCTTTCGCTCCCTGTATTTTACCCCTGCCACCTTCAGAATTTGAAAGAGAGTATTCCGGTCAACATTGTCAAAAGCTTTATCTAAGTCTACAAATGCTAGAAACGTAGGTTTGCCTTTTCTTAATCTTTCTTCCAAGATAAGTCGTAAGGTCAGTATTGCCTCACGTGTTCCAACATTTCTACGGAATCCAAACTGATCTTCCCCGAGGTCGGCTTCTACCAGTTTTTCCATTCGTCTGTAAAGAATTCGCGTTAGTATTTTGCAGCTGTGACTTATTAAACTGATAGTTCGGTAATTTTCACATCTGTCAACACCTGCTTTCTTTGGGATTGGAATTATTATATTCTTCTTGAAGTCTGAGGGTATTTCGCCTGTCTCATACATCGTGCTCACCAGATGGTAGAGTTTTGTCATGACTGGCTCTCCCGAGGCCATCAGTAGTTCTAATGGAATGTTGTCTACTCCCGGGGCCTTGTTTTGACTCAGGTCTTTCAGTGCTCTGTCAAACTCTTCACGCAGTACCGTATCTCCCATTTCATCTTCATCTACATCCTCTTCCATTTCCATAATATTGTCCTCAAGTACATCGCCCTTGTATAAACCCTCTATATACTCCTTCCACCTTTCTGCTTTCCCTTCTTTGCTTAGAACTGGGTTGCCATCTGAGCTCTGGATATTCATACAAGTGGTTCTCTTCTCTCCAAAGGTCTCTTTAATTTTCCTGTAGGCAGTATCTATCTTACCCCTAGTGAGACAAGCCGCTACATCCTTACATTTGTCCTCTAGCCATCCCTGCTTAGCCATTTTGCACTTCCTGTCGATTGCATTTTTGAGACGTTTGTATTCCTTTTTGCCTGCTTCATTTACTGCATTTTTATATTTTCTCCTTTCATCAATTAAATTCAATATTTCTTCTGTTACCCAAGGATTTCTATTAGCCCTCGTCTTTTTACCTACTTGATCGTCTGCTGCCTTCACCACTTCATCCCTCAGAGCTACCCATTCTTCTTCTACTGTATTTCTTTCCCCCATTCCTGTCAATTGTTCCCTTATGCTCTCCCTGAAACTCTGTACAACCTCTGGTTCTTTCAGTTTATCCAGGTCCCATCTCCTTAAATTCCCACCTTTTTGCAGTTTCTTCAGTTTCAATCTGCAGTTCATAACCAATAGATTGTGGTCAGAATCCACATCTGCACCAGAAAATGTCTTACAATTTAAAACCTGGTTCCTAAATCTCTGTCTTACCATTATATAATCTATCTGAAACCTGTCAGTATCTCCAGGCTTCTTCCATGTATACAGCCTTCTTTCATGATTCTTGAACCAAGTGTTAGCTATGATTAAGTTATGCTCTGTGCAAAATTCTACAAGGCGGCTTCCTCTTTCATTCCTTCCCCCCAATCCATATTCACCTACTATATTTCCTTCTCTCCCTTTTCCTACTGACGAATTCCAGTCACCCATGACTATTAAATTTTCGTCTCCCTTCACTACCTGAATAATTTCTTTTATCTCGTCATACATTTCATCTATTTCTTCATCATCTGCAGAGCTAGTTGGCATATAAACTTGTACTACTGTAGTAGGCATGGGCTTTGTGTCTATCTTGGCCACAATAATGCGTTCACTATGCTGTTTGTAGTAGCTAACCCGCACTCCTATTTTTTTATTCATTATTAAACCTACTCCTGCATTACCTCTATTTGATTTTGTATTTATAACCCTGTAATCACCTGACCAAAAGTCTTGTTCTTCCTTCCACCGAACTTCACTAATTCCCACTATATCTAACTTTAACCTATCCATCTCCCTTTTTAAATTTTCTAACCTACCTGCCCGATTAAGGGATCTGACATTCCACGCTCCGATCCGTAGAACGCCAGTTTTCTTTCTCCTGATAACGACGTCCTCTTGAGTAGTCCCCGCCCGGAGATCCGAATGGGGGACTATTTTACCTCCGGAATATTTTACCTAAGAGGACGCCATCATCATTTAATCATACAGTAGAGCTGCATGTCCTCGGGAAAAATTACGGCTGTAGTTTCCCCTTGCTTTCAGCCGTTCGCAGTACCAGCACAGCAAGGCCGTTTTGGTTAATGTTACAAGGCCAGATCAGTCAATCATCCAGACTGTTGCCCCTGCAACTACTGAAAAGGCTGCTGCCCCTCTTCAGGAACCACATGTTTGTCTGGCCTCTCAACAGATACCCCTCCGTTGTGGTTGCACCTACGGTACGGCCATCTGTATCGCTGAGGCACGCAAGCCTCCCCACCAACGGCAAGGTCCATGGTTCATGGGGGGGTAATTAGTTTATCAGTGCTAAAATTTGTAGATAAAAAAAGTGAAATTCCTTTTCAAACAGACTTTTATTTTTGCTTTATAGTCTTTTACTTTAGATTTGTGCAATAATTGGAATGAAAATACTTTTCAAGAAAATTAAGAACTACTGTAAAACTAATCAACAATTACTTTTGTTGTAATATGTGTACAATCATATGTACAACATGTATACAATGAAAATACCGCAATATCAAGCAATTAAATTCTTGTGAATTTTTTTTTTTTTTACATAAAAACGTCATCCAAATCTTCTGTCAAATCACTGCGAGGCACATTAGTGCAGCTATGTCCACGACAGTTTTTGCATATTGTTGTGCAATGTGTACGTCAGCTCTCACACACCCGCACTTTCTTCCGTAGCCTTGAGGGCAGCCGCATGGAATCAGTAGCAGTATTTTCTCTGGAGCAGGTAGTCGTTTCACGTGAATCGGGGAGGGGCATGATTTGATTCCCTCCAGCCCCAGTTTCTGGGATCCAAGTTGTTCCCCAGCCACAGGTGGACTTGTAGGTAAACTCGGAAAGAGTGGAGGTGTCCTGCATCACTAGTGGGCGGCAAACGAGAGATATGACAGCACTGTTTGCCCGACACAAAAGTACATTAAAACATTTAAATCTAATGGTATTTAAGTTATCATCAGGACTCTCTACTGCTTTTGTGTAGAGAGAGAGCATAAATTGCTCTCCTACTTTTGCAATGGTATCAGGAGAGGAAGCTGGATTGTTGAATTAAAAGTGGAATAATCTGTGGGCTTTCCTTTCCCAAAGAAGGCTGACGTGCTGTCGCAACCACTTACTGCACGAAGAAACAGTATTGAATTCGTGCAGTCATGAACGAGTAGTTATGTATATCTTTAGAACTGTAACACCTTGTTCTTATGCTACCTTTACCTTCCTTCATCAGGATTATGTCTGTGTCGTCTGGAGCAACAGCGATAAGTAGAACAAGAAGATTTACATCTTGGCCCACTGTAATCACTTGCTGGTAAAATTTTGAGGCACTTATTGCTTTTGCAACAATTTCAACGTCTGCATCGCCATCTGCAATCCTGGTTTCAATACCTAAACTGTCTAGTTTTTGCACATGTTGTGTGTTAAACATTTCCTTATTTCTAAGGTTACTAAGAAAGTCAGACTGTGATTCAACGCATAACGTCTTATCATTAAACAAAATTTCTCGCGAGGTCCGCTTTAGCGTTCGCCTTTGCAGTTCAGTAGTTTTTATGTTCAGAGAGATTTCTGAATATCCGTCAAATACAACAGCAACATCATCTTTATAATGTCTCTGAATTTACGCTATTAAGGTTTTATAAATGTCACCAAAACTTCCATTCTCGGGCCACCGACGAGGTGGATAAGAAACCCTCCATCTATAACAAAGAACTTCGATTCATTATTGTCAATATTCCTTTCATGTACTTGATTGAAAAGATTGTACAGTGACGACATTTTTGTTTTCGTCATCAGTCCACTGCTGTCAAACAGAGACATTGGTACACTCGAGAATTCGTAACTGGAGCAATCCTTTAAATCATCAGGTGAATGAAACGTGCACAGTATTCTCTGAAATAACTGAACTGTATCTACTTCAGTAATACTGTTTTCAAGCCTAACAGTTGACATGCACATTGTCTTAACCATGCTGGTTCAGAGAACCAAATTTTGGCGAGACAGTCACTATTGTTCGAAGAGCTTCTTCACCAACAGACACAACTTTGTAGCAGTTTACTTCCTGAGAAGCTACTAATCCAGATCCTAATGAATACAATTGCTCCTTATAAGCAAATGGAGTGTGTTGTTGCAACCATAGCTGAGATCTTCTGCTAATTTTGTCGTCAGTTTCTATCCTCTCACTCCTCAGTTCAACATGTTGATCACTTGAAACCGAATGTAAATTACAAAACTGTTCCATAGCTTCACAAATGTGATGGGCTATTGGTATACTCAAATCCATCGGTTCAACACACTATCGATGAAACCTCTTGCTTGTGAAACACCTCCAACATTCTTCACGTGTTTCATAAGCGTCTGTTCTATCATCATGTCGGTCCATACCTCACACCAATACTTGTGAGAGCATCAAACCGTGAAGAAGCTCTCCTCTATGAATTTATCAAACTCCGCGGGTTCCTGTTCTACTTACGAATTATTGTTGTTTTGGCACGCTTCCCATATTCATCTCGTCATATGATATCTCTGAGCCACACCTTACCCACATGGTCCAAAAGGTGAAGTTTACAAAACACATTTTGTTCAAAGTAATCCCCCTGAAATTATTCCATTGTTTGCAAAGCCCTAAAAGCCTGTATCACTTCTTGCGGAATATTCGCATATTACGACTGACCACTCATCATCTTCAGAGTGCTGCCCTTCTAGATGATATTTTTTCAAAACAAATTATGGCTGTTCCAAGTGCTCACAATGAAATGTTTGCCATAACCTCTCTGTTTATCTGCAGCGCGTGTGTGTACATGAGTGTGGAGGGGGTGTTATTTCCAACCAGAAGAATCACTACCATTTCGGCGTATGACCCGTTGCACTTTATGCAAGGTAGCAAGCAGGATGCGACAGGATCACATTTTAACTTCAGCAATGTAATACCCTGCGTGTGTCATGTGTCAAAGTCACCACAACTGTGAGTGCTAATGGAACTATCTCGATTTTTTTCTGGAGAAGAAGAATACTGCCATTACATAAAGGATGACTTTAACGAGAGTTGGTAGCGGTGAGTACATGACTCGATCCCTGTAATAATATCTTTTAGAAAATCATTTCCTTCTTCACTGTAGCTCATGAGGCGTTTCTGGATGCCACATATGTGCTGTGGAATCAACAGGTGGGGCACACACCGTCCACGGACATTACGAAAATTCAATCGCTTAGAGATGCTGTCATACGCGGTTTGTAAAAAACGACCTAAGGCTCACTCACGTCATCGATTGTCACGTGACCATCTTAACGAATCACGATGCTCCCTGTTTATTATTCTTTCTAGTTATTGCTAAATTTCCGCATCCAACTGAAAACAAAT
The DNA here is from genome assembly GCF_023898315.1 of Schistocerca nitens. NCBI lineage: Eukaryota > Metazoa > Arthropoda > Insecta > Orthoptera > Acrididae > Schistocerca > Schistocerca nitens. The sequence goes on from NC_064614.1 coordinate 1,161,767,555, forward strand.
TTCCGTGAAATACAGTTGCTCCCATAAACGGGACCGATCTCACGATGGGGGTTTTCTGTTAACAGTCCGTTGGCCCATACAAAATCACACAAACCCACGCCGTTCTAGACGGGTACGCTACTCTCGTATACCTGTCAATTCGCACTAGATGCAGTTTATCAACAGTTGACTGTGGAATACTGTGTGTCACTTGTCTTCCATCCTACAAGTCCAGCCACCTTCTAGACACACCTATGCGTCAAATTTAAAATGGTATACGTCAATCTGTCGATTTCAAGAACCTGAACTGAAATGAATTGTCCGCATAGGAAGCCTACCTTATTAAACTCTTTCTATGTCTGGATTTTTTCTAAATGTATGTCTTGCGCACACTGTATATGAATATCATGAACATCGACCAGGCAAGGGACTACTATACTATTTTAAAGCATGAAAAAGTATCACCCACTGATAAATCGAGGCTTAACAGTGACAGCTGACCATCCACGGTTTCTTTTCGGGGGCAAACATTCGTTTCATTTTCAGGCCAGCATGTAGAATGGCAGATCACAAACAATTTCAGTTTTCCGGTAGAGCTTGTTTATTCCCATAAACCGCAAATTTCTTGGATGACTGACTTATCACCCACTATTATGAAAGAGAGAGAGGTGTTCAGTTTCGTCTCAAAGCGGCAGATATACACATAAAAAAAAGTCTTGCATCACCTCGGTTCCGAGATTTCCGGAACCTGTACAGAAAATTGGAACAGAGATCAAAATAAACATCATTTCACATAAAAAAAAGTCTTGCATCACCTCGGTTCCGAGATTTCCGGAACCTGTACAGAAAATTGGAACAGAGATCAAAATAAACATCATTTCACATAAAAAAAAGTCTTGCATCACCTCGGTTCCGAGATTTCCGGAACCTGTACAGAAAATTGGAACAGAGATCAAAATAAACATCATTTCCACCTTTTTTATCGCTCATGAAAACCACATACTGCATGTTGTGCCACCATACAGCGAGACCTTAAGAGGTGGTAGTCCAGACTGCTGTACACACCGGTACCTCTAATTGCCAGTAGCATGTCCTCTTGCATTGATGCATGACTATGTTCGTTGTGGCATACTATCCACAACTTCGTCAAAGCACTGTCGGTCCAGATTGTCCCACTCTGGCCGGCCGCTGTGACCGAGCGATTCTAGGCGCTTCAGTCTGGAAACGCGCAAGCGCTACGGACACAGGTTCGAATCCTGCCTCGGGCATGGATGTGTGTGATGTCCTTAGGTTAGTTAGGTTTAAGTAGTTCTAAGTTCTAGGGGACGGATGACCTCAGATGTTAAATCCCATAGTGCTCAGAGCCATTTGAACCATTTTGTCCCACCCCTCATCGGCGATTCGGCGTAAATCCCTCAGAGTGGTTGGTGGGTCACGTCGCCCATATACAGCCCTTTCCAATCTATCCCAGGCATGTTCGATAGTGTTCATGTCTTGAGCACATGCTGACCACTCTAGCCGAGCGATGTCGTTATCTTGAAGGAAGTCATTCACAAGATGTGCACGATGGGGGCGCAAATTCCCGTCCATGAAGACCAATGCCTAGGCGATATGCTACCGATATGGCTGAACTATCGGTCGTAAAATGGCGTTCACGTATCGTGCAGCCGTGGGCGCCTTCCATGACCACCAGCGGCGTACGTCGGCCCGGCATAATGCCACCCCAAAACAGCAAGGAACCTCCACTTTGTTGCACTCGCTTGACAGTGTGTCTAAGGCGTCTCTGACAATTGTCTGGCTGAAGGCATATGCGACACTCATCGGTGAAGAGAACGTGATTCCAATCCTGAGCGGTCCATTCGGCATGTTGTTGGGCTCATGTGTACAGCGCTGCACGGTATCGTTGTTGCAAATATGGCCCTCGCCATGGACGTCGGGAGCGAAGATGCGCATCATGAAGCCAACGGTACACAGTTCTGAGTCGTAACACGACGTCCGGTGACTACATGAAAAGCATTATTCAACATGGTGGCGTTGCTGTCAGGGTTCCTCCGAGCCACAATCCGTAGGTAGTGGTCATCCACTGCAGTAGGAGCCCTTGGGCGGACTGAGCAAGATATGTCGTCGACAGTTCTTGTCCTCTGTATCTCCTCCATGTCCGAACAACATCGCTTTTGTTCACTCCGAGACGCCTGGGAACTTCCCTTGTTAGGATCCCTGCCTGGCACAAAGTAACAATACGGACACGATCGAACCGCAGTATACCTCCTTCCTGGTGGAATGACTGGAACTGATAGACTGTCGGACCCCGGCTGTGTAATAGGCGCTGCTCATGCATGGTTGTTTACATCTTTGGGCGGGTTCAGTGACATCTCTGAACAGTCAAAGGGACTCTGTCTGTGAAACAATATCCACAGTCAACGTCTGTCTTCAGGGGTTCTGGGAACTGGGTTGATGCAAAACTTTTCTTGGTGTGTGTATAATAGGGTTTGCTCGCCGTGAAGATAAGTGCCACATGTAGTTGGGCACAATACTCATACTGGGTTAGGACGTCGTGTCACAAAAGGTAGTTATGGGTTAACACTGTATGTCCAGTATGTATGCTATACAGCATAAAACACTTATCGTAATACAGGGTCATGCAGGAGACAAGCGACCATTACTACAGCAGTTTGTAGTTCTGCATTCAGCCTATTGATTCGCAATAGTAAGCAGCAGCAGCAGCAGCAGTCTGAGCAGCAGTTAGCAGCACAGTGATACAACGCACTGTTACAAATCGATTACTTCAAGGAGAGCTCCAAGCCAAGGAGAGCTCCGAGTCAGACACCCTCGAGCTTGCATTCCACTAACCCCAAACCTTCCGGAGTAGGTAGGAGCGCCTGGTCCCAGGGACGAATCCACCGAGCGGACTTGTGTCGAGGTCCGGTGAGCCGGCCAGTCTGTGGCTGGTTTTAGGCGGTTTTCCATCTGCCTCGGCGAATGCGGGCTGGTTCCCCTTATTCCGCCTCAGCTACACTATGTCGGCGATTGCTGCGCTAACAAGTTCTCCAAGTACGCGTACACCACCATTACTCTACCACGCAAACATAGGGGTTACACTCGTCTGGTGTGAGATGTTCCCTGGGGGAGGGGGGGGGGGGGGTCCACCGGGGGTCGAACCGCACAGTAACCCTGGGTTCGGTGTGGAGCGGCGGAGGGGTGAAGTGGACTGCGGTAGTCGTCGTGGGGTTGTGGACCACTGTGGTTGCTGCGGGGATGGAGCCTCTCCGTCGTTTCTAGGTACCCGGTTAACATACAATGCAACAAAACCCCAAGCCACCGCCATTTGCGATTTCAGTGGTGTCAAGCGACACTTCATTGGAGGGCAGGGTGTAGGTCTGTTTTGTTTTCTGATGAAGTCCGGTTTTGCTCCGGTTCCAGTGATGGTCGTATGTTGGCTAAAAGGAGACCAGTTGAAGGCCTGTAATCAACCTGTGTGTGGTAGTCACACTGGACCCTACACTTGGAGTCGTCGTCTGGAGTGCGATTTCGTATAACAGAAGGAGTACTCCCTTGGTTATCCCACGCACCTTGACTGAAAATCTGTAGGTCAGTCTGGTGATTCGACCTGTTCTGCTGCCACTGTGCTGCCATCCAACAGGATAACGCTCGCTCATATCGCTGCTGGAAGACAACATGCTCTGCAGAGTGTCGCCATGTTGCCTTGCCCTGGTAGATCACCATATCTGTCTCCAGTCGAGCACATAGGGACGCAATTGGACGACTACTCCAGCGTCATTCACGAACAGCGTGGACTGTTTCTGTATTGACCGACCATGTGCAACAGGCATGGAACTCCTTCCCATAAACTGGCATCCCTCACCCTTATAACACAATGCACGCAGGTTTGCTTACTTGCGTTCAACATTCTGGCTGTTACACTGGTTATTGAGATATCAGCATTTCACATTTACAATGATTTATCTCGCACGTACATTAACTTGTGATCTTACAATGTTAATTACTTATATATATCACCTAGACGAATTTATGACAGAATTTTCATTACTGTACATCAATAATTTTTTGGGGCTGCGATTTTTTTCCTTCAGCGTATAATCTACTAATTCCTTTGCGTACCAATCATTTAGTTCATTTCCAGAGATACCCACATGATTTAGTTCCCAAAAAAGGTGACATTTGTATCGGCATCGTGAAACTCTTGCAGTAGGTCCAGGACTTTTGAGATCAGAATATTACGAGAGTATTGCTGGTGTAGCGTTTGAAGGTGATTCACCTAACTGCAGCACAGAACGAAATCCATGCCTTAACTGCATAATTTACTTAATTGTTTTTCAGTTTGGTTGTTGTGTGAAACTGCGTAACTGGGCTCTTACCTTGTAATCCTTCAGGTTTCCTGCTGACATGTTGATATGTTGAAAAATGGTGCCTTTTTCCGGTTGTCAGCGTGACTCACTGTCTACTTCACGTATTCCCTGAGAATGACCCTTGGGCGAATGGAGTGCAGTACTTATGCCTGGATGATGCTAGGCGCTCCGTTTTCGGAGCGCCTAACACCATCCATGCATAAGTACTGGATCCGATCCACCCTAGGAGCAGGCACGGGAAGCACCTGAAGAAAACACACAGTCACGCCGTCGAAATATCGTGCGAGAACGACGGTAACAACTGGCAAAAGACACGATTATTCAACATGTCAACTCTTTTCTTGTTCGTAGATCCATCATGTAGGTCGTTTACTGATAATAATTGGTATAGGGCAGCCGTCTGTAGCTTGTAGTGTCTGATCTTTCTTTGTATTCTTGGAACCGGCTGGACCCTAGTGAAGGATGGTCTATCTACCAGAAGATTTCTGATAATTTTATACGTTTATACAGTACAGTGATGGGATTTAATGACAATTTCTTAAAATTTTGTAATTTCACTCGCGCCGGTTTGCTACCACTACACTCATTCACAGAGAGTACAAGTCGCTCATCGCTTAATGCAGTTGATCAGCATGGATAATCAGTCATTTGGCGGATTGTTCCTGCGTTATCTGAGGTGTAGCTGCTGGCATGACAAAGTTATTAGTGGGGTACCTGCTTCTGTTAGCAAATTATTAAAGGGGTTTGTGCACAACGCTCCCTTTGGGGGTCTTATGCAGGCATGGTGTACACAGATTGCCAATAAAACTGCAGCACCATGAAGCCGGCAAACAAATGTCAAACTAACATGCTTGGATACAGCATTTCAGAACAACTGCACAAAATAAAAGGTGACCCAAAAGTCCTTTAACATCTGAAAATTCAGCACTTCACTTCATGGATAATGTAGATACAGTGGTAAGAACTGACACACATCTGAAATGACATGAAGGGTTATTGAAACCGAAAAAACACGAATTGACTATCAGATGGCGCTTCATATGATAGAAAAGCAATAATTAGTGCAACAATTGATCTTTAGCAACGACGGCGTTTTTTATAACTAATGCTCGTCATGTCGGCCGTCATTCATCAACAACACATGTAGGTGGAGGAAAATGTTGTGAACAGCACTGCACAGCGTATCAGTACATACGGTGAGAAACTGCCGTAATGAGGCTGAACTGTCACGATAGACCTGCAACTTCAGGTAACCCCAGACCCAAAAATCACACGGATTGATGTCTGGGTATCTGGGAAGCCAAACACGACGAAAGTGGCGGCCCTCATCAACGATGTGCGCAAGAGATCTTTCGCAAGTGCAGCAATACGGGATGGACAGCGTCCTGCACAAAAGTAGTACCTTCCAGCAGGTATTTACCAGCCACGCTAGGGATGATGCGATTCTGTAACATGTTTCCACAACCGTTCTAGGATTTTCGGTAGCCAAAATTCTGCAGTTGTGCGTTGTTGACGGATTCTCTAAGTGTGAGCACAACACGCTAGATTACCAACCGTCATCTTCCCCTATTTTTCAAGTATCCACACCGCAAATCTCACTGCGTCACAAAAACGGTGGCTAACTGTTCGTTATCGTGCTTGATTTTGTACAGATAGAATTGGAAGGTGCGCCTTAGTGCTCTCCGTGGCAGCCCACTACGGGGGCGATCGTCTAAACAGCCCGTGGCCTCGACCTTCGTAATCATTTTCTTCATAGCGACACTTGTCATGGGACCTATACCCGTTAGAATACCCTTCTTATGGCGAAACGATCTTAAAGTTGCAGTAGCGGATTTTCCATTCTGACAGTAAAACTCCAAGTGTATTTTCAAATGATTACGGGCTTTTGCGTCACCCTGTAGGTAGATAGGAGCTTCTACGTTCTGTGCACGAGCAACGATTACGCAGGGGTTTCGCATGCATAAACCGCATTTGAATGTTGAATGTCTGTGAGAAGATCATGTTATGCCTTATGTCAGGTGGAGAAACTTCTACCGGAATTTTAAAGGAGCAACACCATAGCCTATCGAGACTGCGGTTTTTTCGTTCCACGATATTGCTCCTCTCATTGTCCAGATTCTCACTACTGTTATGTGAATATGAAATCCATGGGTTCAGGAGAGCCTTACTCAACGTCATGCAGGAACTGAGCGGCAGAAAATTCATCCTATTGTCCACTATATGTAGCAAAAACTGCAGTTCGATACTTTTTTTTCCTCGCTACATTTGGGTGGCCTGTCTTAACTGCCTCACGCTGTGGTCTAACGCAAACTAATAACATCAAGGTCACAGCATAACTAAATAAAATCCTGCTGCAGAAGTAAGGCAAAAAATGAGTTTACACCTCAGAACCAAGCAGTTCATGCCATATGTGGTGTTAAATCACGAAGCTCATGTAGGCTTTTGAAGGAACAGCTGGGACTTCTTACACTACTTGCCATGTGACTGAACAGCTGCATCCTATCAGCGTACACAAGATACGGAAACTAACTTCGTGTTGCAGCAACACCTCACTATTGTTAAAAAAGTGTGAAGTACTTGGCATCACGTATTTTCAACAAGCTTCAGCAATCAAGCAATAGGCTTTCAAACCGAAGTTCAAGACTTTTCTCTGGAAAACTCCCTCTGTTTTCTGCAGGAGTATTTTAAGTAGACTTAACTTAGTGATGAGAATGTAATGTAGGGTAATAACTGGAACTGTAAACAACAATGTTTATGGGACACCTAGTCTGCATGATTGTATCATCGTGACTTGGAGTTATTAAAATTATTCCTGTAAAATGAAGCCTTGCTGCTATTACGATCTATCTTTATTGAATCTTATTCGACTTCCAGAACGGCTTCAACTGTTAATAATCTTAGGCAAGGTTAGTTGGGTTAGGTGCAATGAGGTAGGGTTGGATTTGGATGGACTGGGTTAGGTTAGGGGTTGGGTAGGATTAAGTGGGGCTGTGTTAGGTTAGGTTGAATTAGCTGTAGTTGGATTAGGTACAGTTGGGTTAAAGATAAGGTGTATGCTATGCTGTGGTTAGGTTCAGTAATATTGAAGGTTAACGTTAGAGTTAAGGTTTTGGTTAAGGCTTGGGTTAAAGTTTTGGTTGAGATCATAGTCTGGATTTGTATTTTGGATTAGGTTAGCTTAGATTAGGTTAAGTGAAGTGAGATGAGGTGAGATGTTGAAGAGGCGAGGTGATATGAACTGACATGGGATTATGTTAGGTTAGCTGAGGTGAGTTTAGGATGGGTTTGAATTAGGCTGGGTGATGTTGGCTTGGATTGGGTTTGGTTGGATTAGGTTGTCTAAAGTTAACGTTAATGTTAATTTTTTGGCTAGGTTGCGGCCTCTGTTAGGGTTAGTTAAACGTTAGAATATGTTCGGTTAGGTTAGAATCAAATGTAGGATGAAAGTAAGGTCAGGGTCAAGGTCTGTGTCTGGGTTTGATTAATATGCGTTAGGGCTCATCGTGTTTTGTTAGATTAGGTTAGTCTAACTAAGCTAGGCTGGATTTGGCTTGGTTAGGCTAGTTACATTACGTTGGATTAGGTTAGAACGTGTAGGGTTGGTTTGGGTATTGCTGGATTTGGTTGGATTTGGTTGTGCAGGGTCCACTTGGCTTGGATTCAGTTAGGGTAAACTAGGTGAGGTGAGATGAGGAGAGGTTAGGTTAGGTTAGGTTGGGTTAGTAAGGCCACACCTAGTGCCTTCACCTCTCCATGTCAGTTATTAAGATGTATCAGATAAACATGATGTCTACAATGTATGTTTATTGTTATTATGAGCATCATTCTGGAATTTCACCCTTCCTTGTTCTTATTATTCTGATTTTCTTTCCATTAAATAAGTTCTGAACATGGTATGTCGTATTCTGTGGCTTGAGTAACAAGTGTTACTCTACAAGGTGAACTTAAATCCTTACCAGAGCGGCAACATCGCCGTGTTTACATCCGACAAACAGAGACGGAGCTAATAACGTCAAACACTTTTACGGTGTTACTTGTGACGAGCAATGTTTGCAGATATGAGGACATGGAGACTTGGGATACCTGAGTTTTGCAACACGTAATGTTATGCAACAACATGTAGCATGGTAGCAACTACAAATAGAATTGTTAGAGTTACACACAATAGTGATTTGTGAGTTCACTCCTGTGTGATTAACACGGATAGGTATGTGTGCGATGGTCAAGAGTGGCACGGTTGCACATGTAATAATTAATATGTTACAGTTCTGAAAGGAACTTTGTCATCAGGTTTCAAGACGGTCCCCAGTTACAATCGGAGATGGTTACCACTGACATATATTAATACCTTGGTTAATAACCTTCTTTATTTATTTTTTACGTAGCGTCACAAACTTCCACAGATAGTTAAAGCAAACAAAAATAAAATAGTAGTCTATCATATGGACTAACACTTACTGTGCTGCGTTTTCCCATTAAAAAAAAAAAACCGTTGATACTCCTGAACAGCGCACACTTTCATACTCGTATTAATCATGCAGGAGCTAACTTGCAAGTCACTGTTTTGTATAGTTGAAAGAATACTTTTTGCAGTTGCTACCGCGCTGCATTTTGTTACTTAATATTACACCCGTCCCACGCCTCTGAAGCACTGTGTGAACATCGCTGGTCGAAATATACCAAGTTCTGTGCTTGCTTTGCTTTCGAAGTTTGGGGTGTGACCCTCATCATGGAAGTCGTTACAACGACCAAGCCAGGCCTTCTACTCATTATAGTGGTTACACGTACCACAAGTTTATTGATGTAAATATCATGTTGTTACGAGAGTCTGCTTACGTGAAAAATCCGATCATAGTAGGGGGAATAAGAGTTCGAAGAATGGAGAAATGTTCTATGTATTGGATCATGTCTCTTTATCACTTAACGACGTAGGGCTAGAGGCGAAGAAGCAAATGGAGAGGGCGAAGAAAAGGGCTAGAGTTGAAATTACCCAGTTAGCCGAAATACACGTGGATAAAATGGGGAATCTTTATAACAAAAGTTATGATTTTGTTACGGTAAATATGAAGAAGGCTTTGCTGTTATCTACGGAGTCAAGTGAGGGGAAACCAACAAGAGCCCATCAACTGTTCTGAAATAGTTCTTCATGAAGATCATTTAAAGGTGGGTGATGGCAGTAGTTTTCTTCTACAATACGATACATTAGAGGAGAGGATAATCATTATTAGTGAAAGCAAAGGAAAAGAGAGCTTAAAAACATCTTCCCATTTTTTATGAATGGAACATTTAAAGAGTCGCAGCAATCAATTTGCACAAATCTACACCAAACATGCAGACTTAGGAGGCCAGAGGGACGAAACAGACATCATTCCTACTGTGTTTGCCCTGCTCCCTCTCAAGAAGAATGGCACTTATGTGTGCCTGTTTTGTCTGATTAACAAGCAATTCCTCAGTAGCGCCAAAAAAGAGTGAATGTTTATTTTATGAGAGCTGCGATATCGGCCCTATGCCAAGTTTTCCCCTCAAGTGAAATAAGTGGATGTTATTTCCATAAGACGAAGAGTTTATGGAGAAGTGGATGTTATTTCCATAAGAAGAAGAGTTTATGGAGAAAAGTTCAAGATTCCGGTCTAACTGCCGAGTACCGTCAGAACGAAGATTTAAGACTTCATGTCGACATGTGTGCAGCATAGGCAAAACTGGCGGACGTAAGTAAGGAATGCTTGAGATTCATGCGGAAGCCCCTGATAACGAAAGACTCTCTCAATTTTTTAACCGCTTTATGGATACATGGGTACAGAATGATGATATCCCTATCGCAATGTGGAACTGCTACGGAAAAGGGCACCGAACGACGAATGCTGTCGAAGGGTAGCACAGCGAAATAAATGTTACTTGAAACCATCGCGCTAGAGTCAACGACTTGGTGGACTGCTTGAAGAAGGAAGCTGGGACGAGGGAGAAGATATACCTGAAGTTGGATGACAGAATAAAGTAGACTGTAAAAAATTGTGAAGAGATTGGCTACATTAGGTTCTGTTTGACAGCCATTTCCATATTCAGAAACCGCACTATCATCTACTCAGTTATATATTAAAAGGCTCCTCGCAAATTATATGGTTAAAACTATTAAGTATACTGAAAAAACATTATTAGTATTAATTTTTAAGTTATATTAATAAATAAAGTGTATTGTAGTTCTAGTATAAAATGATGAAGCCTATGTATAACGTAAGTGACTGTTTCGTCACTGATACCAGTAATTCCCTAACAGTGGAACAACATACAGAAATTGTATTTGATTGCTGTTTACCTTAAATACATCCTTGAAGTAGTCTATCCTTTACCCACTCTTTTAAAGGTTTATTTATCATATTTCTCGATGTCCATAATAATCGTTTACATGGTTGTGTAGTGTTTTTTTTGTCTTTGTTTAACTTGAAATATATTTATACTAGTTCCTCATCGGCAATTTTCTGAAACAAAACTCTTATCTACCACTTTAGGATAAAAAAGAAACAAAAACTATTTCCTCAGACGAAATTCTTTGAACAGTATTTTAAAACAGTTACGAATGATACTCTGCGACATTGGTTTCATTTGAAAAACTAAAATAAAGTTTTAACCAGTGGAATTAAATTACTGTAGCTTCCCATATTGCAGGTGCGAAAAACTGTTTCCACTTGGAACAGTTCGTTGTATTTATACAGTAGCTGGTCGTCTGTGAAATACGTGTCAGTCTGGCCAAATTATCACAAATTACTAAGTAATTTGGACATCCGGCTGTAACAACACTTAGTCACGCGCTGACCAACGTCTAAATCTGTGTATACATAAAACTAGGGTTGCCAGATGCCCGGGTTTTTCGTGACAGTCCCGGCTCCAGACTGCAGAATTCAGTGTCCCGAAAAATACTTTTGGGACGGCAGTTTGCCCCGTATTTCGAATTTCATGGAAATTATTCCATACTGTCTACTTTTTCTCCTAATTCTCGAGTGGATTTATATTTCAACTCCCGCTGTTAAGCTAAATAACGAAAGTTTTTATTGTCATAGTTGACTCAGTTCCTGAGGGAGTATTATTGCGCGGTAACGCTTCTGAGCTCCCATTACTGACCCTTATCACAGTTCAGTTTAAGTTTTGCAGCAATGTGGTTCTGCGTATCTCTGTCTGAGTCGTATACCGGTTAATTTGTTATTAAAGTGTTTGATTGTTTCCAATGAACTCAAAATACCAAAGAGGAAGTGTTTATGCCAAGAAAAATATTCAAAAGAATGGTTCTTCATAAAACGAGAGAGAAGTGACTATGAAGTAGAATGTGTAAATAGTGGCGTGTTTCCATTGCATATGGGGAAGGAGGGGAGACATTAAACTTCCATTGTACTGTCAGGTCTCCCAAACCTAGAGATAAGTTGGTGATTAGTTTTTGTTAGGTTTCGAACACTATACTCGTGCCGTATTTCGTGTAGCTTATCTTTCACTGTTAGTTATGAAATTTGATTGTTGAATGTCGTTTGAAGTCCACTGTCTAGGAGTGAATTTGACGTATCTGGGTCTGCCAGAACCGACGGTAGCAAGCAGGTAGGTACTGTTTGTAACATAAATAGGATTTTAGCCCACATTCAGTACGCTTAATTACCTTGTTTATTTAATAAAAGAGCTAAAATGGATGAGAGAGAAGATCTGTGAACTATACACTGCTAAATGAAATGGTTAGTGAAGAATCATGTGAAGAAGCTGTAGACTCGGTATCCATACTATATAGAAAAAAGACGATGCAGAAAGCGAAGAAAGTGAGCATGACAGTGATACCAATCAGAATAACAATAAACTTTTTTGGTAAGGGCAGTCATGCTAAATGGATGAAAGGCATTCCTAATCCTCGTATCAGGACTAGGTCACATATTCTGTTCTGCAGGTTCCTGGCATAGTGTCTTAGACTTGATAATTAAATTCCACCACAGGTGTTGTCCACTGTACTTGTCACTGGTAATGCTGGTGGCAGCTGTTGGAGTTAAAACACCAGTGCTGCTCTCTATGTTGAGACTCTAAATGTTGGATTGATTTGTGCCGTCTTCTCATCATTGTTCAGCAACAATACAAGCTCCATCCCCCATTTAACCAGCCCATAGGGACTGTAATATCCTGAATGGAACTAGACCTGTGATGAGGGAGAGGAACTGTGGAAGTCCCTGTCAGAGAATACTGTGGCATGCCCTTTTATGCTAGTGGCTCCAAGTATGGTTCTGCTGCCTGTTGATTCGACTCTGCACTGAAGCTATTGGAGTTAATGAAGGTTCCAGAAGACGCTAGCAGGGAGGGGCCAGCTCCATTTTCATTTGTGTCTAGACCTGTGTCGCTGAGTCATCTGACTTGGCCAGGGATGTGGAACGTTCCATGGTCATGGTGTGTTGACTCATGGGTAAAGCTCGTATCTCTACTGTGGGCGTGGTGGAGGCGGTCTGTATTGTTTTATGCACCCCTATGATCTTGCTATGTCATCAGTGATGACGATGAGAAGTCCTTCAGAAGTCACAGCCTCAACTGCGTCAAGTGTGCACCATGAGCCACACCGGAGAACATTTGGTGTCCTTGATTATTTGTGACTGTGCTCGGCATCAAGTGGGTGTATGCCTAAATATATGGACCCAAACTTCGGTGACAGTGTGGTACAGATGCTGCTCTTGTAATACTGCTGGAGGCAGTGGATGCAGAAGATGCAGTAAGGACCTGTAGCAGCAGCCATTTAGTGTCTAAAACGAGCTGTGAACGTTAACTTGAATTGACCTGCATAGGTCAGGAAAATTAGAGGGGATATCTCATGTCATGGTGGTGATTGCCTTCCTCATCTGTCTTGAAGGCCCATACTAAGTGCTTACTTTCACCGTTTGATGCTGGATGAAAAGTAGCAGTGGTGAATTGTCTGATGCCATTCCTGTGACAAAGTAATTTAAATTTTGAAATGATTGTTCCTGGAGCCCCTTTTCTACGAAAACAGTGGTAAATCTCCTGATGGTGACTTCTGTAGTGTAGCAAAGGCCCTGTATAATTTCTTTCCTATAGCTGCTGCGATTTTGGCCATGGGGAGAACTGCTGCAGTGGTTATGACTGCTGTTTCGATCAAGCAGTACATTCCCAGCTGGTTTTCTCTCTTTCCATACCAATTCTTGGTCAGTAAGTGTGCTGTGGAGCTAATTTTTTTTTTTTGTGTGTACCATGCCTCATAGCATTTTGAGGACTGGCAGACAAAGTTGTTCTGAAGTTACAACCTTGTGGTGTGATGACTCAGTGACCAGCAACAGGACGCCTTGCTGAATGCTGAGACTCTAGTATCATGCAGGAAAAATGTACAGTGCCGAAGGGCATCCTGAGGCAGTCAATCTGTCCATCCCCATTGTAGGTGATGGAGAACCGCACTGAGGGTGGGATCTGTGATAAGACTGGTGGCAACTCCTGTCACTATAAGCAGATAATTGTAGAATGTTTTCTGCAAACTACGATCTAACTTAAAACAAAATGAGTCAAACTCCCCTCCTGGGCCCATGCGAAGAAACAAAAGAGCGTGAGGATTTGAATGTTGTATCAGCAGGTGATAACGTATGGAGTATCGAAAACTGCTTAAATATAGTGGCCATATATGTAGTTACTGTGTCATTTTGTCTGGTAGAAGTTGTAAGGACCATAGTGTGAGAAGTGGGGCTTATGATCTGTAATCAGATGGAACTTTGTTCCATATAAGAAGACTCTGAAGTTTTGAACTCCATAAATAACAGCAGTATTTCCTTCTCAATTTGTGAATAGCTTTCCCGATCTATTTTATTGTTTCAGATGCAAATGCAATCGGTTGTTCTGAACCATTGTCATTTATATGGTAGAACATTGCGCCTATGTCATCTTGGAAAGCATCAGTAGCCAACACTAAATGTTTATTACAGTTGAATGTTGTCGAATACGGGGTGAATTATAGAAAGACTGTTAAGATTAAAAATTCTTTCTGACAGTTCTGTTAACAAATGAATTACACAGTTTTCTTTTTATCTGGTTTAGTGGTTTGCCAATTTGATTTATTTTCAGAATAAGTTCGCTGTAACTGTTCACTTTGTCCTGAAATGAGTTGTATTTTATCTTTGCGTAGCAGGAGATTTGATTACTACTTCAATATGCTTTGTGGGCTAGCTTATATCCATCTTTGCTCAGTATGTGCCCTAAGTATTGCACGTTTGGCTGAAAAAGGTACACGTTTTTCTGGATTACATTAAAGACGGTTCTGCTATAGTATACTGAATAATGTCTGTATGTTAGCCATGTGATAATATACATGAGATGATCTTCTTATGATATTATTGTCTGGTTAATTTATGCACTGAGGAATCTTCTGTATTATTGTTCCAAATATTACTGGAACACTGACAATCCCAAAGGTAGGCGGTTATGTTAGTACAGTCCAATTGGCATGTTGATCACCATTTTTGTTCTTGATTCTTCACTAAGGGAAATTTGCAAATATGCATCAGATAAAGTGATTTTAGGAAAATGACAACCGCTTGAGAGGGGTGCGATTATTTCTTTATTCCTGGGAATAGGCTAGATGAACAGCTTCTGCTTGTGCATTTATTGTTGCTCCAGAATTACCACGTACTCCTAATTAGGCTTATGAATAATAACTAATGGAGAAGCCCAGTGGCTAAAAGAAATTGATGAAATAGTAAGTAAACCTTGTAAATGGTTTAATTCTTTCTTGAAATCTTCTCGAACGGAATAGCCCTAGTAATACTGGCTTTGAAATATTATGAGCTTTGAAATATTATGAGCTTTGAAATATTATGAGCTTTGAAACTGGGAGTGCAGCCTAAAACTGCAAGGGAAGATCGGAAAGTAATTTTATTGCCAAAAGTTTAAGAGGCAACAAAAGAAAAAATCACATATGAACTTATATCTAGTTTTTACATTGTCACTCATGTTCTCGACACATTTCTCCCACCGTGGTACCAGGTTCAGTATGCCCTGTTCATAGAAGTCCGTGTGGTTGGAGTATAGCCCTCTGTGGACACCTTACTTCACATCCACACCTGTCAAAAAGCATCGGTCAGCCATGGATTTCTTCACGAGACCAAACTGATGAAAGTCCTACGGTGCAAGGTCCGCACTGTATGGTGGCTGCTGGAGCACCTCCCACACAGCAACATTGGGGCAAGCAATGTCATGAAGAAGCTTGACACCATCAGTGTTAATGTTATGGCGTTGGCACGAAGAGCACGACGCAACTTAACCAACGATTTAACGTTGCCTGCAACATTCACAGTGGTCCCGTGTTCAGAAAAGGCCACCGGTAACACACCATGCATATCCCACAACACTGTCACACTTTCCTAGCAGATTGAGTCACTTTAAAGTTTTTTCGTTTTGAGGAAGCATCATTTTTCACTCTATAGAGGCCTGGTTGGTTTTCGGCGTGTAGTGGTATGCCCACGACTCATCACCAGTGACGATTCCTTTCGGAAAGTCATGCCCTTGTGCGGCGTAAGGCGTTAAGGAATCCAAGCCTGTCATAATTCGCTGACCCTTGAGGTTGTCTGTCAGGCACCCGGAAAGCACAAATTTTACGAAATTTCAACGTGTCATGAACAGTATAGTACACAGCAGCATATGAAATGTTGAACTTCTGCGATAAGATTCGCAGTTGCACACGCCGGTCGTTCAAAATTGCTGCCACAGTGGCTCTGACTTTCTGTGGGGTTACAGCTGTTACCAGTCGCCCGGAGCTTGGCGAATCACTAAGGTTCACACGGCCCTCTTGTAAGAATGCACGACACCTGGAAGCATTGCTAGGGTCCAAACAGTCTTCCTCACAAAAGCCACGCACGTCCCTGTGAATTTCATTCGATTTATGCTCCTTGGCCCACAAATGTCGAACTACACTTCGCTGATCTTCAGAAGTTGACGACTGTAGCATGCGCGCAATGTTTGTTTAATAGTTCAGGGTTCCCTCTCTAGACTTGCACATGAAAATAAGACACCTTCTGTAGCACAACACTGAACAGCCAAAGAATTTCGTTCATCTGCCTAATATCATGTAGGGAGCCCGCAAGCACGAAGAAGTGCCGCAACAGGACGTGGCATGGACTCAACTAATGTCTGAAGTAGTGCTGAAGGGAACTGACACCATGAATCGTGCAGAGCTGTCCATAAATCTGTAAGAGTACGAGGGGGAAGAGATCTCTTCTGAACAGCAAGTTGCAAGGCTACCCACATATGCTCAATAATGTTTCATGTCTGGGGAGTCTGAGAAGAGTGTTCCGGGAGCCACTCTGTAGCCGTTATTGACGTGTGGGGTGTCGCATTGTCCTGCTGGAATTCCCCAGGTCCGTCGGAATGCACAATATACGTGAATGGGTGCAGGTGATCAGACAGGATTCTTATGCACGTGCCACCTGTCAGAGTCATATCCAGAAGTATCAGAGGTCCCATATAGCTCCAGCTGAACACGCCCCACACCACTGCAGAGCCTCCACCAGCTTTAACAGTCCCTTGCTGACATACAGGGTCCATGGATCCATGACGTTGTCTCCATACCCGTACAACGTCCATCCGCTCGATACAATTTGAAATGGACTCGTCCGACCAGGCAAAAAGTTTCCAGTCATCAACAGTCCAATGTCGATGTTGACGGGCCCAGGCGAGATGTATAGCTTTGTCAACAAGGGCACACGAGTGGACCTTCGGCTCCGAAAACCCATGTCGATGATGTTTCGCCGAATGTTTCGCACGCTGACACTTGTTGACGACTCAGCATTGAAATATGCAGCAATTTGAGGAAGGGTTGCACTTCTGTCATGTTGAACGATTCTCTTCAGCCATCGTTGGTTCCGTTCTTGCAGGATCTTTTTCGGGCCGCAGCGATTTCGGAGATTTAATGTTCTACCGTATTCCTGATATTCACAGTACACTCGTGAAGTGGTCGTACGGGAAATTCCCCACTTCATCGCTACCTCAGAGATGCTGTGTCCTACCGCTCGTGCGCCGACGCTCGAACTCACTTAAATCTTGACAGCCTGCCATAGTAGCGGCAATAACCGGTCTAACAACTGCGCCAGACACTTGTCATATATGGGCGTTGCCGACCGCAACGCCGTATTCTGCCTGCTTACGTTTCTGTATTTGAATACGCATGCCTGTGCCAGTTTATTTGGCCCTTCGGTATATATCGGCACGAAATTTCAACACTGCAGATGCAATACCAGGGAAGAAAAAATTATTGTGCGTTACTTTCCGATCCTCCTTCATATAAACAAAATGTAGTTGGTGAACTGGTGGATACGACATAGAATCAAATACATGAAAGGCTACAAACAAGCCACTCACTCAGTGTTGACGCTTTTTAAAGCGGCGCGTACTGTTCTGCTGTAGGCTACGTGGCGACCTCACCTGTATAGGCGACGGTGGAGGCGCGGCGCTTCTTGACCCTGCGGCGGTCGTCGCTGGGGCTGCTCTCTCGCCGTCGCTTCCGGGAGGCTTCTCTGCGCCTCGACGGCATCTCGCCAGCCGGCAGGGTCTGATCACAACCTGCACACGTCGTTTCTCCCTTGTACGCTTACGGGAGGACAGACAAATGTCATGTCGAGTGGATAAGGCTCGCGCTCCCTTTGACTTCACTGCAAAATACAGTAGTACACTACTGGCCATTAAAATTGCTGCACCAAGAAGAAATGCAGATGATAAACGGGTATTCATTGGACAGATATATTATACTAGAACTGACATGTGATTACATTTTCACGCAGTTTGGGTGCATAGATCCTGAGAAATCAGTACCCAGAACAACCACCTCTGGCCGTAATAACGGCCTTGATACGCCTGGGCATTGAGCCAAACAGAGCTTGAATGGCGTGTACGGGTACAGCTGCCCATGCAGCTTCAACACGATACCACAGTTCATTAAGAGTAGTGACTGACGTGTTGTGGCGAGCCAGTTGTTTTCAGTTGGTGAGAGGACTGGAGAATGTGCTGGCCAGGGCAGCAGTCGAACATTTTCTGTATCCAGAAAGGACCGTACAGGACCTGCAACATGCGGTCGTGCATTATCCTGCTGAAATGTAGGGTTTCGCAACGATCGAATGAAGGACAGAACCACGGGCCGTAACACATCTGAAATGTAACGTCCACTGTGCAAAGTGCCGTCAATGCGAACAAGAGGTGACCGAGACGTATAACCAATCGCACCCCATATCATCACACCGGGTGATACGCCAGTATGGCGATGACGAATACACGCGATGTCAGGCCGGCCGGGGTGGCCGTGCGGTTAAAGGCGCTTCAGTCTGGAACCGCGTGGCCGCTACGGTCGCAGGTTCGAATCCTGCCTCGGGCATGGATGTGTGTGATGTCCTTAGGTTAGTTAGGTTTAAGTAGTTCTAAGTTCTAGGGGACTGATGACCTCAGAAGTTAAGTCCCATAGTGCTCAGAGCCATTTGAACCATTTTTTACACGCGATGTCACCAAACACGGATGCGACCGTCACGATGCTGTAAACAGAACCTGAGTTCATCCGAAAAAATGACGTTTTGCCATTCGTGCACCCAGGTTCGTCGTTGAGTACACCATCGCAGGCGCTCCTGTCTGTGATGCAGCTTCAAGGGTAACCGCAGCCATTATCTCCGAGCTGACAGTCCCTACTGCTGTAAACGTCGTCGAACTGTTCGTGCAGATGGTTGTTGTCTTGCAAACGTCCCCATCTGTGGCCTCAGGGATCGAGACGTGGCTGCACGATCCGTTACAGCCATGCGGATAAGATGCCTGTCATCTCGACTGCTAGTGATACGAGGTCGTTGGGATCCAGCGCGGCGTACCGTATTACCCTCCTGAACCCCCCGATTCCATATTCTGCTAACACTAATTGGATCTCGACCAACGCGAGTAACAATATCGCGACACGATAAACCGCAATCGCGATAGGCTACAATCCGATCTTTATCAAAGTCGGAAACGTGATGGTACGCATTTCTCCTCCTTACACGAGGTATCACAACAACGTTTCACCAGGCAACGCCAGTCAACTGCTGTTTGTGTATGGGAAATCGGTTGTAAACTTTCCTCATGTGAGCACGTTGTAGGTGTCGTCACTGGCGCCAGCCTTGTGTGAATGCTCTGAAAAGCTAATCATTTGCATATCACAGCATCTTCTTCCTGTCGGTGAAATTTCGCGTCTGTAGCAGGTCATCTTCGTGGTGTAGCAATTTTAATGGCCAGTAGTGTATTACATATCTGTGTTAATTTTCTTTCTTGACACCAGCAAATGGGTGGAAAACAACAATTAAAACAAAAGAAGCTCTAAATTATTTTAGCCATAATGGATACAATTGAATTCCGTGACTGTTCCTTTCTAAGGTGGTGAATAATAATCCCTACCAGTCACAATAGTGGGTGCTTTTATTTAACGCTCTGCATCTACATGCACATGATTACTCTACAATTCACAATTAAGTGCGTGGTAGAGGCTTCATCGAACTACTTTCGGCTGGCCGGAGTGGCTGTGCGGTTCTAGGCGCTACAGTCTGGAGCCGAGCGACCGCTACGGCCACATGTTCGAATCCTGCCTCGGGCATGGATGTGGGTGACGTCCTTAGGTTAGTTAGGTTTAATTAGTTCTAAGTTCTAGGCTACTGATGACCTCAGAAGTTAAGTCGCATAGTGCTCAGGGCCATTTGAACCATTTTGAACTATTTTCAAGCTATTTCTCTACGGTTGCACCGTCTAACAGCGTGCGGTAAAACGAGCACCAAAATCTTTCTGTGCGAGCTCTAGTGTTTCTTATTTTATCATAATGATCATTTCTCGCTGTGTAGATAGGAGCCAACAGAGTATTTTCGCTTATGGAGGAGAACGTTTATGATTGAAATTTCACGATAAGATTCTGACGCTACGAAAAACGCCGTTGTTTTATTGACTGCCGCGCTAATTAACGCATCATGTACGTTACACTCTCCCCCCTATTTCGCCATAACACAAAACGAGTGGCCCTTCTTTGAATTTTTTCGATGTCCTCCGTCAGTCCCATCTGATGCGGATCCCACACCGCATAACAAAACTCCAGAATAGGGGGGAGTCGATCTGTTGCACTTTCTAAGTGTTCTACCAATAAATCGCAGTCTTTGCTTTCCTTTGCCCCCAACATTATCTATGCGATCGTTCCAACTGAAGTTATTCGTAACTGTAATCTTTAAGTATTGAGTTGAATTTACAGCCTTTAGATATGTGCGATTTATCGTATAACCGAAATTTAGATTTCGTTTAGTACTCTTGTGGATAGCTTTACACTTTTCATTGCGTGGAGTCAATTGCCACTGTTTGCGCCATGCAGATATCATGTCAAAATCACTTTGCAGTTGCTTTTGATCATCTGATCACACGACCGGTTTCGGATTCGTGCCCATCTTCAAGTGGTTTACGTTGATGTATATGTTTCCATACTCAGTGTTGGAAATAATGACCAGCTATATTGATCTCCAACACTGAGTATGGAAACGTATACATGACTGTAAACCACAAGATGATGGGTACAAGCCCGAAACCTGTCGGGTGTTAAACAACATCACATTCTAATGTGACTGGTAGCCCTTATTATCACAACACAACCTATAAAGGAAGCTCTGTCTTAACAATTAGTATGTCATTCGAGTGTACAAATACACAGCAAAAAACTTACACAGTAGATAATCATGTAGAGAACTATGTAGGGTTCCATAGCATGACTTTGCAGTATTTTTAAGATTCCGTACCTCAGTCGGTAAAAACGGAATCCTTATAGAATCACGTTTTTGTCCGTCTATCAGTCTCTCTGTCCGTCCCTCTGTTAAAAGCCCTTTTTCTCAGGGATAGGTAGAAGTATAACATTGAAATTTATGTCACATACTGAGCGGTGTAAAACACTGAAGCCGTTAAGTCAATGCAAGCAAAAGATACCGCCGTTTATGTCAGGTATTTTGATACTAGAAAACTCACTCATCAAAACGTATAGGGACTTCCCGCAGACGTAGGTTCATGAAACTTGGCAAGAAGCTAGGTTTCACACTAAAAATAAAGGAAAATTACGGAAATTGATGATTTTTAGTTTTATAACATGAAAAAAATATAAGGTGTACATAGAGTCCGGGAACACTTTCAATTATTTATTGTACAAGAATTAAATATTGTACAGATGTCATAAATTAGGAAATTTGTGGTAAGGTCTTATGGGGCCAAACTGTTGAGGTCATCAGTCCCTAAGCTTACGCACTACTTAATCTAACTTAAAATAACTTACGCTAAGGACAACACACACAACCATGCCAGAGGGAGGACTCGAACCTCCGACGGGGAAAGCCGAGCGAACCCCCAGACCGCACGGCTACCCCGCACGGCCACAGATGTCATACATATTGCATTGTGAAGAGAAACTTCTGAACCGGGTTGCTCTTATATAACCTAAGTAGGATTTCTATCCGTATTTTATACTAAATAGCGTTGCAATCAGCACTTTATAATAAAATATTGTAAGCTGCGCAATCCAGTCACATTGATGTGACTACCAATTGTGTTCGACGTAGAAGTTGACGATATATAAAGCGTGTCTGAGGGACGCGGAAAACTGTGAAGTTGCTGTCGCTGCGATTTATCTATCGTCCTGCGATTTATCTATCGTCCAAAAGGGCATGATCGCTGACTTTCAAGCCAAGGGTGGAAACATTTACGGAGCGGCTAAGTTTGTAAACTGTTGCGTGTCTCTTTGCTTATAGAGTATACCGTTCACGGAAAATGCCACTGTCCTTAACTGGCGCCGGCCAGGGTGGCCAAGCGGTTAAAGGCGCTACAGTCTGGAACCGCGAGACCGCTGCGGTCGCAGGTTCGAATCCTGCCTCGGGCATGGATGTGCGTGATGTCCTTAGGTTAGTTAGGTTTAAGTAGTTCTAAGTTCTAGGGGACTGATGACCTTAGAAGTTAAGTCCCATAGTGCTCAGAGCCATTTGAACCATTTGAACCTTAACTGGCGCCGGAGGCAACTGATGCACCACGGTCGGTTGATGGCATGAATGAAAGACGGTTGCAGAAATGTGTACGGGCGAACAGACGGGCAGCTGTTGAGGCCGATCAGCTACCATTACTGCGTATGGGTCTCCGAAGCAAGCGCCTGGTTCGTGAACCCATGCTGACTGCCGGCTGCTGTGACCGAGCGGTTCTAGGCGCTTCAGTCTGGAACCGCGCGACCACAACGGTCGCAGGTTCGAATCCTGCCTCGGGCTTGGATGTGTTTGATGTCCTTAGGTTAATTTGGTTTAAGTAGTTCTAAGTTCTAGGGGACTGATGACCTCAGATGTTAAGTACCATAGTGCTCAGAGCCATTTGAACCATTTTACTGTTCATTGGCACCGAATTGGATTTGCACACCAGGACCGCAACTGAAACGGCCACTGAGTGACGAAAACGGTCTGTTCAGATGAATCACGTGTTATGCTTCGTCAGACAGATGGTCGTTGGCGTGAATGGCATGAAATGTTTGAAAGCAGGCAACCAGCACCAATCGTCGTAAGCCTCCAGGCCAGATGAGGAAACGTTATGGTGAGGGGAATACTTTATTGGCTTTCCTGGGTGATATTGTCACACTGGAAGGCAAAATGGATCAACACAACAATGCATCTATCCTTGGGCACCATGTGCACCCCTACTTGCAGTTTGTTTTTATTCGGCACGTTGGCCTTTACCAGCACGACACTACCGCGTGTCACACAACTAGCAGTGCACGTGCGTAGTTAGAAGAGCACGAGGATGAGTTTACTGTATTCCCCTGCATTCCTCGGATTTAAATCCAGAAGAAGACCTGTGGGACCACCTCGATCGGGCTGTTCGCGCCATGAATCCTCAACCGCGAAAACTAACGCAGATTACAGCGGCAGCGGAGTCAGCATCGCATCTCATTCCTGTCGGTACCTTCCAGAACTTCTTCCTACACGCCCCATGGCGGTTCACGCTGCAGAGGGTAATTACGCAGGGTTCTGACAGCTCCATCTACATCTACATCTACATCCATACTCCGCAAGCCACTTGACGGTGTGTGGCGGAGGGTACTTTGAGTACTTCTATCGGTTCTCCCTTCTATTCCAGTCTCACATTGTTCGTGGAAAGAAAGATTGTCGGTATGCCTCTGCGTGGGCTCTAATCTCTCTGATTTTATCCTCATGGTCTCTTCGCGAGATATACGTAGGAGGGAGCAATATACTGCTTGACTCGTCGGTGAAGGTATGTTCTCGAAACTTCAACAAAGGCCGGTACCGAGCTATTGAGCGTATCTCTTGCAGAGTCTCCCACTGGAGTTTATGTATCATCTCCGTTACGCTTTCGCGATTACTAAATGATCCTGTAACGAAGCGAGCTGCTCTCCGTTGGATCTTCTCTATCTCTTCTATCAACCCTACCTGGCACGGATCTCACACTGGTGAGCAATATTCAAGCAGTGGGCGAACATGTGTACTGTAACCTACTTCCTTTGTTTTCGGATTGCATTTCCTTAGGATTCTTCCAGTGAATCTCAGTCTGGCATCTCCTTTGCCGACGATCAACTTTATATGATTATTCCATTTTAAATCACTCCTAATACCTACTCCCATATAATTTATGGAATTAACTGCTTCCAGTTGCTGACCTGCTATATTGTAGCTAAATGATAAAGGATCTTTCTTTCTATGTCTTCGCAGCACAATACACTTGTCTACATTGAGACTGAATTGCCATTCCCTGCACCATGCGTCAATTCGTTGCAGATCCTAGTCCCAGTAATGTGACTGAAGAATGTATTTTGCGCAATTTGTCTCTATACTTCATGAGAACAATGAAAATATATTATTTCACGTACTTCTATATTTTCTAGGATTCAGTTCACGTATATCATCAAAAATCCGTAGCAATTGATCGTAATTTTCCTTATAACGGATAGGCTGAATAACTGCATTGAATACTCGTTTTTGACCGCAACATAACCTCAAATGTCAGTACTGTAAAGGTCAGTAGTACAAATGTCAAACTTTCTAATCAAAGTCTGAAGTGCGGAAGGGCGAGAATCCGTTAACTGAAATTGAAAAAGTACTAAACGTGAGTCTACTAGACTGTGTCAAGTAAGTAACAGTCTTTCTGTGGATTAATTATTTCACGAAATGTTAGTCGACGACCTGCTCGTTACATATCGGCATTCATCACATCAGGAAGTGCTACCAAACGACTGCTGACAACCTAAGGAATCTAACAGACTAACTGTTATAGCGCATCCAAGCCTTGGGTTCAGCGTTTTAATTTATTTTGTGTAAGGTGGATTGCGTGCCATAAAGTTCGATTATTCGGTTATACAGCTTTATGTAACAGCGAATCATGGATAAAGGCAACTTTAGTAAATTGAGTACACCCTGTACACCTACAATACATAACGTTAATCGTGAAACGGATGAAATAGATAGTGAATATATTATACAAAAAAAATTCGCCGGAAACCTGATGGAACGGTACAGTAGACAAAACGATTGCTGAAGTATATAAGCCTATGGAAAATCAAACGTGCGTGGTTAACTAGTGATTAAGAAGCGAATATGATGGAAAATCCAAGTTTTGTGAAGTTACAGCCACTTCGGCTCAAATACGATAGGAGAAAGGAAAAGTCTTTCGCGCAGGTAGCCAGTCGTTTTGCTGATATTATGATGGCTGGCAGGATTGGTCGTTAGTGATGGTTTGGGGTGAAAGGTTTATTCTTGTTATTTACAGGTTAAGCAACATTTGGAAACAAAACATCATAGAGCTAAATCAGGAGTGAAGGAAACATCTGGGCTGTTTCATAATTTTCTAGACAATGCTTTTGCTTCCATATATAAAAATGTTCATTTTGCAGTTTTCAAGAAAATGTTACTGTAGCTCATCTAACATGAAAATCATAATCTGCCCTACAACAGTGTTGCAAAACTGAATAAAATTATTCGTATTAACTCAAGCGCGGCTTCATCTATTCGTCTGGATGGCACCAAAATGGCAGCTCTATTTATTGAAGTTTGGGTCCATATGCTGTTCTAAATGCAATACTTACTGCTTACAAACTGATGCTTTAACAAGAATGTGTCTGTGCTAAGTGCTGAGAACACAATTGATTAATAACAACAATAATTAATTTTGGAGTTTGCCGTTTCTTAATTATAAATATGAGAGATTTTGTAACAGATATGATTAATAAAATTGTTATACTCACATAGTACACTACTGCCTGAGACATATCACGATGTTTGTTCATGTGACATACAGAATGTAGATTTGAAAATTTACGCTAATTTCTCTCACTCTGCCCTAAAACGAGAAGAACTGAAAAAAAATTGTAGAATCGGTTGATCGAGACTTTCATCAAGTGAAAGCAATGTGAGAACAAGATGTTTCTCTCTTTTACCTCGTATTGACACGTTGTTAAATTGGAAAACCGTCAAAAGTTATTTTGTAAGCTTAGGAGAAAACTGTCCAATGATTTTGCAAATCGTAGTGATGCTTATCATTGGCACTTCACTATATACATCAACGCCTGTTTGCAGCTAGGGTGTCCATTTAATTTTCATTTCATTTCTAGCAAAGCTGCATGGTCATCTACGGTAACTGTTCTTTCGGGACAGATACTACCGCCATATATAGTTAAAAATATGGCTTCCCGGTCATTGACCTTCTTGTGCGAACGCACACGCTATGCCCGAACTCGTATGGGACTTGGTAGATTAATCTGCCACGAGTAATGAGTGAGATAGGCAAACATCTATTAGGCGCACTACAAATGTAGTGGTGTGGACATGTTGGGAATGTAGGTCTCACGGGGAGCGTGCAAGGGATAAGTCCCTGCAGGCGCACTATCCTCTGTGCCCTCGGTGGCTCAGATGGACAGCCGGCACGGTAACTCAGCATGTTCGGTCAGAGGGTTAGCTGCCCTCTGTAATAAAAAATAAAAAAAAAATGAGTTAATGGATCAACGACGAAATGAAACGGGTGTCTTGCGACGTCCGCCGCGAGCAGATACAACGAACAAAATGAGATTAAAAAAAAAAAAAAAAAAAAAGATGGATAGAGCGTCTGTCATGTAAGCAGGAGATCCCGGGTTCGAGTCCCGGTCGGGACACACATTTTCAACATGTCCCCAATGAAGCACACCAACGCCTGTTTGCAACTAGTGTGTCCATTTAATTATCATTTCATTGTCACTTCATCCTTTTCCTGCTCCAGCCGCCTACTGTTCGCGGGATAACGATTTCTAATAAGCCTCTGTGTGGGTACGAGTCTCTCTGATTTGATCTTCATGATCTTTTCACGATATGTACCTAGGAGGAAGCAACATAATGGCTGAATCTCCTAAGAAAGTACGCTCTCGGAACTTTAACAATAGACCACACCGTGATGCAGAACTCCCCTCTTGCAGCGTCTGCCACCGGAGTCTGCTGAGCATCTCTGTGACACTTTCACGCTTGCTTTATGAACGTGTAATGAACCGTGCTGCTCTTCTTTGGATCTTCTCTATTTCCTCTATCAGTCCTGTCATTTGTATTCTTACTTGTAATAATTATTTGGCCATTTCTTCTGAATATGTAGCGCTTGCTGAGAATGTGCTTAGGCAGGAACTTAAGAGCAGAGCTCGCGCAGGATTTTTTGGCCTGTGTCCAGAAACTCATTCTCGTTCTTACCGCCGGGCCAGTCCAGCCATGTGTTGCCTATCGCCTACACAGCTATTGCGCTTCGTGCGCTCGAACGAAAACGTTGTCTGCCCGCCTCGGCCACATTGCGAGAAGGGAGGCGTTTTCAAGCCGGTTGCACTACAACCTTTCTCAAACGATTTTAAAGAAACTGTTTGGTAAAAGACAATTCATTCTCATACATATCATAGCCTCATTCGGCAGCTTCATGATGAACTGCCTATTTCTCGCGGTTCTAGGTGCGCAGTCCGGAACCGTGCGACTGCTACGGTCGCAGGTTCGAATCCTGCCTCGGGCATGGATGTGTGTGATGTCCTTAGGTTAGTTAGGTTTAAGTAGTTCTAAGTTCTAGGTGACTGATGACCACAGCAGTTGAGTCCCATAGTGCTCAGAGCCATTTGAACCATTTGAACTGCCTATTATTCGTTACCGGTCGCAGTAACTGTGATGTACTGTGCTAAATTCGAATACTTTGGAATGAAAAATTGGGGTCGCTATGAGTTTTCCTCTGGTGTATGTTGGTCGACCACTTCACATGTTGCTGCGTACGACATGGACCTAAAGTACTGAATTTTTCTCTGAACTTGAGGCGAGATGTATATCTATCTCCAGTCTTGTGAAAATGAATTGTACTATATTGTACTCACTTCCGATCTTCTGCGCAAACAAGGATAAAAGTGAATATTGATATCATCCTTCAGATCTCATCAATGGTTTGAAACACCGAAACGAATTTTTGGCAAATTATTGCACATCCACATAGCTAACATGCGGAACTTTCTTATCTACCGCAATATGAGACTACAGAGTTTTTGAATAAAAAATTCTTCCAAGGGCAATCTCTAGCTGGTGAACTGAGAATTAGTATAAATTTTGTAACACCATAAATGATGGAATCACACTTTCATTTTTATACCGAGCGTGAGCTTTTTACAAACTACTGACCTTCACCTGCTCTCAGTTGTTTGATTAATAGCAGACTATTTCAGGATTCTGTCGCAATTACAGCTGCATTTGCATGTTAGTGAGGTGAAATTGGGTAAACACCGCTGTGTTCTGGAAAAAGAAGCTAATTTTAACATGACAGAGAGGTGTGCAAGACAGGCGAAAACGAATCGCTCTCTCTGATCCAATTTCAGCGTAATCCTGTCGAATTATTTGCAGACTCTCTAGCTGTAACTTAAGGGGACATTGTATGTCCTATGCTTCCAATGTTAAATTATCTAATTTTGTGACCCATTATCTTGCAAACTTTTTAACACACCAACTTACAATTTTCCATAATTATTGAATGTATCTTTTTGGATATACTGAACTAGAATTATTACTAAAATTGTATTGTGAAGCATGATATCTTCTTTTTTTTCCAACATTCAATTTTTTGACAGAATTTTGTAAATAAATGAACATAAAAACAAAACAACTTGGGATTTTTTAATTACTTTAGTTCTATGTGTGTTGAATCTCACACTTCGGATATCAGAGAAATATTCTCATAATATCTATCTTTTCTCTAAATTCTAGCGTGCATTTCCAGCTGTTAAGATAAAACGGAATGTTTTTACCATCGCGGGTGACCGACTGCCTTACGAATATTATTCCACGGTAGCCCTGCTGAGTTTCCATTATTGTCCCTTATCTCACTTCAGTTTAAGATTTGCACCAATGTGGTTCTCTATTTCTCTGTATGAGTCATATCGCGGTTGATTGTTGTTAAAGTATTTCATTGTTTCAAGTGAACTCAGAGTGCCTAAGAGGAAGTGTTCATTACACGAAAAATATTCGGGAAAATGGTTCTACAGAAAATGAGGGAGAAGTGTGTATGAACTAGAATGTATAATTTGTGTTACATTTCCATTACACATGGGGAAAGAGCAAACACTTATGGTAATAATTACAGTACAGCTATTCACAGAGGAGGCAGCGAAACTTGCATTAATGTGGGAAAAACTTACACTGGAAAAAATTAGTTGCAGTTTTGGTCACCAGATGCAAATCTAGCGCTGTAGAGCATCTTGTCGATGTCTCCGTTGCTCATATTGAACAAATAGTATAAGTGGCATTATGCCTGTCTCACTTGTTGACCTTTGTTGTCCCGTTCCCAACCCAATACGTATGGACCCATTTCTATATCGAAATTAGAATTATATTAATACCTTCAGCTGCTAACGGGCCTTGATATATATCAACGGGGACAGGTGAAAATGTGTGCCGCTACCGGGACTCGAACCCGGGATCTCCTGCTTACATGGCAGACGCCCTATCCATCTGAGACACTGAGTGCACAGAGGACAGTGCGACTGCAGGGACTATCTCGCGCACGCCTACCGCGAGACCCACATTCTCACCTTGTATGTCCACACAGTACATTCGTAGTGCCCCACCCGAACACTCTCGTTACTCGTGGAAGACGTTCTTTCCAAGTACCGTAAGAGTTTGGAGAATATGTGTACATCCACACAGAAGAAGAAGGTCATGGTCGGTGTTGCCAGAACCATATACTTATATGACACCATATCCATACAAGTATGCATTTCTATATGTCTTTCTTACGTTCGCAGCGCCACATTTTTATCTGGTGGCCAAAACTGGAGCTAATTTTTTTCTAGCGTAAATTGGTTCCACAATGACACATTAGAGCACTAAGTTTCGCTCCCGTACGATAATTACAGCCCACACGCACCTCTGTGAATAGCTGCACTTAAATTACAACCACGCGGCATTAAGAATCATTTAGCTAGCGTAAAGTATAAATAAATCGTGTAATCTGCAAGCATAAAAAAGCAAAGACAGTTATTTTGTGTCAAATTCATTTAAATGGGGAATATTAGCAACAGCAGCGAAATTAGCAGTGTGCTATGTTAAACAACATTATGTCTTTGAAATCATTCTAATGTTCAGATAGGCGCTAAAGTTGACGATAGGGGAATGGGGGGTTCAGCTAATATTTGATTGTACTCAGAGGTAATGATCTCAGAAAGGTTGGGAATCACTGCCTTAGCCACATAAACACGCCTTAGACTGCCGCGCATACAGCCATTGTCATCAGGGATGTGGTTGCCACAATTTCTGTCTGACATTTGTCTTAAACCGATAAAAAATGGACGTGACTTGGGAAGCAGAAACTAGGACACTTTTAAGCTTAAAAAAGTGGATGAATTAATGAAAATATTTTTCGGCTTTGTGATCACTTTCGTCTGTAGCTATTCCTAAATAACGGACCTTTGAAAAAGCATCGTGAATTTTTTTGACTGTGTCGCGCACTAACACTGCTTTTGCAGTTGATTTTGTTCTGGCCAATATCAGATATTTTGCTGCTTCGGTATCACAAAAAAGCTCGGAGCTCAGTTTAGAAGTGCAGTCCACTTTTAACAAAGACTTACGTTGTTTAACGATATGATAGAGCACTGCTAACTTCGCTGCTGTTGGAGCTTAGCCTAGAAGTACAGTCCACTGATTTCGTTATCGATGAAGCGTGCTGGCACCAGCTTTCATCCATTCACATCATCTGACAAATATTCACTCACTAATTTCTCCAGCCACTCAAGAAACTGCTGAATCTATTCGTACGTCACCCCTCTTCAGTCTTAATTACTTACTCCTGGTATACTGTCCCACGCATTCTCTTAAGATGTGTTCATTAGGGCTACTCTTTCTCTGTGCTACAGTTTATATAAAAAATGGTTCATATGGCTCTAAGCACTATGAGACTTAACATCGGTCATCAGTCCTCCAGACTTAAAACTATTTTAAACCTAACTAACATAAGGACATCAAACACATCCATGCCCGAGGCAGGATTCGAACCTGCGACCGTAGCAGCAGCGCGGTTCCGGACTGAAGCGCCTAGAACCGCTTGGCCACAGCGGCCGGCGCAAAGTTTTTACAACTGCTGGCAAAGTAAACAACAATTACAGCTGCAGAAACATCAGATAGCGGTCGATTGGTACTGGGTTTCCTAATTAAAGTGCCTCTGAATAGTTATAATATCCCTTTACCACCGTAGTCATCATGAAGAACTTCCCCAGTCCCAAGACCAAGTATGTTTTTGTCAACAAATGCCTTATGTATAATGACCATACAACCCCAAAACCCTATATCTCGCCAGCCTATCTCCATTGTAAATCAAGTCACCTCCTAAAACAGTCCCCTAACCTCGAACACACCCCATAATACAACGCTTGTTAACTTATCCCACTCGCCATATTCATACAAGTTCAAAGCAAAATCCCCTCTCGTAAAACCTCAGTGACTTCGCCATTTGCATCAAGCACATAATAAACTATCCTAGAATTTTCTTACATCCTTTCTCTACCACAGAAAATATAATCTGTACTGTCACAAACGTCCTCCAAAATATCCGTCTTTTTCATGAAATCATACTGATGAACCATCTCTATTTCACCTAAATGTCACAGCCACACACTCCCAAAACCAATCCCATTTGATCTTCTCTCACCTAGATACCGTTGTCTGCTCACACATGATCCTGCAGTGTGCTCCATCTCCACTCCAGATGCATCAAGTCGCCACCTACGTTTGATCCCATCCCATTCGCCTGACTACCTATAGCTGGTCGTCAGACCTCCGTTAATATCTTATTCCTGACTCACAGAAGCACCGATGCAATAATTCATCCGAACATCGACACGACAACGCATGCATAGGGTGTATCACCTACAACTTGTACCGTGAATATTGCGAAAATGGGAAGTGCTATTGATATGCGGTTTTCACAAAATGAACTGGTAGTCAGGGGCTCGTATTGTTAGTCAATAAACATATTACAATAATACTCAGAAAGTGTATTTTTTGTGCAGACATATACTTCTTTAAATGCAACAATGCCTATTGACGTTAACGGACTAGAAGTAGGATAAACTAGAACATCAGAGGGGTTTGTTGCAGGATTCTAGTTCAGATCGTTTACGGTCGAGATATATTTTGGAAAGTTTCCACATCGACAATTGTGCAATACTTGTGGTAGCACACACTAAAGAAGAACGCAAGCGCATCCTCTATTTTTGTGGATTCTGACCAGTAACGAAACAAATGGCCATGACACGCCGTGTTCAAAATTACCACTTGCAGCGGCAATACATGCTTCTAGTCCGGTAAGGAACGACTGCTGCACATGTGCTAGCATTTTAGCGGAGATGTCCGAGCAGGCTGCAGTAATACGTCGTTGCACAACATCGAGCGCAGTTGGTATGTCCTTGTAAACAGCGTGTTTCAACTTTCCCCACGGAAAGAAAATTACAGGCGTGAAATCCGGGGAACGGGCCGACTACGGTACAGGACCTCCGCGTCCAAGCCAACGATTTAGAATTAATTAGTTCAAAAAAATGGTTCAAATGGCTCTGAGCACTATGGGACTCAACTGCTGAGGTCATTAGTCCCCTAGAACTAGTTAAACCTAACTAACCTACGGACATCACACACATCCATGCCCGAGGCAGGATTCGAACCTGCGACCGGAGCGGTCTCGCGGTTCCAGACTGCAGCGCCAGAACCGCGCGGCCACTTCGGCCGGCTAATTAATTAGTGAAGACTTGCTGTAGTACATTGCGCACTATGGGCGGGACACCCATAATATTGGTACTACAGGTTCCTCCTAATCTGCAGAGGAACGTCTAGCATCCATGGAAGACGGTCTGTTAGGAGGCTGTGATAGTTGTGCGCGTTCAGTGTTCTAAGAAAAATGGGCCTATGAGCTGACGGTTAACTAACGAACACCACACGGCTACACTCCATGGACACTGACGTTCCACCTGACTCAGTCAACAGGGATTATCAATAGAACAATAGCGCATTTTTGGGCAGTTTAGTAAGTCGATGATTGGCAAATGTCACCTCTAAACAAGGTCCATGATGCATCTGGAATAGCCTGCCTCAATGCCCACGAATGGAAGTTAACACGATTCTCATCAACTTTTCCATGCAGCTCTTGATTGAGAGAGGTGTGATGGAGATGAAACCTACGTCTATGGAGATTGTTTAGGACACTTGTCAGACTCATGCCACTAGCTCGTGCGATTGCGCGAGGGCTAACGCGCGTTTAAACTGCATAGCAGCAAGAACAATTAATTTCCCCCTCTTCTACCCTGAGTTGTCTCCTTCTGATGCATTGTCTAGGTGTTACACTACCACTTTCACGTAACTGGTTGAAGAAGTAGATAAAGAATTGCCAAGATGGTTGACTTCTGTTGAGATATCTTACCGTATACACGATACAAGAACGGACTGCATTCTTTCTACACTCTCCATACACCATGAGCATACAGGCTTTGTCTGCATTGGTAAATCCCACAGCCCACTCACAACATGCTGTTTGGACTGCCATGCACCAACTAGCTAACGAGTCAAGGCATACACAAGCAACCGAAAGCAAACATTACATCGCACCTAGCAGCTACGCGTGTTGAATGGCACAAACGAGTGCCGGTGTCGAAACTTTTCAGAATACTATATCTAATAAATGATTCGCTCTAGAATCCTGCAACGAATAGCACTGACATTCTAATTTACCGGACTTTTAGTCAATTCATGTCCGTGGGTATTGTGCCATTTAAAAAAGTGTATGTTTGCACAAAAAGTACACTTTCTAAGTATTATTAAAATCTGTTTATTGGCAAACAATATGAGCCCTTGACTAACAATCCATTCTCTAAAAACCACACATCAATAGCCCTTTCCATTTCCGCAATATTTGTGGTGCAAGTTTTAGGCTATTCATCTGCAATAGATAACTTCGTCATTATTATTTGTAACGGTCTACTGCTGCTAATTCTTTTATAAAATCAGAATCACTGAGTATTCTAGTAGCGACTGACCAAATAAACTCATTTTCTGGAACACAGTAAGGTCCGATTACACCCGCCTGGTTTGAGCACTGATGTCATAATATGCGTGAAGACGATTGTTTACCTTAGTTATTAAGACAACCACAGACAACATTTAATAGCAAGCCGCTTACATTTTCAAGACGAAGACGACAATATTTCATAAAAAAACGTAAAAACACGCAAAGTACTTCAATGAACAGGAAATTGAAGGGATAATCGCGGGAATTGGTGGTGGGGGGCGGGGGGGGGGGGAGTACAGATTTATAAAAAGTTAATAATGATAAGATCATTCCAGAGCTTCTAAGACTTGGAAAAATAGGACACGCTATTTCATCTTATAGTATACACATCGCGACAAAAAAATTATATACCACGAGGGAATGGGACGGATATCAATACATGTGATACACATGCACACACACACAAATGATTACAATTTCGGAATAATTTGACTATTTATTCAAGAGAAATAACTTCACATATTGAGCAAGTCAATAGCCGGCCGTTGTGGCCGAGCTGTTCTAGGCGCTTCAGTCCGGAACCGCGCTGCTGCTACGGTCTCAGGTTCGAATCCTGCCTCGGGCATGGATGTGTGTGATGTCCTTAGGTTTAAGTAGTTCTAAGTCTAGGGGACGGCTGACCTCAGATGTTAAGTCCCATAGTGCTCAGAGCCATTTTTTGAGCAAGTCAATAACGCGTCTAGTCCTCATGCAAGTAGCTATTTGGAATGACATTTTTCCAGAGTTTCTGGACGTTCTCCTGAGGGATGTCGGTACCAGACTCTGTCCAATTGGCGCATTAGATCGTCAAAATCTCGTGATAGTTAAAGAGCCTTGCCCATAATGCTCTAAACGTTCTCAACTGGGGAGAGATCAGGCGACCTTCCTGGCGAAGGTAGGGTTTGACAAGCACGAAGACAAGCAGTAGAAATTCTCGCCGTGTGTGGGCGGGCGTTAGCTTATTGAAATGCAAGGCCAGGATGGTTTTCTATGAAGGACAACAGAAAGGCACGTATAATCTCGTCGACGTAACGCTGTGTTCTAAAGGTGCCGCTGATGATTATCGAAAGGGTACCTGCTGTCCGGGGTTCTCCATGCACGTCTGCGGTCTGGAATCTCGTTGACAAGAGTAGAATTCTCTTCAGTGATGAACGCCGCTTGGAGTAGCGCCCCGACGACCTGCGAAGATGTTTCTGGAGATGCCACATACGGCAGTAGAATACCAATCTGGCTATCGCCATCCGTACGGCCCGACAACCGGGAGTGATGATCTGAGACGCAATTTCTTTACATAGCAGAAGCCCTTCGGTTGTCATCCATGGGACCCTTACAGCACAGCAGAACGTCGACGATATTCTACGCCCCGTTTTGTTTCCCTTTATGGCAAGCCGTCCTGGGCTTATATTTAAGCAAGATAATGTGCGCCTGCCCACAGCGAGAGTTTCTACTGCTTGTCCTCCTGCTTGCCAAAGTTACCTTAGCCAGCAAGGTCGCCGAATCTTTCCCCAGTTCAGAAACTCCATCAATAAATACCAAGACGAACAACTGTTTGTATAAGGGCCAGAGGTGGACCCAAACATTATTGACTTGGCCAGTCTGTGAAGCTCTTTCTCTTCAATAAATCATCCAGTTTCTCTGAAATTGTAACATTTATTTGTCAGTACATGCACCAAATTTGGTTGAATCTAGGAATGAAGATAGGTTATACCCTGAATTAACACTCGGGCTACCTTGCTATATCTAACTATCAAAAAATTAGGGCTCAAAAGAAGTGTAGTCCCAACACGCGAATACCCATATTTTATTCCTCCAGTATTTGAAAATGAGAACACTTAGCTGCTTGTAACAAAATTTTCACAAAAGTTCAAAGCTTTCCGATACGTTTCCTTGCTGGCAAACGCACAAAATGGTGTCAGGGAAACAGTTTATCGCTTACTTCATTTTCAGGTTAAATATTTGTACAAATACATGGGAAATGTATTGGACATGTGCCTACGCGGAGAAAGCCTCGGGTCAAAAGTTCATCCTAAATTCCTGGAAGGATTTCAACCAAATTTCGTACACATTTTAGTTACGATCTGGATCGAAATACTAGTCCTCCTATTGGGATGGAAGTGGTAAAGTGCAGAGGCAAAGGGGCAGACGGACAGACCGAGAGGGGAGAGGAGGAGGTGGGCAAAGACAGGTGGTGGGGGGGAGGGGGTGGAAGAGGGGGGAGGGAAGATGGGCAGAGAGAGAGCGAGAGAGAGAGACAGGAGAAAATGAGCAGAGAACAGGGGAGGAGAACATAGACATAGAGGCGGAAGGAGGACATGGACTTGTTTAAACACATAACCGGGTTACTTTTATAGTTTAAAAAGGAAACACCGCGGAGCGCAGTTAGTCTGGAATAAACAGAACTATAATACACAGAAAATGCAGAACTTGAATCAAACAATTCTCTTGACCTATATAGCTTAAACGAAGATACCGATACCAGACCCTCCCCTCACAAGAAGACAAGATAATCGAGAAATTACATGCACTAATTTGTCGACAATAACAAAACACAAAAATGGCATAATTGGAATCGAATTTTTTTCCTTTGGCTCAAACGATGAAAGCGATACCGACCACAGAGCCACATAAGATTCATGTATTCGAGAAACAAGAAAAACAAATCCCTACACACGAAACCGAACAAAAATTTACGAAAACGACACGAATATGATCTCAAAATACGCTGAAGCTATGTAGCTCACACGAAGACGACATCTCCACCGCAAAGGAATCCCATAACCGAAAGATAATACACACACATTTCCTCCAGAATAAGCAAAAAATGTAGCAATTACAATCGAAAATTTCGCTTAGCCGGATGCTATGGCCGAGTGGGTCTAGGCGCTTCAGTCCGGAACTACGCTGCTGCTACGATCGCAGGTTCGAATCCTGCCTCGGGCATGATTGTGTGAGGTGTCCATAGGTTAGTTAAGTAGTTCTAAATCTATGGGACTGATGACCTCAGATGTTAAGTCCCATAGTGCTTAGAGCCATTTGAACCATTTTCGCTTAACCTATATAACTCAAACGACGACAGGGATACTAGACACACTTCCTCAAAGCAACGAAAAAATCAAATGACAGCACACACGAATTATTCCAAACAAAAGCACATGAAAATATAAAAACAAACGCACAAGGATACTCGCAATGTACGGTAAACCTATATATCTCAATCAAAGGCACCGATAATAGGAAACCCCTCCCGCCCCCCCCCCCCACCACAAAAAAGAAAACAGTAAACGAAAAAATGGTAATTTATAAGATCACTTGCAAGCGGTATATCGGGCCCGCAACTGTACACAACTGATTTAATATTTTCGCAACTCTTCAATGATGTCACAGGCGAAAAAAACAAAATTATAAGTACCATTACAACTCACTTCACTCACGAACATATGAACAAAACACTTCGGCTTCTGCCTAACCACGCCCTGAAAAAGCTTGTTATTTACAAAAATAGCCAATAATTGTCAGATACAAGATAATATTTATAATTATTAAACGTTACACTCCCAGC
Source organism: Schistocerca nitens (assembly GCF_023898315.1). NCBI lineage: Eukaryota > Metazoa > Arthropoda > Insecta > Orthoptera > Acrididae > Schistocerca > Schistocerca nitens. The sequence goes on from NC_064614.1 coordinate 1,161,805,028, forward strand.
AATTTAACTTCTGATCTGAAGCTCTTACCTAACCTTACTCTCAGAAGAGTGTACAGTTCAGAAATAAACGACCAATTATATATACAGGGTGGTCCATTGATCGTGACCGGGTCAAATATCTCACGAAATAAGTGTCAGACGAAAAAACTACAAAGAACGAAATTTGTCTAGCTTGAAGGGGGAAACCAGATGGCGCTACGGTTGGCCCGCTAGATGGCGCTGCCATAGGTCAAACGGATATCAACTGCGTTTTTTTAAATAGCAACCCCCATTTTTATTACATATTCGTGTAGTACGTAAAGAAATATGAATGTTTTAGTTGGACCACTTATTTCGCTTTGTGATAGATGGCGCTGTAATAGTCACAAGCATATGGCTCACAATTTAAGACGAACAGTTGGTAACAGGTAGGTTTTTTAAATTACAATACAGAACGTAGGTAGGTTTGAAAATTTTATTTCGGTTGTTCCAATGTGATACATGAACTTATCATTTCTGAGAACGCATGCTGTTACAGTGTGATTACCTGTAAATAACACACTAATGCAATAAATGCTCAGAATCATGTCCGTCAACCTCAATGCATTTGGCAATACGTGTAACGACATTCCTCTCAACAGCGAGTAGTTCGCTTTCCGTAATGTTCGCACATGCATTGACAATGCGCTGATGCATGTTGTCAGGCGTTGTCGGTGGATCACGATAGCAAATATCCTTCAACTTTCCCCACAGAAAGAAATCCGGGGACGTCATATCTGGGGAACGTGCGGGCCATGGTATGGTGCTTCGACGACCAATCCACCTGTTATGAAATATGCTATTCAATACCGCTTCAACCGCACGCGAGCTATGTGCCGGACATCCATCATGTTAGAAGTACATCGCCATTCTGTCATGCGGTGAAACATCTTGTAGTAACATCGGTAGAACATTACGTAGGAAATCAGCATACATTGCACCATTTAAAATGGGGGCCAATTATCCTTCCTCCCATAATGCTGCACCATACGTTAACTTGCCAAGGTCGCTGATGTTTCACTTGTCGCAGCCATCGTGGATTTTCCGTTGCCCAATAGTACATATTATGCCGGTTTTAGTTACCGCTGTTGGTGAATGACGCTTCGTCGCTAAATAGAACGTGTGCAAAAAATCTGTGATCGTCCCGTAATTTCTCTTGTGCCCGGTGGCAGAACTGAACACGACGTTCAAAGTCATCGCCATGCAATTCCTAGTGCATAGAAATATGGTACGGGTGCAATCGATGTTGATGTAGCATTCTCAACACCGACGTGTTTGAGATGCCCCATTCTCGCCCAATTTGTCTGCCACTGATGTGCGGATTAGCCGCGACAGTAGCTAAAACACCTACTTGGGCATCAGGTTATTTGCTTTCGCCTGGAGAAGTGAAAAAATAGTGTCCATGGTAAAACATATTTTATACTCATCATCATTCAGTCAGATTTTCTTGCTGTGGTAGAAACTCTATGTATTGATCACTGGAGCTCCCTCGAAGAGGAGTTAGTGGGGTAACAAAATCTGAGGGATAGAGACGATGACGTTACAACCAAACAGAAATTAATGACCTTATAGCAACCTATAAAGAATAATGGTTAGCCAGTAACGGTGTTCAATTGCAGGCCGTAAGGAAAATGTAATATTAGAACATGGCTGTTGAACTGCACCCACGCCAAATTGGGTGAAGACGATGTTTCGGTACGAGTCGTCAGCTTTGGCCAGTGACATAATGTTAATGGCTGCTCTCACGCCAGATTTTCGTGCATATATTCTCAGTTTTGTTGTAAGTTGGCGAAGCCAACGAATGTGAAATAAACTGGTTGTGGTGAAAGATTGATCTATGATTAACACAGAGATGTAGGTTAGGTTGGAAGGTGTCAGTTTGCTTCTTATATGGCGAAATCAATGAATGTGATACTAAAAAGAAGTAGTTGTGGTGACGGACTAACCTGTAGCTTAGCCCATCTGAAAATATCGCAACAACATCACGTTATCGTCGCCACATTATGTCGACGACTCGTACAAAACTTTCCTCTGTATACCGCCTAATTGATGATGCTGTTGTTTTATGACATCAGTGTCGACAAATTACATTGTACTGTGACTGAGTTTTCTATCAAACATGAAGGCAGTAATGTAACCGTTTAATTTTTATAGGAATTGTATATTTGCGTTTCTAAGCTTTTCTTTCTTTCTCGCGTTCTTCGTCGTCATTGTTGACGATATTGAAGCTTTCATAAAAGAGCCCTCTGCCAGATACTTTATTGTGAATAGCAGAGTAATCACGTAGATATTGATGTAGATGCTTGTATGAGAACTGTTACTTTTATCTTCAAAAAGAATAACCAAACCAATACACTGTAGAAAGAATAAAGACAACCACAGACAAACTAACTAAATTTTGAATTGTTTGTGAACTTATCGTCATAAATAATTTCATTCATATGCAAATACCCTTGCTTCCTCCACTGTATGACTCAACGTACATCGATCGAGTTAATTTTGTCTTCTGTAGCCTCTGCAATTTGTAATGTCGATTTAGTACTTTCAGATATAAAGTACCTCAAATAAAACTCAACGCTGTTCCTTCTGCGGACAGACGTTTCCAAATTACTTTCTTTTTTTTTCAAATAAACGATATAAAAAGCTGTCTAGCAAGAAACCTATTTGCAAGAGAGGAATTTGTTAACACCTAACATAAATTTAAATCTTAGGTCTTTCCTCAAGGTATTTGTTCAAAGTTTAACCTTATCCGGAAGTGCAACGTGAACGATAAGCAGTTCAAAAAAGAACAGAATAAATGCTTTTGAAATGCGGTGCTATAGAAGAATGCTGAAGGTTGATGGAAGATGTGTACATCGAATAACAAAGGAAGAGGTACTCAATCGAACTGTGAAAAATAGAAATTTACGGCACAACTCGTCTAAAAGGAGGAATTAATTGTTATGACATATACTGAGTCATTAAAGAAGTATGTGTGTGTATAGGTTAGGGAAGGGTAAAAATTGTAGAGATATACCAATACTATAATACAGTAAGGTGATTCAAATGGATGTATGTTGGTAGGTATGCAGAGATGAAGAGGATAAGCTAACATGGAGAACTGCATCAAAGCAGTCTTCCGGTGAAGACCACAATAACATAATATTTTATGATGACGCACTATTTCAGATTTAGCAGAACGGCTTGATGGTGCTGACAAATTTGGGAATGTAGTACGTGCTGGTTGCAGACATGGGTATAAATATTTTGTCTATAATATTTTTACACTGTCATCTCTGCTATCGGAAATACAAATACAGGACGTGACAAAGGATACTATGAATATGCCTCAAACTACTAACCTAATAAACGCAAGTAATACACGGGGCATATGAACAGCTATACGTGTATCTAAAATTTAATTCGATCACTTCTTTCGTATCTCAAATTTTGTACGACACCTCCGCTCTGCATTTCCTGTGAATCCAATATAATCAACTGAACAGCTAATTACATAACACTAGTTGATCTTTGTTGGTAATATTCAGACCAATACCAAAAATTTCCCCTGTTACATGTCTTTATTCTTGGATTTATTCTACGCATTCTTCAACGTTTTTCTCGAAAATGATACGAAATTAGTTAGAGAAGTAAGAGTTTTCTGGAAAGATGTAATCATCAAACTTATACGCTCTCAAGACGTAAGGGCAATTGCTGATGTACCGGTATATAAAATTTACATTTTGTGCATTTTAAATATTCTTTTCTTGCACACCGGGTTCATGTTGCAGCTACACTGCAATTCGCATGAATTTTTAATGTTTCCTTTCAAAATTCAAATAAAAGATGGAACAGCATTCCGTGGAAAATTTTCGAAACATACTACGTATCAAATAAGAATAAAATCTGTAATTTACTTACCTATGGACTACGCGGCTAAACCGATCTCTGAACTTCAGACTGTAAATAGTAACGCCAAAGATGTTAATCAAAATTCGGTTCCATTCTTGTACATTCCGATATCCAGAGACTGCATTTGAGCAACATTTTTAACCAAGGAATACGAAGGGCAAGCAAACGACTAGAAGCTAATTTAGCATGAGTACTACGGAGAAATCAAATTCATTCTGAACACTGCGATAGTGCTTGCATCTTTTCCTTTCTACATGGGAAAAACAGCTTGTAAATTTACGCTCATAAATGGTTCTGAGCACTATGGGATTTAACATCGGAGGTCATCAGTCTCCTAGAACTTAGAACTACTTACACCTAAGTAACCTAAGAACATCACACATATCCATGCCCGAGGCAGGATTCGAACCTGCTACCGTAGCGGTCGCGCGGTTCCACACCGGTCGGCTACGCTCACAAGCACACATTATTGCAAGTAAAGATAAAAACACGGAACATTAAAAAAGTCGTGATTTGTTTACGATAAAAGCGTCAGGAAATCAGTTATCACAGAAAGAACTGTATATAACCAATAGCAGTTAATGATTCTTAATGAGGCGTGCAGAACAATAAGAACGGAAAGTGAAAATTCGCACTATTAACATCGTAGTAGGTACAGATTATAATTAGGTCAGCGCCGTATGATAAATCAATAAAGCTTGGTAGTTACCTTAAACAAACAGTTTACATGGAAAGAACGCATGGATATTAACGGAAGAGCTTGTGAGAAACATCATATCCTGAAGTGGATTGTTAGCATCAAGTATAAAATAGGGACTAGCATCAAGTTTAAACTCCACGTGTAAGATATAAATAAAACCTGTCATGAGATACTGATGTGTATCGTACTTGAACCTCTACAAAATACCAATAAAGTGGGATTGTTCAGATCCAACTGACGAGAATGATCACTGGCATTAGATATATACAGAAAACCTGTTATAAGATAGTGCTGTAGATCGCTCGTACACGATCCTCTACAAAACTCCAGTAAAGGGGGCCTGTACAGAACCAAACGACGAGAGTGTTCACCGGCATTTGCAATCAGCTCCCTTCTTCATCATATTAAATATATTGATTTGATATTAAATGCATTGATTTCCTGGAAATCATCGCCTCTCGATACACAGAAAACTAATGGCTACATGTTTATAGTGGAAGGATAAATCTGCCGCCTTCCTGTAGATTGTTTTGAAAACCAAAGTTCCTTAATATGGGGGAATGCCTTTTCCTTCTGCGGCCTCTGAAATAACTTGTTATAGGGGGACGTACAGTTTAACGTTGGTTGGTTTTGGGGAAGGAGACCAGACAGCGTGGTCATCGGTCTCATCGGATTAGGGAAGGATGGGGAAGGAAGTCGGCCGTGCCCTTTCACCGGAACCATCCCGGCATTTGCCTGGAGTGATTTAGGGAAATCACGGAAAACCTAAATCAGGATGGCCGGACGCGGGATTGAACCGTCGTCCTCCCGAATGCGAGTCCAGTGTCTAGCCACTGCGCCACCTCGCTCAGTTTAACGTTGGTCCCGAACAACGGAGCAACTCTGTATTTCTCACATTAACAAACATTTCCAGAGCTCAAAGAAGTGAAAAGTGATAGATAAAAGACCCTTCGACTGACAACGGATCAATGATGGATTTGAAACAAAGTCGATTGAAACCATTGGAGCCTGAATAAACTGCCAGCTATTTAAAGGATATTTCACCTTTGGGAAAGAGTGCACGAAATTATTTTCCTGTATCTTTCTAGATTCGGGTAACACAGAGGCCTGCACGTCAGCCGGCCGGGGTGGCCGAGCGGTTCTAGACGCTACAGTCTGGAACCGCTCGACCGCTACGGTCGCAGGTTCGAATCCTGCCTCAGGCATGGGTTTGTGTGATGTCCTTAGGTTAGTTAGGTTTAAGTAGTTCTAAGTTCTAGGGGACTGATGACCTCAGAAGTTAAGTCACATAGTGCTCAGAGCTATTTGAACCATTTTTTTGCAAGAGTCATTTAGAGAATTTTGTTTACAATAGAGTCCTCGTGTTCCCCTTCCGCATTATTTCTTGTATATGGAAGATTGGACACTCGCTGTTGCAGAGGGTAAAACAACAATAAATTCCCTAACTCAACTTACCTATAGATTATTCTCATTTGCCAAGGCACTAATCTTGGTGAATAAGAAACTGCATGTTAGGGATTTCGATGATCTGTAGCCTCCGGTCGACGAAGCGCAAGGAAAACTTCGGAACCGCTGTATTGTGAAGTACGGAACGAATTGACATATATAATGGCCAAGAGATATTATAAACAAAAAAATTAAAAAATGGTAAGAACTTTTCTCTTTTCCATTTACTATTCATGATTCCTTGTTTTTTCGTTCTTCAGGTGTTGTTTCAGGTCATATATAGGCTCTCCTCCCTCGCTAAAAAAATGGTTCAAATGGCTCTGAGCACTATGGGACTTAACTACTGAGGTCATCAGTCCCCTAGAACTTAGAACTACTTAATCTAACTAACCTAAGGACATCACACACATCCATGCCCGAGGCAGGATTCGAACCTGCGACCGTAGCGGTCACGCGGTTCCAAACTGACGCGCTTAGAACCGCACGGCCACACCGGCCGGCCCCTCGCTAAAGATGTAGTTTATAAAACAATGTACGAACGATATGAGTGTTCTTGGCTTGGGTGCTGGAAACACTTTAACGCCCGTATACATTATTTTCTTGGTGTTTATTTCGTCAACAGTGGTTAACAGCAAAATTGCTGATTTAAACTTTATCTTCTTTCATGAACCTGCAATTCTAGGTCCACAGCTCGTGGTCGTGCGGTAGCGTTCTCGCTTTCCCCGCTCGGGTTCCCGGGTTCGATTCCCGGCGAGGTCAGGGATTTTCTCTGCCTCGTGATGACTGGGTGTTGTGTGATGTCTTTAGGTTAGTTAGGTTTAAGTATTTCTAAGTTCTAGGGGACTGATAACCATGGATGTTAAGTCCCATAGTGCTCAGAGCCATTTGAAACATTTTGCAATTCTGGAGCAACCTACTGTTCAGTGTATGGCAGCGTCAATCGTTCCACAGTACTGGTAGTACGGATGCCTATAGTTTTATTCTGTGGCGTCGCAAAGCTGTCGGGAACAAATCATTTATAAACTTGTAAGCTGTTGAGCGAAACCTTGAACTTAAGACTTTGCCCGCGGATTTTGTCCTTCTTCCTGTTTAAATCCTTGTGTTTCATCTGGTTTGCTGTGGGATGTGGAATTTTTTCCCAATAGTTCCGATTATTTTCTTTGTCGTATAGATTCTTACATTTTTGAGTCTTTTCTCTAAAACATAAGTTGCAGTATCCAAGGCACCGAATTATATATACTGGCATCCTTCTGTCATCCCTATTTTCTGTCAAGGTACGCAAGCCCGCCTTTAGTAAGTCCGATTGACTAGCTGGTAATCTGAGGGCACGTATGAGATTTCTCATTATAAGAGCTGAAAATTTTACCTCACAGTCTGTTAAAGTGGTTAATCACGACGCCGAGGCTCTTCCACACTGCTCTGTGTTGCACTTGTTACGGTTGGATCGTTCACTGTTTCCATTTTGCTTTTTTCACACACTTTCTTCCTGTTTTCATGCTTGATCTGTTTTCAGTTTTTGGTGGGCTATCCACTGGACCCTCTTACCACTACATTTGAGGGTGATGCGATGGGGAGTTTCCCATGTGAGATCGTCGCCATACTCACCGTACACGGTCATCTAGGGCATTGCAGATCTGTGATTCGTCGCTGAACACAGTGCGACGCCGTTCTTCAGCCGCCCATTCTTCCTTGTCACGGCACCTCTCCAAACGAAGCCGTTTGTGTTGTGGTTTTAACGGCAGTCTTCACGTGTGACGGTAATTCGCTAGTCTGGTTGCTGCTAGTCCCCGACCAATGGTGCGAGTTCATTACGTGTTCTCGGACGGTAGGCACAGATGTGAAGGGGTTACGATGTGCTTAGTGTACAATATGGTGATCCTCACTTGTGGTGTGGTCATATGTGATCAACCAGAACCCTGACGCCGAGTACGCTTGCCCTCAATTTCCCACACAGTCCAGCGTTAAGCCAGTGTCAGATCCGAATGCCTCAAAACTATGGATATTGCACGATTCGACCAGCCGACCAAATGGAGACCCACAATCAGGACCCTTTCAAATTCTATCAGCTGTTGATAATGCTGTCTGATACGAGTACACAGCATCTCCATGTCCTTCAGAGTGGTCACTCAACGTCTGACGCCGTTCGTGCCCCTTATATACCATATTAGGCATGGTAATAACACTAAACACGAACGGCACTCACGCACTCTGGCGGCCATTTTACCTGTAACTGAGAACTGCAGTTCTGATCGTCGCAATACCCGCGCATGGTGAGTACGTGAACGAAGTTATTTTCACATCCGACCATGTCTTATCGGTGCTTCATTCTTTTGGTCAGGAATTGTATTTTGTGGACAGAACTACATACGCATCTACATCTACATGACTACTCGGAAATTCACACTTAAGTGCTTGCCAGAAGTTTGATCAAGCCACCTTCAAACTATTTCTCGACCTTTCCATTCTCAAACTGCACTTGTGAAAAACGAGCATTTAAGTCTTTCCGTGCGAGCTTTCATTTCTTTCATTTTCTTACGATGACCATTTCTCTCTATGTAGGTGGCTGTCAGCAAAATATTTTCAAATTCGGAAGAGGAAGTGGCTAATTGTAAGTTCGTGAAAAGATCTTGCCGCAATGAAAAGCACTGCCACCCAAACGCGCGTATCACATCCGTGCTCGTATCATATCCGTGACACTCTCTCCTCTATTTCGCGACAATACAAAACGAGCTGCCCTTCTTTGAACTATTTCAGTGCACTCCGCCAATCCTGTCTGTTAGACCCCATATCGTGCTGCAATACCGTAGAAGAGGACGAACAAGCATAGTGTAGGCAATCGTTTTGGTACACCTGTTGTATTTTCTAAGTGTTCTGCCAGTGAAACGTAGTCTTTGATTCTGAGAATATTGACCTTTTCAATGATGAATTTACAATACTATTATTCTAAACTATTTTTTCTTCTCGGATGGGCCAATTAAGGACCACATGCCAGTTTCTATTCTTTATTCGTTATCCTGATCACTTCAGAGCAGTTTTTTCACTCTTCTGCCTTGGGTTCCACCCATAACTACTTTTTCCCCAAACACTCCAATGTCAGTTGTTTATTCAGCTATTATATTACTTTCTTCTAAATTCTTTTTTACTTCGTTACTGGCCAAAAATCCCAAAAATACCAGAAAAAGTTCTTGGCTAATTTGCTGTCTTGCAACCGATATAAATGTCCAATAAATGCTAGCCTTCTTTCTCTCATTACTTCAGATACGTTTCCGCCAATACTATTATTAGTTAGCAATTTCTAAGCTTCCATAGCTTTTTGTGGGCTTAATATTTTTCTAATGACTCGCCTTTCAAGCAATTCTGATTTATCTAAATTACAGTTTCCTGCTAGACGTTCGCTTGCATTTAGATATTCTGGTTCACTACTGTATTGTGAATCTTTTTTTTTTGCATTTTTAGACAGGCATTTTTTTTATTGCATAGATATTTAGGTATACTATATGTGCTCTTTTCATTTTAGGTACAGAATGACTCGGTACGAATGAACGTAACTTTTTGCAGACGATATTAGTGATACAATGAAACGGAAGAGAGAGAAAGGAACAGCAGAGAATATTGTAAATTATGTTTCACAAACATTTATTAAGTGGCTCTCAGAAAATGGTTTGTCCGCAAATTTTGAAAGAACACTATATTTAGATCTATACAACAAATAGTCATGTTTTTGTTGTTGTTGTCTTCAGTCCTGAGACTGGTTTGATGCAGCTCTCCATGCTACTCTATCCTGTGCAAGCTTCTTCAACTCCCACTACTTACTGCAACCTACATCCTTCTGAATTTGCTTAGTGTATTCATCTCTTGGTCTCCCTCTACGATTTTTACCCTCCAAGCTGCCCTCCAATGCTAAATTTGTGATCCCTTGATGCCTCAGAACATGTCCTACCACCCGGTCCCTCCTTCTTGTCAAGGTGTGCCACAAACTCCTCTTCTCCCCAATTCTGTTCAGTACCTCCTCATTAGTTATGTGATCCACCCATCTAATCTTCAGCATTCTTCTGTAGCACCACATTCTGAAAGCTTCTATTCTCTTCTTGTCCAAACTATTTATCGTCCATGTTTCACTTCCATACATGGCTACACTCCATACAAATACTTTCAGAAACGATTTCCTGACACTTAAATCATTTCCTAATCTAATTCCCTCAGCATCACCCGACTTAATTCCACTACGTTCCATTATCCTCGTTTTGCTTTTGTTGATGATCATCTTGTATCCTCCTTTCAAGACACTGTCCATTCCGTTCAACTGCTCTTCCAAGTCCTTTGCTGTCTCTGACAGAATTACAAAGTCATCGGCGAACCTCAACGTTTTTATTTCTTCTCCATGGACTTTAATGCCTACTCCGAATTTTTCTTTTGTTTCCATCACTGCTTGCTCAATATACAGATTGAATAACATCGGGAACAGGCTACAACCCTGTCTCACTCCCTTCCCAACCGCTGCTTCCCTTTCATGCCCCTCGACTCTTATAATTGCCAACTGGTTTCTGTACAAATTGTAAATAGCTTTTCGCTCCCTGTATTTTACCCCTGCCAACTTTAGAATTTGAAAGAGAGTATTCCAGTCAACATTGTCAAAAGCTTTCTCTAAGTGTACAAATGCTAGAAATGTAGGTTTACCTTTCCTTAATCTATTTTCTAAGATAAGTCGTAAGGTCAGTATTGCTTCACGTGTTCCAACATTTCTGCGGAATCCAAACTGATCTTCGCCGAGGTCGGCTTCTACCAATTTCTCCATTCGTCTGTAAAGAATTCGCGTTAGTATTTTGCAGCTGTGACTTATTAAACTGATAGTTCGGTAATTTTCACATCTGTCAATACCTGCTTTCTTTGGGATTGGAATTATTATATTCTTCTTGAAGTCTGAGGGTATTTCGCCTGTCTCATACATCTTGCTCACCAGATGGTAGAGTTTTGTCAGGATTGGCTCTCCCAAGGCCGTCAGTAGTTCCAATGTAATGTTGTCTACTCCCGGGGCCTTGTTTCGACTCAGGTCTTTCAGAGCTCTGTCAAACTCTTGACGCAATATCGTATCTCCCATTTCATCTTCATCTACATCCTCTTCCATTTCCATAATATTGTCCTCAAGTACATCGCCCTTGTATAGACCCTCTCTATACTGCTTCCACCTTTCTGCTTTCCCTTCTTTGCTTAGAACTGGGTTTCCATCTGAGCTCTTGATATTCATACGAGTGGCTCTCTTTTCTCCAAAGACCCTTTTAATTTTCCAGTAGGCTGTATCTATCTTACCCCTAGTGAGATAAGCCTCTACATTCTTACATTTGTCCTCTAGCCATCCCTGCTTAGCCATTTTGCACTTCCTGCCGATATCATTTTTGAGACGTTTGTATTCCCTTTTGCCTGCTTCATTTAGTGCGTTTTTATATTTTCTCCTTTCATCAATTAAATTCAATATTTCTTCTGTTACCCAATGATTTCTACTAGCCCTCGTCTTTTAACCTACTTGATCCTCTGCTGCCTTCACTACTTCATCCCTCAGAGCTACCCATTCTTCTTCTACTGTATTTCTTTCCCCCATTCCTGTCAATTGTTCCCTTATGCTCTCCCTGAAACTCTGTACAACTTCTGGTTTAGTCAGTTTATCCAGGTCCCATCTCCTTAAATTTCCACCTTTTTGCATTTTCTTCAGTTTTAATCTACAGTTCATAACCAATAGATTGTGGTCAGAGTCCATATCTGCACCTGGAAATGTCTTACAACTTAAAACCTGGTTCCTAAATCTCCGTCTTCCCATTATATAATCTATCTGATACCTTCTAGTATCTCCAGGATTCTTCCATGTATACAACCTTCTTTTATGATTCTTGAACCAAGTGTTTGCTATCATTAAGTTATGCTCTGTGCAAAATTCTACCAGACGACTTCCTCTTTCATTTCTCTCCCCCAATCCATATTCACCCACTATGTTTCCTTCTCTCCCTTTTCCTACTCTCGAATTCCAGTCACCCACGACTATTAAATTTTCGTCTCCCTTCACTACCTGAATAATTTCTCTTATCTCATCACATATTTCATCAATTTCTTCATCATCTGCAGAGCTAGTTGGCGTATAAACTTGTACTACTATAGTAGGCATGGCTTCGTGTCTATCTTGGCCACAATAATGCGTTCACTATGCTGTTGGTAGTAGCTTACCCGCACTCCTATTTTTTTATTCATTATTAAACCTACTCCTGCATTACCCCTAATTGATTTTGTATTTATAACCCTGTATTCACCTGATCAAAAGTCTTGTTCCTCCTGCCACCGAACTTCACTAATTCCCACTATATCTAACTTCAACCTATCCATTTCCCTTTTTAAATTTTCTAACCCACCTGCCCGATTAAGGGATTGACATTGCGCGCTCCGATCCGTAGAACGCCAGTTTTCTTTCTCCTGATAACGACGTCCTCCTGAGTAGTCCCCGCCCGGAGATCCGAATGGGGGACTATTTTACCTCCGGAATATTTTACCCAAGAGGACGCCATCATCATTTAACCATACAGTAAAGCTGCATGCCCTCGGGAAAAATTACGGCTGTAGTTTCCCCTTGCTTTCAGCCCTTCGCAGTACCAGCACAGCAAGGCCGTTATGGTTAGTGTTACAAGGCCAGATCAGTCAATCATCCAGACTGTTGCCCCTGCAACTACCGAAAAGGCTGCTGCCCCTCTTCAGGAACCACACGTTTGTCTGGCCTCTCAACAGATACCCCTCCATTGTGGTTGCACCTACGGTACGTCCATCTGTATCGCTGAGGCACGCAAGCCTCCCCATCAACGGCAAGGCCCATGGTTCATGGGGGTAGGACAAATAGTCATACCAACAATTAATGTAGTCAGAATGAGATTTTCACTCTGCAGCGGAGTGTGCGCTGATATGAAACTTCCTGGCAGATTAAAACTGTGTGCCGGACCGAGACTCGAACTCGGGACCTTTGCCTTTCGCGGGCAAGTGCTCTACCAACTGAGCTACCCAAGCACGACTCACGCCCCGTCCTCACAGCTTTACTTCTGCCAGTACCTCGCCTCCTACCTTCCAAACTTTACAGAAGCTCTCCTGCGAACCTTGCAGAACTAGCACTCCTGAATGAAAGGATATTGCGGAGGCATGGCTTAGCCACAGCCTGGGGGATGTTTCCAGAATGAGATTTTCACTCTGCAGCGGAGTGTGCGCTTATATGAAACTTTCTGACAGATTAAAACTGTGTGCCGGACCGAGACTCGAACTCGGGACCTTTGCCTTTCGCGGGCAAGTGCTCTACCAACTGAGCTACCCAAGCACGACTCACGCCCCGTCCTAGTACTAGAGGAGGAGTCACCAAACACAATATCCACTATGGATAAAATTCGGAGAATACAATGCTCCAAATTTTTGGATGTACGTACTGATGAAAACTTGAACGGGACAAAGGATATTATTGAGCTTTTCAAACAATTAAGTTCAGGTACATTTGTTCTTCGTATAATTGCTAATCTAGGGAACAAACTATCAACCTGCTGACGTATTTTGCATATTTCCACTCAATAATGTCATACGGAATAATTTCCTGCGGTAACTCTCCACTTAAAAAGAAAGTATCGATTGCAGAAAAGCGGACAATATGAATAATACGAGGTGTTTACCGACGGACGTCATGTAGGTACCTCTTCAAGGAGCTAGGCATTTTACCTGTTCCTTCACAATACACATTTCGCAAATGTAATTCGTCATCAGTAACCTATCAAAATTTGGGAAGAACCTAAACTCCATACCTACCACATTAGGTGAAAAAAATGACCTTTATTGTCCATTGTAAAAGCTGTCAGCGGATCAGAGAGGAGATCAATATGCAGCAACAAAAATCTTTGATCCCTTGCTCAATAACGTAAAAGTCTGAGAGGAAGTAAAGCAAATTTTATATCTAATCTAAAACCATTTCTCCTTCTGTTCCACAGACGAGTTTCTGTTGAAAAACTGGAAGTCTCCAGAAAACTTAAATGTCATTGATTCTCTTAGATGCTTCATTTTTAAGCGCTTCATCGCAGGTGACAGGTTTGAAAAACACTATATTGCTACTTCTGCATCTGTAACTTGCGTCATTACTGAAAACCAAACTTTTAGGACGCCCGATCACAAAAGTTAAGTAAAGTTGGACCTGGTTTGTACTTGGATGGGTAACCGCCTGGGAACACCGGGTATCATTGGCTCAGGGACGCAAAAGTCGCCGAAGTGGTTTCCAATTGGAAGAGTTGCACCACACCGTTGAGTCACACAATATATTATTATTATTGAGTATGCGAGACATCGCTTTATGTCCGTACGGTTTCTGTCGGTCTGTCGTCCTTGCAAAGCTCGTCGAAGTGCTTCCTCTCTGACTTAATGCGTTAGATGATTTACAGTGGATGCCGCCATCTTTCACCGTTGTTGAAAGTGCCGCCAAGTAATTGTTCGAATGACTGTAATTTATTATTTACGACAGCAGCTTACCGATGTGGCGAACTGACAAGACAGTGGACACGTACAGGAGTTGTACAAACACACAGAAAAAACGCGAAAAATGTATACGTGACCATGAAGGCTGATGCTAGCCAAGCATTCAGTTTTCTCTGTTGTGTTTGACCACGGACGGCTCCCTTGCAGTGTCCTCAATACGTTGCAAGTGTCCCTTGTGTTCAGAACAGTATTCTGTTTACTTGTGAGTGATTCATGTCGGAGCTAAGTGGATTTGATCGTCGGAAAATTGTTGTTGCTCGTATGGCGGGTGCTTTCGTAATGAACGCAGCTGAAATGTTTGATGCACCATATCCAAGATTTATACCGCATAAAGAGAAAAGGGAAGAACGTCACACACTAAGTCACAACGCGGACGAAAGCGTGTCTTAAGTGATCGTGACAGACGGTCATTGAAGAGGACTGTGATGAAAAATAAGAGGACGACAGCAGCAAAAGTGACTGCCTGACTGAACCTGTCAGCGCCAAAACAACATGAAGGGAGTGCCATGAGATGGGAAGTACGAACTGGAATTCCAAAACCACTCCTCAGTGATGCAAATGCTTGTAACAGGAAAACGTGATGCCAAAGCAATAAAATCTGGGCTATAGAGCATTGCAGGAGAGTCATTTGGTTGGGTGAGACTTGCTGCATACTGTTTCCAACTTCTGGCCAAGTTTACATCCCACGGATGAAAGATGGCAAGCGTTCGGTGATGATTTGGACAGCCTTACCGCGGTATTCCATGGGCCCCACGGTTACCGTGCAACGTCGCATTACTCCTAAGGACAAAGTGACCATTTTATCTGATGAGGCCCATCCCACGGTACAATCTTTATTTCCCAACAGTGATGCTGTGGTGCAAGACAACAGGGCCCTTGCTCGCGTACCTCAATTGTCGCACCTTCCCTGGCCTCCATAATCACCAGATGTCAAAAGTATTGAACCTATATGGTCTGCTATGGAGCGAACGGTGCACAATCTTTGTCCACCTCCATTATCTTTTTCTAAATCTAC
The DNA here is from genome assembly GCF_023898315.1 of Schistocerca nitens. Taxonomy (NCBI): domain Eukaryota; kingdom Metazoa; phylum Arthropoda; class Insecta; order Orthoptera; family Acrididae; genus Schistocerca; species Schistocerca nitens. Next base: position 1,161,820,630 of record NC_064614.1, read on the forward strand.
ATCTACATCCATACTCCGCAAGCCACCTGATGGTGTGTGGCGGAGGGTACTTTGAGTACCTCTATCAGTTCTCCCATCTATTCCAGTCACGTATTGTTCGTGGAAAGAAAGATTGTCGGTATGCCTCTGTGTGGGCTCTAATCTCTCTGATGTTATCCTCATGGTCTCTTTGCGAGATATACGTAGGAGGGAGCAATATACTGCTTGACTCCTCGGTGAAGGTATGTTCTCGAAACTTCAACAAAAGCCCGTACCGAGCTACTGAGCGACTCTCCTGCAAAGTCTTCCACTGGAGTTTATCTATCATCTCCGTAACGCTTTCGCGGTTACTAAATGATCCTGTAACGAAGCACGCTGCCCTCCATTGGATCTTCTCTATCTCTTCCATCAACCCTATCTGGTACGGATACCACACTGGTGAGCAATATTCAAGCAGTGGGCGAACAAGTGTACTGTAACCTACTCCCTTTGTTTTCGGATTGCATTTCCTTAACAGCAGTTGAGTCCCATAGTGCTCAGAGCCATTTGAACCATTTGAACCATTTCCTTAGGATTCTTCCAATGAGTCTCAGTCTGGCATCCACTTTATCGATGATAAACTTTTTCTGAACTAACTACTATTTAGTAGGAAGACTGGTGTAAAATTCCTGTGAAAACCATTCAGGGCCTGTATTTATACATTCCAAAATGACTGGAAGCTGTTTCGAATGATAACATATTTCCTACGCGTATTAGACATAGCAATGTGTTGTGGTATCGGTATTTCCAGGTGTTTGTGCACCCCCTGTATTTGGGAGGACAGCGTTTCATATCTCCTGGCGTCCAAGTGACTTAAGAGTGAATGGCTCCTCTGAGGAAATCACGACCGATTTCCTTCATCATCATCTCCGTACCAGAGTTTGCATTCAGTCCCTAACAGCCACGTTGTCAACGGGATGTTACACTTCAATCTTCCTTCCTTTATTCCTGACAGCACCATTCGTAAGAGGTCACATGCAGCTGCAGCGTCCATATTCTCAAACTGCAAGGCCTTAGGTGCTATACTGATCATTTGCAGAACTTTAAACTGATTTTAAAATGCTAACAAAACTGAAGAAATAAAACATTTTTTAGATCTATTGGTGCACTTCGTCCGTTATTACTTCTTTCTCGTCGCATTTATGTTTATCAGAGGATTAAGAACATCATTCTTTCAGTGTATACATGGTGTCGTATCTGCCAGCGCAACTTGTTTGACAAAGTCGAAATTGTTAATGCTTTTGACCTCACCTTCGCACGTAATGGCCTGACATACGTCATGTAACGCGGTTTTACTCAGGTCTGAAGATGATCATTACCGACCGAAATTAGCAGCCTAATTACAACTAAAAATTGTACTCCAGGACTGGAATTTATAATAAAACAAATATTTTCTTCCGTCACTGAAAACTTTTTCGTGACAGTCAAACTTATATCCTGTTGTAATTGAGGCATTAGATAATAATGTTCAGGCATGTCCAGTCACGATATGTCAGTTACAGTTGGCTCGGCAAAGAAAGAAAGGACCGAAAATTATGTTATAACTCAGAGTACAAACAACATTTAATTTAGGCGAGTCCCTTACATGTTCGATTAGGTGAGGTGGTTCCTGCCCACACCATATCCGAGCATTGTGCCGATTCACTTTACCAGAATTATGGATGGTGGCTTCGTCACTGAACACAATTCCATTAAATAAATCGTCTTCAGTCTGAATTTTGTTAACATACTGTGCAAAACTCAGCTCGTTTTTCTTTGTCACTTTCTCTTAAAGCTTGTAACAGTTCCAACTTCTAGTGCATGAATGACATGTGCTCCCAAAATACCTTCCAAATTGTAACACCAGGCATATTCTGTTGTCAGATGGCATGTCTCCTTGATTTACCCTGACTGCAAATGTAAGACTGCTGAACTTGTGCAACTGCTGCGTCAGAGATTGCTGGCCGACCATGACTCGGCGTCTCATGTGATATGCGGCCGATTTTGATGAAATGATTGTATCAGTTAACTACAGTTTGTCTTTGGGGTGGTGGCTTGCGATATTTAGTCCTGAATTGTCTCTGAACTGTAATAGCGGATCTGGATTCATAAAAACATAAACAACTCTGCACACGTTCTGCACCATTATTGACTGCGTGACGGCTGTTTGAATTATCCAAATTCGCATAGCGTGAACGTCGTGAACTAACAGCTGCATTCAGAGCTTACCAAACATTTATATAACTTATTTTACTCTTTTCACGACTAAAGGCTACTTTTGTACAATTAATTTATAAACACCGTCTATCCATTAGCCTAACGCAGATTCATCTTTGACCTGGGTAAAGACGGAAAATGATTTGCATGAAGGATATCCCGAACAGACTTCAATTAATTTAAAACGGTGAAAGATCGTTTATGAATAATCAATGTTACTACTGATTCCACTTTTTCTTCACATTTAATTTTTTGCCTTTTTTTCTCCTATCTTTTTTCGGGTGTCTGGTGTACCTTATCTTCGGAGGAACTGTTCCGGTCGGTCCAACCTCGTTATGTTACTGTTACCATTGGTAAATATTTTCGTTGATTGCGTGGTGATTATCTTTCTCATATTCTCTTAGAGTCAACAACAAATCACGGCGAAACGCAGTTCCCAACAATAAAGGAGTCCCAATAGCTGCTGACGCAGTTGCTTGGCATCAGTTCGAGATGAGTCGATTAGCGAATAACATGAATGCTTCCTTGTAAATAATGGATTTCAGCTATCAGTCGCCCTTTTTTAATTTTAATGGCAGATCTAGATTTCAGCTAGAGACCAGCCATTCTCAATGCACTATCATTTTTGACCAATGCATGTAACATGCACTGTTTTAACAGTAGCATTCAATGAACTGTGGATGAAGCCCGACCAACAGGCATTAATTGCATTGATCAAAAATGATAGTGCATTGAGAATGGCTAGTTTCTAGCTGAAATTAGATCTGCCAATAAAATTTAAAAAGGGCGACTGATAGCTGAAATCTATTATTTACAAGTCAATATAACAGTCGCTGAGTGCAACAGCCTTTTGAATGGAAGGTAACCTGATGAATGTTTCCGTCCGCATTCAGCAAAATCTCACTGCAGTAAGAGCACGGAGCAGCGATAGCAGCCAGAAGGTAAGGCATTAACAAACTTCTAAGTTATGTCAAACGTTACATCTAAAGCACTGGCATCTAATAGACTGCATCTTTCTGGAGAGGCGTTTATATTAAATTGATATGGAGACCTACAACACTGCATTTATATTCAGGATAATTTGATTTGCGAATCAGTCATCTAGATTGTTTAGGAGGGTTTCTCTGAGACTGTTCGTGTTGGAGAAGCACGTATTTCATAAATCTTGTAATTGCAGCAAATCGAAATATTGCAAATTGTACATTCTCCCACGGCAAGTGCTCTCAGCATTTGTTCCTACGGAAAATGCTCGAGAGTCGAGTACATCACCATGGCGTCTGGAAACATGTTTTTCATACGCGTTATCACAAGAAGTAATACATCTGTCTTATCACAAGAAGTAATACATCTAAGAATTTATAGTGCGTTGTAGACAGCTGTGTATTAAGCTGTATCTTTGTCAGAATATTAATTTACTTTTTAAATCATAGGAGTCTTATCGACGGAATGAAACACGATTTGAAGTTGTTGTTTCTGGTTACGTATAATGCGGGCCATCTGTAGTCTTTGTGCCAGTTCCAGTGCAATGCGTAAATATCTCGCATTTTCTTGGCTTCTCGTCTCCCTAGTACTGATTCGGTAAAAGTCACTAGAATCCTAGTTTCTTCTGGTTTGATTCTTCTCGCTACCAACTTTGGCAATCAAACAGTACTGTCCTCAGTAGGCCTGACATTGTAGCCACAGACTGTGCTGTAGTTGTAATTGCTTAACGCTGTACATCATTTCAGTGATTATTAATTTATAGAAGTAAATAGAATGTATACGCGACTTCTTACGCTAGTGTGTAACCTAATATATGACATCAAGTAGTCCCACATATGACGAGTCATTAATGGCCTCACAAAGGAGCTATCACTGATAAACAGTGTCGCGTAATTGTTCGCTCTCATCAACCTCACGCACACACAAGTGATTTACCTAGCAATTACGAATGCTATTTCTAAAGTGACTATGCGGAGATGTTCTCTAATGCCACTCCAAATCATCTACTGTGTATATCAAAAATGTACTTGTTGACTAATACCCGTAATGTAGAACGGATTAAAACTTATGTAACTTGTTTCGGAATTTTTTTCTTGGAAACTGTAAACAATGAAACTATGTTTCGAATAATTTACTATGTTACTGAAAGAATTTATTTTTTCTTCATAATACCCTGCCTGACAAAAGAAAGTGAAGCACCCAGAAGACATCGTTGGATGTCGAAGTGACTTTGTATACATACACACCATTGGATAATAAGAGTTGTATTTCTCTGACACATATAGGACTGCCAACAGAGTACAGTTGTGTTGTTCGTGTTTAGCATTGTTAACAAAGCTCATATATACGCTATGTGATCAAAAGTATACGGAAATCCCCCAAAACAGAAATTTCTCCGCGGAACTCAACGGACTTCGAACGCGGTTAGGTGATTGGGTGCCACTCGTGTCATACGTCTGGACGCGAGATTTCCACACTCCTCAACATCCCTAAGTCCACTGTTTCCAATGTGATAGTGAAGTACATGAAGGGACATGTACAGCACAAAAGCGTACAGGCTGACCTCGTCTGTTGACTGACAGAGACCGCCGACAGTTGAAGAGAATCGTAATGTGTAATAGGCAGACATCTATTCAGACCATCACACGGTAATTCCAGTCTGCATCAGGATCCACTGCAAGTAGTGTGACAGGCGGGAGGTGAGAAAATTTGGATTTGATGATTGAGCGGCTGCTCATAAGCCACACAACACGCCAATAAATGCCAAACGACTCCTTGCTTGTTGCAAGGAGCGTAAACATTGGACGATTCAACAGTGGAAAAACGTTGTATGGAGTGACGAATCACGCTACACAATGTGGCGTTCTGATGGCAGGGTGTGGGTATGGCGAACGCCAGGTAAACGTCATCTGCCAGCAGTGTGTGTAGTGCCAACAGTAAAATTCGGAGGCTGTGGTGTTATGGTGTGGTCGTGTTTTTCATGGAGGGGACTTGCACCTCTTCTTGTTTTGCGTGGCACTATCACAGCAAAGGACTACATTGATGTTTTAAGTGCCTTCTTGTTTCCCACTGTTGAAGAGCATTTCGGGTTGACAATTACATCTTTCAACATGATCGAGCACCTGTTCATAATGTATGGCATGTGGCAGAGTGGCTATACGACAGTTATATCCCTGTAATGGACTGGCCTGCACAGAATCCTGACCTGAATCCTATAGAACACCTTTGGGATGTTTTGAAACGCCGACCTTGTGTCAGGCCTCAGTGACTGACATTGATACCTCTTCTCAGTGCAGCACTCCGTGAAGAATGGGCTGCCATTCCCCAAGAAACCTTCCAGCACCTGATTGAACGTATGCCTGCCAGAATGGAAGCTGTCATCAGGGCTAAGTGTGAGCCAACACCATATTGAATTCCAGCATTACTGATGGAGGGTGTCACAAACTTGTAAGTGATTTTCAGCTTGGTGTCCAGATACTTTTGATCACATAGTGTGTAAAGGGCAGTAGCAGCGTCAGATGTTGAGTGATCACTGTGAAGGACAGAGAGATGCTGTGAAATCTTGTGAAACACCATTATCAGCACTTGATTAGAGTTTAAAAGGAGTGTTATGGTGGGTCTCCATTTGACAGTTTGGTCAAACCATTTGTCGGGTATTCGGATGGGACAGTGGCACAATGATGGACTGTACTGGAATGTGAGGGTATCTGCGCCTACCATCTAAGAGCAAGTAATGGACTCCTGACAACATTCAGTGTCATCCTTCACCATTGGTCAGAGACAAGCAGCAGCTGTTTAGGGAATTACTACCCCATGCATAGGCTGCTGTTAACTTCACAACATAGTTAGCTGCTTTTGGGATGATGCCTTTACCAGGAATCATGGACCGCTAATGAATGGCATCGCATTGTGTTGTGAATCATGCTTCTGCATTACCCCTGATGACGACTGTTAGTATGGTGGCTATCTATGGGAGGTCCAATTCTTATGATTGTTTGGAGAAACATACCAGTGTTGTTACTCTTGGTGTAATGGTGTGCAGAGCTATCAGTTATGACTTCAGGTCACAGCTGGTAGTGATTGAGAGAAGTGTGACAGCATGGCAATACAATGAGGACATCCTGCATCCTCACGCAACAGTACTGTATGCCATTTTTCAACAGAACAATGCTCATCCACATATACCACATGTTTCTATGAGCCGTCTGCATGTTGTAGTGTTGTAGAGGTACTCCAATGGCCAGAAACATGCCGGGATTTGTCTGTGATAGAGCATGTATGGAACCAGCTCAGCCATCAAATCCATCCCAGTGTCAGTATCAAGGACATCAAAGAATGGTTACAACAGTTGTGGGCCATCTTGCCTCAGGAGGGTATACATTAGCTTTAGGAAGTCCTTCCCAAATGAATCAGTGCTTCTATCCAGGTCAAAAGTGGGCGAAACATCATACCAATAAGTGCGCTCATACCGCCAAGTTCTTTGTAGGTATGACACGAGTTTGTAATAAGTGCAATAATGTCGTAGACCATCTCAACATGTGAAGTTTCATTTCCTTTCCTCTTCCCCTTCGGAGTGCCTCACTTTTTTGTCAGGCGATCTACTCTGGAATCATGTTCAGGTGGACAGCTGGCCTGCCATCCACATTTAGGTTTCCTGTGATTTCCATAAAACACTTAAGATGGATGTTAGGACGATTCCTTTGAAAGGGCATGGGTGATTTCCATCCCTAACTTTCCCATATCCAGAATTGTTCTCTCTCTCAAATGACCCAGTCATCGACAGGATTTTAAACCACTATATTCATTCCTTCTTTAAAAATACATATATTTTGATTCTATGATGATTTTAATTGGCTGGTTGGTTGATTGGGGGGAGGGGGCCAAACTGCGAGGTCATTGGTCCCATTGGACCTTTCAAAGGGAACATCTTGGTATTTACTTGATGTGATTTAGGGAAATCGCGGTAAACCTAAAACAGGATGGTCGAACATGGGTGTGAACCGTATTCCTCCCAAATGCGAGTCCAGTGTATAACACTCCTGATTTGCTACTATTGTACCATAACCTTAAAGCTGGAAACAGGTTTTGAAATAAAACTATTTTGTTATAGCAATTATGGTATAAAGCAACAGAGCAGTGTTACCCTCTGGGAGGATTTTTGTTGAGTTGACCGTGTTGTACCTAACGGAAATGGCTTACCGGAAATGAAAGTTAGAATTACGTAAATATTTGAACAGTACCAAACAAAATTTTGCCTATCTGCACTGTTCAACGGATAAAGAAAACGGCCGCCAGCCTAACTAGGCAAGAGAATGATTAACATTCTCGTTTAAGAAAGTAGGTATAAGTAACTATAACGGACAAACACAACCTAGACTTGGCCACACACGAGTGCAATGAACTCTGATACACATATGTTTTAAGATTGAAGCTAACAACTGGAGCAGCACAAAAAACTATTTTCAAAATTATAACACGTACAGAAAAACACTATCATTTTCCGGGCTTACACAAACTGAGTGGTCTTTACACAGTTAATATGCACACAAGAGAGACAAACACTTAGTAATCATGAGTATATAATTTCCTACTAAGCAATTTTCCACTTTTACTACCATGAGACATAAAATTAATATTACTGTAAGATACTGACTCACTTTCTACGATTAACAACAGGTAGTAATGTGATCATTTACTAAGCAAAACGTTATAAGCCTCAGTCTTGAGCAATTTTAATTTGAATTTGGCAACAACACATTAATAATCAGTTTTACTAGGAAAATTCTTTCGGCAAGCATCATTAACTTTAATTCACTCTCTTGCCACATTAACTTTAACTTTACTCTGTCCAATAGGCATTAATTAGCAAACTGAGTTTTAACGTACTTTCAATAAGGGCACTCGGTAATCACTTTAGTTCAAACGGAGAGGACCCTGAGAGGTGTTATGATGAGGAGAAAAGTCAAGGTAGGTACATAAATTCAGATACGAATTACCTTATATTTCAGCACAATCACACATCCATTACGCTGATCCTTCACTGTACATCATTATAGTGATATGTTGCAATGATTGCGCAATGTGGTGGCCACAGCATGTTGGTAGGTGGAATTGCAAGCAGAATTGCTGGACTCTGTCATTTCTTGGTGGCGAAGATAGATACGAATTCCAGAATAGCCCAGCTATTTATCCACCCATCCGAGGCATTGGAAAATAACAGAAAAGCCTCTCCCAAAACCAGCACTATGCAACTTTTACACGGCAGCGCACGGACTCGTAGCTCATCTCAGACTGCTGGCTCGTCCCCGACTGACTGCTCGTCCCCGACTTTTTCCACCTATGCCAACCACATTTTGCGCGCGTTGCGCTGTTCCGTTCCCGAGGGGAACCCCTACACCTTTTACATACAGAATAACTAAGAGCCCTAAGTGAGGATCAGCAGTTTACATAACAGCAAACAAATACATTAAATAAGACAGAACCTTTGCACATATTAACATGTCTACAAAAATTATTCACACAAAATTACAATCATATACAGTAAGTTTTGTTCCCTCCAAATGGGACAAAGAATATAAATTGTAGATACACTACTTTGCATTGAACCAAAACATGACATCAAAGTTTGTACAAAGAAATGAGTATACAATTTTGTGTTATCTATTCAATCAAACACATATACAGAAGCTCAATGATGAAACATAAAATGAACAAAAAGCAAAATAAATCATTACAGCATTAGAGCTATGGTGTTACAAGTGTACTAACCACTGCACCACCTCACTTGTGATGATTTTAATTAGTGTTTACCATGTGAGTATCAAATTCCCGTGGTGCTTATTCTGCATATATTGTGATTCTACTATTAACCTGCAACTCAGTGGCATGTAATTTACTTATGTAGGTTTGTGTTCTAGCACAACTCCTTTCAAATTAGATAGCCTATGCCTATGTAAAAGAATGTATTATATTTTTTTCATTGATGCCAAGAATATTTCATACATCTTTTCAGTTCATATTTCACAAGTACAAATTCAGTCATAGGCTTGGCCTGAATATACATGTATACTTTCCTGAGTCAAGATGACCCACAACTGTTGTAGCTGCTCCTTGATGTCCTGTCTCCTGGCCTTGAGTTGATGTCCAAGCTGATGTCCAAGCGGGTCCTACGCATGTTTTGTTGGCGACAGATACAGGGTTGTTGCTGGCCACAGTAGTACCACTACAATATGCAAACAGTTCATATAGACACATGCATGGTGGACAATGACTATTCTGTTGATAAATTGCATTCGGTAGTGTCACATGGCAAGTAACACATGAGGATGCAAGATGTTCTTGACATACCATTGTGCCACCAGACTTTCCTCAATCGTTACCAGCTATGACCTGAAGTCATACCCAATGGCCCCTCACACCATGATGCCAGGATTAACAACCACTGCACCTCTCCAAAACACTGGTAGAATGGGACCTCTTCCCAGTTCACCGCAATACTCGCCAGCAATACACACAAGAATATATATGGAGCAAATATTGCCAATAACATTCATAGACTTAAAGAGTCACATTACAGAATCATCTGTTACCACAACACTTATTTCATGTTTTCATCCATTATTTGGTGAGTTCGGAACTCATGAGCAAATTGACACCTTTTGATCTAACCCAGACCATGGACAGTGCTACAGATCAGTTAATCATCACATCTAAAGTTTTGTTTTAGGAAGTATGTGATTATTATATACATTATAATTAGCAATGCTGGGTTTGCGCATCAGTTTGTATGAAATTTTCCCTCCATTCTTATAAACTACTGTTCTGGTGTCTCCAAACAATTTTGCAGTCCTTACTCATTCCAAATATATCAAAGTGACATATTTCTTCTTAACTTTTAATTTTTTTTCTTGCCTCATTTGTGACAGTAATCTTGCTTTTAATTTTCTTACACATATGTGTGACATCTTGTGTCCTATATCTATTTGCTGCTGCCACCTGTTTGATGACCATCAGTTCTTGTTGCATTGCATCTCTGTGAGTGGAATACTCAAGGCTCTTCATACATTGAAACTGGGTGTTACCAGTGACTGATCAAAATGTATAATAAAACTATTATTAATATTTTTGCCTATTTATACAAGGTATGTTACTGTGTTTATGCTGAAGGTCAACTGATAGTTCCTGCACAAGGTATCCTTTGCCGGTCTTCCTGCATTTCATTACAGCCTTATGGTGTTGTTCCTGTAATTAACAGTATCTTCTGTAGAAGGTCTTACAGAGCTTCATCTGATGATTCTATCCCATAAAGAGTGATATGTTGTGTTGTCCTTGCTATAGAGTCATGAATCCAATCTCATAGGACCAATATTCCTTATGTATGTGTTTTGTGTAGAATCAAATGCAATGTGAGAAGTGACTTTGTATGTGGAATCTAATGAAGGGAAACAGTAAAACACTGAGACCACTCTCATTATCTTTTATTTATTTATTCATCCAGGGATCACCTCCAGATTGTATAGGATTATTCATCATAATAAAGTGAAAACACACACACACACACACACACACACACACACACACACAGAGAGAATATGTAAGTATGCTTTTATGAGTATAGGACAGGTGGTCAGTCTGACCTTGATGAAGGAACCATCACACCATCTGCCAGAAATAATTTGAGAAACCAGGGAAAACCTAAATGGCAGGACAGAGTCAACTCCATTCTCCTGAATATTAGATCAGTGCCTAAACAACTACACTGCCTCATTCGTTAGATCCCTTGTCTACAATATCCATTTATTGACACAATTTGCTCCAGATGACTGATAATATAAAACATAGTTCTATAATATGAAACATAGTTTTGCACTTCATTGGTGCACAGACTAACAACCCCCCACTGGCGACGACTGGACTACAGACTAGCACATGTGCTGCTATGCCCCTTGCACTAACTACAATATATTCAGAAAAGTGACTTCTGGCCTGTTAGCATGCAACTAAGCCCCATAAATTTCTTGATGCCGTCCCCTCAACCCACCCGAAAAACTTTGTCAGCATGCCACAAGATGAGTGAGATGTTGAGCTCAGGAGAATGACAAGACCTTACTGTCAAGCACAGTTGATTTTTTCTGAAAGCATTAAACTGTCATCATGTATTGTAATGTGGCAGGGAACAATAGTTATCTCCTTTAGGCACTGAGTACTGTAAGTACTTTTTAACTGTGTGGTATGCAGTATCCATGAAGAATGTTCTAGCTGCCTTTTTAAACAGACGAATTTTAGTACCTCCTTGGACAAGTTATTATAAAATTTTATTTCCTGATCAAAAACAATGATTTGAGGTTCTTGTTTGTCTGCTTTTCATAAGTCCAAATGTGATTTTGTTCCACATTGCGGTAAATACTATTAGTGATATTCTTAGTAATGTTTTCTCTGATATGCTTTGAGGATTGGTAAAAGTACTCACCTCATGTAGTGTTTAACACTTTTGCACAGCTTTTGTAGCAACCCAGCAAAGTTAATTTTTTGATATTGTGTTAGAATTGTGATCAATTGACTATAATTTTTGATAATTTTATATTTGTGATTTAAGACCTAAAGCTATAGTGGTATATAACCACAACTGCACCTTTGTGGGCTAGTTTACTTGTGGTAAATCAATTTCCAACCTCCCCTTTGTGAGTTATTATGTGTTGCTATTACATGTAAAAAATAAAAAAAATAAAATTACTCTACTCATCTTGAGTTTGAAGGGGTGATCTGTACTGATTACTTAGGAGGAAAAGAACTTCTTTGCTGATATCACTACAAAAAGCTTAATTGTAGATAACCAGTTTTAGTAAAACTAAGCTACCAGCTTCAGATCTGTAATAACATTACAAGAATTGCTACAACCTATTATATACACTCCTGGAAATTAAATATGTTAAAGATTTGTATACTCCTGGAAATGGAAAAAAGAACACATTGACACCGGTGTGTCAGACCCACCATACTTGCTCCGGACACTGCGAGAGGGCTGTACAAGCAATGATCACACGCACGGCACAGCGGACACACCAGGAACCGCGGTGTTGGCCGTCGAATGGCGCTAGCTGCGCGGCATTTGTGCACCGCCGCCGTCAGTGTCAGCCAGTTTGCCGTGGCATACGGAGCTCCATCGCAGTCTTTAACACTGGTAGCATGCCGCGACAGCGTGGACGTGAACCGTATGTGCAGTTGACGGACTTTGAGCAAGGGCGTATAGTGGGCATGCGGGAGGCCGGGTGGATGTACCGCCGAATTGCTCAACACGTGGGGCGTGAGGTCTCCACAGTACATCGATGTTGTCGCCAGTGGTCGGCGGAAGGTGCACGTGCATGTCGACCTGGGACCGGACCGCAGCGACGCACGGATGCACGCCAAGACCGTAGGATCCTACGCAGTGCCGTAGGAGACTGCACCGCCACTTCCCAGCAAATTAGGGACACTGTTGCTCCTGGGGTATAGACGAGGACCATTCGCAACCGTCTCCATGAAGCTGGACTACGGTCCCGCACACCGTTAGGCCGTCTTCCGCTCACGCCCCAACATCGTGCAGCCCGCCTCCAGTGGTGTCGCGACAGGCGTGAATGGAGGGACGAATGGAGACGTGTCGTCTTCAGCGATGAGAGTCGCTTCTGCCTTGGTGCCAATGATGGTCGTATACGTGTTTGGCGCCGTGCAGGTGAGCGCCACAATCAGGACTGCATACGACCGAGGCACACAGGGCCAACACCCGCCATCATGGTGTGGGGAACGATCTCCTACACTGGCCGTACACCACTGGTGATCGTCGAGGGGACACTGAATAGTGCACGGTACATCCAAACCGTCATCGAACCCATCGTTCTACCATTCCTAGACCGGCAAGGGAACTTGCTGTTCCAACAGGACAATGCACGTTCGCATGTATCCCGTGACACCCAACGTGCTCTAGAAGGTGTAAGTCAACTACCCTGGCCAGCAAGATCTCCGGATCTGTCCCCCATTGAACATGTTTGGGACTGGATGAAGCGTCGTCTCACGCGGTCTGCACGTCCAGCACGAACGCTGGTCCAACTGAGGCGCCAGGTGGAAATGGCATGGCAAGCCGTTCCACAGGACTACATCCAGCATCTCTACGATCGTCTCCATGGGAGAATAGCAGCCTGCATTGCTGCGAAAGGTGGATATACACTGTACTAGTGCTGACATTGTGCATGCTCTGTTGCCTGTGTCTATGTGCCTGTGGTTCTGTCAGTGTGATCATGTGATGTATCTGACCCCAGGAATGTGTCAATAAAGTTTCCCTTTCCTGGGACAATGAATTCACGGTGTTCTTATTTCAATTTCCAGGAGTGTAAAAAATGCAACATTAACACATAGAAAAACTAAATGATAACATACCCTTGTGCCAGCTACACAAAAATCTTTTCATTGAATTTCCAGGTACATAGAAATGCATTGGCACATCAAAATTCAAGTTACTATGTACATCACATTTTGCCAAAACATCGTTCCCATAACATAACACATCACACCTGCCAGGGTGCCACAAGCAAAACTATCAATGCTGTTGTGCTTGTAGTCAGTTCATCTCATGCATTGTCTTAGTCTTTTGGCACCCTGATATGCATGATGTGGTACATTATAGCAATGTTGATTTGGAGAATTGTGATTTACATACTAAATTTAATTCTGATGTGCCAATGAATCGGTCATTTGATGTACAGGTACCTGGAAACTCAATGGAGACACTTTGTGTGCAAGTGGCACAAGATGCTTGCAATTACCTTTGTGAAGGCACGTCATCATTTGTTTCCTCTGTGAGTTGATGCTGGATTATTTCTATAACAGTTTGTAGTATTTCTTGCAAGTTTATTGCAGATATGAAGATGGTAATTCAGTTTATCAAAACCAGTTATCTACAATGAAGTTTTCTATACTGATTTGAGCTAAGAGGTAGTTTTTGTTCTGTGAAATAAAAACAGCTTTCTGTGTTTTTGTTTTAGTTTGTGTAAAAAATATTAAAATTCAAACAACGGAAAATCCAGGCTAGCTTCAGCTGCCAGAGACTCTGGTCATGTGTGTGTGTGTGTGTGTGTGTGTGTGTGTGTGTGTGTGTGTGTGTGTGTGTGTATGTGTGTGTGTGTGGTGTCTATTTTTGACAAAGGCCTTGTTGGCTGAAATCCTATTCCGTGACTGTTTTTTTGTTGTGCTTATCTGTGACTCAGCATCTCCGCTACCTAGTGAAAAGCAACTATTCCTTTCAAAAGATTAAAATTTCAGGTTTACATTCAATTTTACACATTCAGCATCTGTAAACAAGTAATATCTCTGTCCCAAGCAAATGTTCAAATGACTGTCACAGCTTTTTTCTTTTTCTTAAAACTATGCAGCGTGGCATTCTGCAGAAGTAATGCACATATTTTGTACTCTCACCTCAAGCTTTGTAGAACACTTTTCACAATGTGTGTGTGTGTGTGGGCTCTCGCACATGTGTGTATTTTTCTAGAACAGGTATATGTTCTCTTACTTTTGTCAGTCTAACCATTTTGTGAGTTATAAGTGTACGTTCAATTGATCTTGGTATCCTCCTTACCCTTTCTTCATTTTGTGCAATTTAAATTAATTTTAATTGCTAAGATTAGCAGGAAGTAAAAAATCTGATGCCACCAGTTACGAGAATGTTGACCTACTGCGTAACATTCTCTAAGTTGATTTAAGTGATTTAGTCTTCTTGTTGTATTATTTTTTTGTTTGCAACTACAGCCATTGGACAACTAATACTACTAGTAGTACCATCCGTATTCAGCATTAAGACAAAGGTGGTTTCTCAAGGATTGTCTGAAGTCAACAAAATAGTGACAGATTTGTTGGCCATCCATTTTATAGTTTCAGTATCACGTTTGCATTTGAACTAAAGTACTCCTCTGTTCAATGTACATCTTTCTTTCATCACTGAAGGAAGTCCTTTCCAGTTTGCCTATAGAATAGATACTGTTGTTCAACAGCATTTGCATTAGATTCAAAGTAGTGGAGGAATTGTCCAATGCTACCTCACTGTCACTGTGTTTTGGGCCTTTGGTCAGGCTAATGACTACTTGCACTTCCAGAGAATGTTCTGTAGATGCACCATCCAATTTTTCTGTGTAAATACCAAATTTTGTGACATAGCTTGTCATTGTGTCTGCCAAACACCACATTTCATACCCTCATTTGATTGGCTTCAAAGGCATATAATGCTTGACCCATGTCTTCCCCTTGATAGGTTCGTGCTCTCATCCACAGCCAATACCTTATTGACAGTGTACAGCATATGAATTGTGTCATTCAGAAAGATTAGAAGAGGTTTGATCTTACCAGGTTTACCATGATTTGGATGCCCTCATGCTCTCATCCACAGCCAGTACCTTACTGACAGTGTACAGCTCATGAATTGTGTCATTCAGAAAGATTAGAAGAGGTTTGATCTTACCAGGTTTACCATGATTTGGATGCCCTCATGAAGGTTTCATTCTATTGTAATTTGTGTGAATAGTTTCATGTATCTTTTTGAAACTTTTGCATGTCATAGGCTTTGATATATAAGGCTTACCTATAGTAGCTTCTGAACTCCAGTAGAACACTACTCTAAGAAATATAAAGATATCCATCAAGATATTCATGCCAATCTGCATCTGTAACTCGTCTACATAAAAAATTTGTCCATTTGTTTGTCAGTTCACTTGCAGTCTGACCAGATTACCATCTTTGCTTAAACTGATGTGCATACAGATTTGTCTGCTGAACCACATGCTCTAATATCCCAGTGGTAACAAAAAGAAGTAATCTCTATTGGGCCATATTTTTTCAGTGAGTTGTTGACAAATGGTTCTCTTTATGTATCAATGTGAAGCAAGCCAAAAATGACAGTGTCATCAGTTTCTCTTCTGCTGATGGCTGTTCTTCACTTGTGGGACCAGTACTAGAAATCTCAATGTCTATAGTACAGGAAATGTTTACAATACAGTTGATATCAGAGTTGGTACCCAACACAGACCAGTGTCCTGTACAATGTGTGAAATGAAGTATGTCTGCTATAGCCTCATCACTTTCTGTTTCTGAATCTTCAGGATGATAAGCTGTTGAAAATAGTAACTCCAGTGCTTTTTTTGGCACGTATTCCTCTGTACAGGCTTGCTACTTTGACATTTTTGCTGCAAAAGGTAATGAATGATTGCGATATGAACCAAAAATTATAAACTAATTTTCAAATTATATTTGTTACCATTTCCAAAGTTTGTTTATGACAATATGAAAACAATTTTAGCAACTTTGTTTGTCACCAATGAAGATATGAGCTAGTACAAGTGAGAAAAGTATATAGAGTAGAAACACAGCAAAGTGTTCTGACAATGTTAGCGATCCCATGACAAACAGAAATTAACTGTTGTTGCAGTTTTTATACACCTTGTGCAGTGTACTACCACAAGATTTCAGGAACATCCAGAGGAGGTAAGGCATTTTTCCGAAGCTTTGGGATACACCTAAGCTCAAGTCAATACGCTTCCTCATGACCAAACAGTGTTGTCTAATAGGATGTGTACATTCCACAGATGTAAAAGCTATATCACACAACAAATGGAATCTACCGTTGGTGCAGCAGAATAACATAATTGCTGAATCAGTGTAAGTTGGCCCATGACAGTGTAGTGGACTGAGTGCAGCATTTTCCCCAGGCTACCTCAACCAGTAACGTAATGAGATTTTGTAAACATCTCTTTGGCAATGTCACAGTTTTGTCACTGATATGCTAATGGTTACTATTTTCACCTGCAGATGTTAGAACTTCACAGTTAACACTGGCAATAGCACTGCAAACTGTCAGTGGTCTTCTTATGCCATCTCGATTACAGATGCAGTTACTGGAAAGAGTAGCCTCCACAGGCAGTAAAGGTGTTGAAATTCTTCTTTAATTGAGCCAGCTACTACTTGTAGTTATTATTCTTACAGCCCTTTAACGCAGTTTAAAAACTGTGTCCGTGTTTTGTGCCTTAGATCCCCAGAAAAAATCCCATAGCTAAGATGTATATGTACATAAGAACAGTACGTCACCACAACGTTTTAGCTCATTGTAGGTTGAACCTAAGATACTGAAATTAAGGATAATGGTGACTGGTACACTATACAGATGTGTACCCCCACCACACCTGCTTGAATGGTGACACTAAAAGTACTACTGTAACTTATCCAAAAAGGGTTAGTATGCTAAACAAGGAGTCACAGGATGCGGGACTTTGATGTATTGTCTGTGAGCCTGAGTGCAGTCACCCTCTAATATGTTTCCATTGAGGAAGTAGCAGACAGTAAGAGTAGCCATTTCAAGGGCAGAGGGAAAAAAGTGCCATAGCAAGTGCCATACACTATACAACTATTACTTATACAGTGAAGCTTATATAAAATATGAAGAGACTATTGTCTCCAGACAAGCTTTAGCTTATCATTGGGGCTCAGTTTGAAATGGGACTCATCACTGAACATCATTCTACTCCAGTCAATCAGATTTCAGGTGAAAGATGTGTCTGGAGACTCCCTGGCCAGCAATGGGATACCAGACCAACTGTCACCAACCAACTGCACAGCAATGGGATACCAGCCCAACTGTCACCAACCAGGGTTGATGGTTTGGGGCGCCATCTTTTTTACATAGCAAGAGCCCTTTGGTTGTCATCTGTGGGACCCTGTAGCACTGTGATAGACTAATGATATTCTGTGTCCTTTCTGTTGCCCTTCATGGCAAGCCATGACCATCTTCACGCTTGCCAAAGCCTACTATAGCTGGCAAGGTCACCAGATGGCAAGCTCCCCCCCCCCCCTCAATCATCTACGAATTTTGATGATGTAATGTACTAATTGGACAGAATTTCACATGATATCCCCAGGACAACATCCAGCAACTCTGAAACTTCCTGACAGATTAAAACTGTGTGCCAGACCGAGACTTGAACTCAGGACCTTTGCCTTTCGTGGGCAAGTGCTCTACCAACTGAGCTACCCAAGCACGACTCATGCCCCATCCCCACAGCTTTAATTCCACCAGTGCCTTGTCTCCTACCTTCCAAACTTCACAGAAGCTCTCCTGTGAATTTCAAATCAAATAACTGCTTGCATAATGGCCAGAGATGGACTGATGTGTTACTGACTTCCTCAATTTTTGAAGCTCTTTCTCTAGAATATATCTTCCAATTTTTTTGAAAGTGTTATAATTTGTTTGTTTGTACATGTAATTGATGGAGACATCATCTCTGAAGCTATATTTGAAATTTGAGTGGTATGGTCCATAGATTATGGTAATGAAATGTAAATAAAGCATACTATTAGTTGAAATGCTGCAAATTATAAAATTGCAGCCACTTATGAGTCAGTAGCAGTGGTGAGGAGTTAAAAATGAAACATTTCTCTGACACACACTGAAAGCCCCCTTTCCCATTCATCATTTAGGTTATCTTTCTTGTAAAGAGTATAATCTTTCAACATAGGACCATCCTGAATGTACATTCACAATGATTTTCCTATGCTAAAAAAATTAATTCCTTCATATATGCCCTGTAACAGTGCAAATTATACTGAAAGACGGAAGCTAGTTTAAGATTGACATTTTTGTTCATGGTCTAAATAGTAGTACAGTTTGAGATGTTAGCAGGAAATGTAAACAGAGTTTGGGGTTTGCCTTAACATGTTTCTGATTCAGCTGCAGGATATTTCCTATCATATATCATTAGAGTATTGTGATCAAATGGTTAGATCTCTTGTCTACTCTTTTCATTTACATCTTTTCTCTTCTATGCAGGGGGTAACAAGGATGTAGACGGATGTATTTTGTTTACAGGCTTTCCTTTGTGGCTGAATTTATGAGATATATAACACTATTAACTGCTGGTTTGGCACACTGAGCATCAACAGCTTCAGCAGTGCCTTTATAGGCACAGTTGCAGCAGATGTGGAATGCTAGTATCCACTGAAGTCATTTGCACTGAAGCATCTAATGTCATGACAGTAAAAAACAAAGCTGAATATATGGAAGTTTGTAGAGCTTTTGATGGTCTTTCTTGTCTCCATATAAACCACCCACCTTGTGAACTGAGACATGTGAATCTTCTGTTAATTTTGGTAGATTGAATTCCTTATCCCATAGTACATGTTTGTCAGAACAGATTATAACCACCTCTCTCACAGTTTGAATTACATTCAAATACTTGTGTTGTCACACCAGTGGTGCTGAAAGCAGTGCATTGGATCTAGGACATATGAATGAACTTTTAAAAATGTGAATATTTTTATGTATTAAGGCACTGTGGATATTTCCATTTTTGCTATTTAACCATCTCATAGCACTCTTCACCTTGGTTATCCATTTATTTACTAGTGCACACTATGCTGTAAAGTGACAGATTCATTCTGGAAATAAGTATCTTTGTTAAATAATTGGCCATTTCATCTATATCTGTCCAGTATTCAGTGAGGATGATGCACTTCTTGTAAGCTTAGTCTGGTACACCTCCTTGTTCTTAAACAAATTCTCATAATCTACATTCCAGACTTCTAACTTGATTAAACTGGTTCTTACTACCTTTGCATGTATTTTCATTTTCCATCTCATGAGTTTGTGATTACTCTTAACTTGAAAGGATCATCACATCATGTGCTATACACAGGTTTTATAATCTTTCTTGTTTTCCTGAAAATACAGTCAAGCTCATTTTAAGTTTAATTTGGTCCATGACAATTCCATTTCTTATTTGTGTTTTCCTGAAAGTCTGTGTTAAGGAAGTACCTATTATTCTTCTCAGTAAATTCTGGTAACATAGCCTATCTGGCATCATATTTGAAATTTCCCTCTAAAAACTGTATTTAGTTTCTGCCCTACCTTTGCATTTAAGTCCCCCATTATCACCTAGTGGTGGGAGTTGTTATTTATCAATTTCTGTAAATCTTCATAGAGATCTTTTCCCTCTTTAGTAGAATAAGACCATATTTCTGCAAATACATCACAGAATAAATTTGTTTGTTTTTCATACAAGATCAAATGTTCTGCTTTGAATTCCTGTTCCTTTGTATCTAGAGTATTTGGATCTAAATAATCATCTGTCATCCACAAGACACTATGCAGTTTGTTACGGAGAGTGCCACGGATGTTTGCAGAAATTGAAACAAGATGAAATGGGGGGAGGGGGGGATTAAGATTGTAAAATTGTCATTTTGATATAAATGAGCTGATTTTTTTCAGACATTTCATCATGCTAAAAGAACTAAATTTTATAGGTGATAAAAAGAACTTATTATATCTCAGAGAACTGACAGTTACCCATTTGCTTCTAGGCATATATGAGACTTCTGTAATGAATAAAAAGTCTCAATATTCCATGGATGGGGGGGGGGGGGTTACACAAGCCCTCCCTCTTACCCATCTTGCAGATTCTTATAGGAAGTACATATTCTGCCAACTACCAGATTCATAAAACCTTCCCTTTCCCACAACCCACTCCACCCCCACCCCTCCACCATGTGCAGCCAACCCCTTTCGTGTTCCATTCACAAATGGCACATGGGAAAAGGCATTATTGATGCTCCTCAGAATAAGCCCAAATTATTCAGTTTTAACTTTATATTTATTGTATAAGGTGTATGTCAGAGGAGGTTCTTTCTGTTTCTCTCTCTCTCTCTCTCTCTCTCTCTCTCTCTCTATCTATCTATCTATCCATCTATCTTCCCATGGAGTTTAGTGAGCAAGGTACTCCATCACGCACCATGCTTTTCTTGTAATGTCTCCCAAAGTATTTACTGATAATGTCTGCGACACCCCCATCCTGCATAAATGAAGCCATGATAAGGTTCATAGTTCTTCTTTGAATCTTCTTCATTAGTCCAACTTGGAAAGGGTGCCATATCAGTAAACAGTATTCAAGAATTATTTGAAAGAAGCAAATCATCTCCTTCATGTATGAAGCTAAAATTTAAGTTGTCATTCCACCACAAATTATTCTGCCTGTATTTTGCTAACTTCATGATGGCTGTGAATGAGTCCAGAGATAGACTATTGCTCACAAAGACAGTATCAAGTATTTTCATCTACTAGTGCACATAAGTTTAAATTTATTTACATTAAGTTTCATTTGTCAATCAGTACACCAGATTCATGTGTCTCTGTAACAGATAAGAATTTCCTAACGATGTGCACCCCTGTACAGGACTGTGTCAGCTTCTAACAGCCTCAGAAATTTACAGGCATTATTTTCCAGGACTTATGTATATCATTCCAGTCATACATTCCTTGAGATATACTGAATGCTACTTTTTCTTTGGACAACACCTCTCTGTTAGAGAAAACTTGCTAAGACAATTTTTAAATCTACAGTGAATGTCTATAAGAAATCTAGACTAATGAGTGAATGTCTCTGTCAGTAACTTGTTGGAAAAGATTCATAATACTGTTAGCCCTCTTCTCAGTGGCCTTGTGTCTCAGAAGGTATTCCAGTCACTAACTGCTGTTTCTCTTCACAAAACTCAGTATTACCTCAACTGTGTGTGTGTGTTTATTCAACTTTCACTTCTTCCTTATAGAGAATCAAATAAATTTATGTTGGTATATTATTGCTTAACAAACAAAATAAATTGCTGTGTGCTGTGATAGCCAGGCTGGAATTCCTGTGTTGTTTTTTGAGCTGCCTCATTTCAGTGCACCTTATTGTGCAGTCTTAAATGTTGCAAACATGGAAGTCTCCTGCTGAAAATGCTAACCAATTCCTGTTATGGGACCTTTGTGACACCTGCACAGCATTTGATTTCATATAAATTTCAAAAATGTTGCTCACAACAGCTATCCATTTAGGCAGTATAACCAAAAGTCTTACTGTTAGTCTTGTCATGACAAAGACTAAAGTATCCTTGTTGTTGTTGTGGTCTTCAGTCCTGAGACTGGTTTGATGCAGCTCTCCATGCTACTCTATCCTGTGCAAGCTTCTTCATCTCCCAGTACCTACTGCAACCTACATCCTTCTGAATCTGCTTAGTGTATGCATCTCTTGGTCTCCCCCTACGATTTTTACCCTCCACGCTGCCCTCCAATACTAAATTGGTGATCCCTTGATGCCTCAGAACATGTCCTACCAACCGATCCCTTCTTCTGGTCAAGTTGTGCCACAAACTCCTCTTCTCCCCAATCCGATTCAGTACCTCCTCATTAGTTATGTGATTTACCCATCTAATCTTCAGCATTCTTCTGTAGCACCACATTTCGAAAGCTTCTATTCTCTTCTTGTCCAAACTATTTATCGTCCATGTTTCACTTCCATACATGGCTACACTCCATACAAATACTTTCAGAAAAGACTTCCTGACACTTAAATCTGTACTCGATGTTAACAAATTTCTCTTCTTCAGAAACGCTTTCCTTGCCATTGCCAGTCTACATTTTATATCCTCTCTACTTCGACCATCATCGGTTATTTTGCTCCCCAAATAGCAAAACTCCTTTACTACTTTAAGTGTCTCATTTCCTAATCTAATACCCTCAACATCACCCGACTTACTTCGACTACATTCCATTATCCTCGTTTTGCTTTTGTTGATGTTCATCTTATATCCTCCCTTCAAGACACCATCCATTCCGTTCAACTGCTCCTCCAAGTCCTATCCTTACTGATATAAATATTTTGAGACAAATGTGTGAGATCATTACAGTTTAAGACTATCTCATTTTGTGTATTTGTTCTGCAGGTTATTTGGAAAATGAAGGATTTTGGAAATAGTTTTCCACTTTCTCTATTTAAAATAGCAAAGAGGCAACTATGTCAGCAAAAATTTAACTACCTTATTTAACTGGTGATATTATATTTCAAGTTGATTGGTGAAAACTTGCAGTTATTGGCTCATAACATTAATCTGGATATCAAGGGTGAAAAACCTGATCATACTATTTACTGCAGTAATAATACAGATAACTAACATTTGAACTTAATGGTTCACATCTTATGCTAATCGACCTCTCTCACAATGTAATTTCAGACAAACAGTAATGATTTATGAATCTTGTAAGGAGATGCCAGGGGTTGCACTGCAAATGAAACTGTTGCAGAGGCAGCCCAAAACCAAAACATAAGACAGATGGTACAATATTATACAGTGAGTATGGTATATCACCAACAACTGGAACTGTATGTTTCAGGAGGTCATAAGGTACTGTAGCAATGCTTCTCATGCACAAGTAAACGGCTTGCATTTCCTAACAAACAACAGTGGAGCATGAAAAACAACTCACAGTCATCCACAATGAAATTTTCTCTCTGCAG
Source organism: Schistocerca nitens (assembly GCF_023898315.1). Lineage (NCBI taxonomy): Eukaryota > Metazoa > Arthropoda > Insecta > Orthoptera > Acrididae > Schistocerca > Schistocerca nitens. The sequence goes on from NC_064614.1 coordinate 1,161,844,158, forward strand.
TGGAGTGTGTACTGATATGAAACATCCTGGCAGTTTACTGTATGCTTGCCAGAGCCTTGAACTCAGGAACTTTGCCTTTTGAGTCTCGGTCCAGCACATAGTTTTAATCTGCCAGGAAGTTTCATACCAGTGCACACTCCACTACAAAGTGAAAACTTGTCTGGAAACATTCCTGAGGCTGTGGCTATGTTTTGTCTCCAAAATATCCTTTCTTCCAGGAGTGCCTGTCCCACAAGTTTTACAGGAAAAATTCTGTGTGGTTTGGAAGGTAGGAGACAAGGGACTGGTGGAAATAAACTGTGAGGATGGGTCATAAGTCACCTTGGCGTTAGCTCAGTTCATAGAGCACTTTTTCACAAAAGGCGAATTCCCTGAGCTCGGTCCTGATGTGACACACAGTTTTAATCTGCCATTAAGATTCAATTCACACTACTTTTCTATGCATACATGGTGGCATTTACAATTGTTTGCAGTTCATAAATGTCAAAGGTAGAAACCTGCAGACATACACTCCTGGAAATGGAAAAAAGAACACATTGACACCGGTGTGTCAGACCCACCATACTTGCTCCGGACACTGCAAGAGGGCTGTACAAGCAATGATCACATGCACGGCAAGGCGGACACACCAGGAACCGCGGTGTTGGCTGTCGAATGGCGCTAGCTGCGCAGCATTTGTGCACCGCCGCCGTCAGTGTCAGCCAGTTTGCCGTGGCATACGGAGCTCCATCGCAGTCTTTAACACTGGTAGCATGCCGCGACAGCGTGGACGTGAACCGTATGTGCAGTTGACGGACTTTGAGCGAGGGCGTATAGTGGGCATGCGGGAGGCCGGGTGGACGTACAGCCGAATTGCTCAACACGTGGGGCGTGAGGTCTCCACAGTACATCGATGTTGTCGCCAGTGGTCGGCGGACGGTGCACGTGCCCGTCGACCTGGGACCGGACCGCAGCGACGCACGGATGCACGCCAAGACCGTAGGATCCTACGCAGTGCCGTAGGGGACCGCACCGCCACTTCCCAGCAAATTAGGGACACTGTTGCTCCCGGGGTATCGGTGAGGACCATTCGCAACCGTCTCCATGAAGCTGGGCTATGGTCCCGCACACCGTTAGGCCATCTTCCGCTCACGCCCCAACATCGTGCAGCCCGCCTCCAGTGGTGTCGCGACAGGCGTGAATGGAGGGACGAATGGAGACGTGTCGTCTTCAGCGATGAGAGTCGCTTCTGCCTTGGTGCCAATGATGGTCGTATACGTGTTTGGCGCCGTGCAGGTGAGCGCCGCAATCAGGACTGCATACGACCGAGGCACACAGGGCCAACACCCGGCATCATGGTGTGGGGAGCGATCTCCTACACTGGCCGTACACCACTGGTGATCGTCGAGGGGACACTGAATAGTGCACGGTACATCCAAACCGTCATCGAACCCATCGTTCTACCATTCCTAGACCGGCAAGGGAACTTGCTGTTCCAACAGGACAATGCACGTCCGCATGTATCCCGTGCCACCCAACATGCTCTAGAAGGTGTAAGTCAACTACCCTAGCCAGCAAGATCTCCGGATCTGTCCCCCATTGAGCATGTTTGGGACTGGATGAAGCGTCGTCTCACGCGGTCTGCACGTCCAGCACGAACGCTGGTCCAACTGAGGTGCCAGGTAGAAATGGCATGGCAAGCCGTTCCACAGGACTACATCCAGCATCTCTATGATCGTCTCCATGGGAGAATAGCAGCCTGCATTGCTGCGAAAGGTGGATATACTCTGTACTAGTGCTGACATTGTGCATGCTCTGTTGCCTGTGTCTATGTGCCTGAGGTTCTGTCAGTGTGATCATGTGATGTATCTGACCCCAGGAATGTGTCAATAAAGTTTCCCCTTCCTGGGACAATGAATTCACGGTGTTCTTATTTCAATTTCCAGGAGTGTATAATACCCAGAAATAAACTGAATCTACTGAGAAAAGTTTCATGACATGCATCATCCTTATGAGCACCAGTTTATTGACAATGAAAATGGCCTTAAATGTGACTGTAGTATCATGGACAACTGGTGAAAATCATGAATGAAATTACATAAAATGGACACTGAATGCGGGTTACCACTTGGTCTGAGGTTAAAGGATCTTGAGAAAGCTTTTGACTTACTTTTAACAAAATCTTGCCATTGCCAGTCTACATTTTATATCCCATCTACTTTGACCATCATTAGTTATTTTGCTCCCCACATAGCAAAACTCATTTACTACTTTAAGCATCTCATTTCCTAATCTAATACCCTCAGCATCTCCGGATTTAATTCGACTACATTGCATGATCTTCGTTTTGCTTTTGTTGATGTTCATCTTATATCCTCCTTTCAAGACACTGTCCATTCCGTTCAGCTGCTCTTCCAGGTCCTTTGCTGTCTCTGACAGAATTACAATGTCATTGGCGAATCTCAAAGTTTTAATTTCTTCTCCATGGATTTTAATTCCTACTCCGAATTTTTCTTTTGTTTCCTTTACTGCTTGTTCAATATACAGATTGAATAACATTGGGGATAGGCTACAACCCTGTCTCACTCCCTTCCCAACCACTGCTTCCCTTTCATGCCCCTCGCCACTTATAACTGCCATCTGGTTTCTGTAAAAATTGTAAATGGCCTTTCGCTCCCTGTATTTTACCCCTGCCACCTTCAGAATTTGAAAGAGAGTATTCCAATCAATATTGTCAAAACCTTTCTCTAAATCTACAAATGCTAGAAAGGTAGGTTTGCCTTTCCTTAATCTAGCTTCTAAGATAAGTCGTAGGGTCATTATTGCCTCGTGTGTTCCAACATTTCTATGGAATCCAAACTGATCTTCCCCGAGGTGGGCTTCTGTCAGTATTTCCATTCATCTGTAAGGAATTTTTTTTAGTATTTTGCAGCCGTGGCTTATTAAGCTGCCCTGGGAGTAGACAACATTCCATTAGAACTACTGACACCCTTGGGAGAGCCAGTCCTGACAAAACTCTACCATCTGGTGAGCAAGATGTATGAGACAGGCGCAATTTCCTCAGACTTCAAAAAGAATAATGATATATACACAAATCAAAAAAGTTTTGCATCACCTCGGTTCCAGAAGTTCCGGAGCCTGCACAGAGAATTGGAATAGAGATCAACATAAACATCATTTCTGCCCTTTTTATTGCTCATGGAAACAACACATTGTATGTTGTACCACTGTACAGCGAGGCCTTCAGATGTGGTGGTCCAGATTGCTGTACACATTGGTACCTCTAATACCCAGTAGCACAGCCTCTTGCATTGATGCATGCCTGTAATCATTGTGGCATACCATCCACACGTTCATCACGGCACTGTTGGTCCAGACTGTCGCACTCCTCAATGTCGATTCAGTGTAGATCCCTCAGAGTGGTTGGTGGGTCACTTCATCCATAAATAGCCCTTTTCAATCTATCCCAGGCATGTTTGATAGTGTTCATGTCTGGAGAACATGCTGGCCACTCTAGTCAAGCGATTTTATTATCCTGAAGAAAGTCATTCACAAGATGTGCACAATGGAAGAGCGAATTGTCACCCATGAAGACGAATGCCTCCCCAATATGCTGCTGATATAGTTGCACTATCAGTCGGATGATGGCATTCACATATTGTGTAGCTGTTATGGTGCCTTCCATGACTACTAGTGGCATACATTGGCCCCATATACTTTGTGGTACATGGGCATTTACTGAATTTATGAAGTGTTCGTTGAGAATGTTACAGTTAATTTGGTTACTGATTTCTTACTTTCCCATGTTTATCTCACTTTTAACTATGTTCCGAGCAACTTTACATTTGTTTTTAGAATTTAAAATACTCTTCATTTGCTTTCATTTTTGCTGCTTTAATTTCAGATTCGTATATTTTTCTTAAGTTTATGTATTTATTCTTGTTCTCTTAACTGTCTTCAATCTTTTTCCTTCAGCATGAGTAAAAGGATTCTGATTTTGTTGAGGTGTGGGGTGTGCCACTTTTTTATGTTGTGGTTTATGCATATTGCTAGGTTACTTCTCATAGTAATAATGTATTTTTATGTTGAATATGAATGCAGAAAAGCTTTCATTTATATCTTTGTTGCTGATTCTAGCCCATTCTACACTACTCAGTTCATTTCTTATAATTTCAGTGTTCTCTTCCTTGAGAGCCATATATGTAGTTAGCAACCTGGTATCATCAAGTGTCAAATATCCAATTTTGAGCCATTTGCCATCATGGTCAGATAGTTCTAATTTAATGGTATCCCACTCTAATTGATTCCTACACATGTTGCTAATTATATTATCAACCAATGCTTCCATTATGAGCAGTTTTTTATATAAGGAGTAGTAACTCATTGATGTTAAGATATTTAGATTCTGAACCACAGTTTTTCTCTTTGCTCTTACATCTATATTAATGTCTCCTGTGATAAATGTTTTGTATTGCTTATATTTGGCAGTCAGTAAAATTAATTCAGTGAGTTTTTCTGCTAATATCTCTTCATCAGAAGATGGTAGTTGGTAAACTGTTACAATAATGAGTTTCTGAATGTGTATAACCAAAGCAAATGCTTCAAAAAGTCCTCTAACAGACAGGCTTGTAAGGTCTATGACTGAATGTTTTAGGTTCAAATTTTTGTTTGTATAAATGGACACTTCACTATGGACATTGTTTGGTCTACAGTAGCTTGTTGCCAGTCTGTAGCCAAATGGTACAAATAAGCTTATTTCTGCACTTTTAATCCAATTTTCATTCAGACAGAGAATGCCACACTTCATTTCCTCCAGCCTGTACTGTAGTTCAGTGACTTTGTTTTTTATGGATTGTACACATATGTAACAGAAGTAGCTCATTTTTTGGTGCAAGATGGTAAATTACTTACATCAGGCTTAGTTTGTTTATTCACTTTAAGTGTGTTTTTTGTCTTGTGTTCTGGAGCTCTTTGTTTTGACCAAATCTGACACATTTCAGGCTTGGTCAGCCTTATACGTTTCCCTGATCTAGTTCTGTGTTTTGAGATACATGTTCTGAACTTCTTATGTGGGATAATTTATTATTTACCATACTAAGTATTTTATGGGCCAGCAGTGTCTTTCCTAATCCACTTAGGCTTTGACCATTTCTTGTATGACAAGCTCTCAAGCACTTACAATTGTCAGAGAATTGATGGTTACAGCTGAGATATTCCTTAATATCTAAAAGTGTTACATTTTTAAACCATTCACAAACTGTTTCAAATTACTTGTTATCTTTGGTTATTTCTCTGTTTACACATGATGATTCAATTAAGTCTTAGCAGTGAGGTATTTTAAATAATATAACATTTGCATTCGTTAACTTGCCCAGTGTTGTCTTCAGAGCTGTTGCTGCTGCAGCTGTTTCATTATGGTATACATCACTAAAACCACCTATAAGAACTGCAGAGTCACTCTTTGACAGATTACTGCAATCTTCAGTGTTGGTGAGGATCTGGTTAAATCTTGCTCCAGGTTTCACTCTGCTTTCAATTTTAATATTTTTTTGAGTTGTCAGAGTCTTCGTTTTTGCAGCCTTTCCTACTCCAAAACCATCAGAGTAGCTTCTGATGTGTGTTGTTTCTTCTCTTGGTATTTCTTGACCGTGTTTCATTTTGTTCATTATATGTTGCATTTGATACATTGTTTGTTTTACTCAATTTCAAAACAGGCATCATCATTAATAGTAACCTCAGACTTTTTGCAGATGATGCAGTGATCTACAATGAAATACAGTCTAGAAGAAGCTGCATAAATATTCAGTCTGACCTTGATAAGATTTCAAAGTAGTGGAAAGATTGGCAACTTACTTTAGATGTTCAAAAATGTGAAATTTTGTTTTCATAAAATGGACAAAAAGAAGTACCCTATGACTATAAAATCAGTAAATCACAGCTGGAATTGATAAACTCATAAAATAAATGATGTAACACGTAATAGGGACATGAAATGGAACAATCAGATAACCTCAGTAGAGGGGAAATCAGGCAGCAGCAGACTTTGCCTTATTGGTAGAATAACAGGGAAATGCAATCAGTTTAGAAAGGAGATTGCTTACAAATCACTCATGTGATCTGTCTTATAATATTGCTCAAGTGTGTAGGATCCATGCCAAATATGACTTAACACAGGATATTGAATACATATACAGAAAGGCAGCATGAATGGTCACAGATTTGTTTGAACTGTGCGAGTGTCTCAGAGATGTTGAAATAACTGAACTGGGCAAACTGTTGAAGATAGATGTAAACTATTATGAGAATTCCTATGAGTACTTACAAAGTTTCAAATACTGGCATTAACTGATATCTTAAAATATACTACAACCCACTACATATCACTCCCACAAGGATGGTGAGGACAAGATTAGATTAATTAGAGTATGCCCAGAGGCATTTAAACAGTCATTCTTTTGTGTTCCACATATGAATGGAATGGGAAAAAGATCTAATAAATGATACAATGGGACATACCCTCTGGCATGCACATCACAATGGCTTGCTGACTATGGATATAGATGTTAAGCATTCAAGTAGCTCGTTGTTCAGAAAAACTCCCATTTGCCTTAGATTGACGTGTTCTTTACATTGCTGTTGGCTAATTGCAGATCTGTCATTGGAATGATGGGTTTGATAATGGTGGATGTCTTTATTTTTTGTAAAAATATGTAATTTTTCGTGAATAAAACACATTGTATTTTGAATATAAAGACAAGGCATTGGCAGGATACTGAACTACAGAAATAGTTGTTTGGTGATGGGGATGAGATGCACTTGTCTCTTTATCTTAATTACTCTCTTCTGCATAACAAATACCTGTCTGTATGAGACAACCAAAATGCAGTGCATGAGTTCAGAGTGTACACGTATGAAGTATGCACATTTTAGTATTTTTTTGTTCCAGATTTACTCAGGACATTAGATGCATTACACAAATTCCTCTATCTATTTACTAACTTCTTTTATGTATGTCCCACAGTAGAGTGTCATCTGTCCACACACTAAGGAATTTAATGATTGCCTCTCAGTTTATAGGTACATTTTCAAATCTGACATAATCTATCCTTGCTGAAACTATACGTAATACCCAAAAATCTACATAAACAGTTTTGTCCTTCTTCAGAAACACTTTCTTTGTGTTTAACCAATTTACCATCTGGAATTCATTAACACAGTGATTTGAACACAGTATGTGGTGTCAGCAACAAATATTACTGGTAGATCTTTTCCATAGCTTTAAGATAGATCATTGATAAATATAATAAACATCAATGGGCCAGGTGTGATACCTTGAGAAAGCCTTGTCTAATGATTTGCTCCTCTGACTTTATGCTTCCAACATTTTCTGAGGTGGTTACAACTTTTTGTAGTTTTTCTGAGAGATGTGTAATCTATACCAGTCATTATAATTCCCCCTATTTCCATAGTGTAGCACTTTACTTGTAAGTGGGCCTAATTTACCATTGACAAAAGCAAATGTTGTTGTGAGATCAAGGAATTCTCCTCTTGTATGCTTTCTGTCATTGAGCTTGTTTGCTTTCTGTCATTAAGTGCACCTTAAACTTCATTTAAAATGAACATAAGACCTCATTTATTGATCTCTCTTTTCAAGAACCAAAGTGATGGCTCCATAAGCAGTTGCTTTGCAGGAACTGAATAAAATAGCCATGTCCAGCTTCCTCAAGAACCTGGGATATGTTTGATGGGATTGAGATGGGTCTGTAGTTATTAACATCTGTTCTTTCTTCTTCTTCTTTTTTTAATAAGAGACAAATGGCATTTGCTGCCTTGAAAATTTTAGATAATTGATCCAACACAAAGGAGCAGTTTATTATATCTCATAGGGTGCAAGACACATGGTGACAGATGTTTTTGAAACGTAATTGAATATGCAATAAATACCACATGAGTGTGAGTTTTATTTCTTTTTTTATAATATAATAGTACAGAATTCAACTGGTGTGACTGGATCGAGAAACAAGGTTTTGGAGAACAGGTCCATTTCTGATCAGGGATAGGGCACAAGAGCACTAATTTGAAAAGAAAGTTTGTTGCCAATGTTTAGGAAGAGGTTATTGAATACTTCACATATTTCTTTAGGGTTAGGTATATCACTGTCCTCATTATTAATAAATGTTAGTGTGTTAATCTTTCTTTTCTTACTGACTGTCTCATTGATAACTTCCCACATGGTTTTCATTTTATTCCTAGAGTTGACCATAAATTCTTGGTTATACAGCTTCTTGGCTTTGCAAATAACCTTGTTGAGAATTATTGTATACATTCTAAATATTCATAGAGTAACTTATTGTCTGTAGTTGTACTATATATATAATCAATGGTTTTTTACTTTTGCAAGAGATTTATATTCCTAAAGATAACTGTTTCTTACTATATTTATTACATTGGTATTGTGTAGGTGTAAAACTGTTGTTGTAGGTCTGTGGTTTGTTTTTCGTAGTATAATACTAACATTCACTAGTTTTTACCGAGGTAAGGACTCTTTTAAAACACAATGCATTAAGGTCATCACGTATCTAAATATGAAGATACCTTGAATTGTATAGAGTTGCAGCACTGTGTCAAGTTGCGAAATTTAGTATTTGTATACCACCATCTTACGATCAGTAGTAATGTATAATTAAAACCTTGATGAATTTAATCTCTACTGCTATATATTCAAAAAATTTTTCATAATTGAGTTGCTTGATTTTGAGTATGTGATTACACTGTAGACTGTTTATGGCAAAAAACAGACAGTGACATCACATTTTGTCACTTCTGCAGAAATGATTAACACTGTGATAGCCTACAAGGAAAAACAGTCAGCTTCATCATTCTTGAGTAAATGCTCAGCTACACATAGAAAATATACAGTTTCTGAGTAGTTCAATGAGAAATATCATAGGTTTAAACATTTTTTTTTTATCCATTGCAGCTTCTGGAAGAAAACAGTAATTCTTATTTTTTGTATGTGTGTCTTGCTGATAGCTGATGTTTCTCCTGCATGCAATCACTTTAAATATAGGAGTAGCAGTAGTTTTATTTCATAGGAGTAGTAGTAGTTTTATTTATCTATAGATCTCTTTTACAAGAATACTAGACAGGTCTTGGTATTATAATTTAAGAACAACAAAAATAAATTCACATATTCAAACATTTACAGACTTATAGGGCTAGAATGGCACGGATGGGAGAATTAGTCAGCCATGCCCTTATAGTAGCAAACATCCTGACATATGGGTGAAGTAATTTAGGGGAACCATGGAAAAAAAATGGTTCAAATGGCTCTGAGCACTATGGGACTTAACATCTACGGTCATCAGTCCCCTAGAACTTAGAACTACTTAAACCTAACTAACCTAAGGACAGCACACAACACCCAGTCATCACGAGGCAGAGAAAATCCCTGACCCCACCAGGAATCGAACCCGGGAACCTGGGCACGGGAAGCGAGAATGTTGCCGGAACCATGGAAAACCTAAATCAGTATGGCTGGATGAAATTGGAATTTGCACCCTCCTGAGCACAACCCTAGAAAGAATGTCATAACTAAGAATTGAGTGTACATATGGATTGTATGTAACTAAAAGACAATGGCTATTACACGTTGATGACAAGATTCTAAAAACATAACATGCTAATGCGAGTAACTTTGTTTTTTCTACACCACTTTAGCTGAGAATCAATATTCATTCTTAGAATGAGGAATGAGTGGCTCAAAAATTTTAAATCATTGGGAGAGGGACTGGTCTGTGCTCCTACTTATGCTAAATTTGGATTCTTGTTGAGGCAGGATATCAAAAATCCTTAAGGCTTGTGAGTTTTCTGATTCCAGTGATTCTACTGCTTTTCCTACTGACTTATGAGAATCTGTGAGGGTTGATGGAACAGTCTGGTGGCTCCACTACTGGCTTTTCTGCATGTGGCAGTGATGGCATTGTTTTTTGCCAAATATTGTGATCACCTTATGACAAATTATTCAAGATTTCTGACTGACTTGACTTGTCTTAGTTCCTGTCATTCCCTCTGGAACATAGGGCAATGACAAAATTCCTCCTCCTGCTATTATTTCTAGCAATTCACTTCACTCCAGGTTTTCCCATCACCTGCACCTTCTCTCTCGATCATCCTTTCCCAAGTCTGTTTGGGATGCCCACGTTTTCCAACTCCTTGAGGGTTCCAGTCTAATGCCACTCTTTCAACAGCTCCATCTGGTTTCCTCAATGTATGTCCAATCCATTTCCATTCTTGTTCCTTGATTTGCACATTGATTGGTTGCTGATTTGTCTCCCTCCAAAGATCTTAATTTGTCAATCTATCTGGCCATCTCACATTTAAAATACGCTGGAGACAGTGGTTGATAAAACCTTGGAGCTGGTTTTTGATGTGGGTAGTCACCTTCCAAGTTTTGCAGCCATTAAAACAAAAGAGACTTCACATTGCTATTCAAAAGCCAGAATTTGGTCTTCTTTGAGATGTTCCTGTTTTTCCAAACAGGATACAGTTGAACAAACCCACCATTTGCTCTGCAGATGTGAGTACAGATGTCCTCCTCAGTGCCTCCTGTAGTCGTGACTACATCTGTGAAATCTAGATCTTCGAGCCTATCCTGCATCCCCCATTGCACACCTCTCTTCCATCCCCCCATCACTCTCATCTTCACATGGTCCAGCACCAAAAGAAATAGTGTTGTTGAAAGAATATACCCTTGTCATACTCCTGAATTAACTTAGAAAGGCTCTGTTAGTTCTCCACTATGTAGTACTTGGTATTCATTGTCTTCATACATTTCCTTTATGATGTTAATAATCTTCATTGGAATGCCATATTTTGCAAGTGTATCCCACATGACTCTTTGACTGACAGAGTCAAAATCCTTTTCAAAGTCAATGAAGGTGAGATGGAGGGTGTGTTGCCACTCAACACATTGTTCCAGAATAATTCTGAGAATACTGATAAGGCCCACACAGCTTTGATTTTTTCTAAAACCCACATGCTCTCTCCTCAGTTTTGCTTCCACAGAATCCTTAATGTGGTTTAAAATGATCCTCAAAAGTACCATATTCGGTACTGACATTAGGGTAATTCCCCGCCAGTTGTTGCAGTTAGTAACATCTTCTTCTTTGGGTATTTTCATGATAATACCCCATTTCCAATCTGTTGGCAATTTCTCCTCTCTCACTAGCTTCTCTAAGAGGATGTACAATATCTCGACAGCGGTGTCCAAGTCTGTTTTCAGCATATCAGATGTTATGTTATCTGGTCCTGGTGCCTTCCCTTTCTTGATTTGCTTCAGGGCTATCTGAATTTCTGCTTTCGTGGGTACGTTTACACCAATGCTAGGACTAGGATCATTGTATTCCATTTGTTCTTGTTCTTCTACCTCACCTCCAAGGTCTCTGTTTAGAACTTTGTTAAAGTGTTCCTTCCACCTACATGATTGTTCTTCATGTGTAGTTAGTATCTACCCTCTCTTATGCCCTACTGGTCGGTTCCTCTGGAAACTTTTCTTTGAGAGCATCTTAGTGATATCATATAGTTCTTTCACAGCCCCCTCTGTGCTGCCTGTTCTGCTCTATCAGCCTGTCCATCTATCCATCTCCTGTGGTCTCACACTCCTTTTCACTTCCTTATCTGCTGCTCTATAATCATCTTGTGCCCGTGCTTTCTGTTGCCTGGTCCTGCTATGGTTTACTTTTCCCTTGACCTCCTTTCTATGGGTGATCTTCCTCCAGGTATGTTCAGACCTCCAATCTCTCTGCTGGTGATTTTTAAAGCCAAATTGTCTCTCAATCACAAGCACAAAAGTATTCTTAATTTCTGTCCACATTTCCTCCATGTTTATCCTCAGTCATCTCCAGTTCCAGCGCCTGGAATCTTTTCCGGATTTCCAGCTAGAACCCCTCAGCTATCTGAGGATCTTTCAGTTTACCTACATTGAATCTTCTATTTCTTGGCTCAAATTCCTTTCTGGAAGTCACAATCTTCATTCGGAAACTGCCAGTAACAAGATGGTGGTCACTACTTGCATCTGCACCTTTTCTATTCCACACATCTTCCAGGCTCTTCCTGAACTTCCCAGATACTGTGATGTGGTCAATTTGATTTTCTGTAATATGATCTGGGGATACCTATGTTATCTTACGACATCTCTGATAAGGAAGCAAGGTCCCTTCTATTACAAGGTCATGGCTTGTGCAGAAGTCACTAAATCTTTCCCAATTATCATTCATTTCACCCAAGCCATGAACCCCCATTATCTGTTCCAACCCATCATTGTTATCTCCCACCATGGTATTTATGTCTCTCATAAGAATGAGAATATCTTTCTTGCTCACTTTCCTTACAGCCTCTAGCAGCAGGTAATAGAACTCCTCCTTCTTCTCAATCTCTGATAACTCTGTGGGGGCATAGCATTGGATGAGCATCACGTTTGGATCTTCATCTTAAATCTGGCAGTCATGATTCTACTGGACACAGGTCTCCATTCTAGAAGGCTTTTCTTTGCTGCCTTGGTCAACAATAGCCCGACTCGATCCCAGTGTTCCTCTTACTCTTCACAGCCTGAGTATAAGAATGTAATTCCATCCAATGTCTGCATTTCACCAAACTCTGGCCACCTCACTTCACTCAATCCCAGGATATCAAGCTTATAGTTACTCATTTCTCTGGTCACTTTGTAATGATTCATGTTGAATGTTCCTTAACTTAAGTTTCTTCTGCCTGGTTCACTGATGAATGAATGGGAAATTTTCATGTTTCACAAACTTTATTCACATTAATTGACATACGAACTGCACACTCGTCATGTAAACAAAACACCGACAGATTTCACTGATCTCTTTGACTTCCAAAATTAACTTTAAAACTGACTGAGGAAACAACAACTCAACAACTCACTCGAAGCCTTGCTGCATCACTTTATTTAGAATTTTAACAATAGCTTCCAAAATACAGCATTATTGATTTTATACAAATTTGATGTTACAATTAAAATTTACAAAATGTAAAGAAACTGATGTTAGAGCCAAATAAGGTACAAAGTAACTCTTGTATATAGATCAAACCCTTATGGTATGTGTATACTACTACTTGATGCCCTGATAAGTAATTCTTGAACTTGGTGAAAGCCCAATAGACTGCTAACAATTCTTTTTCTGTGACAGTATAGGACTTCTCATGTTTTTGCAAAGTTCTACTGACAAAAGCTGTTGATCTATGCTCCATCACACCATCTACAAGCTTTTCTTTGAACAAATGAGCTCCCAGTCCGTAGTCACTGCTGTCGGTCATAATGCAAAATGGTTCTGTAAGATCAGGTCTGTATAACATTTTACTATTGCACATCTGTTTCTTGATGATGTTGAAAGCTTCTTGACAATCCTTGTCCCATACCCAAATGGTGTTCTTCTTTAACAAGTTGTTCAAATGTTGTGCATTTAAAGCTTGATTGCTGACAAACTTCCAGCAGTAGCCACAAATTCCATAGAACGATTTAAGTTGTCTCTTAGTCTTGGGCGCAGGAAATTTTGCAATGGCTTCAAGTTTTTCTTCATCACGCAAACTTCCTTCTTCTGAGATGGTATGACCTAAAAATTTAAGCTTTCTAAATCCAAATTTGCATTCCTCTAGTTTTAATGACATCCCTCTCTGCCTCAATCTGTATCACACTTCACCCAACAAACTATATGTTCTTCCCAACTCTTTCCTGTTACAAGTATGTCATCAACATAAAGGATTAGTTTGCCTAACAGTTCTTTTCCTAGAACAAAATTCAATGGTTGGATTAATTCTGCAACTGATACATTAAGGCAAAATGGTACAACACAATAACAATAACATCTTCCTCCATACAAAAGTGCAGTATATTTTCTAGAGTGTCTCTCCAATGGTACCTGATGAAAACCAGCTGTTAAATCTAAACTAGTCATGTACTTCATATGTTCAAACTCATGTAATAACTCGTCTGTGTTCTCAGGGTGATCAGTTTCCCTCTCAAGGTATTTGTTTAAATGTCTTGAATCGAGCACAAGTCTTACTCCACCATCACGTTTGGAAACTACCACCAACAGGTTATTGTATGCGCTATTGCACCTTTCAATTACTTCCCACTCTTCCATCTTTTGTAATTCTTCCTCCACAGCTTTTCTTTTTGAGATGGGTATTCCATATGGTTCGATGAAAAATGGTTCATGAGGTTTTAGTTTAAGTCTACATTATTCATAGTTTTTCACTTTCCCAGGTTTCTCACTAAACACATCTTTGTATTACCACAACAATTGATCTGTCTGTTCTTTGTCTAGACTTCCAGCTTCTTTTAGTTTGGTGGCCACTAATTCAGCATACTTGTCTCCACTGCATCCTTCTTCATTGTCTTCCTTGTTAACGTTAATCTTTTCATTTGCACAAATCACTCTTCTAATTTGAAAATTGTTCTCTAGGCAATTTTGGATGATTAGTTCAGTGAAATGTGTTACATCTGTCTTTGGGTTGGTAAGCCTTAACTTTTTGTTATTCCAGTCAAAATCTGCATTTAGTCCTTGTATCCAGTTCATTCCAAACAAAATATTTTCACTGAGGTCAGGTATTACCAAACATCCTTGGTTATACTGTACATCATTAATGGTGAAAGATATTAAGGCTTGCCTTTTTACAACTTTGCTGTGCCTACCAGTTGCTTTCTTAATTTTGATTCCAATAACAGGATATTCTTCAAAGTCAGTACTATGTCTTATGTGGTCTCTAAATTTTTCAGAAATGGCACAGACAGGACTACCCATGTCTAATAGGCAAACTCCTTCATACTTTGCAACTTTTATACATATATACGGGCAAGCCAAAACATTTTCCTTCCTGCGTTCCTCATCTTCATGCAACAAATCATTCTCAATCTCTTCTAAAGTCAAAGTCATTTATATCATTTTTTTCTGCAAAATTTCTGTCACTTGTCTGAATGTTACTTAGAGCTACATCAAATGACTGCTTGATGTCACATCCCTCTTTTACACACTGTCTACTTTTCTCAGAACTGATCTCATTGTAAGCCTGCTGCTTGGTTCTTCCTTCCCAGTTGGAATGCAATTCTTCACAAATAACCTTGATGACCATTTTTACTCTGTCGCTGTCTCTATAACCCTTATAAGTATCCGATAAAGTTTCTAGCATCACATCTAAATCATAATGTCTGTCCACATGATCCTTATCTGATTATACCTTCCCAGTTTCCATTGGTACAATCTGGTTCTCATATTCTTCACAAATACTACTGACATCATCTTTTTCACCATTAATTAAATCTTCTCTGACCTTCTTATACACCATGCTGCCTAATTCTTCCTCCCATTCAACATTATTACTGTCACTTTCACAATCAACATCGTCACACATGATATCATCTCCAATACTAGGCACTTCTACAACATCTTTACAATTATCATCAGAATTGTTGACAAGTACACCAGTATAGGTATCATCACTTAAGTGCTTAACAGTAATAGATTCTTCTTCTATTAATTTACTTCATACAAACTCATCAAGATTACCATCAGAACCAACATTTTCTTTACAAACTTCTTAACCACACTGATTATACAGACTTGAAATAGTTTCCTCCTCTAACGGAACTTCTTCAACATGCTTACAAATACTATTACTTCTATCTTCAACACTCTCATTCATACTTTTCCAGAATTTACTTTCAAACTGTAATTTGCTAATCTGATGTGCTCTTCTTACATTAGTTCTGTCATTTCCACTCCAATATCTTTAATTATTCTGTCTTCTGTAATTATTTTTGATGTCTCTAGGATGGAGGTGTTTAGCCTGATTTCTGTACTTATTTCTTGCCTCAAACTGACAGGCTCCCAATGGGGCATATGTCTGTTTAAATTGCCTGGTCTTAATTGGTGCTTCTCCAGTTGTCTGTTATTATTCTCCCAAGGTCTCTCCCTGTTGTCATACCCTCTGTTTCCATTCCCATTTCCATGGTTGACCCATCTATTATCACTTTATTGTAACCACTATTATTATTCTGATATACATTGTCACTCCTAGCTTGATTACTGCTCCGATTCCACCCCCAGATGGTTGACCTCCAAATCTGCCATTACTTAACCTCTCATCTCTCTCAAAGACTCTATTCAACTTATCTACATACCTCAAGAACTGATCTACAGAGTCATCTTGTCCATAAATCGACTCCCACTGTACTCTTTTCGGTAATCTCCTTTTTAAAACATCTGTTTGTATTAGTTTGTAAAAAGGTTTATCTAAGTATACTAATTTCCTCAATTGCTTTTCACAAAAACACTTCAAGCTACCATCACCTTCTGTATACATTCGACCATTCAAAAACTCACGCTTAATCCTAGCTTTTTCAGATTCTGACTAAAACTTATTTAAGAACTTTCTTTCAAATTCATCATATGCCATGGTACAATTAAAATTCTGATTGGCCAATGGGTTTGCTTCTCCATCCAAAAATTTCTTAACAAACTTAATTTTAGCATTGTTTCTTATGTCATTACTAAAATTATCTTGACAATGCTGTAAAAAGTCAACAGGATGTAATTTACCATCTCCTGGAAAGCATTTTAAAGGTGTGCCACCCCATACACAATTATTATTGCTAACAAAATTTCTTTGAGCCACACCCTCTTTAGTTCTACAACTTTCCTACTTAAATCTTTTTACCCAAGTCTATTTTCTCATCACACTTCAGTTCTACACTACTTATTTGATTAGTAATGTCTGTAAGTTTTGACTCAGAGTTCCTTTTGTAAGATTCTACTTTTTCTTCTAAAATTCTCCTAGTCTGGACAACCTCTACTTTAAATTTAGAATTTTCTACTTCTACATGTTTATCTAATTTTTTGAATCTTCTCATTTATGGATAACTCTTGTGTGAAGTTTGTTTCTAATATCTCTAACCTTCCTTCTACTGCTCCTACACAAGTACTGAGTTCACCCTGCCCTGTCTCAACAGTAATTTTTAGTGCTGCCAAACCCTCCTCGATTTCCCTTATCTGATTAGTATTTTTACTTAATTGCTGACTCAAGTGTTTGCTGACCGGTTCCTGCCTAATCTCTTCCATCTGTTCCTTTGCTTCTTTCATGTGCTGCATTAATAACATTAACAAATCATCTCTGCCTACTCTTCCCTGTGCAATTGGAGCACTTGTGGAAACATTTTCACTGGAATCCTCTCCACTAAACCTTTGATCTACCCTTTGATTACTATTGGGCAATAGTCCCCTGATACTTGTTCCTAGGTCCAAAGTGTTTTCTACAGATTCACTACTAACTCCTTTTTTCTCACTCATTTTTACATAGTCTTTATCAGCCATACTAAATTATAAAATATAAAACTTCCCACACAAATGTTTGTCACTTTCACAAAAACACTAATTAAGAAAATAAACTGTTACTCATCTGATTGTTGACGGTGCTGTCCAAGAATTTGGTCCTTTTTTATCCACACCAACTCTTCCCATGTGGCAACCAACATCTATTCATTCTGTGTGTCCATAACACAACATTTTTCAAGACATTTTATGCTTTGGATTCATCTTATGTTCACCTGAAACAGTCACTTGTTAAACATATTTCCACATTTCAACATCGACCCCAGCTCAACTCAACCAAATGTAACAACTCATGTTGAATGTTGCTTAACTTAAGTTTCTTCTGCCTTGTCCATTGACGAATGAATGAGAAATTTTCATGCTTCATAAACATTATTCACATTAATTGACATCCAAATTGCACACTCGTCATCTAAACAAAATACCGACAGAATTCACTGATCTCTTTGACTTCCAAATGTAACTTTAAAACTGACTGATGAAACTACAACTCAACAACTCACTCGCAGCCTCACTGCATCACTTTATATAGAATTTTAACAATAGCTTCCAAAATAAAGCATTATTAATTTTATACAATTTTGATGTTACACTTAAAATTTACAAAAAGTAAAGAAACTGATGTTACAGCGGAACAAGGTATAAAATACAATATTCAATCACAGTCTTTTATAGTAATATCTTTAGTTTTCCATAAGAATATCATTCTGAACTTTAATTACAGTAATGTCTCTTGTATTATTTTAGTTACTTAATTAAATACAGTGTTGTGAGGGTGACATGGTATTAGAAGGTGGAAAGTGTAACATGAGGCTGAAATGAAAATGAAAATAAAAATATATGGGAAGAGATAAAGGTGGACTGGAAAGTAACTGGAGTGTGAAAAAAGATGAGAGGGTGTTGGTTACAGCTGGGCTATGTTGGAATTGGGTTGGTAGACAGCGATGTGCACCTTTATCTCTTCCCATATATTTTTATTTTCATTTTCATTTCAGCCTCATGTTACACTTTCCACCTTCTAATACCATGTCACCCTCACAACACTCCCACAACGACCCCATTAAGTTTTATTTACATTCCCTCCGCAAACTTGCCTTCGCCCTATCCAGATTACGCTCCCATATTCTATTTTCTCAGGCTTGTCTGACAGGCATTACCCCCAAAGGCCTCACACTTAAAGTTCCCATCTCTGGCTGCAACCCTTCTTTCCATCAGTCCCTATACCAGTTCCAAACTGAACAATCCATTGCCCTCACCCACCTAATCCTTCACCTACACATCAACTCAGCCAATGAACACACCCGTCAACTCCTATCCTTAATAAAAGTCCTTAATCTTTCCTCTCCCACATCCACACCGGTTGTTCAGAGCATCCTCCTACAGGCCAACCATAAATTAGAACAGCATGCCACCCTCCACCTCAAAAAACTATCCAATCTCCTGGTTTCCCACCTCCGGAAAGGCAACTCACTCACCCTTCACAACCTTTCCAGCAAACCTCAACCTCCTCTCATCGCACACCAACCCAGTCTCTCCCATCTACTCAATCTCCCACTTCCAGCTCCACTCCCTCCAAAACCTCAAAATTCCAATCAACACAACCTGGAACCACAACACCCCAATTCAGTAGTTAACATTTCCTCCAAACCTCTCTCCCAATACGAAACCTCTGTCCTATCCAAAGCCCTCACCTTCAGCCCCACTCCCAGATTCAACCAAACAGCCCTCGTCAAAGATTTATTGTCCTACACCCATACTCTCTGCTGGAAATATCACTTTGCCATGAAGAAAAATGATCCTAATCCTACTCCTAATGATCCAACTCCCCAAAACACCATCCATATTGAACCCTGCCTGGAACAGTTCCGTCCTCCGTCGCAGCGGGACCCACCTCCTCTTCCTCAAAATCACCCTCTCCAAACCCTCCAGGAATTTCTGACTTCCAGCCTTGCATCTCAATCCTTCTTAAAAAACCTTAATCCTACTCCCAACATCACCACTGCTGAAGCCCAGGCTATCCGTGATCTGAAGGCTGGCCGATCCATCGTCATTCTTCCGGCGGACAAGGGTTCCACGACCGTGGTACTTGATCGTCGGGAGTATGTGGCTGAGGGACTGCGTCAGCTTTCAGACAACACCACATACAAAGTTTGCCAAGGTAACCCCATTCCCGATGTCCAGGCGGAGCTTCAAGGAATCCTCAGAACCTTAGGCCCCCTGCAAAACCTTTCACCTGACTCCATCAACCTCCTGACCCCACCAACACCCCGCACCCCTACCTTCTACCTTCTTCCTAAAATCCACAAACCCAATCATCCCGGCCGCCCCATTGTAGCTGGTTACCAAGCCCCCACAGAACGTATTTCTGCCCACGTAGATCAACACCTTCAACCCATTACATGCAGTCTCCCATCCTTCATCAAAGACACCAACCACTTTCTCGAACGCCTGGAATCCTTACCCAATCTGTTACCCCCGGAAACCATCCTTGTAACCATTGATGCCACTTCCTTATACACAAATATTCCACACGTCCAGGGCCTCGCTGCGATGGAGCACTTCCTTTCACGCCGATCACCTGCCACCCTACCTAAAACCTCTTTCCTCATCACCTTAGCCAGCTTCATCTTGACCCTCAACTTCTTCACTTTTGAAGGCCAGACATACCAACAATTAAAGGGAACAGCCATGGGTACCAGGATGGCCCCCTCATACGCCAACCTATTCATGGGTCACTTAGAGGAAGCCTTCTTGGTTACCCAGGCCTGCCAACCCAAAGTTTGGTACAGATTTATTGATGACATCTTCATGATCTGGACTCACAGTGAAGAAGAACTTCAGAATTTCCTCTCCAACCTCAATTCCTTTGGTTCCATCAGATTCACCTGGTCCTACTCCAAATCCCATGCCACTTTCCTTGACGTTGACCTCCACCTGTCCAATGGCCAGCTTCACACGTCCGTCCACATCAAACCCACCAACAAGCAACAGTACCTGCATTATGACAGCTGCCACCCATTCCACATCAAACGGTCCCTTCCCTACAGCCTAGGTCTTCGTGGCAAACGAATCTGCTCCAGTCCGGAATCCTTGAACCATTACACCAACAACCTGACAACAGCTTTCGCATCTCGCAACTACCCTCCCGACCTGGTACAGAAGCAAATAACCAGAGCCACTTCCTCATCCCCTCGAACCCAGAATCCCCCACAGAAGAACCACAAAAGTGCCCCACTTGTGACAGGATATTTTCCAGGACTGGACCAGACTCTGAATGTGGCTCTCCATCAGGGATACGACTTCCTCAAATCCTGCCCTGAAATGAGATCCATCCTTCATGAAATCCTCCCCACTCCACCAAGAGTGTCTTTCCGCCGTCCACCTAACCTTCGTAACCTGTTAGTTCATCCCTATGAAATCCCCAAACCACCTTCCCTACCCTCTGGCTCCTATCGTTGTAACTGCCCCCAGTGTAAAACCTGTCCCATGCACCCTCCCACCACCACCTACTCCAGTCCTGTAACCCGGAAGGTGTACACGATCAAAGGCAGAGCCACATGTGAAAGCACCCACGTGATTTACCAACTGACCTGCCTACACTGTGATGCATTCTATGTGGGAATGACCAGCAACAAACTGTCCATTCGCATGAATGGACACAGGCAGACAGTGTTTGTTGGTAATGAGGATCACCCTGTGGCTAAACATGCCTTGGTGCACGGCCAGCACATCTTGGCACAGTGTTACACGGTCCGGGTTATCTGGATACTTCCCACCAACACCAACCTATCCGAACTCCGGAGATGGGAACTTGTTCTTCAATATATCCTCTCTTCCCGTTACCCACCAGGCCTCAATCTCCGCTAATTTCAAGTTGCCGCCACTCATACCTCACCTGTCATTCAACATCATCTTTGCCTCTTCACTTCCGCCTCGACTGACATCTCTGCCCAAACCCTTTGTCTTTAAATATGTCTGCTTGTGTCTGTATATGTGTGGATGAATATGTGTGTGTGTGCAAGTGTATACCTGTCCTTTTTTCCCCCTAAGGTAAGTCTTTCCACTCCCGGGATTGGAATGACTCCTTACCCTCTCCCTTAAAACCCACATCCTTTTCGTCTTTCCCTCTCCTTCCCCTCTTTCCTGATGAGGCAACAGTTTGTTGTGAAAGCTTGAATTTTGTATGTATGTTTGTGTGTCTATCGACCTGCCAGCACTTTTGTTTGGTAAGTCTCATCATCTTTGTTAGATATATATATATATATATATATATATATATATATATATATATATATATATATATATATATATAAAAAGAAAGATGATGAGACTTACCAAACAAAAGCACTGGCAGGTCGATAGACACACAAACAAACACAAATATACACACAAAATTCAAGCTTTCGCAACAAACTGTTGCCTCATCAGGAAAGAGGGAAGGAGAGGGAAAGACGAAAGGATGTGGGTTTTAAGGGAGAGGGTAAGGAGTCATTCCAATCCCAGGAGCGGAAAGACTTACCTTAGGGGGAAAAAAGGAAAAAAGGAGGAAAAAAGGACAGGTATACACTAGCACACACACACATATCCATCCACACATACAGACACAAGCATGTCTGCTTGTGTCTGTATGTGTGGATGGATATGTGTGTGTGTGCCAGTGTATACCTGTCCTTTTTTCCTCCTTTTTTCCTTTTTTCCCCCTAAGGTAAGTCTTTCCGCTCCTGGGATTGGAATGACTCCTTACCCTCTCCCTTAAAACCCACATCCTTTCGTCTTTCCCTCTCCTTCCCTCTTTCCTGATGAGGCAACAGTTTGTTGCGAAAGCTTGAATTTTGTGTGTATATTTGTGTTTGTTTGTGTGTCTATCGACCTGCCAGTGCTTTTGTTTGGTAAGTCTCATCATCTTTCTTTTTAGATATATTTTTTCCACGTGGAATGTTTCCCTCTGTTATATATATATATATATATAATAGAGGGAAACATTCCACGTGGGAAAAAATCATCTGTGTTTTTAGATATACATCGTACAAGGCCTTAGGAAGCACTGAATTGTCTGATAATTATCTGAATGCATATAAAAAAAAGGTAGTATTGGACATTTCATATGAATCCTGGGGGAGGCAGTACCGTTATAACTTGTTTCAGCTTGCTACTCTCCCTCAAGGTTCGTATATTCCAAAAACAAATTTTCATTTTCCTTTTCACACCAAAGGTCATCACCAGTTCATCCATCTGGGTTTGTATTCTCGTCTCGGTTTCAGTAATCAGGTTATTTAAGAAGGGCAGGTGACTGGCCCACCGCTTCTGATTGCCTTGGTCGGGCAGCCACATTATCACCTAGGCACTGATGACTTACCTGATGTTTGGTATGTGGGCTTGGCATTTCCTCCACAACATTTCCTGGTTTAACCACCAGCATTGGTTTAATTGGGAGAATTTGAAAGTAAAAGAAAAAGGATGGGCTAGGGATAGGAGAAGGATAGGAGACAGGTGTTTGATAGGTTGTTGTGGGACACACTTGGTCTGGCTCCTCCCCTTCAGCCTGTCTCGCATGGGTGACCCTGCTGACACTATTGCTGCCATAGCCCTCCAGATCCAGAGCACACAGACTTCCTTGCCCGCACGGACAGTGCTATGTTAAGGTGGCGTCCCCTGAGGAGGATTCCAGATTTCACTTTTAACTATATTATGGCTTGTAAAAGCAACCAGTTTTGATTTAATAGCTATTGAACAAATATTTCTGAATGTTATTCCCAGCTCTAGATGAAGAAATTCAATGTTACACTCTCCTTCCTATATAAGCTTAAATTTCTCACTTACGTGATGTGACTAAGTCATTGTTAAATGTTTCATTAGAAGCAAAATTAACAAACAATTTATACATATAATCACAGCTCACAGTTTTCTTACCATGATAAAAGGTGAGAACTGCTATAGATCTACATTTTGTATCCAACTCCATTACAAAAAGAGAGAAAAAGCAAGTGAATATTATTATTCTTTGATGATTACTTATAGTAGATTGGTTTGCCATTCCTAGTAATCTCATTTTCACCTAACTGGCTTTCAGATGTCAGGTGATGTCTGCTTGTTGTAACTCTTTTGGCTGAATGACACTATTGATATTTTATCTCTGAGAACTGACCAGGGCACATGCATAAAAATGATTTATATATGCTGCATTAAGTTCTCATATCTTTAAACACTTTTCATATATTTATTTCTTCTGTGATATTTTACCATAAAAATACCTAGCTAACTTCTCCTAACTTCTCAAATTCCTTTATTATGAAAGTACCCTTGGTGGTTGGGGGGTGGGGGGGAACCCGCACGTATGCGCCCCCCCCCCCCCCTGCCACCACCACCACCACCACCACCCAGCACCCCAGCACCCAGCACCCCAATGATTCAGGTGAAAACCGTTTATTGAAAATACAAAATCTGTACTACGTTTTACATTCTATTACTATATTCTATATTGTTGGATCCCAAGAATCTATTCTTTAATTACTTATTCTGTTATAAGCAGGCGTCATTCAACACTGTGCTCAGGAAAGAAAAGTGTTGTGGAGTAACAGGAATGTTAATATCAGATTCCCATAAATGTGTTCAGTTACAGTTTAAGTACAGATTTATCATTCCTAAGTTAACTTCCTCTATAATTAAAAACTGTTAGATGCCTATCAAAGAAATACACATACCTTCCAAATTAAAATACAGGGCTTTATTGTCCTTAGGTGTTATGATATTTTAGAAGTGCTACCACACATGACATGATGCCAGCTAGATTTTTAAAGTTGAACAGAAAATGTAGAATGGTCACATAGTGTGCCTGTGTTTATACATGGAGACATCATTTATAATTTCTGTGCTGTGCTGGTTGACATAAAAGGAAGAAAGAAAACAGAGCCTGAAGAAATTTAGTACTTTTCTTTCACTTCAAATCACCTGTCTTTGGGGTACGTCAGATCAATCACTTCTTAGATGCTTGTGCTCTCTTTTTCTCCCAATAGTTCTTCATTTTATCTGATCTCTTGTTTCTTTCCTCCTCTGATATCTGAATTGGTTTCCTGGTGTTGGTCTTAACTTGGAACCTCTTAGTTTTGTCTTTGGTCACGGTCTTAGCTCTACCATTCCTTAACATGACTTCGGTAATCTGGAGTTCTCTCTAATCCTTTTTCACTTCCTTAAACCAATTGGGTTTAGTCTTTTTTTTATAAAAGAAGTCAAAGATTTGTTTAGTTAGTCTGTTGGGATTCATTTGGAGTTTGTGTACATAGAGATAGAAATCAATCCTCCTTTTCCTCATGGTTTCTGAGAATCTATTCGACTTTGCATAGAGGGCTTTGTCTCTATAGAACACTTGTTTGTTATTTTGGAATGTGGGACCCATGATCTTCCTCAAAAATTTTCCTCTCCTTGATTTCCAGTTTCTCCATTTGCCCTTTCCTTCCCATGACTAGTGTGTCTGCTGCATAGAATGCTTCCCGCTTAATTACTATGTTATAATGCCTTAGGCATAGTGAAGGCAGCAGAGGATCAAGTAGGTAAAAAGACGAGGGCTAGTAGAAATCCTTGGGTAACAGAAGAAATATTGAATTTAATTGATGAAAGGAGAAAATATAAAAATGCAGTAAATGAAGCACGCAAAAATGAATACAAACGTCTCAAAAGTGAGATCGACAGGAAGTGCAAAATGGCTAAACAGGGATGGCTAGAGGACAAATGTAAGGATGTAGAGGCTTATCTCACTAGAGATAAGATAGATACTGCTACAAGAAAATTAAAGAGACCTTTGGAGAAAAGAGAACCACTCGTATGAATATCAAGAGCTCAGATGGAAACCCAGTTCTAAGCAAAGAAGGGAAAGCAGAAAGGTGGAAGGAGTATATAGAGGGTCTATACAAGGGCAATGTACTTGAGGACAATATTATGGAAATGGAAGAGGATGTAGATGAAGATGAAATGTGAGATATGATACTGCGTGAAGAGTTTGACAGAGCACTGAAAGACCTGATTCGAAACAAGGCCCCGGGAGTAGACAACATTCTATTAGAACTACTGACAGCCTTCGGAGAGCCAGTCCTGACAAAAAGGAAACAAAAGAAAAATTCAGAGTAGGAATTAAAATCCATGGAGAAGAAATAAAAATTTGAGGTTCGCCGATGACATTGTAATTCTGTCAGAGACAGCAAAGGACTTGGAAGAGCAGTTGAACGAAATGGATAGTGTCTTGAAAGGAGGATATAAGATGAACGTCAACAAAAGAAAAATGAGGATAATGGAATGTAATCGAATTAAGTCGGGTGATGCTGAGGGAATTAGATTAAGAAATGAGACACTTAAAGTAGTAAAGGAGAGCAAAATAACTGATGATGGTCGAAGTAGAGAGGATATAAAATGTAGACTGGCAATGGCAAGTAAAGTGTTTCTGAAGTAGAGAAATTTGTTAACATCGAGTATAGATTTAAGTGTCAGGAAGTCATTTCTGAAAGTATTTGTATGGAGTGTAGCCATGTATGGAAGTGAAACATGGACGATAAATAGTTTGAACAAGAAGAGAATAGAAGCTTTCGAAATGTAGTGCTATAGAAGAATGCTGAAGATTAGATGGGTAGATTACATAAATAACGAGGAGGTATTGAATAGGATTGGGGAGAAGAGAAGTTTGTCGCACAACTTGACTAGAAGAAGGGATAGGTTGGTAGGACATGTTCTGAGGCACCAAGGGATTACCAATTTAGTATTAGAGGGCAGCATGGAGGGTAAAACTCGTAGAGGGAGACCAAGAGATGAATACACTAAGCAGATTGAAGGATATAGGTTGCAGTAGGTACTGGGAGATGAAGAAGCTTGCACAGGATAGAGTACCATGGAGAGCCGCATCAAACCAGTCTCAGGACTGAAGACCACAACAACAACAACAACAATGCCTTAGTTTGGTGTTCCAAGAGAGGTCTTTCTTATTGTTTGTGTTTTTTGTTTTCTGGAAAGATAGTTCCATTTTGGTCCTTGTTACTTCCATTGCTTTCCCTTCAGGGTTGTCCCATTCAATACAATCTGCTAGGTACTTGAAACTCCTAACCACTTCTGTTTTTTGAGTTCCAGAACAACAACATTTTTTTTTTTTTTTTTTTTTAAATCTCAAGTCCTATTTTCCCTGCCTGCTCTTGTAACTTGGCGATTTGTTCTTTAGCTTCCTTCCATGTTTCCGTGAGCATTGACATGTCATCAGGATCAGGAAATACCAAACACTTAATCATGATTCCTTTCCTTTTTGTTCCAAGTCTTATTCCCCCTCTCGTTCTTGCATTCCATTCCCTGACAACTTTTTTGAGTGCACAGTTAAAGAGCAGGGGTGAGAGACCATACTCTTGTCGGATCTGTGTTCTGATCTCAAAAGGTTCCAATAGTTCACCGATGAATCTGACTTTAGAGGACATATTCATGAGTTTTCCCATCCCAGCTAAACTCCTCCAAAATACTGAACAACCATTCTCTGTCCATGGAATCATAAGCTTTTTGGAAGTCTACAAAAGTCACTGTATATGTTTTCACCCTTTGCTTCTGATATGCTAAAATGTTTCTGAGGGTTAGGATCTGTTCAGGTCAGGATCTTCCTTTCCTAAACCCTACTTGATACTCCCCAATTTGGCAATCCAGCTGATATTCTACTCTTTCTAGTTAAGATCTGTACAATATCTTGTAGGTCACATCCACCAGGTAAATCCCTCTATTGTTGTTGGGATCAGATTTAGGACGTTTGTTGTGAAGAGGGTGTATCAGGGCCATTTTCCATTCTTATGGAATGATTCATTTCTTCCACATCTCCTAAAAAGTTTCTGGAGTAAGACAATTGTATTTTTGCTAGCATACTTCCATAATTTGGCTGTTATCTGATTTTCCTCTGATGACTTGAAATTTTCAATATGATTTAGTATTGCCTGGGTCTCACTAACAGATGGGGGTTAAGAGTCTGGGTTGGGGATGACTTTTGATGTGGTTCCTCGCAGCTTTGAAGTTCCTTGAAGTATTCTGCTAGTATCTTACAGTTGCTCCTATTACTAAATGCAATGCTCCCTTTTTTGTCCTGAAGATGTGAGATAGTTGGGGGGTCATATCTCATTAGCTTCTCCCTGAAGATCTGATAATAGTTTCTCATGTTGTTCTTAGTAAATTCGTCATTTATCTTCCTGAGCGGTTGGTCTTCTTGTGCCTTCTTAACTTTCTTGCCCTCCTTGGACACCATCTTTTTAGTTTCCATAAAGTGCTACCAGGCAGTCTCGTATTTAGTATTATAGAATGGTAAAAGGCAGAAATGTGGAGACAGCTCTTCCATCCCAGTTCTCAGTGCAGCAACCTCATCTGCATAATAGGAGTGCCACCATATCCATTCAGGCCTGTTGTTTCTTGGATTTATAGAACATTAGGTGCAGTTCTTCCTCTCAACAGCCACAAAAACTGATCCTGACTCCCTGCTACTGTAATAACAGTGATGACAATAGGATCTTCCCTTTATCTTTTCATAAAGACATAGTCCATAATTCCTATCCTTAGAATATTTCTGAAACGTGCAGGTCCCTATCAAATATGAGTAACAGAAATACTGAACATATACACTGAAGGGCAGCATGTAAGTACACAGGTTGATTTGACCCAAATGAGAGTATCACAGAAATGTTGAAAACCTAGAGTGGCAGGTACTTGAAGATTGATGTCAACTATCCCACAAAAATTTACTTTCCATGTTTCAAGAACCAGTATGTGTGTTGGCACACACTAAGTAAAACACAAGTGCACACTCAAGTTCATATTCATATTTATTCAGCTTTAAACATTTTACATGTAATTGATGTCATATAATAAAAGTTACAGATACATTGCATACATCTGTATAAATATATATTTGACCAGAAAAATTACCTGCACAATATTATATTTCTAATTTTGTAATATATACTCCTTTCACAAAATGCACCATCAAAATTCAATATTATTTATTGCATTCTCTTGAAATTCTTGAAATGTATAAGATACTTTACTTTTTATCCATTTTGCTACTTTTACTTTGAATTTATCCATGGGCATAGAATGTGCACTTTCGGGTAATTTGTTAAAAAATGTGGGTGCTGGATACTTGTAACTACAGTGAATCTTTGATAGTCTGGCAAACGGAATGTCAATTGTATGTCCATTTCTTATATTATGTGAAAGCATTGCCAACCTAAGGTCAAAGTTATTTAAATTTTCTTTTGCATATATCAGGCAACTATAAATATATAAGCCATGGACTGTCATTATATTTAATTCTTTAAAATGCTGCCTGCATGTGTCTCTGGGTGGTAGTCCTACAAAGCACCTGATTGCTTCTTTTTTTCTCTTTTTTTTTTTGCCATTTAAACACAGTCTTTCAAATTGGGCAGTTTCCCCACAGTGTAAAGAGTGGAAGAAGGCAAAGTATGCGTATAGTAGAAGTGTTCTACTAACAGAGCCCCTCAGTTTATGTAACAAGAAGATTACATGTAAGAGTTTTTTAGATAGCATGCCTGTGTGAGTTTCCCAGTTAAGTTTTTGATCAATATGGAACCCTAGTAATTTTACAGATTTGTTTTCATGTTTGGGGCATTTAAATTAAATACAATATCTTCTGTCTTATTATTATTGATCTGTAATGAATTTGCCTTAAACCAGCTGATGCATCTGTCCATTGCCATTGTAACGTTATTCTGTAGTTCATCCATGTTGTTTCCCTGAGTAATTGGCATTGTATCGTCTGTATAGAGTGCTGTGTCACAAGGTAATGAAGGCAAATAATTTATGTAGACTGCAGAAAGAAAAGTAGGGAGCCCTGTGGTACTCCTTTGGTAACTGGCAAGAAACTGGATCTTTTTTCATTTATAGCCACTGTTTGTTTTCTAGTGCACAAGTAAGATTGTAATAGTTGGAGAGCATTCTCCCCTATTCCGTAATACTGTAGCTTTCTTATAATAATATTGTTGGATACAGTATCAAATGCTTTCTTAGTTTCAACAGTCTCACACTAATTATAGATTTATTCTCAAAGGAGTTGTATACTTTAGTGACAATGCTCTCTGCTGCTTTCAGAGTTGAGAGACCAGTTCTGAACCCATACTGCGTGGAACATAACAGTTTATTCGATTCAAAATACTGGCTCATTTGCTGGTGGATACAGTACTATATTATTTTTGAAATTATGGGAACTAGTGAGAGGGGTCAGTAATTGTCAGGTAAATCTTTGTCACCTTTCTTATATACAGGTATGATAACAGAAATTTTTAAACAATCTGGGTAAACACCTTCATTTAATACCTTATTAATTACCCTTGTTAATGGGATTATTATTTCTTCTCTTATATTTTTATAACATAGTTAGATAGACCATAGTAGTCTTCAGTTATGGAGTTACTGAGCTTGGCTATTGATTCACTGACCTGTCTAGGAGTCACTAATCCCCATTCAAATTTATCACTCAGCTTTCTGTGTATTGTAGGTAGCAGTACTTCTGCCTTTCTCACATCTTCCTCTCTCTTAATGTCAGAGACAGGACTGGCAAAATGTGCACTTAATATATGTGGAGGAATTTGCACACTGTTTTATTTCTTTTGGCAGTTTATTTCTATTTTAATGACTGTCCATGCTGCTTTGCATTTATTTGTGAAATTGAGTATGAGTGTGTCATTGGTTTTGCATTTTGCTGTCTTAATTTCAGATGTATAGAGTTTTCTGGCTAGTTTGTACATATTTTTGTCTGCTTCACTGTGGTGAGACCTGTCATAATACATGGGCATAACTGTTCTTAAATTAAATGGTGACTAACTGACAACCTCAGCTGCCAACAGGTGTTGTTGATATACCTCAATGTGGACAGCTGAAAATGTGTGCCCCGACCAGGACTCGTACCCGGGATCTCCTGCTTACACGGCAGAAGCTCTATCCATCTGAGCCACCAAGGACACAGATGAATAGCACGACTGCAGGGGCTTATCCCTTGCACGGTTCCCATGAGACTCACATTCCCAACTGTCCACAATTCTACATATGTATTGTACCTTATAGGCATTTTCTCACCCACTCATTACTCGTGCACACTTTGGCGATTCCCATAAGAGTTTGGGCAACCTGTGCGCATTCGCACAGACAAAGCTGCACGGTCATCAACAGTAACTGTTCTTTCGAGAACAAGTTACTGTCTTTGTATATGTAGTTAAAGGCTACCCAGCCATTGACCTTCGTCTGTGCGAATGCGCATGAAAAATACATTTTTCAAACATTATTACAATCTGTTTATTGGCTAGCAATACAAGCCCCTGACTACCAATCCATTCAATGAAAAGCACACATCAATAGCACTTCCTATTTACACAATATTTGTGATGCACGTGTTAGGAGATTCACCCATCTTTCATTCCCCTAGGGACAAAAAAGATGAGATTAGAGAATTCACAGTGTGCACAGATGCAGTTAGACAGTCATTCATCCTGTGCTCCATGTGTGAACTGAATGGGAAGAAAACCTAATATGTAGTAAAATGGGAAGCTCTTTGCCACACACCTACAGTGGTTTGCAGAGTATGGATGCTGATGTAGATGCAGTAGAGAGATAACACCTGCCTCTACTCTATATTATCACAGTAAATACCACAAAGCTATTTTCCCTCCAGGTAGAGCTTTATAAATCTCACAGAAGACAATTCTTATGCAAAATAGTGGTATAAATGTTTTCCTGCTATGCCATATTGTGCTGGATACAGGTTCCATACTGTCTGTGTCAAAGACAAAAGAGGTTACCATAAAAGAGATAATAAAATTCTTATTAAGGCAGACAACTCTGTTAAGTTCTGAAAATATGGAACTCCATATTTGTAAGGAAGGACAGGACCTCATCCAGTTTGACCATTCCCTCAGTAGATTCAGCTGCCACTACTTAGTCCCTTTTTGGGCTGAGCAGCAGAGAGTGAACTGGTGTCTCTGGTTCACCTGTAGTGTCAGCTGCAAATAAAAGTTTCTTGATGGATAAGTTCAGTTGTTACAGATGACCAATGGGGAAGCAGAAATAAACGTTATGTACCATGAAGATTTGAGAACTGCACTTACATTCTTCTGTACTGAAAAGACAAAATGTGTGTGTACAGAATTTTGTGGACAGAATTCAGAATATTAATGACAATACCTATGAATTGATGGGAAGTGATGAAGCAAATAGAATTATTATAAAGTAAGCAGAACATAGGGTATTAGATGCAAACCTATGGGGATTACAGCCTGATGTATCAAGAAGGGTTTGAGCAGAATTTCCAAAGGACTGGTCTGACACCATCAGGTTGCAAAGACAGACATAGCAATGAAAGTGTGGGATGGAAGGAATGTCATCTCTACTCATATGAAGTGTTATTGATGTGTAGAAGTCCCATCTGAGAATGATACCATGACTACATTCTGTTAAAACAACAAAATTCAAGAGCCTTGTCCTGTCATTCATAGTTATTCTTGCAATACATGTTCCTGATGGCTGAAAGTATTTTCCATTTGCTACCTCCAGCACAACCACTTTCGTATCATGTAACATTGTTTTCTTTATGACAACCATTCGGCATTACAGGAAAGAAAGCCACTCAGTCAACTGTCACCCAGACTGGTTGGCCATTGATAAAGACCTAGAATATATTTCCTGTCATTTTAGTAATTGTCATCCATGGAGGGTTTTTGTTTGTTGTGACATGACCTTACCTAGTTTTCCTGAAGTCAGTAGCTAGGTGAGTGGCTGGGGAATGGCTATGGCATGTTGGAGAGCAACCTCGTCCAGTGTACAGCAATGAGATTATTCCCAATTGCTGCCTATAATCATCTACAGTTGATTTGTATAAATAGGGCTATTGGGATTATTGGTGCCTTGCTGTGTTGTAGTTTAACACTGTCTTTTTTTCTCTGCAGTATTGCATGCATTTAGGGTGTGCACAATGGAACAGACTGGCATGTTGTGTCCTTCTGTAGGGTGTTTTCCTTGGCGTGATGCTAATCCTGAGTGGTCAATTTGGCATGTTGTTGGGCCCATCTGTACCATGCTGCATAGTGTTGTGCCTGCAAAGCTGGACCTCGCCATGGAAATCGGGAGTGAAGTTGTGCATCATGCAACCTATTGCACACAGTTTGAGTTGTAACATGACGTCCTGTGTCTGCACAAAAGCATTATTCAACATGCTGGCATTGTTGTCAGGGTTCCTCTGATCCATAATCCATAGGTAGCAGTCATCCACTAAAGTTTTAGCCCTTGGGCAGCCTGAGCGAGGCATGTCCTCGGCATTTCCTGTCTCTCTGTAACTTCTCCGTCTCTGAACATCACTTTGGTTCACACCGAGACGCCTGGGCACTACGCTTGTTGAGAACCCTTCCTGGCACAAAGTAATAATGCGGATGTGATCAAATCGTGGTAGTGACTGTTTAGGCATATTTGAACTACAGACAATGTGAGCCGTGTATCTCCTTCATGGTGGAATGACTGGAACTGATTGGCAGTTGGACTCCCTCTGTCTAATAGGTGCTGCTCATACATTGTTGTTTACATTTTTTGGTTTAGTGACATATCTTAACAGTCAAAGGGACTCTGTCTGTGATACAATATCAACAGTCAACGTCTATTTTCAGAAGTTCTGGGAACTGGGGTGATGCAAAACTTTTTTTGATGTGTGTACATTACTTCATAGAGATGGTCATGATGTCCCCTTCTTGATACAGCTGAGTCTGCATTGTCTATGTAGCTTCTCATTGTTTAGGCAATGAT
Organism: Schistocerca nitens; assembly: GCF_023898315.1. Lineage (NCBI taxonomy): Eukaryota > Metazoa > Arthropoda > Insecta > Orthoptera > Acrididae > Schistocerca > Schistocerca nitens. The sequence goes on from NC_064614.1 coordinate 1,161,877,343, forward strand.
TCCTTTGCTGCCCTGGGTACAAGAAAAGGTACAGGTATTTGATTATCACGAGAATAATGAAATCATGGCACAGGATTCCACAGTTTGTTTAAGAAAACACATATTTACAGCCAGAACTTGAAAATGACTGCACTCAACAGCGGCCAAAACTCAAGAGGTTGAAATCCCATTGCTCACCAATGATCACAGTCATAGTGACAAAGAACAAACAATTTCTGTATTGATTATTGATAGCAACACCTACCCTAAAATCATATTAAGCAAATGCTTTTCAACACAACTTTAATTACTGTGTAATATACCAAAATGAGTTTTGGAATACTATGTTTAATTGTAATAATGTAGATACTAATCACAAACCAGAATGTGAGAGTAATGAGCATTTTGATGTAGTGTATACTAATAATTTCTGCTCTTGGTCAGACAATTGCATTATTGATATATGCAAAACAGGTGATTATTGTTTGAATCTGAATTATGTGATACTTTTGATGCAGATTTGAATGAGAGCTGTGAAATAACTGAGGCTGGTAAGTCTGAGACTGATAACTTGTTGCAAATGAGTGTAGATAAGGTGTGTGACTTTGAAGTGATGAGACTTGTATTGTTAATGATGTTATTGATAAAGTAATTTGGGAAGAATATGAGGATGATGATGATAATGATGAGTATAAAGTTTTGTGAAGTTTAAGAACAATGAAGTTTCAGAGTTATTTGTGAATACAGGTAAGGTATGTGATGTTTATGATAATGTAAGTGAGAGTTATGGAATTCCAGCACGGTCAAAGCAGTTTTTCTTTAATGTCATGCAGAGTAATTATCCAAATAGTAAAGTTGATTTATCTGTAAGATTAGAGAATATAGGTGAAAACTTTTTGAAATTTGTTTGGAGCCAGATAAATGATAACATAGATCATAGGTAAATGTGCATTCTGGAGTAAGTTAGCTGTGGTTATTCAAAATTTGTATCCAAATTGATGGGATGAAGTGAATGAATATCTTAAGTAGGAAATGTAATTTTGACAGTAATGTACTTTGTGTTCCTCCTGTAATAACTGATGTTATTAATCAATTCACTGTGTTCATTCAATCTTTACCTGACAATATGAGTAACCAGAGTAATGCTATGCTACCAGTAAAGTTGGTAAAACCCCACAAAAACTGTGTAGATGCAGCATTTGATGAAATTGAAGGTGATCTGTTACATGAAGTGTCTAATAACTGAGATGATGATTGAGATTTTGGATGTCCTTAGATTAAGATTAAGATTTATCAGTGGGAATGAAACTGTTTGATTGATACTGATAGGCTTATTTGTGATATATCTGAACAGTTTACAGGCAAAATCCAGTACAGTAAGAATTTTGTGGAAATGCCCATTGTAGGTGTAAAGATAAGGGGAGGTACAGGTAAGCAAAGCATAATTGATAAAAGCTCAGGTACTTTTAACATTCAGTATAAAAGGCAAAACCTTTGAACATGGATTCTTAGTGATCTCTAGTCTGGAAGAAAATATAATTCTTGGCATGCATTGGATAATGAAAGTCAAGGCTTGTTTTGTATGTAATGCTAAAGAATTGTTTGTTTTTGAACCTAAAAGTAATACTTATGTGAAAACTAATTTCTGTATCTTAAACCATGGGAAAAGTTGTAACTATTTGCAATACATTGTGAACCAAGGCAAGTACCAGATGATACAGATGTTGATTAGAGTGAGGATCTAGATTTTAGAAGTGAAGTAGATTCTAAAGCAAGGGAAGCTATAATCTTAATGACCTACAAAAGGAACAATGTAGGAATTTATCAGAGTTTAGAAATGTGTTTACTGAAAAACCAGGAAAAGTGAATGGCCATCAGTGCATACTTTACTTAGAGATCACCGAGCGAGGTGGTGCAGTGGTTAGCACACTGGACTCGTATTCGGGAGGACGACGGTTCAATCCTGATTTAGGTTTTCCGTGATTTCCCTAAATCGCTTCAGGCAAATGCCGGGATGGTTCCTTTGAAAGGGCATGGCCGATTTCCTTCCCTCACCCGAGCTTGCGCTCCGTCTCTAATGACCTCGTTGTCGACGGGACGTTAAACACTAATATCCTCCTTAGAGATCATCAACCTGTCTTTCTCAAGCCATATAATATACCATTTTTAAAAAGAAAAGATGTAGAGAAAGAAATTCAGAAGGTGGAAACATGGGGTGTAATTGAGAGAAGTGGGAGTGCTTACAATAATCCTTTAGTTGTGGTAAGTAAGAGAAATGGTGGAGTGAGAATCGTTTTGGACTCTACACATCTTCATAAATTTCTTATCAGGGAGACTGATCATCCAGAGATCGTGGATGAGCTGTTACACAAATTTGGTTATGTAAAATACATGGGTAGTATGGACTTGACTTCTGGATTTCACCAGGTCCCACTTGAAATTAATTCTATGAAGTATATAGCATTTTTGTATGGAGATAAGTGTTTTCAATATTGTGTAGTGCCATTTGGGCTAAATGTATCTGTAGATGAATTCATAAGAGCTCTTGATTCTGTATTAGGAAATGAAGTGAGTTCAAAATTAATTGTGTATGTTGATGACCTTCTGGTCACTCAAAAGACTTGGGAACAACATTTGAATCTGTTAAGAGATGTGTTTTGAAAATTAGAATCAGGAGGCATGACTTTTGAAAATAGGTAAGTGTAAATTTAGTGTGGAAGAAGTTAAATTTTTAGGGCATGTTATATCTGAAACGGAATTGCACCAGATAAAGAGAAACTTGATGCTATTGGTAAATTTCCTCCACCTCATAATAAAGAACAGCTTAAATCATTTTCTGGGTTAACTGGATTTTATAGAAAATTTTGTAGCAGCCAAGCTTTGAATGCTCCATGCTTTTGTGGACTTTTGGAGGAGAATACCGCTGGGGATTGGAATCAGGAGTGTCAGGATGCTTTTGATGAGATCAAATGACAGTTGTGTGAAAGTCAGATATTGTTCAGACCAGATTTGTTTCTTCCTTTTTGTGTTGTGACAATAGTGATGTTAGATTGGGTGCTCATTTATTTCAGGCAGTTGAAGCTGATGTTGTTATTGACCAAAGATCTTTTGCATTTGCTAGTAGAGGATCGCAGAAACATGAAAAGACATACACTGTAATTGAAAAAGAACTTTTGGTTGTACATTGGGCATTCCACAAATTTAAAAATTATTTACCAGGTCACAAAGTCATCATCTATGCTGATCACAAATAATTATGTGATCTTCAGGTGTGTAAACTGTGCTATAACAAAATTACTCATGGGGCTTTGTTTTCACAATAGTTCAATTAGGAAATCAGATACATTAAGGGCACAGACAGTGTAGTTGCTGATTCTTTGTCTAGGCTACCTTTAGGAAGTGAATCATCTAATGACTTTCATGAAGGAGAAAAAGAGATTAAAATTATGCACTTGAGAGGTGTGAAAGAGGAAAGAGAGATCTTGAAAATTTGCGAAGACAACCAGAGGTATCAAAATCATGATCAAAATTGGAAATTGGTTAGGAGCATGTTGAGTAAGAAAGGAGGAGAAAAGACAGAATAGTATTATAAGGTACAAAAGGTATTTTGTTCAGGAGACGTAAGACTGACTCAGAGGATTGGAAACTGTTGGCCAGAACAATGTATTGCTACTTTAATTACTTATACACATGAGAGTTTTTGTATTGTGGATCAACCAAATGCACACAAAAGATTCAGGAAAACATCTTCTTTTATAATATAGAAAGGAGAGTCAAGAAGAAGATTGCCATCTGTAACAGATGTCAAAGAGTGAAGGTAAGTAACCAAACAAGTAGAGGCCACATGCAAAACATACTGCCTAATGGTAATCTAGATCTCGTGTCTGTGGATCTTTATGGATAGTTACCTAAGTCTAAGAATGGATTTTGTTATGTTTTCATGGTGGTTGAAGTTCATAAAGATGTTTCCTCTCAAGAAAGCTACCAGCAAGCAAATCATCTTTAAATTAGAGAACAAATACTTTCTTCAGGAGGGTATTCCTAAAACAATGTTATCTGATAATGATTCTCAGTTTACACCTCAAACTTGGAAAGATTTTGTTGATTGCACAAAAATAAGGCATAGTCTAACCTTAGTCTACTGTCCTTCAAGTAATTCAGCAGAAAGATATATGAGAGAGATTGGAAGACTGTTTAGAATGTATTGTTGGAAGAATCATACCAGTTGTATAGATTATGTCAGTGATTTTGAGGATATAATAAACAGCTTACAACATTCTTCAACAGGTTTTCATCATTTGAAATCATGTTTAATCGTAGACCAGCTAACTTTATTTCTGAAAATGTAGAATTTCCACCAAGTAAAATTCTGTCGAGAATATGTTAGGGAGATGATGAAAAAGCAGGGTGATAGGAGAAAGCAGAGACATGATGGTAAAGGTAGATTTTCTAAGTTTGAGGTAAGAGAGCTTGTGTTGGTGAAAGTAAAAGAGAAATCTAAAGTGTTGACATCAGAGATTAAGAAAGTTTTAGATATTTATATTGCACCATTTGAAATTCTTGAAAATCCACAGTCTAATGCATACAGACTTTTGTATCCTAAATCTACGAAGCTGTTTGAATTATGCAATATCACTAAACTGAAAGCGTGTAGATATGATCCTTAAGTATCTAATTTTTGTTCGTTTTATCTTTTTCCATTGTCATGAATTTAGTATGTAAGATCATGTAGTTTCCAGAGTTCTATCATATCCATTGACTGAGTTTAACTCTATCTGCATATGCATAAAACTAGATAATTGTGTTTTGTTTGCCTGGAATTTAGGATTTAAGATGATGTGATTTCTAAAGTCTTGTCTCATCTATTGACTGAGTCAAAGTCTATGATACACTACGTAGTTGTGTTCTGCAATAGATTAGGGCTTTCAAATTTGATACATGTATGTCTTGAGACTAAATGAGTAGATCCTTTTGCAATTTTGAAATGAACAATATTCATAATTTGTACTACAAAAATTAGGAATAGTATCTTAGTATATCTGTGTGTAATACCTCGATAGTCCATTTTTTAAATTTCATTTAATTCTTTTTATTAACATTTCATATGTGAACACTTTTTAATTTCATCTGACATAAATCCCATATAAGCAAGTTTGAAAAGTTACAATATTGTGAAAAGGAAAATTGCTACTCAACATATAGTGAAGATGCTGAGTTGGAGATAGGCACAACAAAAAGACTGTCACAAAGTTGTTTGATTTAGTTTGAAAAGTCATTAAGGAGAATGTATTTTGTGTGATGTGAAGGAGGTATTGAACAGCATATTTAGTACTCAAAACAATGTTTCAGGCTTTGATGTGATTGCTAGAGATGAAGTTACCTATCTGTTGGAGTGTGTCATGAGAACTCTAAGGAGCTAAGGAGGAAGCTGAAAGATCTCGGTGGGCCCACTCCCCACACTGCTGTATGGCTGTACCCTGCTGGACCAGTCAATTTGCAAGAGATCAGAAGGTGCTGGGTAATGTACTCAAGCATCTGTCGACTGGATTTGTGTTGTGACTGATATTTGTGAATTGTTAGCCAAGACTGCTAAAGACAGTGTTATTCAGCATAAATGCATGTTTTTTTTTCTCTTCAAGTAGGGGTTCTGTTTTTCTGATACATTATGTAACTTTAAAATCAAGTTGGCATGGACAGATAGCAACTAGTGTGGAAGACATTTACTAGTAAGGACAATATAACAAGATTTATATATGTCTGTTTTCATACACTGATTTTGGTCTACATCTACATCTATACTCTGCAAGCCACCTGATGGAGTGTGGCGGAGGGTACCTTGAGTACCTCTATCGGTTCTCCCTTCTATTCCAGTCTCGTATTGTTCGTGGAAAGAAAGATTGTTGGTATCCCTCTGTGTGGGCTCTAATCTCTCTGATTTTATCCTCATGGTCTCTTCGTGAGATAGACATAGGAGGGAGCAAACATACTGCTTGACTCCTTGGTGAAGCTACGTTCTTGAAACTTCAACAAAAGCCCGTACTGAGCTACTGAGCGTCTCTCTTGCAGAGTCTCCCACTGGAGCCTATCTATCATCTCCGTAACACTTTCATGATTACAAAATGATCCTGTAACACAGTGCACTGCTCTCCGTTGGATTTTCTCTATCTCTTGCATCAACCCTATCTGGTACGGATCCCACACATGTGAGCAGTATTCAAGCAGTGGGCGAACAAGTGTACTGTAACCTACTTCCTTTGTTTTCAGACTGAATTTCCATGGGATTCTTCCAATGAATCTCAGTCTGGCATCTGCTTTACCGACGATTAATTTTATTTGGTCATTCCATTTCAGATCACTCCTAATGCCTATCCCAGATAATTTATGGAATTAACATGTTCCAGTTGCTGACCTGCTATATTGTAGCTAATGATAAAGGATCTTTATTTCTATGTCTTTGAAGCACATTACACTTGTCTACATTGAGGTTCAGTTGCCATTCCCTGCACCATGTGGCAATTCATTGCAGATCCTCCTGCATTTCAGTACAATTTTCCGTTGTTACAACCTCTCGATATACTACAGCATCATCCGCAAAAGCCTCAGTGAACTTCCAATGTTATCCACAAGGTCATTTATATATATTTTGAATAGCAATGGTCCTACAACATTCCCCTGCAGCACACCTGAAATCACTCTTACTTCGGAAGACTTCTCTCGATTGAGAATGACAAGCTGCATTCTGCTATCTAGGAACTCTTCAACCCCAATCACACAATTGGTCTGATAGTCCATATGCTCTTACTTTGTTCATTAAACAACTGTGGGGAACTATATCGAACACCTTGCGGAAGTCAAGAAACATGGCATCTACCTGGGAATCCGCGTCTATGGCCCTCTGAGTCTTGTGGACGAATAGCGTGAGCTGGGTTTCACACAATCGTCTTTTTTGAAACCCATGCTGATTCCTACAGAGTAGATTTCTAGTCTCCAGAAAAGTCATTATACTCGACATAATATGCGTTCCAAAATTCTACAACTGATCGACGTTAGAGAGACAGGTCTATATTTCTAAACATCTGTTCGAAGTCCCTTGTTGAAAACGGGGATGACCTGTGCCGTTTCTCAATCTTTTGGAATCCTACACTCTTCTGGAGACCTATGGTACACCGCTGCAAGAAAGGGGGCAAGTTCTTTCATGTACTCTGTAAAATTGAACTGGTATCCCATCAGGTCCAGTGGCCTTTCCTCTTTTGAGTAATTTTAATTGTTTTTCTATCCCTCTGTCATCTACTTCAATATCTACCATTTCGCCATCTGTGCAACAATCTAGAGAAGGAACTACAGTGCAGTCTTCCTCTGTGAAACAGCTTTGGAAAAATACATTTAGTATTTCAGCCTTTAGCCGGTTATCCTCTGTTTCAGTAACATTTTGGTCACAGAGTGTCTGGACATTTTGTTTTGATTCACCTACCACTTTGACATAAGATCAAAATTTCTTAGGATTTTTGCCAAGTCAGTACATAGAACTTTACTTTCATATTCATTGAACGCATCTCGCATAGCCCTCCTCACACTACATTTTGCTTCGTGTAACTTTTGTTTGGCTGCAAGGCTTTAGCTATGTTTATGTTTGCTGTGAAGTTCCCTTTGCTTCTGTAGCAGTTTTCTAACTCGGTTGCTGTACCACGGTGGCTCTTTTCCATCTCTTACGATCTTGCTTGGCACATACTCATCTAATGCATATTGTACAATGGTTTTGAACTTTGTCCACTGATCGTCAACACTGTCTGTACTTGAGATAAAACTTTTGTGTTGAGCCATCAAGTACTCTGAAATCTGCTTTTTGTCACTTTTGCTGAACAGAAAAATGTTCGTACCTTTTTTAATTGGATTGTGTCATCAAAGATAACTATCACTATGTTTACCTGAATTTATCCTGAGTATTGTATCAGATTGGAACTTGAGTGATGCATGCTTAACTCTGATTTGGGTACCCCTGGTCATCACAACTGTGTGTGGACAAGGAGAGCATACAACCATTGATAGAGAATAGATGCTTCTAATAATTACTCTTTGCGTATGATTAAACTTATTGGTATGATTATGGACTTTATTCATTTTGTTGTGCCAAAACATTTTTTGCTGGTTTGCACCCAGTGTGGTTTGGATTCATGGGTTGATCCCCACATTGTAAACTTAGGCCATAATATTTTTCCATTATTTTGTTCTTTCACGAGTCAACATATCTGTGAATACTACATTTTATATGGCTGGTTGATGCCCACTCATGATTTAGCATATTCTTCTAGTCTATACCTGTTGTGAGTTTATTGAGTCGGCTCACTCATCTTACATTTAGGCTCCAAGGAGATGGGTTGTCCCCTATCCTGTTCAACTTTGCCCTCGAGAAGATTGTACGCGAGACCTTCCAAGAGAACGAAGGGATTGAAATCAAAGGAAAGAGACTGGCATAATTAGCCTATGCAGACGACATCTGTTTACTCTCTAGGTCGGAAGAGGAGTTGGAGCACATGACCAAAGCACTAAAGGAGGCTACCATCAAATTCGGGCTAAACATAAATGAAGCCAAGACAGAGTACCTCGTTATGATGCGTGGTCATTGTCAGACTGCTGATCATCTATAATCACTGCAGGTTGGGGGCCATTCCTACAAGAGAGTGCAAGAATTCAAATACCTAGGGGCACTTTTCACTGAGAACTCATCATGTGAAGCAGAGATCAATGCCAGAATACAAGCAGGAAACCTATCTTACCACAGCCTAGTACAACTGCTTCGGTCCAAATCTCTCTCCAGACAGTTCAAGATTCGACTGTACTAAACCCTGATCCAGCCTGTTGTTCTATATGGCTGTGAGACATGGAGTATCCGGAAACAGGACTTCCATAAGCTCCTTGTTTTTGAGAGAAAACTGCTTCAGAAGTTCTTCGGTCTGGTTCTGGATGCAGATACAGGGGAATGGAGGATCAGATACAACCAAGAGCTTGAGGAACTATACCAGCAGCCCAACATAGCACGAACTGTCAAAGCCAAACAAATGCAGTGGGCCAGTCATGTGGCCCAGATGGAGGATCACAGATGGCCTCGGAAGCTCCTGGATTTCACACCTACAGGAAAGAGACCGTCAGGGAGACCCAAGAAGCATTGGAGGGATGGACTCCATGAAGATTTAAACCAAGTGTCAATAGATGTGGACGAATGGCGGATAGCAGCAATGTACAGACTACAGTGGAGGAGGAAACTTGTAAATGCATGCGGTCCACTGGGCCTGATCACGTAGTAGTAGTAGTAGTAGTTGTTGCAGTTGATAGAGCTAAAATTGTTTTTCTTTTAGAAATATCTGGCATATTTAAAATTCATATTATTAATTGCACAGTCTAGTGCTGATGATTACATTTATTTCTGGATTCATTTATAAAATAATGTTATATCTTGGTGATGATTCTTCTTTTGTCAACAAAGTTTGTAAACTATTTTGCTGTGTAAATGCTTTGGAGTACCACAGAATGTAAATAGTAGTGAGCACGCCTCTGATGGAAACACACATATTTTGCTACTCTTGTCAAAAACAATGTAATTGATGAGTCTATGAAAATGAAGATTGTGAAGTCCATGTGATATAGAAGAATGCGATAAAATAAAAGAAATATACAGGCAAATCTTCATTTAGTCATCAGGAACCCACAAAGTTAAATTAAAATTTCAGCCACACGAATGTACTCCTAGAGGCAAGACTTGGAGCAAACTCCAAGAGAGGATGAACTTAAGTAAAAAGTTTTTCTTTTGTTTATCTTATGCCTCTCAAAGCTTTTGAAAATAATAAAGAGACTAAGGAAAAATTAATGGTGATGAGTTGGAGGGTAAGATTACAAGCCTAAGTGTAGGAAGCAAAGTTTTAAAAAAACCAAGAAGCTTTTTGAGAGATTAAACATATAAAAAGGAAAGGCCTGGTAGAAATCTTTGGATATCACAAGAGATATTGAACTTAATTGATGAAAGGAGGAAATGCAACAAATGGAAAAAACAAAAAGGAATGTGAACACACAGATAATGAAATTTACCAATGAAAGTAATCAGTGCCTGAAAATGAAGTATTGATAGATAAAAAAAATCTACTCACCACGCGTTGGCAAGTGGAAAACCATAAAAGATGTGGAAAAGCATGAGCTTTTGGAACAATGGCTTCTGGCAGAAGAGTTGAAGGTAAAGGAATCCTTCTTCCTATCCCTTCAATACTTCTGCAAGAAGGAGGAGACACTGGCTTAGAAAGCTCATATATTTCCAGATCTTTTACATATTTTCTCCATCTGTCACTTGGTGGGTAGATTTTTTGATCTATCTGTATTATATTTTTAAATAACGAGATTGTCAGAAAGTGCAAAATGGCTAAGCAGGTATGGTTACAGGACAAATGCAAGACTATAGAAGCAGATATAACTAGGGAAAAGTTATAAGGCAGCTAAAGAAAAATTAAGTAGAGCTTTGGAGAAAAGAGAAGTACCTGAATGGTCAAATGGAAAGTCAGTACAAAGCAAAGAAGGGGAAGCTGAAAAGTGGGAGGAATATATAGAGAGGCTATACAGGGGAAATGAACTTGAAGGAAGGGGCAAGTAGATGAAGATTATGATACTGCAAGAAGAATTTGACGTGGCAGTGAAAAGTGTAAGTTGAAGCAAGGCACCTGAAGTAGATGGCTTCCACAGAATTATTGATATTAAACTTCCTGGCAGATTAAAACTGTGTGCCCGACCGAGACTCGAACTCGGGACCTTTGCCTTTCGCGGGCAAGTGCTCTACCATCTGAGATACCGAAGCACGACTCACGCCTGGTACTCACAGCTTTACTTCTGCCAGTATCTCGTCTCCTACCTTCCAAACTTTACAGAAGCTCTTCTGCGAACCTTGCAGAACTAGCACTCCTGAAAGAAAGGATACTGTGGAGACATGGCTTAGCCACAGCCTAGGGGGTGTTTCCAGAATGAGAATCTGCCAGGAAGTTTCATATCAGCGCACACTCCACTGCAGAGTGAAAATCTCATTCTGGAAACATCCCCCAGGCTGTGGCTAAGCCATGTCTCTGCAGTATCCTTTCTTTCAGGAGTGCTAGTTCTGCAAGGTTCACAGAAGAGCTTCTGTAAAGTTTGGAAGGTAGGAGACGAGATACTGGCAGAAGTAAAGCTGTGAGTACCGGGCGTGAGTCGTACTTTGGTAGTTCAGATGGTAGAGCACTTGCCCGCAAAAGGCAAAGGTCCCGAGTTCGAGTCTCGGTCGGGCACACAGTTTTAATCTGCCAGGAAGTTTCATATCAGTGCACACTCCGCTGCAGAGTGAAAATCTCATTCTGAATTATTGATATTGTTTAGAGAAACAGCCAGGGTAAACTGTTTCACATAGTGTGCTACACACAGGGTGTCTGGAAATTCTCATTGCATACTTCCAGGATTTGTAGAGGGTAGTGGATACATAATCTGAATAGCAACTATGCTACATCCTTGCCCCAGTTTATTACATTTTGTTACTATGTTTTAATACACAGTATAGGAAAATTTGGCTACGAAAGGCTATATAATAGGTAGGATCACAAGGTAGACGCATCAAATGACATGCCAGATGGTCACATAGCATGAGAATGGCTGAGCAAGCAAGAGCCATATCATGCTGGAGAAGAGAGAGAGAGAGAGAGAGAGAGAGAGATTTTGACTACCATGCTGCACACTGAGAAATGGCTCTTTTATTATTTATATTTACTGTTTAAATATTAAAATAAAACTACAGCTGATGACATTACTTGGACTAAGAACTTGTTAATAATTTCAATATCACTCAGTTCATCAGGAAATGGTAATTACAAATATTACTGTCAATTCTTGTTTATAGAAATGGTGGACCAATCACAAGTGCACCATATAAGGGGAGGCACCAGACTGCTAAGGTAGCTCACTCCTAGTCTACAATCAGTTTCTGAGAAGGTAATACTTGAATCTATGTATAAAATCTAATTCCATGTAAAAACAGAACAGTTTGTTGAAAAATGGCCTCAGATGATGTACAAGTGCAATGTTGTGTTAATCCAAGGCAGTTTTGAGGTAGCAAACTGTAATGTGAAGTGAAACTCCACATAAAGATGGAATTACTTGTTAAATTTGTCTTGGAAAATGTATTTGTGTGATCACAGTTTGATTCTAAGAACATGTCAAGTGTTGTGACCTTTGCAGTGCTCAGGAACGAATGACTAATGACCAGGAATCTTGACATGAATATCAACAATGGAGTGGCACTCAGACTATTTTTATTGATTTTCTGGCTTGTATCAATAGAATTAAAATCCAATGGCATCACAATAGTCTGTAATTTTAATTTTAATAGCACTGAACTCTTTTCCATCTGCCACTTCATTAAGCACTGTTTCCTGCATGCACATCAGAACCTGTGGCCAGTGGAGAAGAAATCAGCTGGGGTAACAGGTACATCTTGACAAGATGAGAGGTAAGTAAGTAACCTCCAGTTATGCTAAGGATAGTGAGGATATTATTTATTGAAATCCACATTGTTTGTTAATCCTGGCATGTCTTTTTTTGTGGGAAGTGTTATATACTGAATCCCATTGTGTAATATTTGAGGATAACAGTTTGCATATTCTGGGAATTACGATTGGTGCACCCTCATGAATACTTTACAACATCTGCAGAAGAAAAGGACAAAGTCTCAGAGTTGCTTGTCCTGGTACACAATATGTTGGACAGTATGATGTGTACTGCACTTGATGTCACTTAACATCTGCCTTTGTGTATGTATAGTATGCTGGATCCTTTTTCTTTCTGGAATCTATGTTTCTATATCCAGATCCCGCTGCAGTTACTGCCAGGTCTGGGTGCTGATGAGTCCTCTCCACTTGGCTCAGTCCTCCCACCAATTTCCTTCCTCCACTAAAGGTCACACCTCCCCTTTCCACAGATATTCTCACTCCCATTTTTCATCGTGTTCTTGGGCGCCCTCTAGGTCTTTTTCCATCCATCTTTAGTTCTTCCATAATTTTGGGGAGCCTCTCCCCGTGCATCCTCTTTATCATGCCCATTCAATCTTAATCTCTTTTCTTCAAATTCTTCTCTCATACTTTCTTGTTTAAGGTCCTTTCTAATCTCTACATTCCTTACTCGGTCCATTTTCGTTTTTCTCTTATCTGCTCTGAGAAATTTCATTTCCCCTGCTTGCAGTCTGCTCCAGTCCCTTTCTGTCATTGTCCATGTTTCTCCACCATAGGTGACAACAGGGAGGTAATAATTCTTATACATAAGGAGTTTCGCTTTTTCTGAAACTTCCTTATTCCAAATCAGGTGTTTTATTGTTTGGTAGAAATTGCCCCCCTTCTGTAACCTCCTATTAATTTCATTCGTTATTCTTCCATCCCTAGATATTTCACTCCCTAAGTAAGTGAAACTTTCTACCCCTTTGAGGGGCTCTCCATTCAAGGTAATATTTCCATTGATCCCTTTCTCTCTCCAAAATACCATTACTTCACTCTTATCTTTATTTATTTTTAATCCATACCTTTTCATTATTTCCTTCCACACATGAAGCTGTAAACTTTATCACCCCATATTACCATATCATCTGCAAAAATCATCTTTTTGTCTCTTTATTTTACTATATCTTTAACTGCCCTATACATTCCCTCCATCCCAACATTAAAAAGTGCAGGAGATAGAATACTTCCTTGCTTAAGTCCTTGTCTTGTTTCAAAGTATTCACAGTTTCCCAATGGTGTTCTAATTCTACAGTTGTGTCCTCTGTACATTGTCTTTATTACATTAATGTTTCCATCTTCTATATCTATCTTCTTCATTTCTTCCCATCGTCTTTTCCTGTTAACTGAGTCATATGCCATTTCTATGTTTATAAAAACCATAATCACCCTTTTGTTATGCTCCCAACTTTTTTCCATCAGTTGACAGACAGAAAATATCATGTCGATCGTGCTTCTTCCTTTCCTAAACTGATGCTGTTCTTCACTCAGCTCCTTTTCTATCTTTTCACTTATTTGATTTAGTAAAATTCTTTAAAAAATCTTGGCTGTATGACTCATTTGGGTTATTCCTCTATAGTTTTTACAAAAAGTCTTTTATTGTCTTTTTGAAGATGGGAACAATGTCTCCTCTTCTCCAATCATCAGGTATTGTACTATTTCTCCACACACTTGATAGTACTCTATACAGCTACTGCATTCCCACTGGACCTGTTCATTTTATCATGTCCACTGATACTTCATCAGGTACTGGGGCTTTCCCCCAATTCAACTTTTTCACAGCTAATTCCATTTCTTCCAGTGTAATTTGTCCCAATTCTGCTTCCCAATTTTTCTCAATTTCTCCATTATTTGTTGTTTCGTAGTGTACCTGCCCCTCACCATTTAACAGTTTCTTAAAATGTTCTGTTTACAGATCTTTTATATTCCCTGGATTTTCAATCATGTGAGCATCCTCTGTTTCCATCTTTAGTGGTACTTCAAAAGCCTTCCTTTTATTTTTCATCATTTTATAGAACATTTTCTTATTGCTCTTCACATCTTCTTCAAGTTTTTTTGTAAACTCTTCCCATGCCTTTTTCTTTGCTGTTTCCACTATTTCTTTGCACTTCTTCTTTTCCTCTATTTGTTTTTTATGGTCTTCGTCATTTTTAGTTTACCACCACTTTCTCCATGATCCATTTTTTCTTATAACTGCTTGGATTGTGGTATCATCCCACCAACTTGTCTGTCTTACTTTTTCCTTTCCAAATGTTCTACCACATACTTTTTTTGCTGCTTCGACTAAAGTGTCTTTGAATAAACTCCATTCTTTTTTTACATCACAGAAAGCTTCTTTTGGAAATTTTTGTGTGATTAATTCTCTATACTTCTCAGCACTTTCACTCTCCTTCAGTTTCCAATCCTGTATCCTCATCACTTTCTTCTGTTTTCTATTTTTCACGCACTGATTCATTTTCCATTGTCCCACCAGTAATCTATGGTCTCCATCTGCACTCACACTTGGAATTATTGTTACTTTCTCTCCCCATTCCCTATCTACTAGAATATAATCAATTACACTCTTGGCTCTTCCATACCAACTGTATCTGGTGATAACATGACTTCTCTCTTCATAAACCAGCTGTTTGCTGTTTTCATTCCATTCCTCTGGCAAAAATCTAGGAGTCTTTCCCCTTCTTCATTTCTGCCTCCATATCCAAAACATCCCAACACTTGCTCAAACCCCTTTCTGTCTTTGCCTACCTGTGCATTAAAATCTCCCATCACCATATTAGCACACTCTATATGGTTTTCTAACTCTTTTTCAAGGTTCATCTTCTCTTCTTTGCTACATCCCACTGAGGTGCATAAATCTGGATTACCTTTAGTGTTTCTTTTTGGAATCTCAGGTGTAAGATTATGATTCTGTCTGTTATATATCTCACACTTTCAATACAGCTTTGTACATTCTTATTCACCATCACTGTGACACCATTTCCTCCAAACCTATTATTCACACTCCAGTAGAGTTTTCCTCCTCCTCTCAAATTCTTCTCACCTTTTCCCTTCCACTTTGTTTCGCTTAATCCCAATATATCTAACTTTCTCTCTGTTAGTACATCTGTTATTTCTTTCATTTTTCCATTGAGGGTTAATGTATTAAGGGTGCCAATATTTAGGTAATTTTTTAGTACAGTTGGTTTCGTCTTCTTGTACTGATGAATATCATCTGATCTCCCATCACTCGCATCAGTAATTGAAGAAGCAGTGGGGTCAAATCCTGAGTGGTTCATTCCAAGGCTCGTCTGTGTTTTGAAAGCAGTATATGAAGACTTTCATACTGGCTTGCTAGGCCTAATGTAAGAAAGGATTTTCTGTTGGGGTTGTCTCCCTTAGCCTTTGGAGTTTCTCCTCCACCACAAGGCAGTGGTTTCCTTCTCATTTAATCCCCAGAAAGGAGGGTTACCTCATCTGCCAGCTATGTTATCCCGAAGTCTTCCTTCTCCACCATCACTGCCATTATGGTCTTCACCCATAACCATGGGCATGGGTTCCATGTTATACCCCACGGGATTCGGTCCCTGCCTGAACTCAGCCATCCTAACACTCCGGTCTACTGAAGTGTAGGATGCCCACCCCTGCGACGTGGACGCACCAGGCAGGAATTAGCCCAGTGGAGGAATAGGGAAGGGGACCCTACCTCCCTGGAGCCCGGTTAATGATTGTCTATGGTGCCACCACCAAAGGTCTTTCTGGAATCATGTAAACATATAATGTTACATATAATATTACTACAAACAAATGTGTTTAAGTTACTTAAGTGATAAATGAAAGTTTCGTTATGTCTCCTTTAGATTTATGACCAAATAATTGTGCTATCACACCTAGTTCAATTCCTCAAGCAGAACAGAATGAGTTGAACATGTTTTAAAACTGTTGTTGAAAAGAAATGGTACATTTCTGGACATGGGTTCTTATTCAAAATATTGTGTACTCGCTCCCCTGTACGAGTCCTAGAAGTTTGTAATAAGAATTTTGGAATGTCATGTATATGAGACAGGTGAAATGCCCTCAGACATAAAGAAGAATGTAATAATTCCAGTTCCAAACAAAGCAGGTGCTGACAGGTGTAAATTATCAATATAATAAGTCATGACTGTAAAATACTGATAAAATATTTTCGGAAAAATGAAAAAGCTACTAGAAGCAAATCATGGGGAAAATCAGTTTGGCATTTGGAGAAATATAAGAACATATTAGGAATATTGAGCTTGTAGTATATCTTAGAAGATAGGTCAAAGAAAGGCAAACTTATGTTTACAGCATTTGTAGACTTAGAGAAGGTTTTGACAATGTTGACTAGAACACACTCTTTGAAATTTTGAAGGTAGCAGAGATAAAGTGCAGGAAGTGAAAGATTATTTACAACTTGTACAGAGGACAGATTGCAGTTCTAAGAGTCAAAAGACAGGAAATAATTCTGTATGGTAGATTTGCAGTTATTGGTGTTTAATGGGCAATTATTTGCTCTCTGCTCTTTCTTGTTTTATTCCTTATTTCTGCAACCTTGCTCCTGGTGCCCCACAATTCCAAATATTTTTCACACTGTGGTTAGTAACACTCCATTTGTATGTGATTCAAACATGGAAATTGTGGAAGATCAGAGCTCCAACAAGCACACATGAAAAAGATTGCTGTGGATGGTTGTTTGCCATTTTATCCTGGCATCATTAGCGAGATGAGTTCTAGTCATCAGTTGAGATGCCTGGTTAACATGTGAACCTTTTGTCAGCTGCAAAAAGCTACTCATGCTCATAAAAGAAATATGCATGCCAGCGATGATCATGACTTAGGAACAATGTTTGTGAGTGATAGCCATTCTGCATCAATTTTTGAATGCTTTTAAATCCAGTGTGGAGGAAACACAGAGCAAGCACTGAGGATCATCCACCAATTACACAGCGCTCATATAGAGTGCTGCTGGCTGAAATGGAGAACCCAGGAAGAAATGGAGAAGATGTTGCAAGATGACATAACTGAACCTTCAGAGAGTCCTTGGTCATATCGAGTGAGCCTTGTGAAGAAAAAAAGGATGGCAGATAATGTTTCTGCACTAACAATGACTGAACAAAATCATGAAGCAAGATATCTATCCATTGGTGTGCATTCATGACACCCTGGACAGCTTGAAAGGGACAAAATATTTCTCAACCATGGATATATCAGCTACTGCCAAATCCAGCTGACAAGGCTGATTGCATCTATGAGTTCAAAGTTATG
The DNA here is from genome assembly GCF_023898315.1 of Schistocerca nitens. Taxonomy (NCBI): domain Eukaryota; kingdom Metazoa; phylum Arthropoda; class Insecta; order Orthoptera; family Acrididae; genus Schistocerca; species Schistocerca nitens. The sequence continues at coordinate 1,161,895,126 of NC_064614.1, forward strand.
TCACCTTCAAATGTGTGATGGAGAACCTGCTGTGGCACTTTAATGCATTGGCTTATTTTCACAGCTGCAAGCCATGCCACCTGTCAAAGTCATTCTCTACCTTCATGAGTGAGAGCCGTGTAGTGTAACTGTAAGCTATTTGTAATAGATCTTCAATTCTGTTAAAAGATGGCATGAAGTGTTATATGTCAATGGGAAGAGGAAAGATCAGTCTTTCATGCTGATCTTGTATGATTTGATTCTCTTGACAATCTCAGGTGTAACAGAATCAAAATGTCATCACATAAGCAAAAGTTTCCATAGTGCTGCCTGACAGATAAGGAAATTAGTGATATTTTCAATAAAAAGGGAAGTGAATGTTCACAAAATTATCGTACTAATTCTATTTCTGAAGATGAATTTAGTAATGAGAGTATTAATGAAAGTGCTGAACTGACAGAATCTGACGGTGCAGATGGTGGTGGTATGGATGACACAGCACTCAAATGGTTCAAATGGCTTTGAGCACTATGGGACTTAACTTCTGAGGTCATCAGTCCCCTAGAACTTAGGACTATGTAAACCTGACTAACCTAAGGACATCACATACATCCATGCCCGAGGCAGGATTTGGACCTGCGACTGTAGCAGTCATGCTGTTCCAGACCGTAGCGCCTAGAACCGCTCGGCCACCCCGGCCGGTGCAACACAGCACTCTAGTCAAGTACATAGCAGATAAAGAGAAATGAAGAGGACAGATGTAAATGGGGCAAACATTTAGACAGATCACTAAAATTTCAATTTCACAGAAACATAGGTATTATTCCAAGGTACTTAGATAGTTCCACTTGATCTTTGCCCTCATGATGCTGCTTCTAGATTCACACAAGATGATTTGCAAAACTATACAAAAATAGAAACAAATGTGCAAGTAAGATTTACAATACCAATCCAAATTCTAAATGAGAAAATGATTTGATACTGCTGCAGAGTGACTGAAAGGATTTCTTTTTGTTTATTCTAATGTGCTGAGTTAAAAACACTTCTCTTCAGCCCTGTTGATTCATAGGAAAATCCATCTACACTCCACTCTTTTCATCCATCATGGCTTATAAAAGATTTCTTGTTCTGTCCAAATTGCTTCACCTTACTGATATTAAGAATCATGATCCTAATAACAGACTCTTCAAAATAATACCTGTCAGTCAACATATTGACACAAATTCCAGAGAAACCTATTATTCACAAGCAAATATTGCAGTAAATGAGAGTCTTATCAAATACTGGGGTAGGCTGTGCTACATACAATATAATGCATGAAAGAGGACAAGATTTGGTATAAAGGTCTACAAAGATTGTGAATCTTCCAGTAGTTTTTGTTAAGGATTTCAAATCTACACTGGAAAAAGCCAGATGATGCCACTGGAGAAAAACCCTCTACCAAAACTGTGGCGGTGATTTCGTATGGTTTTTGTAGATAACTGGTATACTTCCCTCTCTGTTCATCCAACTGATAGAAAGGAATGCTATGCAATGGGCACTGAATTGATGTCCCTGTCTTTGGATAATATAAAAACAAGTTTTTAAACAGCCACAGTAGTTTGTACTATGACATTAAGTATGTGACATAGGACACTAAAATGTCTCTGCATTGTGTTTTTACATTCAGTAATCACTTACTACAGTGCATTTTTGGATACCTTTCACAAAAACATACCTATTATGTAGAAGTTAATGAAGCAAGTGCCTCTCTCACCCACTGATCTCTTAAGAGGTACAATATTTTGCCATTGCCATGCTTGGGAACATTACTAAAGATAAAGATGTCCCACACCATCAAAACCATAATTCCATTGATATATTTACACTCAGTCAATGGCACATGAAGATACTTCTGTACAGAAATCCAACTGGAACCTTAAAATTCTATTCAGAAAAATTTCAGGCACAAAATGAAATTGGTGATACAAGAACACTGCTTTTATTCTACAGATGGTACTGTGACATTTATCATTCGAAAATTTGTAAAATAACGGATATCACAATCACTACCAAAAACTATACTTTGAAAATCTATGGGTAATTTTTTTGGAACAGTTGCTAGTGTACATCACAGTGAGACAAAAGTTCCAATGGCAAACCCACAACTAAGGAAGGTTTTAAAAATGTGCATAACCGTGGGAAGTGTATTTCAGTCATTTGCCTTGATTGTCTGTAACTGCATTAATAACTGAACAACTGTTCCAAATTATTCTTCATTCATTGTATCCACTTTCACTGGGAAAAAAATCACTCTCACTCACTCACACAAACACACACACACACACACCAGTGAAGATGCACTCCATGCTTGAATCTTACACGAATTGGTGAAATGCCAAGAGTAATGAGGATAATGGGCAAGGGGCACTAAATTAGTAGTATGTGGATAGGTTGAGAATTTGGGCCTCACAGGAGTCATGCTAGGGTAGTCCACACAGTTTTGATGTTCACTGTGTCCGGATGGCACAATAGTCAGCAGATCAGCCTAGTAAGCCAGAGACCTTGGTTTGAATCCCAGTTCGGTGTAAGTTTTCAACGTTACTCATTGATTTAAATCAATGCCTGCTTGCAACCAATTTCTGTAATTCCTTTGTATCTTAAAAATAATATAATTTTACACAGTTTTGATATTAAGGTTATCCGTAAACAATGAAGAGAGACTACCTGACTTACATTTGAACAAAACAGTAACTACTACTACACTGCCAGATTCCATCACTGTCTATAAATAAAATCAACAATCAGCATTTTATGTAGCATTGTTTACACAAGTGCAGAATTAGAATTAAAATTAACAATTATAAATCTCTGACCATTTGAATACAGGATTTGCCGTTAGAGAATACAGTTACAAATTTCATATAAATAGAATTTAAGTAGAAATAGATTTTAAGATCTAAAATGAGATAAATATATTTAGTTAACAATATGAAAAAAATTAATTTATATTTTAATTACTTATTAGTATTCTCTCTGATTATTTAGCACAAAATAACAAATTTATACACTCAAATATTTAGTTACTATTCTGTAAATTTTTTACATCAATGTGAAGTTGTTACAATATCTTATGGGATATTCTACAAAGAAGTTTTATGCAAAAGAAAAATAATTGTTGTTTGATGGCGTTGTGTTTGACGTAATTATATTTTCAGACTGCTAATCAATCAAAATTGGAAAATGTCCATGGTTATAGTAAACACAAAAGGTTTATACAATTCCGATATTTGGTCTGGCTTGTTCATTAAAGTTACTAGATCAGATTCTAAACTAATCTGTACCATTACAGTATGAAACAAATGTGAAGCTGGAATGCAATGATCTACATGCCTGGATATGTGAATGAGTAGCATTGCAGCCCAACTACTTGAAGCAGATAGGAATAAGACCATCTACATTCAGCAGAAAAATTACACAGTGAGTTTCTCATTCAGAATTCATATTTGAATGTTGGCATTGCGTTAGAGTATCATGCTATGCCTCTACTAGAATATGTTGGAATTCAGGAGCAGCAGTATTGTGGACTATTAAGATTGAGGTTGATTGCTCCATTATATTGCTGTTCGTGTTATTTAGGATCTCAAAATGGAGTACATGGAATTGATGTGTTGAGGAAGGCTATACTCAGTTTCATGAAGGATCTCAGTAGCTACATGTGAGTAGCAGCCTAAAGAATAGATAAATTGTTCACTCAGCTGCACAGGATCGTGTGAGTGCTGTTCAATAAGTAATGCAACACATCTTTTTTTCTGAAAGCAGGTTTTACTTATGATTTCAATACACCATATTATTTCCCACTCTTTTTGATATGAAACCCTATTTTTCAATATAATCACCATTCAATGAGACAGCTTGACACCACATTGCTGGGATGGCCTGTATGGCCACATGGTAACACTCCACTGGTCTACACTGGAGCCAGTGTCTTGTTGCATTAGTAACCTCCCCATCATCCATGTACTGTTTTGCATGAAGTGCAGCATTCATTGGGTCAAGCAGGCAGAAGTCAGAATGTGAATGAGGAAGAACGGTTTAAGCAATTTTTGTGATTGTCTCTCGGGTGTGTGAGGACTTGTGTTGTCATGGATAAGAAGATGTTCATTTGCATTTTTGTGGTGAGGAACATGCTGAAGTTGTTTCTTCAAATTTCTGAGGGTACCACAGTAAACTTCAGAGTTTATCACTGTACCACGAGGGAGGACATCAAAAGGAATAACGCCTTCAGCATTCCAGAAGACTGTCACCTTGACTTTACCAGCTAAGAGTGTGGCTTTGAACTTTTTCTTCAGAGGAGAGGTAATTTGGTGCCACTCCATGGATTGCTGTTTTGTTTCCATTTTGTAATGATGGACCCATGTTTTATCATTTGTGATGTTTGACAAAAAGTTGAATGTCCAGTTGAGCAGCAAAGTGTTTGATTGTGATCTGTTGATTTCCTTGAAAGAGAGCTCCACACGTTCCAACATTGCAGGAGTTACAGGTCTGTATGGCCAGCTGGCATGTAGGAGATCAGAAAGGAAATCACACCAATGTCTAACAAACATATGGGACTGGAATGAAAACCCAGGCATCCTTTGGGAAATAGTGAAATGCATTGCATGTTTTTTAACGTCCTGCAATATTTGCACTTTGATTAAATTTGTTTTTCCTTGTATGTGGTGCTTAATGACTTACAGCATAATATTAAGTTGTAATGTTGTTAATTATCAGTGCTCTATTATGTTTCTCCATGTCCTTAAGCCAATCTTTTATGAAAGGGTAGTAAAAAGGAATCAGTCTTCATTAAAACTAACAATTACAATGTTCAGAATTGTATATTTTCATATACTTTGTTTATAAAATAGTTTTCTTCAGTTTCCCACAAATTTGTGTTTCTTAACTTATGACCTTTTAAAAAAGACTGATTCAGCTATGGCAATCACTTTTAATTTGTACGTCTCCAAGTTTAGCTGTGATCATCAACATATATTTGTGCATGAATAGGAATGTTACATCAAGTGCATGCAATAGGGACCTGCTGCATGCCCTTGAGTCCTATGTACCTAGAGTCAAATAGCCCGTTTTTGTTTAATACTCTACAAATTTTATCCCAAAATACTTTTCCACAAGCTAGAAGGTATTGGAAGCAGCCAAAGCGAGCCATTCGAGCAGCTTTTACATCTACAGTTACATGCTGCAGAGCACCATGAAGTGCAGGGCAGAGGATATGTCCCATTGTAATAGTTATTAGGCGTTATGGGAGAAAGGCCATTCACATGTGGACTGCAGGAAAGATTACTGCTTAAATGCCTCTGTTCATGTTGTATTTAGTCTAATTTAGTCTGTGTAATCTCTATGGGAATGATACACAAAGGGCTTTAATATATTTGTAGATTCATCACTTAAAGGTGGTTTTAGAAACTTTCTAAGTAGGTTTTCACAGGATAGTTAGCATCTGTCTTCAGCACCCCCAATTCAATTCTTTTAGCATCATTTTGATGGTCTCCCATGAATCAAACAAACCTATCACCATTTGTGCCGCTGAGGAGCCAACTTCTGAAATGATTCTTAGAGCAAAACATGCCAAATTTGATCTCTGTGAGAGTTTTGTTACAAGATTTTTTTTCCCAATTTAATTCTTGACCAATGTACTTTTATAACAGTTTTTTTTACATCACATTCTTTCTGTCTCATTACCCCTGCCCATACCCCTCCCCCTCAGTACCAGCTAGAGATCTTAGTTTTGATTCACATTTCTAAATTTAATGTAATCTGTTTTCTTAACATTGAAGGTCAGCCTATTGGACTTGTGGGCATTGAACTATGTACAGGCAGTTGCTGTAAACACAGATTCCTCATCATCTCTCATTATTACACTAGTGTCATCTGCAAATGACACGATCTTATCTGCCATGTTTGACATCCACATGTAGCATATTACCTCGCAGTACACATATTTTGACTTTCACTTAAATCTTCCATTCTGACAGGGCTTGGTCAGTATGTAACACTTTCTTCTAATGTTTCATCTCCTGCAGCCAGAGACAAAATGATAGGGGAAATTTTACATACCAACCATGACCTGTGATCCTGGAAGTCTTAAGTGAAGTTAATACAGGCCTTGAAAGTCTACATTGTATATTTTGACTTTCCTTGCAGCAAATAATAATTTGACTTTGTTATTAGGATCAGCTAACATAAATTCTGCTTCCAGTGTTCCATTTTGCAGACACAATTTGAACCAGTTATTTTCTACCCCTTTAATTTCTATTGCTTCCAGCTTAGCAAAAAGAATTTCATGACTAACAATATTGAAAGGTTTAGAAAGATCTAAATTAACTTCTACAACACTATTATTGTGTTCCAGACTTCTAATAATTCATGTGTGTAATCCCTTGTTGATGTTTCTGTACTTCTTCCTGTCCAAAAGCCATGATGATTCCTTTTCAGTGGCTTGTGGTCTTTTAAGTATTTGGTAATTTTGTTGTTTCATTAATTTCTCAAATACTTTAGAACATGATGAGAGGAGTGACATGGGCTGATAGTTTAAACCTTTATGCTTGTTACCTCTCTTGAAGAAAGGTATCACTTCCAAAATTTTTGATATCTGGGAGAAAATTCTCTCAGTAAATGACAAAACAGCAATGCATACCCAGGCTTTGTAGCTTGTGAGGTTGAGACTGTAAGTGACATTGGTACTTCATCTACACCTGCTGACATTTATATTGGAGTCTTTTTATCAGTTTTACTGTTTTATGTTCACTAATTGGAACTACTTCCCCCATGAACCATGGACCTTGCCGTTGGTGGGGAGGCTTGCGTGCCTCAGCGATACAGATGGCCGTACCATAGGTGCAACCACAACGGAGGGGTATCTGTTGAGAGGCCAGACAAACATGTGGTTCCTGAAGACGGGCAGCAGCCTTTTCAGTAGTTGCAGGGGCAACAGTCTGGATGATTGACTGATCTGGCCTTGTAACATTAACCAAAACGGCCTTGCTGTGCTGGTACTGCGAACGGCTGAAAGCAAGGGGAAACTACAGCCGTAATTTTTCCCGAGGACATGCAGCTTTACTGTATGATTAAATGATGATGGCGTCCTCTTGGGTAAAATATTCTGGAGGTAAAATAGTCCCCCATTCGGATCTCCTGGCGGGGACTACTCTAGAGGACGTCGTTATCAGGAGAAAGAAAACTGGCATTCTATGGATCGGAGCGTGGAATGTCAGATCCCTTAATCGGGCAGGTAGGTTAGAAAATTTAAAAAGGGAAATGGATAGGTTAAAGTTAGATATAGTGGGAATTAGTGAAGTTCGGTGGCAGGAGAAACAAGACTTTTGGTCAGGTGATTACAGGGTTATAAATACAAAATCAAATAGGGGTAATGCAGGAGTAGGTTTAATAATGAATAAAAAAATAGGAGTGCGGGTTAGCTACTACAAACAGCATAGTGAACGCATTATTGTGGCCAAGATAGACACAAAGCCCATGCCTACTACAGTAGTACAAGTTTATATGCCAACTAGCTCTGCAGATGATGAAGAAATTGATGAAATGTATGACGAGATAAAAGAAATTATTCAGGTAGTGAAGGGAGATGAAAATTTAATAGTCATGGGTGACTGGAATTCGTCAGTAGGAAAAGGGAGAGAAGGAAACATAGTAGGTGAATATGGATTGGGGGGAAGAAATGAAAGAGGAAGCCGCCTTGTAGAATTTTGCACAGAGCATAACTTAATCATAGCTAACACTTGGTTCAAGAATCATAAAAGAAGGTTGTATACCTGGAAGAATCCCGGAGATACTAATAGGTATCAGATAGATTATATAATGGTAAGACAGAGATTTAGGAACCAGGTTTTAAATTGTAAGACATTTCCAGGGGCAGATGTGGATTCTGACCACAATCTATTGGTTATGAACTGCAGATTGAAACTGAAGAAACTGCAAAAAGGTGGGAATTTAAGGAGATGGGACCTGGATAAACTGAAAGAACCAGAGGTTGTAGAGAGTTTCAGAGAGAGCATAAGGGAACAATTGACAGGAATGGGGGAAAGAAATACAGTAGAAGAAGAATGGGTAGCTCTGAGGGATGAAGTAGTGAAGGCAGCAGAGGAGCAAGTAGGTAAAAAGACGAGGGCTAATAGAAATCCTTGGGTAACAGAAGAAATATTGAATTTAATTGATGAAAGGAGAAAATATAAAAATGCAGTAAATGAAGCACGCAAAAAGGAATACAAACGTCTCAAAAATGAGATCGACAGAAAGTGCAAAATGGCTAAGCAGGGATGGCTAGAGGACAAATGTAAGGATGTAGATGCTTGTCTCACTAGGGGTAAGATAGATACTGCCTACAGGAAAATTAAAGAGACCTTTGGAGAGAAGAGAACCACTTGTATGAATATCAAGAGCTCAGATGGAGACCCAGTTCTAAGCAAAGAAGGGAAGGCAGAAAGGTGGAAGGAGTATATAGAGGGTTTATACAAGGGCGATATACTTGAGGACAATATTATGGAAATGGAAGAGGATGTAGATGAAGATGAAATGGGAGATAAGATACTGCGTGAAGAGTTTGACAGAGCACTGAAAGACCTGAGTCGAAACAAGGCCCCGGGAATAGACAACATTCCATTAGAACTACTGATGGCCTTGGGAGAGCCAGTCATGACAAAACTCTACCATCTGGTGAGCAAGATGTATGAGACAGGGGAAATACCCACAGACTTCAAGAAGAATATAATAATTCCAATACCAAAGAAAGCAGGTGTTGACAGATGTGAAAATTACCGAACTATCAGTTTAATAAGTCACAGCTGCAAAATACTAACGCGAATTCTTTACAGACGAATTGAAAAACTGGTAGAAGCGGACCTCGGGGAAGATCAGTTTGGATTCCGTAGAAATGTTGGAACACGTGAGGCAATACTAACCTTACGACTTATCTTAGAAGAAAGATTAAGAAAAGGCAAACCTACGTTTCTAGCATTTGTAGACTTAGAGAAAGCTTTTGACAACGTTAACTGGAATACTCTCTTTCAAATTCTGAAGGTGGCAGGGGTAAAATACAGGGAGCAAAAGGCTATTTACAATTTGTACAGAAACCAGATGGCAGTTATAAGAGTCGAGGGGCATGAAAGGGAAGCTGTGGTTGGGAAAGGAGTGAGACAGGGTTGTAGCCTCTCCCCGATGTTATTTAATCTGTATATTGAGCAAGCAGTAAAGGAAACAAAAGAAAAATTGGGAGTAGGTATTAAAATTCATGGAGAAGAAGTAAAAACTTTGAGGTTCGCCGATGACATTGTAATTCTGTCAGAGACAGCAAAGGACTTGGAAGAGCAGTTGAACGGAATGGACAGTGTCTTGAAAGGAGGATATAAGATGAACATCAAGAAAAGCAAAACAAGGATAATGGAATGTAGTCTAATTAAATCGGGTGATGCTGAGGGGATTAGATTAGGAAGTGAGACACTTAAAGTGGTAAAGGAGTTTTGCTATTTAGGGAGTAAAATAACTGATGATGGTCGAAGTAGAGAGGATATAAAATGTAGACTGGCAATGGCAAGGAAATCGTTTCTGAAGAAGAGAAATTTGTTAACATCGAGTATAGATTTAAGTGTCAGGAAGTCGTTTCTGAAAGTATTTGTATGGAGTGTAGCCATGTATGGAAGTGAAACATGGATGGTAAATAGTTTGGACAAGAAGAGAATAGAAGCTTTCGAAATGTGGTGCTACAGAAGAATGCTGAAGATAAGGTGGGTAGATCTCGTAACTAATGAGGAGGTATTGAATAGGATTGGGGAGAAGAGAAGTTTGTGGTACAACTTGACTAGAAGAAGGGATCGGTTGGTAGGACATGTTTTGAGGCATCAAGGGATCACAAATTTAGCATTGGAGGGCAGCGTGGAGGGTAAAAATCGTAGAGGGAGACCAAGAGATCAATACACTAAGCAGATTCAGAAGGATGTAGGTTGCAGTAGGTACTGGGAGATGAAGAAGCTTGCACAGGATAGAGTAGCATGGAGAGCTGCATCAAACCAGTCTCAGGACTGAAGACTACAACAACAACAACAATTGGAACTAGCCTCATGCTATGTGCAGGTCTTAGTATGTGGGAAGTGTTATAAAGTAATCAGAAAAGCACACGGGAGTTGTTGCCTGAGGCAAAGTGTGTGTAGTGTTGTGTAATCAACATAACTGTAAAACACAAATTATGTTTTTCATAGTGATTTGTGCACCAGGATTAAATCCATGGATACAAATAACTCTAGATAATGAGCCTTAAATTGCTACAATCAATCTTTAAAAGTGTGTACTACTGATGGTGATTGCTAGCTGACTTTAAATTGGTCATGCTGCAATAAATATTGAACCAACACTAAAAGGCAATTAATTGTAGTTGTTTCTGAAATACTTTAATTATTTATATGATTTGGCAGGCATTTATTGTCCCTGTTAATGTTATCAGTGTTTGCAGGTATGATTTCCTACTCTTGATGTGTCTTCCACATTTTGCTTTTACAATTATCCATATAGATTTTTATTACTACCCAAAATTCTTATTTGGTTATCATTTCTCAGTTGTTTCCCTGTACCATTTTATTTTGATATATTTTCTTTTTAGTCTTTATGTATTCCCCAGACAATCACTGTGGCTTTTCAGTCAACATAACGCCCAGCAGAGACTCTAATTTATTGATAAATCTGTCCATACCCTCACTAGATGATCAATATTAGGACAATCAGACATTCCTTATTTTATGGGCTCATCAGTTATTTAGTTTAAATATATCACTGTCCTGAAAAAATACATATAGGACATATATTATCCCGTTCTCAACTAACACATTATTCATTATATTTTAGCTTGTTTTTAAGTAACATGTAGCACAACCAGATGGAGAACAAATATTATCATACCAAAGAATAAAGAAAATACGCTCATTGATTAAACCAAATTGAATGTGACACAATTTCTGAAGTTCTTTGGTTGGTACTGTGTAATGCTTCCACAGCGTGAGCAGTACGTCACTTCTGCTTTCTTTGTATATTGTCTATTACCTCAGGTTGTTGCATTCAGAAGTGTGGTTTTAGACTATTAGTCATAGGTTTCATTACTTGATGTGATATATTGCAAATTTTTCACATAAATGCCAAAAGGAAGTGCATATTTACTGAAGAAATTAACTCCCATCCCCCACTTCCCAATGCAGAGTCTGGCAGCCTTCTCATGCTGCCTTTTAGTTGCTGCATGCTTCCCCAGACAGTAGTCCTCCTCCCCCCTCCCTCCGTGCATACCTCGCTGTCCTTCCCCCTTCCCTGCCTCACTCCAAACTGCTGCATTTGTTCGACACAACAACTGCAATTTTACCAGAGTGGATGAAGATAGCAGTCATGTGTGCATGAGGTGTGTCTGCTTTTGTGAAGTATGTATTTTCCTTTCTTTTCTAAAGAAGGCTTTGGCTGAAAGCTCTGTGTGTTACAGTCTTTTCATTGTGCCTGTCTGTAACTAAATGTTTCATGCCTACAGTGAGTAGCAGTCCACACTTTTCATAATTGTTATATTCCAACCAAGACTTGTTCGTGGTCTTCCATACAGTTTTCTTCCAGATTCTGTCCATTGCAGAGCTCTTCTTGGTAGTTTTTCTTTTCCCATTCTTTTAACATGACCAAATAATTTCATCCTATTTCCCTCCATGGATGCAACATGGGATTTAATAAAAATACAAACTCATCCACTTTTGGTAACCTCCATACTGCAATCACTAACCAAATTATAATGATTTTTGTTAACAACACCTAATTCAGAATTCCTGCTGTTTTGAGACTGGTACCAAAAATCCATGAGCCAAAAATCCTTGAGTGGTACATAGTTCTTGTAGCCTACCTTGTGGGTCTTTCTCTGGCTTTATTGTAAGGCTCACTGCAACTAATACTGGTGAAGATGGGTCTTCTGCTGCTAGTGAAAGGTCTTTTTCTGCTGTTGCTGTAGTTGGGTTTCATCTGACAGTGTTGGGTTTGGTGCTGAATGTGACCTGAATTCTTCTGAAGTTTATCTCTGAACTGTCTCTTAACCGTAGCTCATACATGGGTTTAATTCTTTCACTCCAATAAAAATTACTGTCCCTGTAACTGGCTATTTCTCAATGTCCTTTGATGTATATACATTTAATAATTATTTCAATGAAATAACCAAGCACACAAATCCTGTTGTTTCATTTTTCTTATATGCATTTTCATTATGACACAATTCTTGTGAACTGAGTAGTACAACTGCATTAAGTGGAGACAGCAATACAGTTTTCTTTCCTAGTCTTTGAAAAAATCTAGGATTAGGTTCTATCTTTCAATTATTCATTTTGTGTTGAATTTAGACTAAAACACTCTTAATAATGAAACTATCGATAGTGTTCTCAGTGTGAAATTTCACCAATTAAATGGTTTCTTGACAAACTACATCAATTGATTTTAGTTACGCTGTGCTCATGGTGGCTTCATAAAAGATTATTGTTAAGTTGGACACTTAAAAATTGTTGACAGTGCCAAATTGTTTGAGGGAGAAATTTTAATTGTTGGCTTCATTTTTATTCACCAACTGACAATGCAGCTATTTGTGAGGTTTTAGAACATTTTCAACCCACGCATCACTTGAACATTCCTCTCTGTCTCAGGCTGACTGTCTCTAAAAACCTTCATTGCAGCATCTAGCATTCAGAAAACCTCTGCCATCTCCTTTGTTGTCTCCTTTTTTGTATAGTGAAATTCCTTCATTTCAGTTTTTCCTTGTTATCACCATCTTTCCCTCTGCTTCAGAATGAGGATTCACACACAAACACACACACACACACAAACACACGCACACACACACTTATAATGGCAAGCTTACTACCATTTTGTTACATTGTAATGTGTCTAGATAATTTTCTGGAATGAATACAGCTTCAGACATTGGTTTTCTTCCCATACTCCATTCATACATTTTGGAATGGTACATGTTGGATGAGTCTCGGATTGGGAAATTCCCTATCTTAATAGCCTTGCAGCATGTCTTTGACAATCACCTCATTATAGACCTACAGAACAAAAAGTAGATCTGTCAAAGTGTATCAATTCCCTTCTTAATAATAAACAAAGTTTTTCAAAATAACTGCAACTAGTCTCTTTTTGTGATGGTATAATTTTTATTATACCATGACAGGAAAAAGTCAACTAGTGACTCATTGTCAAACAGTACACAGTTTTAATGACTACTTGTAGCATTGTGGGGTCATTGTGTAGTGTAGTTTATGTTTTCTTGTTGTGTTGATTACACAGCACTACATAAAACACAAACTTTGCCACAGGAAACAACTCCCACATGCTTGGGGACAGAGAGAGAGAGAGAGAGAGAGAGAGAGAGAGAGAGAGAGAGAGAGAATACTACAAAATTCCAAACCACGTCAAATTTATTCTGCAGGTGTTACCTTTCATATACTGTCCAACAAGCATTAAGTGTGAACTTCTTTCGCAATATGGGCTGTAAGGAATCATAAATGCTCCCAGACATTCTACAGCATCTATAGTCTGCTGAGTTGAATACTGACATCCATTTTATTGTTTCAGTTGCAAATTTTCTGTTCTTCTACAGTGCTGTTCACCACTGATATTGTGCATTTTATTTCTTAATCTTGCCAACCTTCCACACATTCATCCTGTACTCAATTGTCTGTCATCATTTCACTCCCTCTGGCCACAATAAATACTTCATAATTCATATACGGTGTATGTTGTTAGAGATGAAACCATGTCCATTTTGGAGTATTAATATACTACTTGATAACCACAGTACATTTGTGGTGTATTTTTAACAACTACCTGTCGGTCTCATAACAATGTTTAACTGCACAGAAATTATCATGAAAGTTAAAATAAAATCTGTGTTATTTAATAACTTAGCCTTGCACAAATTTCTTGTTTAGGTTCATTTTTAACAAAAAGAATGTAGAAAGTTCTGAAAAATTCAGGCAATACAAGCAAGAAATTCTATGTTAATCTTTTGCGTCAAATCATGATTGGAGTCACAAATTGTTCCCTATGGATCTACTCCTATTTCTTATCTTTGTAAACAATCTTAGACTTCACGCATACTAGCCAGTCTGTATGTTACGGAGCTGACACAAATGTTATAGTTAATTGTATTAGAGAGATGGCACCTGAAGCAATTTTCAACAGTGGCAAAAAAATCTAGGGGGGAAAACAGTTTATTGAATTCCCTACAACAAATAGTACAATGAATATGATAAATATTTGACCCTAACATGAGTCAGCAAATAAAGCATAATATTCCAAATTGTTGAGCATATGTTTGAAGAAAAATTTGAACCAGATTGAACATAATATTGACTTTTTATAATTGTTTGAATAACAACATCTACTTTTCACTTAATTGCTAAATTATTAATTGCACAAAAGCAAGCAGAAATAATAGTATGTAGTGTTATTCAAAGTCATATTCCAGGTGCTTGTTTAAAGCAATCTACATACAACAAAAATGTTTTGCATCACCTCAGTTCTGAGACTTCCAGAACCTGTACAGAAAATGGGAATAGAGATCAATATAAACATCATTCCTGACCTTTTTATTGCTCATGAAAACCACACATTGCATGTTGTACCGTCATATCAGTAGCATGTCCTCTTGCATTGATGCTTGAATGTTTTTGTTGTGGCATACTATCCACACTTTCATCAAGGCACTGTTGGTCCAGATTGTTCCACTCCTTAATGGTGATTTGGTGTAGATTCCTCAGAGTGGTTAGTGGTCACGTTGTACATAAACAGCCCTTTTCAGTCCATTCCAGGCATGTTCGATAATGTTCATGTCTGCGGAACATGCTGGCCACTCTAGTGAAGCGATGTCATTATCCTCCAGGAAGTCATTCACAAGATGTGCACTATGGGGGCACAAATTGTCATGCATGAAGACCAATGCCTCACCAATATGCTGCCAATACAGTTGCACTATCGACCAGAGGATGGCATTCACATATCGTACAGCTTTTATGGTGCCTTCCATGACCACCAGCAGCATATGTCGACCCCACATAGTGCCACCCCAAAACAGCATGGAACCTTCACCTTGCTGCACTCACTGGACAGTGTGTCTAATGCATTCAGCCTGATCGGGTTGTCTCCAAACATGTTTCTGACGATTGTTTGGTTGAAGGCATATGTGACACTTATCAGTGAGGAGAACATGATGTCAATCCTGAGCGGTCTATTCGGCATGTTGTTGGGCTCATCTGTACTGTGCTGCATGGTATTTTTGTTGTAAAGATGGACCTTGCCATGGACATTGGGAGTGAAGTTGTGTATCATGCAGCCTATTGCGCAGTTTGAGTTGTAACATGACGTCCTGTGCCTGCACGAAAAGCATTATTCAACATGGTGGCATTGCTGTCAGCATTCCTCCAAGCCATAATCCATAGGTAGTGGTCATGAAGTATTAGCCCTTGGGTGGCCAGAGCGAGGCAGTCATTGACAGTTCCTGTCTCTCTCTGTATTTCCTCCGTGTCTGACAAACATCGCTTTGGTTCACTCCGAGACATGGACACTTCCCTTGTTGAGAGCCCTTCCTGGCACAAAGTAACAATGCAGATGCAATCGAACCATGGTATTGACCATCTAGGCATGGTTGAACTACAGAGAACAAGAGATATGTACCTCCAGGCTGTTGGAATGACTAGAACTGATCGGCTGTCGGACCCCCTCTGTCTAATAGGTGCTGCTCATGAGAGGTTGTTTACATCTTTGGATGGGTTTAGTGACATCTCTGACTGTGTCTGTGATACAATATCCATAGTCAACATCTATCTTCAGGTGTTCTGGGAACCGGGGTGATGCAAAACTTTTTTTGATGTGTGTATTATCTTCACATCTATACATATACAAGTAAACCATGGTACATGCAATTTTGTTGCCTTGTTAACAGCCTTAAATGATTCATGGTTCTAGTGTGTGTTCAGTACAGTAATTGGATAGATACTTATCATTAAGTGCACCCTGCAACATACTGTCTTAGTACCTCTTGAGATGAATATTTTCCAGTGTTGTCACATCATCTGTCTCATGGGCCCCTACCACCATGGCACAGCACGTCCCCAGGTTGTGGATAGGGGATATGGCCTTCAGATATGAAGGTTAGCTGCGAATACAAAAAATAAGCAGTCACAGACAGCTGGTGGGGAGCAGGCAATGGTGTGATGAACCATCCCTGTTTCTTCTTCTCTTACTATCAAATCTATTCATCAAGGATCAGCAACAATAATGGGCATGGGTCCCTTTGAAGTAAAATATTCCAGAGGTAAACTAGGTTCCCATTCGGATCTCCGGGCGGAACCTACTTCGAAGAGGTTCAGGCCGAAAGGAACTTTCAGGTTGGGAACATGGAACATTAAAAGTTTGAACAGGCCAGGAACGTTCCAGACATTATTAGACGAATTAGATAGATATGATGTAGACATTACAGCTATTCAAGAAACTCAGTGGTAGGGGAAGGGTAGCATAAAGAGGGGTAACTATACATTTTTCAATGGACATGCGGAAGCTCACAGTTTCGGAACAGGTTTCACAGTACAGAGAAAAGTGCTTCACGCAATCAGAGATATAAGGTTCATTAGTGATCAACTATCAGTTATAGTGTTATCCGGCAGGTGGAATAGACTAGTAGTAATTAATGTACATGCACCAACTGAGGACATTGAAGAGGTTGTTAAAGATGGCTTTTATGAAGAACTAGATCAACTGTGGGATGAGTTCTCGTCGTACGATACAAAATTAATCATAGGTGATTTTAATGCGAAGATAGGGAAGGAGGAAGCATTCCAGCCTACAGTTGGGGAAGAAAGTTCGCATAACATTTCGAATGATAATGGCACAAGGGTGGTTAATTTTGCTGTTTCAAAAGACATGATTGTTGAGAGCACATATTTCAAAAGGAAGGACATTCATAAAGCAACTTGGGTCTCTCCAGATGGACACATCCGAAACCAAATTGATCATGTTCTTGTAGATCAGAGATGGCACACTAGTATAGAAAATGTTAGGACTTTCAGTGGAGCAGACTGCGATTCTGATCATTCACCAAAGTTCACCAACGGCTATCTACAGCAACATCAAGATGTCACAATGCAGAACTTGTTAGTTTCAACACTGACAAGCTAAATGATGAAAACTTTAGAAGAAGGTACATGATAGAAATTTCGAATAGGTTTTATGCTCTCAGAACACACAAAGACCAAGACGAGGATGTATATAAACAGTGGATCACTGTGAGGAATAATATCAAAGACGCAGCGAAGGTCACAATAGGTACAATTAAGAACAGGAGTAAACAGTGGTTTGATGAGGAATGCAAGAAATTGGTAGAGGAAAGGAGAAAAGCACGATTAGATTGGGATAGAATGGGAGATAGAAAATGAGGGGAGTTCTTGAACGTGAGAAGGGAAGTTGGTCGTAGGCTATGGGCAAAGAAGAGGGATTATTTGAACAATCAAATTAAAAAAATGGAAACAAACAGTAAAACGAAAAACATTAGGGAACTTTATCTAGACATAAATGAGTATACAAAGGGGTTCAAGGCTAGGACAAGTGCACTTCGAGCGGATGCCGGGGGAATACTGACAGACCCCAGTGCTATATTAAGCAAATGGAGGGCGTATTTTGAGCATCTATTAAATGTACACCAGGAAGCAGGAAATAAGCAGGCATACGAAATACATACAGCAGAACCACAGATACCTGAGCCAGCATTAAAGGAAGTAAGAGATGCAATCAATAAATTGTAAAACCATAAAGCACCAGGATCAGATTGCATAACTGCAGAATTAGTTAAAAATGGGGGACAGAAATTGGTGGAAGTAGTTCACAAAGTGATAACTAAAGTATGGAACTCAGAGATGATACCTGAAGAGTGGCAGGAGTCGATTCTGATCGCAGTTTTTAAGAAGGGCGACAAAATGGATTGTAGTAATTATAGAGGGATATCGCTATTGCCAGTATGTTCCAAAATTTTCTTGAATATTCTGCTAAGCAGGCTTACACCGCATGCAGATGAAATTGTGGGGGATTGCCAAGCTGGCTTTTGGAGGAACAGATCAACTAGAGGCAAAATATTCATCCTATATCAAATTTTGGAAAAGAAATGGGAATACAATAAACCAGTTCATAATCTTTTCATAGATTTTACAAAAGCATATGATTCAGTATTGCAATCAAAATTGTACAGAATTCTTTTGGAACTTGGAATACCAAAGAAGTATGTTAGACTTATAGAAGCGAGTTTGAAAAACACTAATGGTAGAGTATGCATGGGGAAATTGGAGACAGAAGAATTTCTAATAAAGAACGGACTTAAGCAGGGAGATGCCCTGTCTTCGCTACTTTTTAATTTAGTCCTAGAATATATTGTATGAATGATAGCAGATAATTCAGAGGGTGTGGAGCTAAATGGAAATATTAAGATATTAGGGTTTGCAGATGATCTAAAAATCATTAGTGATAGGAAGTAATCAGTAACAGCAAATGCAAATGCATTAATCAAGGCTAGTGAAGATGTAGGTCTAAGGATAAATGAAGACAAAACTAAATACCTGGTTACTACTAGAATGCCAACAGCAGTAGATCAGGAAATATTAGGAGTTGGAGACATACAGTTTGAAAAAGTGAACACATTTAAGTATCTAGGTGTGGACATCATTTCGAGAAATGAGATTGAATCCGAACTGAAGAAGAGATTATGGGTGGGAAATGCGTGCTACTTTTAACTGAATAGATTACTTTCATCACGGATATTGTCTAGGAATTTAAAGATTAGAATATACAAAACTATTATCCTACCAGTTATGCTGTATGGGTGTGAGACTTGGTCTCTCACTGTGCAAAATGAAAAGCTGTTTCGAGTATTTGAAAACAAAATTTTGAGGAAAATTTTCAGAGCAAAAAGGGATGACATTAGCAGAGAGTGGCGAAAACTGCATAATGAAGAGGTTCACGAACTCTATTCAAGCTCTGACATAATCAGTATTATTAAATCACGTAGGCTGCAATGGGTGGGTCATGTAGCTCGAATGGATGAGGGCAGGGCAGCACGCAGAGTACTGGTACGGCACTTAGAGGGAAAACGTCCTGTGGGGAGACCAAGGCATAGATGGGAGGAAAATGTGAAGGCTGATTTGAGGAGCCTAGGTATTGAAGATGAATGGAAGGAAATAGCCCAGGATAGAGACAGATGGCAAAAATACATTGCTGCGGTAATGGACTCTCGAGCCTGGTATGACCAGTGAGAATGAATGAAAGAATGAATGTTGTCACATCATAGAACCAGCATAAACATGGGTGTAAACAATTAAAATTTTAAAAGGTCACAGAAAATAAAAGAAAGTGAGTCTTTCAAAGAGAAAATGCAAATAGAAAAGCTATACTCTCCTGGAAAGTGATTAGAATTTTGGTTCACTATGAGAAAAGTGGCCACACTGTTGACATTCAGTATTATATTGAAATTAGTGAGTTCAGCTTGGGGATTACTGGTGGCAAGGTGGAATTAATTTAACAGTGCTCAGTATTCAGCCAACCTCACCATAATGAGAGTGAATAAATTTTCCTAAGAGACCATAGGATAAAATGCAAAAGATATTAAACCTTTGGCTTTAGTATAATAATGATGATGAATGCAAAAGATATTAAACCTTTGGCTTTTTAGTATAATAATGATGATGAATGCAAAAGATATTAAACCTTTGGCTTTAGTATAATAATGATTCTTCACCTGCAGTTCATATTAAATCTAAGGGTCTGTTTACTAATCTCACTAAAAAGTCTGTGAAAACAATTACCACTCTACCATTTCAGAAAGATCCAAGAAGGAAGATTTTTAACTTTGATGAAATGGAAATGAGTTTCAGCTGTACATCCCTTCTGGAGAAGTTAGTAATCATGTTTTTTGGTTGCCAAAATGTTTACTCCAGTTCAGCATATCTCATCTTCATCAGAATTTAAGAGAAAGTGAATAGTTGTTGATCTCTTCAATTAACTCCATTTTGTGCATTAGTTTGAATTACGTAGAATGCTTAGACTGTTTCTGATGTTATTAGCAGAGCATTCATCACCAGTAAGAAGTGTGTAAAAGTAGACTGCAATTCTTCAATTTAAGTGCATTTTCAATATATTCAATTTGAAAAGCTGTATCTGTCTCTCCATTACTATACTAAGAAAATGAACAAGATTTAAATGTGTAATCCATTATGTAATTTTTCAGTAATGTATGTATGGGAAGCATAATCATGAACTTGTCTTAATTAATTCTTTCATCTCCTCTCATGGACTAAACAGTCCCAAAGTAAGATACACTGAAGTCAAAGAAATATTTAATGTGATTTATTATGGGGTTGGTTTCATCATGACGAACAACCTGGAAGGAATAACAGACATTCAATACATCAGTGAGAGAATATTGAAAGCAACATTCCATTTAGGGAAAGAGAAACTACTGGGTACTCCAGTACTGGAGTATGCACCCCAAACTGGATGTTGCCAGGATGATAAGAATCAGTTTCTGGATGGTTTGGAAAAGGTAACTAGTGAAGATATAATCATAACTGCAGGAAACCTGAATTCACATATTGGTAGAGACAGAAGCAAATATGTGAGTGCAATGGTACCTCACGGACATGGTGGAAGAAATGTACAAGATTAATGTTTCCTAGGTTTCTGTATGAGGAATAGTTTGGTGATAGAAAAAAACACATTTGAAGAAAGACAGTCATTAGGTAACACAATGCAGCTGGGAGGGAGAGCCTAAGACTGTAATAGATTATGTCATTAAAAATGAAGAAAGGAGTAGACTTTTTACATATGCTACCATGATACCCATTGGTAGTGAGCATCACCTGTTAGTAGAGGACTTAAAAACATCCAGAGGCCAAAATCACAGAATAGGAAAATACCAAAAACAAGATATGGAAACTCCAAAAAATGGATAACAGAGGTAATCATCATAACTTGATAATAACTTCTACATCAAATGAATTGAAAACTGAAGAGGCTGAATGGGCTACACTACGGGATACCTTGGTAAAGAAAGCAGTAGAGGTTTGTGAGGGGACAAGTGTGAATCCAAGAGAGAATGAAATGCTTTGGTGGAATGAAAGAGTGAGAACAGCAATAAGGGAAAGAAATCTATCTGGAAAGAAAGAGTCAAGAAAAAATTAAACCAAAACTTACTGAAAATGAAGCTAGGATCTGGAACAAACATACCAAAATAAGGAATTGTTAGTTAAAAGAACAGTTGCAGAAGAGAATACCAATACATGACACATGATAATCCAGAAATTTAAAGAGGATAGTAGAGGCAATAATCAGCTTTTGTCTATTGTCATCAGACCTAAGGGGAAGCTAGTGAATGTTGTAATGACACTTCAAGATGAAAATGGAAATCTTTTTAGAAAAGAATGTGACGTCAGGGAATCCTGAAGGAGGATTACTTGCAGATTGTAACAAAGAGCCAGATATTCAAACCTGCAGTGAGGGGCCTCCAACACGTGAGTACAAACAAGGACACCCTTAAAATCCTCCCTGGAGGAAAATCTCCAGGTGCAAATGAAGTGAATGCAGTTATGATAATGGAAGCAGTTGTACACAGCCTACATTGTCTGTCCAGAACACCAAGTGTACAATGGAAATACAACAAGATACCTACAGTCTGGAGAAAGGTTAAGAAAGGCAGTAGATGGAGGCCTACTAATTATAGACGGCTTACCTTGCTGTCACATGGGTTGAAAATCCTGGAGGAAGTTACAGAATGGAGACTGAAAATGATCATAGAACTGTAGCTTCAAGAGAAGCAGTATGGCTTCTGAAGTAACTGAGCAACAGTGGATTCAATTTTCAGTAAAGTACTCTCAAAAGCTGATTGAAAAATATTAGGCAAAGGGCCAGAATCTAATTGTGTCTCTAGATGTAAAAAAGGCATGTGGCAATGTTTGAAGGGAGAAGATGTGGGAGTGCCCAAAGAAAAGGGTTGTGCCTGAAGGACTGGTAGCAAAAATCTGGATGCTGTACAGGGACGATACTAGCTAGAGATGGACAATCTTCATTGTTGCCGACAGAGAGTGGAGTTCAGCAGGACAGTGCACTGTCTTTGCTATTGTTCATCA
This sequence comes from Schistocerca nitens, assembly GCF_023898315.1. Lineage (NCBI taxonomy): Eukaryota > Metazoa > Arthropoda > Insecta > Orthoptera > Acrididae > Schistocerca > Schistocerca nitens. The sequence goes on from NC_064614.1 coordinate 1,161,917,313, forward strand.
CTGTTATGGATGATGTAATAAAGGACACCAAGAAAAGTTTTGGGGAACTGATAGCAGTTGCCTTATCTGGTGGTGTCATGATCTAAGGTTAACAGCAGATCAGGTCATTCGGACAAAACTCAGCTTGGGGAAATGTCATTCCCGTGACTGCAACCTCCACATCAGTGAGACCAAGACAGTGGTAATGGCACTCAACCAAGATGACAATTGTGCAAGGGTGAAACTGGGAGAACACCAGCTAGAGTGTTTGGGTAGTTTTCAATACCTCAGAAGTAGAGTTTGCAGGGATAGTCTAAACAAACAGAAGATTACAAACAGACTGTGCAACATTCCCTTACCTGTAGTTAGATGATGCTCTTAGTTTTGATGAAGCTCTAAGTCTCATATCTTGCTGTACTGAAAAACAGCACTGGAGCATGATGCTGTTGGGGATAATGCCAAATGATGTAGACCGGGCTTGAAATGGATTTTAAAAGTGGTTCACTCCATTAAAATCACACTATACTGTCATTGATTGCCAGTTGTGGTTTTGCAATTTGGAATTTATACATGTAAAGGGATATGTGTGTAACTAGTCCAACTCAACATGGATAAGTTACCCAGTTACTAGCTGGCTGCAGGCTGCAGCCTTTGGGGTAGAAGTGACTAAAGACAAGTGTAAGAAAAGGTGTGTATTCTGAAATTACATAATGCTTTGAAATTTAGCTAGGTTAGATCTTACTAATTTGTAGGAACTCTTAAGACTTTACTGTTGTTTGGTTTATGAAAATATGTTTGTTTAGCAATTCACGAAAGTTCATGGAACATTACTGTTCGTGTTTTCTGAAATCCCCTAGTTATGAGCTGGCACCTATCTTTGAATAAATGTTTTACAATTCTAAATTATTCAAAATCTTTATTAATGACTGAATTAATCCATGAGAGGTGTTGTCTGATTCAGAAAAATTACAGCAATAAAACTATGTTGTCGAAGTTCAGAACCTTGCAGTCATTAAAGCAAAACATGTTGATTTTTAATGTTGATTAATCCACAAGTTAACTGAATTTAGGGAATTTTGAATATGTTATTGGAAAGTTGGGAGTATCTGCTTTCAATTGAGTGGTACCAATACCTCATCTACTGCTTGTTTGCTCTCAGTGTTTTTCCCATTGTATGAAATTGTTGTAACTTTAATTAGATGTCACTTGTAATTATTCAGGCTTCCAGTAAAACAAATGGTATCATTGTACTCATGAACAACAGTATAAGCAACTGAGTTATAAGTTTAAACCAGATTTTGCATAAATAACAATTTTACATATTCCTGTACATATGATATATTATGTGTGCACTGCATTAGATACAGAATGAAAACTGAAAAAAAAGTTGCTTTATTGGGTTATAACTTAATACATCTCAAATGCAAAAGGGTTTGAGTTCTAGCAACAAGTAAGAACCCTTTTATGGGATGGCATGATTCCATAAATAGCAAAACAATATTCAGCATCTACTTCATATCAGTACTAGTACTAATTCTACATCTACATCTACATCTATACTCCGCGAGCCACCTTACGGTGTGTGGTGGAGGGTACTTATTGTACCACTATCTGATCCCCCCTTCCCTGTTCCATTCACGAATTGTGCGTGGGAAGAACGACTGCTTGTAAGTCTCCGTATTTGCTCTAATTTCTCGGATCTTTTCGTTGTGATCATTACGTGAGATATATGTGGGCGGTAGTAATATGTTGCCCATCTCTTCCCGGAATGTGCTCTCTCGTAATTTCGATAATAAACCTCTCCGTATTGCGTAACGCCTTTCTTGAAGTGTCTGCCACTGTTCAATGGTACTGAAACATCTACCCTCACAAAGAGAGAGTCATTGAGACTTCAGGCATCAGAAATGAAGTTCCTTAGAGCAACCATCTGGAAGACCAAGATGGATAAGTCAAGAAATGAGGTGGTGAGGAAGAAATCTGGACTAAAGACATCTCTTTTAGACTCAATTAGCACTTCCTGACTAGTTTACTGATGCTGGGATGTGTTGACAGATAAACATGGGATGTTTTACTTTTGAATATTGCAATTCATAGGAATCCAGACTGTAAATGATCTTCACTGCTCCTCTGAATGGGCCAGATTTGATCTCTTTATAATTTCCAGAAATGGTTCAAATGGCTCTAAGCACTATGGGACTTAACATCTAAGGTCATCAGTCCCCTAGGCTTAGAATGACTTAAATCTAACTAACCTAAGGACATCACACACATCCACACCCAAGACAGGATTTGAACCCGCAACCGTAGCAGCAGCACGGTTCCGGACTAAAGTGCCTAGAACTGCTTGACCACAGCACCCGGCTTATAATTTCCACCTCAGGTTTCTACTCGCAGATGAGAGTTATCTATCTTGAAGTTTCTGAGCACCTCTATGATCCTGTGCTTGGTGATTGGCATCAACACCTCTATGAATGTGTCACAACGGACCTGTATATTTATTATGGCACTGGTTGACAGTAATGTACTTAAAGTGATCGATTTTCCTTTAAACCCTTGGTTCTTCTTCCTGTAGGTCAGGCATTTCAACATGACAATATTTGAGAATAAATGCTTCTTGCCTACTCTTTTCAGGGATGGAGTAAAATGAATCTTGGAGGTCTTTGATGCCAGATATTTTTAGTAATGAACAATGTTAACCAACTCTATGGTTACATGTATGATACTCTGGGATGCCTTTATTAGAACACCTTCACATGAAAAACAATGAAACCACCATAACGATTGTATGTTGTCTCTAAGAATAGTAGGTCCATGTAACAGTTGAAGAAAGTATACAAAAATTGAGACAGAGCTATATACAAACAACAGTAATCATTAGTATTTCTCCATTAACATTACTAATTATAAAATTATATTGACAGCACTGAGTTTTGGATCATGTTTGCTTTGTTGGTTCAAGTTTTGCATTTTAATATTTATTTTTCTTGTATTTCAGTACATATTTTTAAACAGTGAATCTCTCACTCCTTTCCCTATGCTCCTTTAGTCAACACTTCAATCCACATCATCACCAGAATGGCTGAAGCAATCAGTAATGAGTAACAATTTGCCCATCTCTCAGTCAGTAATATGGCCTGTACTACTATTCTCCAAGGCCCTGTATCTCAAAAATTCTTGGTGTAAAGCCAGATGAAACTTTTATAAGATTTCTCCCCATATACTCTTTACATTGTTTATGACAACAAAATTCTTCCCAACAGTTGATAATTATATAGGATACACACAAAAATGGAACAGTGTAGGTTACAAGCTAGCCTTACCTTTGTCTCTTTTCAAAGTTCCTTTTCAACTTTTAAGGTTACCAAATTCTCTTCCTGCTTTTTCTTCTGTGGCTGGTGAAACATTTTGTTCCATTTCACTCACTTAACTGTTAATTATTGGTAGTAATACAGGAAAAATTCTTCTAAACCTGAAGTATGGGTTAGCATGTTTGTTATCTTGGAAGAGCAGTTACCATGTCAGATTTTGAGGATCATTTGATCATATAAGTTCTTATCATTGGTTGACATTGATTTATTCAGGAAATGTATGATTTTGAAACCAAGCTGTTGTGTAGGTGTCCAGTTTTGAAGTGAACAGTGAACTTCAACATTTAATTTATCATACTTAGATTCATTTCTGAAACAAACAGACTTTGCTCATGAAAAGATCAGAAAATTCCCTATTGGAATCCACTGATAACTAAATTTCAACCAGAAAGACAGATGTCAAGTTTTGACACCGGGCTACTTATATATTAATGAATATGTCTATATATCTTTTGGTGTGAACTTATTTGGGTAGTCAGTCAGTGCTGACTGGTGAGATGGGAAATATGGTGCAGAGACATGCACGTGATGAACTTGTTATGTGACTATTTACAAATTATTTTGCCACTCTCTTATACCCATTATATTTGGTCACTTATTTGGTTTACTGTTGTCAGTGTATTGAGGGAAAGCAAACTGATCATATCAATATTACTAATGGAATTCTAGTCAACAAAACAGTAGTTTTATGAAAAGGTATTGTGAGGCCTGGTCAATGCTCAAGTGTAAATGAATTGGAATAAATGTGGAAGCAGTCAAATTGAAATCAGTAATGTTACATTTGCCAATGTAACTGCAGGACCAGAAATTAAAACAATTTCTGGATATGAGAAATGAGAACTTGCAGTGATATCAACAGGTTACTAACCTTCTACACTGTGTAGTGTGTGTGGCACACGAATTTTTATTGTATACTGTACTGTTGAACTGATTACCCAATAATATGAGAATAACCTTGCTTGTTAAGCTGTTCTAAATATGCCACTATTGAAGAGTGAATATAATAATCATTTACTGTTTTATTTTAATATTGTAGTATCTGTTAAGTTGAAAGGCTTAACTGAATATAAATGTAAATATACATATTCATAATTTTGAAATGTTCCCCATCCAGGGCAATTTCATTGTTGTACCAATCCATGGAACACACAAAAAATATGTTAAGAATAATAAAGTAGTGGTGGTCTGCCTACTCCAGATAATACTGATGGAGCTTCATGTAAGCCTGGAAGAGGTATATTACATAGCTTTCTGTTTTATCCCACAATACCTGCATAGTTTAGAATTTTTTTTCACAGCTGAGTATGTATACTGGGAGCACTCCAGATTATGCTACTGAGGAGGTTACTGTCTGCAGGGCTACATCGGCTTAGGCAGATCATACAATACTCATATCACTTTCTTTCATTTTGGTTTGTGTTCTAGTAAATGCAAAAGAAATTCCTTTGTCTCAGTTATTTTATTGGTGTTTACAACCACTAACATCTTTCCAGTTTTGTGAAATTTGTGATATGGAGATGTCTGTATCCCATTATTTCATTTGTTTTTCTGTTCTGAAATTTCAGCTTCATTGGAAAAGGTTCAAACTGGACATTTCTTCCAACCAAGTGTGTCCCTTATATATATATATATATATATATATATATATATATATATATATATATATATATATATATAAAACTTGATCATAAATGTATACAATGTCAGATGTTTGGTGCTGGTTACCCTGGCAGACCTGTGTAGCCCATTGGTGGATTTAAGTCAGTTGGTGCCATGTGAAAAGCAAAAATTATGATCTCCCTCAACAAAAAGAAAATAAAGGTAATATGTATTGTTAACAGTTTATCTGCAGTGAAGTTTTAATATGAGATGTGCAGTATTTATTTTTCTTCTTGGAATTTGTCACACTTTAGAGGAAGACCCACTAGTTTGCACATTTGCTTCTATCTTGCTCAATTTTTGGCCCTTTGAGTACTAACTCCCATTGTGTGAGGCCATTTTATAGCGTGTCAAGACAGTAATCCAATAAATAATATAAGTACTTACAGTATAATAATGTTCATTGAGTTTTGAAGTTATAGATGAATTTAAATGAACTGGGTTCCAAGTTCATAAAATTCACTTCATGAAATTCTCATTGAGGTGACAGAAGTCATGGGATACCTCCTAATGTCATGTCAGACCTCGTTTTGCCCAGTTTAGTGCAGCAACTCGAGGTAGAATGGACTCAACAGGTCATAGGATGTCCCAAGCAGAAATGTTGAGCCATGCTGCACCTGCAGCTGTCCATAATTGCAAACATACTGCTGGTGCAGGATTTTATGCACATATGGACCTCTCAATTAGGTCCTATAAATATGTGACATGGCACATTGTTGTTTGGGAATGTGCAGTCCATGAATGGCTGCACGTGGTCTTCAAGTAGCTGAAAATAACCATTTCCAGTCAATGATCAATTCAGTTGAACCAGATGATCTAGTCCATTCCATGTATACATAACCTACTATGGATCCACTGCCAGCTTGTACAGTGCCTTGTTGTAGCTTGGGTCAACAGTTTCATGAGGTCTGCACCATACTCAAACTCTACCATTAGTTCTTACCAACTGAAATCAGAACTCATCTAACCAGACCATAGTTTTTGAGTCATCTAGGGTCCAACTGGTACGGTCAGAAGCTCAGCAGAGGCGCTGCAAGCATTGTTATGCTGTTAGCAAAGGCACTCATGTCGGTCATCTGCTGATATAGCCCATTAACACCAAATTGAACTGCACTGTCATGACAGATACATTTATTTTAAGGCCCACATCAATTTCTGCAGTTATTTCAAATAGTGTTGCTTGTCCATTAGCACTGACTGCTCTATGCAAATGCTGCTGCTCTAGATTGTTAAGTAAAGGCTGTCAGCTAGTGTTGTGTCAGTGGTGAGAGGTAACGCTTGAAATCTGGTATTTTCGACACACTTGACATGTCGTGGATCTTATAATGTTGAATTCCATAGTGATTTCTGAAATGGAGTGTCCCATGCATCTACCATCTAACACCATTCCATGTTCAAAGTCTATTAATTCACACTGTGCAGTCATAATCTCATTGGCAACATTTTCACATGAATCATCTGAGTACAAATGACAGCTCTGAATGTGCACTGGCCTTTTAAACCTCATGTACATATACTACCATCATCTGTGTATGCATATCACTATCCCACAACTATTATCACTTCAGTATAAATTAACATAGTAAAATATATGAGTTGGGTGTGTGGTCACCTGCCAGTTGTGATTTCCTATTCTCTACCTGTGTTCATCACAAGAGTCAGTGAATGTAAGGAGAAAGGTTAGATCACAACTGTTCCTCCCTCCTCTGTTGCACTCTTATGAGCACAAAAATTGTACTTTGATTCTTTTCCAACTAAGTTTGCATTCACCTTGATTATAGGACAAATTCAACCCCACTGCTCCATTACAAGAAATGGCAAAAATTTGGATATGGGGAGACAAAAATGATGAAATAAAGAAAACGAGTAAAGCTGAGAGTCAGCTTAACAAAGCCATGAGACAAATGAAGGCAGGACTGCAAATGGCTCTCATGGCAACTGATTTTATATGTACTGTGATAGTCTAGACAGGACTACTGATGGGAAGAGTTTCACTTGTCATGAAGTACACCTAAGCAGATTTGAGAAGGGATGATTGATACAATTGATTTGTGAAAGTATAGTGGATGGTTCACAAGCCAAGAATGGTGAAATAGTGGAATACCTGTTGTCGTAGGCAGGAGAAGTAGGTATCCTAAATAGTGTCTCCACCAGCTTAAAATCTTATATAGGCTTCACTCCCAAGGCAGATTCTGACTCACAAAAAAGCATCATTGGGAAAATTAACATTGAATTTTCACAGGTTAAGAAACCGTCAGCAGAACTTGCAATATATAAAAAATAATGTCCAGTAATGAGCCCCAGTCTTGGAACCACACTAATTTATGTCACAGAGTACTGGTGTAGAGATGCAGAAATCAAGTATGTAGTATTATCATCATATGAAAGGACAGAATCTTAGTGTAGGAATTCTTCAAATGGTGTATAATCTTGCATTTATGCTAAAAAAGGAACAGTTTAAATCAAGACATTACCTCAGCACAGGTGGAGAAGTCAAATGCTTTGAAATATCGTTTATTGGATTAACAAAGCTTGACCCCCAACAATAAAATTATTTTGTGGGAATAGGGATAACATAATGGTAGTCTGGATACTTTTTTTAAGTAAACTAACAACAGTTCTTCAATTGATAAAGGTCAAACCACAAAAATAAATACAATTTGGTGTAGTGACATAAACCAAAGTACAAATTTCACAGATGAAACAAGTTGCTTAATTGGGCTCTCAGATAATTTCTACTTGATGATAATGGTAAATCCAGGAATGGAAACTATCCCTAAACTTCAGCCATATGAAAGACTTCTATCAGAGTCCAAAATGCAAGATTTTTCAAGAGAAATAGCAAACGAAAATTTGGTCTTGTAAACTGTCATATGGCAGGGAGAGCCGTGTGCTGACCACATGCCCCTCCATATCTCCATCCAGTGACATCTGTGAGCTGAGGGTGACATGGCGGCTGGTCAGTACTGTTGGTCCTGCATGGCCTGTTCAGGCAGAAATAGTTTTTAGGAAACCAAAACTGAGATGAAATTTTTAAAGAAGCCAATTCAACTGTCTACTTCTCAAGATCCTCAACAATATTCAAACGAAACTTTGAAAAGACTTTTACAGAAGTATTCATTACAGTGGCAAAATTTCACGAAAAAAATGGCTAACTTTAGACATCAGAAAATCATCACAGACTCTTGAAAATGAATGCCAGATTTCTTAAATTTCTACCACAGCTCCAAAAATGTTTATAGGAAGATACTGACTGCTGCAAAAAGGACTCCTAATGACAAAATAATATGCAGTGAAAAGAGTAAAAACAAAGCAGTCTGGAATATCATAAAATAGAAAACAGAGCGAGGCAAACAAAAACATAATAATACAATGATAAATGATATGATTTAATTAATAACAGACCCACACCACTTAGCAGACTTTGCATGAGTATTTTTAAAGTGTTGCAGTGGAATTATGACAAACATGCACAACAGATGGAACATCAATAAATAATTGTGCATTAACTGCAGTGACAACGGAATGTGTAACCAGTAAAACTGTATAAAATTAAACCTTAGTAGTATACATTACAGGGTTAATAATGCCTAGAATAAGACAGTGATCACCAGTTGTCGTCATGGTCCTCCAGAACTGCAAAAGGCACATTTTGTCAACATATCCATGAAAAATTTCTTTGTCAAAATCCGAAAGAAGGATGGACATTCCTGAGTTTGTCCTTAAATGATACACAGGAGAGGGTTTTGTTCTAGGAACTGCCAATAAGAAATTTATGCTGGTTGGTGAACATTAAAAATTTTCCACAACAGTGGAAGAAAAACAGTTTCTGCCTATTTTACTACTGCATACAATATGCATTACAACTTACCCACAAAATTCCCTTTACATTTATTTGTAGTCGCAATCCAGAGAGGATTTCAACCTTGTCCATGTATGGCATGTATGTGGGCATATTAGTAGCTATCTATCATTTCTTTTTAATTCTTCCCTGTGAAGAACATGCTGTTTTCCCATGTCAAGTGTCCATAAAAATTTCCTATGTGTCTTTTTGGGTCAAGCACATTTTATATCATATCTATTTGATAATAGCCTTTAATATAAGAGGCAATAATTCTCTTTTGTAGCAGATAGTGAAATTGACCTCTGTCGGTTGATAGCATATGAGGGTGATGAAAAGGCATTGCATGTCCGTTCAAACAATTACCATATTTTTTATATGTAAAACATAATTTGACCTATGCTGGTCATTTGCTATTACATGACGATGAAGTGGCGTTGTCTGTTTACTCATGTTATTTTTAGTAATAAGATAAAAGTTAATCTTGATAATATTCTTCATTCAGTGCATGTCAGCAATAAGAAGTGTATCTACATCAACTGATAAAAACACCTACTTGACCATCTGTGTAGAGGTTAACCGAGATTATTGCATTATGGCATTTCGGTGTTTTATGTTTTATGTCCTATGTCATCTTTCATTAATAGTGATGGGTGTGTTATGCAGCATTCATTGTGAAGGGGCCGATATTTTCTAATAATGTAAGTCAGGGTAGTGTGTTCGAACTTATATAAATCCATGCACTGTTAGCTACGTGTTAGTCATAACCTGTTGCAGAGGTTCTATGTTTAAGATTTTCAACCTTCTTTTAAGATATAACTGTGTTGGTCTATTATCTTTGACTGTCATGGTCACAGTTAGACATGCGCATTGTTCCCCACCATGTTGTTTTGCAGCGTGTTATCTAGTCCTACTTAGTTTCACGTGCGCTCCCGGGGCCCACCGCACAGCATCCATGGAGACGAGGCGCATGCCAGAGCTTAAGTTATGTCTTGGTGTTGACTTAATACTTATGCACCGCATTTTTAAAATATGACTATGCCTACTCAGGCTGTTTTAGTTTTATTTCTAGACCATGCCCTATTAGACAAATTATAGATTCAGGTATATCTTCTGAAGAAGGCTCAATTATATGGGCTGAAACCTAGGTAAAGGGTGGTTTCATTACCGCAATTGATCCTGATAGTTTCTTGTATAGTATGGGTAGAGGTTATACTTGACAATCAGACTAAACTTAATTGGATCATTTTACAGACCCCCCCCAATCAGAAGATATAGTTGCTGAACAGTTCAAAGAAAACCTGAGTCTTATTTCAAATAGGTACCCCACTCATACAATTATAGTCGGTCATGACTTCAATCTACCCTCAATATGCTGGAAAAATTATACATTTAAAGCTGGTGCAGGCATAAAACATCATCCAAAATTGTTCTGAATGCTTTCTCAGAAAATTACTTTGAACAATTAGTTCATGAGCCCACTCAAAGCATAAATGGTTTGCAAAAGCATACTTGACCTCTTAGCAACAAATAATCCTGGACAAATAGGGAGTATCTTGACAAATACAGGGATTAGCGACCAGAAGGCAGTTGCTGCTAGTCTGAATACTGCAACACCCACAACCATCAAAAAGAAATGCAAAGTACATCTATTTAAAAATGCTCTTAACGGCTCTTTAAGAAACAGCCTCCACCCCTTCTGATCTCATCACGAAAGCGTAGAAAAGATATGGAATGATTTCAAAGAGATAGTATCAACAGCAACTGAGCAATATATAACACATAATTTAATAAGTAATGGTACTGATTCCCCTTGGTACACAAAATGGGTCAGATTGCTGTTGCAGAAGCAATGAAAAAAGCATGCCAAATTTGAAAGAATGCAAAATTCCCAAGATTTGAAAAGTTTTGCATAAGTTTGAAATATAGCACATACTTCAATGTGAATTGCTTTTAATAATTTCTACAACAAAACTCTGTCTTTGAACCTGGCAGAAAACCCAAAGAGAGTCTGGTCATACATAAAGCACACCAGTGGCAAGACACAATCAATACCTTCACTGCATGATAACAACAGTGAAGTTACTGATGACAGTGCCACTAAAGCAGAGTTATTAAACACTGTTTTCCAAATCTCCTTCACCAAAGAAGACGAAGTAAATATTCCTGAATTCCAATCAAGAACAACTGCTTGGATGAAAGACATAGAAGTAGATGTCCTCGGTGAAGCAAAGCAGCTTAAATCCATTAATAAAGGCAAGGCCTCTGGTCCAGATTGTATACCATCCAGGTTCCTTTCAGATTATGCTGATACAATAGCTCCATATTTAGCAATTACATACAACCACTTGCTCACAGAAAGTTCCATACCTTAAGACTGGAAAATTGCTCAAGTCACACAAATACCTTAGAAGGGAAATAGGAGTAATCTGCTGAATTACGAGCCCATATCACTAATGATGACTTTCAGTAGGGTTTTGGAACATATAGTGCATTCGAACATTATGAATAACCTTGAAGAAAATGATTTATTGACATGTAGTGAACAATGATTCAGGAAACATCGTTCTTGTGAAACAAACTAGCTCTTTATACTCTTGAAGTAATGAGAGCTGTTGACAGGGGATGTCAAATTGATTCCATATTTTTAGATTCCCAGAAGGCTTTTGACACTATTTCTCACAAACTTCCTCCAACTAAACTGCATGCCTCTGGAATATTTCCTCAGTTGTGCAACTGGATTCATGATTTCCTGTTGGAAAGGTCACAGTTCATAGTAATAGACGGAAAGTCATTGAGTAATATCTGGCATTTCCCAAGGGAGTGTTATAGGCCCTGATCTATACTAACAACATAGGAGACAATCTGAGTAGCTCTCTTAGATTATTAGCAGATGATGCTGTCATTTACCATTTTGTAAAGTCATCAGATGACCAAAACGAATTGCAAAATGATTTAGATAAGATATCTGTGTGGTGAAAAAAGTGACAGTTGACCCTGAATAAAGAAAAGTGTGAAGTTATTCACTTGAGTACTAGAAGAAATCCACTAAATTTTGATTACGTGATAAATCGCACAAATCTGAAGGCTGAAATATCAAGTAAATACTTAGGGATTACAATTACAAGTAACCTAAATTGGAATGTTCATATAGATAATGTTGTGGGCAGAGCAAATCAAAGACTGCAGTTCATTAGCAGAACACTTAGAAGGTACCACAGATCTACTAAAGAGACTGCTTACACTACACTTGTCTGCCCTATTTTGGAGTATTCCTGTACAGTGCGAGATCCGCATCAGGTGGGACTGACGGATGGCATCGAAAAAGTTAAAAGAAGGGCTGCTCATTTTGTATTATTGTGAAATAGAGGAGATATTGCCACAGACATGATATGTGAATTGGAGTGGCAATCATTAAAACAAAAGCATTTTTCGTTGTGATGGGATCTTCTCATAAAATTTCAATCACCAGCTTTCTCCTCCAGTTGCAAAAACATTCTGTTGGCACCTACCTATATCACGGCTCACACAGAGAAATTTAAGTGCTCATTTTACCCGTGCACCATTTGAGAGAGGAACGGTAGAGACAGCTTGAAGGTGGTTCATTGAACCCTCTGCCAGGCACTTAAATGTGAATAGCAGAGTGATCACATAGTTGTAGATGTAGATGTAGACCATTTAGAAGAATGTGGGACCCAGAAAACTGGCTATTTATGCCATTACTTAAAACATTCTTAGCACATGTATAACTAATGTGTCTTCGGGAGTAATATATACTAAAAAAAGACCAAGCTTCAAGATTTAATTTTCATATCTACCTTAGGATTTTGATAGATTACAAATTTTCAAATAAGGATGACATTCCAAAAGAGAGGTGTGAGATTACTGAGCAGTTTCTTCCTCCTGAGTTTTGAAAATTTCTTGCTCAGTCATCAAACATGACTTATTTGTAGCAGAATTACAGAAAATTGTGAAATCTATTGCTAAGAGCACCTGGCTGTGTGGGTTGACCCATATAGTCTCAGATTGGATGAGTATAGAATTATTTTTACCCATTCTACAGCACTTTGTCAAACATGACAATGATTGTGGACAATCATGAAGACTAGAAATGAATAGCAATGGAGTCATATGCAAAAGACAATGGTAATATTTTGCTCACTCTCCCACCTCACCCAAGCTGTGTGTTACATCCTATAGGTTTGGAAATTTTGCTTCTTTCAAGAAATTCCCTATTACACCATGCTGTGATCTTACAACCCCTTATGATCTTGGTAGATTAGTTTCCTCCACCAATTAAAATACACAGAAGTATCAAAAGTCACAGAACAGCAATAGCTGACATACAGAGGCCAGTAATATTGTGTACACAAGGTAAAAAAGGGCAGTGCATTTGGGGAGCTGTCATTCATACTCAGCAGAGACATATGAAAAAGTTTGTACCTATGTGATGGGAATTCAATATTCTGAGCTCCTCAATGTTGAGAGTGTGTCGAGAATACCAGAGCTGAGGCATTACTTCTCACCACAGACAGTGCAGTGGCTGACAGTCGTCACTAAAAGACTGAGAGCAGTGGCATCTATATAGAGTTGTCAGTGCTAACAGACAGGTAACATTGCATGAAATAACCACAGAAATCAATGTGGCAAAATTTGGTGTTATTGTTCTATGGCAGCAAATGACTGATGCTAGTGTATTTGATAACAGCACAACATTGCCTGCAGCACCTCTCCTGGGCTCATGACCATAGCGGTTGGAACCTAGATGACTGGAAAACTGTGTTTTGGTCAGATGAGCCCTCATATCAGTTGGTAAAAGCTGATGGTAGGATTTAAGTGTGGCACAGACCCCGCAAGGCCATAGATCCAAGTTGTCAACCAGGCACTGTGCAAGCTGTTGGTGGCTTGGCTCCATAATGGTGTGGACTGTGTTTACATGGAATTGACTGAGTCCTCTGGTCCAACTGAACCAATCATTGACTCAAAATGGTTATGTTTGGCTACCTGCAGAACATTTTAAACCATTCATGGACTTGGTGTTTCCAAACAACAATGAGCAATGTTGTTGGGCCACAATTATTTGTGACTGGTTGGAAGAATATTCTGGGCAGTTCAAGTAAATGTTTTGACCACCCAGATTGCCTGACACTAATTCCATTCTACATATATGGGACATAAAATCCTGCACTGGCAACACTTTCACAATTATGGACAGCAATAGTGGCAACATAGCTCAATATTTCTGCAGAGGACTTGCAACAACTTGTGCAGTCCTCAAGTTGCTGCACTACACCAGGACGAAGGGGGTCCAATAAAATATTAGGAGTCACCTCATAACTTTTGTCACCTCAGTGTATATGAAGCATTTTAGAGCATGTGGTACATACCGAACTACTGAACACAGATATTTTAGGACTTAAAGAGCATTATGTCCATTATAATTATCCGGGCTGTTATGTCATGGTCGGTTGATGAATTCTGAAGTGATTCCCAACGTTTCGTCTCCGACTGCGGGAGACATCTTCAAGGGGGTCCGAAGCTTGATGGAAGGTCCAACACACACACTGGCTCGCTAGTCAGTAGCGAGCCAGTGTGTGTGTTGGACCTTCCATCAAGCTTCGGACCCCCTTGAAGATGTCTCCCGCAGTTGGAGACGAAACGTTGGGAATCACTTCAGAATTCATCAACCGACCATGACATAACAGCCCGGATAATTATAATGGACATGATATTTCAGGCCGTGAAAATTTACATTTTAGTATTAAAGAGCATTACCCAGTTTGTCTGACTAATCTATTTTTGCCATGTAACTAATATGCCATTTGCTTTAACTGCTGATCTTTCTGACTAGGTCATAATTACAGAGCTGAACACTCCTCAGGCTCCTTAAAAAGTAAGGGTAAGTGGCAAAAGAGCTGAATCAGTACCTCCAGAAGACCAGCCTCATCCCAAAGCCCCTCTTTTGAGGAGAAAACAAATTAAGAAACATAAATCAGTGCTTTGACATACACTCCCATCAAAAATAGCTTTGAAGCAGCCAGATTAATAGAAAAAAGAAATGAAAAAATACAATAGGCATATAGGAAAATGGTCTAGAAATGAAAGGAAAAGAAACTTACCTAAAAAATGTATTTGACTTGGAAAAATCTGTTGCATAAACATGACATTAGTATGGCAGAGGAGGCTGATATTGTATTGAAATTACCTAATCCATCTCAATTAAGATCTGCTCAGTATAGAAATTTATTGACTTTTAATTGTGATGTGAATGAGTTCAGTTTGTATTAGCTCTTTATTAGCCTCTTGTGTGTTGTTCTGACTCTATAATTTACTGTTTGTATGTCATTATATTGTATTTTGCAGGGTGCTGTCATCGGCCACATTAATGTGCATTTTGTTTCGAAATATATAGCAGCTAATGACAATGGTTCAATAGCTCCTCTGTATGGCTCAGATAACATCCTGCAGCACATTAAGTGAAATACTTGCAGCTAAGTTACAGTTTAGTCTCTGCTTTTGTTAATATTTGGATTAGGCACTTAATATTTCATTCAAATGTTCATTATATAGCAACCAAAACTATGATGTGCTCAACATTTACATATTGTGAAAAATATGAATATGAAAAATCAAAATGTGCAAACTGCCTCACAAGGGAAAATTCCCAGGTAGAAATCAATGATCCTGATCAAATTTGGTAGGTATTAAGAGAGATCAAAGCAGTGCAGTTTACATTTTTTTGTTTTAGCCCTATTGCACTTTTAAGGGCTAAAACACATCTTGAAACGTGATTTGACATCTTAGATGGGAATATCTTCAAAATGATGATACATAAAAAAAAAGTGTTTCAAATTAAAGTTGAAATATATTTAATGTTATTGAGAACTGTACATACAACTTTTGTAGTAAAATGAATTTTTTCAAAATATCCCATCCCTCTCATCAGTAATTAAATTGGAGAAACGAACACTTTTTTTATGACATACATTAAAGAAACTTTTACACCATATACATCAATATGCAGTAAAGCTGCTTTGAGAAATACCATTTTTGGAAAATGAGCTGTACACAGTCCACCGCAAAGTATTTTCAATGTACCTATTTAAAATATTTTTACTTATTTGTGTTTTATGTTGTAAATTGCTAGTTCACATTTTTCATTCATATTTTTTCATGTTTTTTGTTATGTAATTCACTATTTTCTTAGCTGAAAATAATAAGCAACCTATTACTATGATACAAAATCATTACAGTAATGATAAGCTGCAAAGAAATGCTTAAAACATAACGTTTTTTATACCATATGCATACAATGAATTAACACAATATAAAACAAAATTCAGTATGATTCTGAAATTATGACAGCTGATCCTGTAAATATCCTGGTTTGTATCAGGTGTATTTCAGTACAATGGAAAATTTGGTGAAGAGAATTGATTATGTACCATTACTAGTGACTGCAGCTTGATTATACTGTTTCTTAAGTGGAGGGTGACATCATAATCATTCAGCAGAACCCCAAGTGCAATGGCTGTACCTATCATGTTGAGTGAACAAGTTCCTTGTCACCAGGTACGATGCTCAGCAATGTTCTTTGGTATTGACAACCCCAAGAATCTAGCAATAATACAGCTTTTTCTCTTGTACTGGGAAAGAAGACTTCTGTAAAATTTATCTGATGCGAAGAGAGTGACCAGTGTGAAAAGAAACCATATAACAATCATACCTAACAACAAGAAATTTGTTTATCTGGTGATATAAAAGGCTTGATGGCACAGGTACAGCCATGGGATATATATGGCTTTTGATGTTGGAAGAACTTTGTCAGAAGAATGTTAGATTTATTTTTGTTTCCACTTGAGAACCAATATAATCAAGCTGCAGTTGCTAATACTGTACATAATCAGCTCTCTTCACCAAATTTTTCCATTGAACAGAAATATGTCTCATACAAATCAGGGTGCTTAGAAGATTGGTTATCACAATTTTAGAATCCTGTTGAATTTTGTTTTGTACTGAGTTGTTCACTGTGTGTGTTACATGAAGAAATTTTGTTCATTGTGTGTGTGTTGTGTAAGTTTTTAAAAAACTTTATGTTTGAAGCATTTATTGACAGATTATCATTAATGAAACAATTTTGTATCATAATAATGGGCTACTTATTATTTTCAAGTAGCGAAATGCATATATATGAAAAAAAACAAATAAGTAAAATAAATAATTTAATAATAAAGAATGTTAAGATGCTTTTTTATGTATGTTGGAAATAATCTGACAGCACATTGTTTACAGCTTAGTTTCCTAAAATATTATTTCACAAACCAGCCTTATTATGCATGGATGTATGTGTTGTGATAGCTTCTCTAATTTATGTTGTAAGAAATGTTTTCACTTCTCAAAATTAATTGAGGGTGTGGGGTATTTTACCCAATATCAGATTATTACAGAAGTTGATTATGTGATTTTCAAGAATGGTTAACTGCATTTCAACTTTTATGCAAGACATGCTTTTTATATATCAGAGATCTGAAGATATATCCTCTAATCGTAATGTGCCAAATTACTTGTCAGGTTGTGTTTTACACCATAGTAGTAAAGTGGGCAAATACAAAAAAATATGTACTGGATTATTTTGACTCATCCACATACCCACCAAGTTTCATCAAGATCGTTTATTAATACCTTGGAATGCTCCCCTGTCAGTTAACCTAACTTGACTTTACTATAGTACCCTTGAGCTGAGTGGTGTACCAAAGTGTGACTGATATGCATATGTTTGAGTAACATCTGTTTGTTTATTGACCATGAACTAACACAGTACAGCTTTGGAGGATGAAGGTCCCCACCTATGTGCAACTTAATTGTTTTATAATGATGCACATAGGAGGCCACTACATGGCAAAGTTTACCATAATCAGTAGGGATGAAGAGCTGAGGAGATGGACCTTCCAGGATGGTTGTTGGATGGTAGTGGCTGTGGTCCTGGCAGAGGTCACAGGTCCCATTTAGTGGGACCATCAAGAGGGGCTGACATATGGCCAATGGCTGTGATCCTGGTGAAGTTGTGATATGGTACGTCTGATGTGTTACCACAATGACAGGCATTTTTATCTGAAGCATAGGCTCAAGTGCAGCTAGCAGTCAGTCTGGAACCTGGAGTTGAACTGGCCATGAAAGGTCTGAACAGGGGCCTAAGTACCAATCAGCAGAAAAATACAGGTGTAGTGTCATGACCATGTGAATGCACAGACACAAGTAGGTGACTGTAGTGCAGCACTGTTTAACATGACCTTCATGCTCCATAATGGCACAATGCATGTCCCAAGATGCTATGCTGCAGGAGGCTTGGTAGTAAAAAACTTAGCAACTCTTCCATTGACAAACATCCTCCCAAGGTAAGACAAGGGCCATGCCTGGCCCTTGGATCATATTCGCAAGTGTAGTGGCTGAACATGTGGGGGCCCAACTCTGCCTATACTACATTCCTTCCCCCTTGAGGGAGGTGGTGCAATCATATCAGAGAAGTGTATCATCCAGGTGAAGAGGCATTGGGCATCTGTCGGAGAGAACTGAGACAAGACAACAGGACAAACACGCAATGGACACAAAAACTCATCCCAACAAAAGAAGCATGTTGTGTCCCCATGGGGAATGGCAGTTGACCATCATAGGCAGTGACAGGGAAGGTGTGGGTAGAGGAAGGTCTGGCTGTAAAGAGTCCCCATGAATATACAACCCAGGTGTGGACAACCACAACAGGATTGGTAGTGCCATCGGGTATGGCTTGCTGGATGCAGGGATGCCTGCGAAGGAGCTGGTGGCAGTGGCAGTAGTGGTGATCTCTGGGAACAGCATTGTGAGTATCAGCTGTGACAAGGACAGTGATAACCGCAGAGGAGGCCATGTAGTCAGCTGTGGAGGTGGCCACAACAATGGTGGCAGCATTCCATGGGAATGGCATTGCAGAAGGTTGACTGTGACAGGAGCGATGATGACTGGAATGCCAGCCATGACAAGGCCAGAAAATGAGTGGGTCTCATTGTCTACAGGGAGGGAGTGTCGGCTCCACACAGATGGATGATGACAGGAGGGTTCACTGTGACATGACAGGGCCAGTGATGAAGGCCTGGTATATAATGACATCATGTTCAAGGGCTGGGCTGGTACAAGAGGCATATCAAGAACTGTGTGAACAAGAAATGGAGTTCTGCATATCTACATCTACATCTACATTGATGCTCTGTAGATTGCTGTATGCTGCATGCTGGATGCTACCCTGTGCCACTACTAGTCATTTGCTTTCCTGTTCCACTCACAAACAGAATGGAGAAAAAAGTGACTATCCATTATGCCTCCATATTAACCATGATTTCTTGTATCTTATCTTCATGGTACTTAAGCGCACTGAATATTGGAGGTAGCAGAACTGTTCTGCAGTCAGCTTCAAATGTTGGCCCTCTAAATTTTTTCAATAGTTTTTCTGGCAAAGAATGTAACCCTCCCTCCAGGGATTCCCATTTGAATTTATGAAGTACCTCCATAACTCTTGTATGTTGTTCGAATCTGCCAGTAACAAATCTAGCAGTCTACCTCTGAATTTCTTCCATGTTTTCCTGTAATCCAACCTGGTGCAAATCCAAAAAGTGCAAGCAGTACTCAATAATAGGTCACACTAGAATCCCATATGTGGTCTCCTTTGCAGATGAACCACACCTTCCTAGTATTCGCCCAATAGACCAAAGTCAACCATTCATGTTTTGTACCACAATCATCACATGCTTGTTCCATTTCATATTGCTTTGCAATGTTATGCCCAGATATTTAAATGATGTGGCTGTGTTAAGTGGGACACTGTTAATATTGTAACTAAAAATTATGGGTTTGTTTTTCTTACTCATCTGAATTAACTTACATTTCTCTACATTTAGAACTAACTGCTATTCATCATACCAACCAGAAATTTGGTTTAAGTTGTCTTGTATCTTTCTACAGCCATTCAGCTTCAACACTTTACCATACACCACAGCATTACCAGCAAACAACTACAGATTGCTGCCCACCCTATCTGCCAAATCAGCTATGTATACTGAGAATAATAGCGTTCCTGTTACACTTCCCTGGAGCTCTCCTGACGATTCCCTTGTCTCTGATAAGTACTTGATGTTGAGGACAACATGCTGGGTTCTATAACTTGAGAAGTCTTTGCAACACTCGTATATCTAGAACCTATTCTATATGCTTGTACTTTCTTTAATAGCCTGCAATGGGTCACCATGTGAAACACTTTTCTGGGAATCCAGAAATATGGAATCTACCTGTTGCACTTCATGTATAGTTGGCAGTATATCATGTGAGGAAAGAGCAAGCTGAGTTTCACACTAGTGATGCTTTCTAAAACTACGCTGATTAACAGTCGGAAGCTTCTCGGTCTCAAGAAAATTTATTATATTTGAGCTGAGAATCTGTTCATGGTTTCTGGGACAGACCGAGGCTAGGAATATGGTCTGTCATTTTACAGTTCCATTCCTTTGCCCTTCTTATACATGAGAGTCACCTTTGCTTTTGTCCAGTCACATAGGACTTGGTGCTGAGTGAGAGCTTTGTGATAAATGCAAGATAGGGAAGGGGCCCATGGTAAAATGCTCTTGGAAAAACTGAATTGAGATTCCAACCAGACTTGGTGATTTATTTGTCTTCAACTACTTCAGTTGTTTATGTACACCGGAGATGCTTATTACAGTTTCATGCATATGGGAGTCTGTTTGATGGTCAAATGATGGCATGTTTGTCTGACTCATGTGTGAACAATTTCTTGAATCTGAAATTTAAAACTTTGGCTTTCAGTTTGCTATCTTCATCTGCCACACAAGACTGGCATTAAGTGATGGTTCAATAAGCCTTAGACCCAATCAGTGATTTTACATAGGACCAGAATTTTCTCAGGTTCTCTGTCAGATCTTTTGCTAAAGTATGACAGTGGTAGTAGTTGTATACTTTGTGCATGGATATTTTCAGAGATGCATGAATCTTTACTAACCTTCTGAACTGAGAGTGCAACAGTGTCTGCTTCTTCAGCATTTTCCCAATCTTGTTACTAATCAATGGTGAATCTTTCCATACTTAATCCATTTACTATGCACATAATTCTCCAGGCCGTCATTTACAATGTGCTTAAATTTTGTCATCTTACTGCAGCTCGGTAATGTCAATTCACTGTCTAAATTAGGTGCTGCCAACTGCTTATCTTCTCTTTGTAGCCGAAACACTTTCCTAGTCTCCTTAAGTGATTTATAAACTTTTGTAGTCATAGTTGCTATAATAATGTCATGGTCGTTAATCCCCATTTGTATACTAATGTTGTCAATAAGGTCTGGCCTTTTTGTAGCTACCATATGATAATGTTGTAGACAATGTAGTGGTAGGTGGCCCTGAGTGCCACAAACATAAAAGCTTCTGGGTGCCCTATCCAAATACTGTGGAAAAAACTGGGGAATCTGAATGAGCTGAAGTGTGCCTTGCAGCAGGTCCTGAGATGCTCATCCCTGAAGTGATGGCCTGGAGGCCACAAGAGCCCTGATTTGTGAGAATACACTAGAAGTAACTGATAACTTGAAAATATACAGACTTGAGAAATATGCAATCCTACAAAAGTGTGTTAGAGAATGCACTGAGCAACAACATTGGAATGGATCCCCTGACTATGGGGAAGAGAGAACCTGGGCAGGTACAAGACCTGCTGCGAAATATGAGCATGGATGTCTCAGTTACACAAACCAATATTGAGAGAACCAAACACTGGAACATAGGTACTCAATCCAAGAAATGAGTAGTCCATATCTGGTATACGGGGAACGTAGTTACACTATAGCAAGGAATGAACAATCTGGGTCTGGTACGTGGCTAGACACATTTTTAGGAGTTGAATGCAGACTGGAATAGAGTGGGGAGATGAGTTGGCTGCTCCACTGAGACAACTTGCACACAAGCAAAATAAATAAATAAATAAATAAATAAAATAAAATAAAAATACACAAACAAGTGAGAAGTCCACGGCCCAGCTACAGCAATACAAATGAAGACACCTCAAGAAACATGAAAAAAAATAATAAATGTGACAACACAGTCCCATTATTGTTATCCTGTCCAGGCCCTGCCATCCAGTGGAAGAGAGTCGGCCATGGCTGCATCATCTGGGAAAAATACAATGCAGCTTGCCCTGGAGGAGGGCAGGCAGCTGGGTGAAGGGCAAGACCAGAAGCTGATGGTGCAACCAATGAACCATTAGCAGGTGCTGGAATTAGTGAATCTTGAGGAAGCACTACTCTGTGAATCAACATGAACTCCGAGTGTCATGTGTATCATGAGACTGTTTTCCTTGTTACCTATTACTGTATATGTCAGACAAGGAAGAATTCTATGTCATGAAACCAATTATCTTTGTTGTCTACTATAGTATATGGTGGATGAAGTAAGAGTACTGTGAGGTGAAACAGTTACCCTCTATACTACCTATAGTAACCCTTGGCTGAGGGATGTTCCAAGGGTGGGGTTAATATGCACACATTAGAGTAACAGCTGTTTGTTTATTGACCATTAACCAATTCAGCACAGTTTTGGAGGATAAAGGCCCATATACAAATACAACTGAAACATCCTTCCACAACAATATGTAGTGGAGGGCACTATGATGAAGCCCTCTGATCAACAGTAGTGGCAAAGAGCTGAGGAAGGGGGCCTTGTGGAATGGCTATCGGTTGGTGGTGGCTATGATCCTGACAAAGGATGCAGGTCCAGTGTAGGGTGGGGCTCCTGGAGAGGCAGATGTATGGTGAGTGGGCATAATCCTGGTGAAGGGGTGAAATGGCACATCTGTTGGGTAGTGGCAGTCATTGTGGCCCAAAGCATAAGCTTGAGAATAGAAGGTGGTTGGTCTGAAGCCCAGAGCCGAACCGGGCATCAAGGGGCTGAGCAGTGACCTAAGTGCCCATCAGCAGAGGAATACAGGCACAGTGCTACATGGACACATGACGGTGCAGACACAAGTATGTAGAAGCCTGCAACAGGCATAGTGTTATGTGGACACATGAATGTGCAGACACAAGTAAGTAGGTGCCTGCAACTGCAGTGTTGTTAGCCACAACCTGCATGCCACATATCAGTTTGTGCCCTCAGATGATATGGTGACTGCAGGAGGCTTGGTGATAAACTGCTCAATGACTCTTCTGTTGACAAACAACCTCCTGAGGTAAGGCAGAGGCCATGCCTCACCAACAAAGCATATCCACAAGTGTGGTAACCAGACACACTATGCCAGCTTACATGCCACAAAAATAAGATTTACAATCTGAATATTCAGTGTGAGTTTATCAATAACCAAAAAGAGAACAATTAAGACACCTAAAATTTAATACAAGTTTAATGAGGAAACTGCTGGCAGGAAAGAATATTTGTATAATGAAAGAAAATAAAATACAGTTAATGTCAGGAACAACAACATAAAAAAAAGGATAGAATATCCTGGAAAATATGGAAAAAAAGTCTTAACACAGGAGCTTTTCTTTACAAAAAGTGAAATAAGCAAGTTCTTAGTCATAATGGAATAAAAAGCTCCAAATATATCAGAAGACAGCAAAGTCTTGAAACTAATCATTTAGCAAAGATAAAATTAGCAACAAAATAAATGAAAAGTACTGAAATTCACTATCAACTCACATTAAAGCATGCCAAGGTACCAACTTTAGCAGCTTACCACAAGCTATGAATCTGGTGTCTCACATCAAAGACAAAACTTAGAAATTCACCAATGTATAACATAGCAAGAAATGTATATTTTAGGAAACAACAATAGCTTTGAGATAACAGAAGCAGTAGCTATATCCACAACTGCAGAGAAACGGTTTAGCGACATCCTGGGGGAAGGTAGGAGATCAGGTACTGGTGGAAGTAAAGCTGTGAGGGCAGGACATAAGTCATGCTTTGGTAATTCATTCGGTAGAACACTTGCCCACGAAAGGCAAAGATCGTGAGTTTGAGATTTGGTCCATGACACAGTTTTAATCTGCCAGGAAGTTTCATATCAGCTCACACCATACTGCAGAGTGAAAACTTTGTTCTGGAAACATTCCCCGGACTGTGGCTAGTCCATGTCTCTGCAGTATCCTTTCTTCCAGGAGTGCTAGTCTTGGAAGATTCACAGGAGAGCTTCTGTGAAGTTTGGAAGGTAGGGGATGACGTACTGGCAGAAGTAAAGCTGTGAGGATGGGTTGTGAGTCATGCTTGGGTGACTCATTTAGAAGAGCACTTGCCCATGATATGTGAAGGGCCTGACTTTGGGTCTCAGTCTGGCAACATCTTTAATCTGCCAAGAAGTTTCAAACCCTAATATTCCTTTCACTTATTTAAAACAATACAATGTTGAATATGCTTTAGTTAAAAAACAACTTTTACGCAATAACCCCATATATGAGTGCACACACACACACACACACACACACACACACACACACATACACACACACACACACACACACACAGTTCAGTTCACAAGCTGCATTAGTGCATTGCTACAACCAAATCTATACCTTAACTGAATCAGAGTATGTTTTACTGGAGCAGAATATATAGAACACTGCTAATTTTTAGATTATTTACAATGTTTATTCATTAGTCATTCCATTCCTTGCACCACTATGAACCCTCTCAATATTAAAAATGTTTGCTCTTACGATTAATTCAATACAATATTTTTTATAATCCCAGATAGAGGATCAAGCTATCTGGACCCTCACTATGCAAGAGTTAGAACACATGAAACTACGTAAAAAATTTAACTAAATGTAGTACTCAGTGAATATCCAATAATTATAAAAATGGTTTGTTCACTTACATTAATGTGACTACCATCTATGTTCAATGTCAATGTGGAATAACCACTCACAGATAGCAGGTGGCAGCAATGACAGTGGAGAGTATATAAAGTATGTCAGGGGACATTGGAAACAGTGCAGTTGTTAATGTAGTGTAGAAATGGAGCAATTAGTCTGATGTACAAGAGAGCGTGATCATTGGCTTTTGGGCCAAGGGTGGAAGCAGTTCTCTAATGGCTAAGTTTGTAAACTGTTAGTGTGCTACCATGGTTAAAGCATACTGTGCATACATTTTTGACTGCTTGACAAAGGTGTGCCTGTGGCGACAAGGGTGCTGCAGAAGTAGGAGCGTGTGTGTGTGCACAGGAGGGGGGCAGGGAGGGGGGTAGTTTAGAGGGTCCTTTGCCATTTTTTTCATATATGTGTCAGTGTCATATCCCCATATGATTATGTCACTACAGGGCATTTAACAGGGTGAATGAAAAATCATAAATCCCTTTTGATGCCTTGAATCAGGTGAAAATTTCTGCAAACGGTTTTGTGTGTGTTGGGGCTTATGGGTGCTCAACGTCGAGGTCATCAGCGCCCTGACACACATTAAAAGGAACGAATGTGGACAGACCTAATAAAACTGAAGCACACACACAAAGAAAGCAGGAAAAGAAGGAAAATGCGACATAAGAAAGTAAAACATAAGGAAAGGGAAAACGTAGCAACAAGAATGCCACAGGAAATTGTCATGGCTGGCCACTTACATAAAATATGGGCGAGCTTGTCACACAGTGAGCATATTAAGATCCTCTCCCTAAAATCTTTGTAAAAACATTTGACATGGCACAGAACTTTAATACTGTAACCACATTCGTCCGAGTGTTGCCTAAAAGAGATGGTAGGTCCACTGGCAAGTCAGCCATGGGTCGCTGGTCATAAAATAAAACACCGTGATGCCCAGTGACCTGGACGCCACAAGCACCACACATTGGAGGATCCTCGCGCCGGAGCAGGAAGCCATGCATCATAGGGCTGTGACCTATCCAAAGCCGAGTGAGGAGAACCTCCTCCCATCAACGGGGCTGAAAGGAAGTACACCACACACGCATTGTGGGCTTGACCATATGGAGCTTATTGTCAGTCATTTCCAGCCACTCATCCTTCAATCGATGCATGACTCGTGAGCTCAACAGCGAGGTGAGTGTGTGCAGAGGGATAGCACACTGAGATACTTGTGGATCGAGACATGCCTCCTTGGCTGCGAGATCTGTCATTCCCAGCAATACTGACATGTCCCCGAACCCAGCAGAAAGCCACCACCTTCCCAGTCGCTGTAGTTGGAGGAGGGCATCCTGGATGGTCTGGACTATTTTATCTGCTGGATACAAACGTTGCAATAAGTGAAGGGCACTTAGTGAATCGGAACAGACAAGAAATTTAGGACAGGAAGAATGTCTCATCTGCTCCAGTGCCCACAAGATCGCAGACAACTCTGCATCAAAGACAGTAAAAGCCTGAGGCAGTCGGACCTTGAGGACACGACCCGGAAAAACAACAGAGCAACCAACGGTATCCCCTTGTTTCGACCCATCCATAAAAACAGCTACATAGTCGTGGTGCTCAGATAAAATGGCAGAAAATGCTGCATTAAAAACGGTGGCAGAAGTGCAATCTCTCTTATACTGCAATAAATCTAAAATCACTCTGGGACTCATCAGTAACCAGGGAGGCAGGTGGATAAGACCCAGGAGTTGGGGTTGCACAGACTCCACACTGAGGGACTCTAGCACACATTGCACATGGATCCCAAATGGCAACGTAGCCCAGGGACGGTGGGAAGAAAGGCAGTCCAGAGGTGAATGAGCAACAATATGGTGAGCAGGTGAGGTTTGAGCTGCAAGAAACTTACAAGCCTGGCAGACCAGCAGGAGCTGCCACCGAATGGTAAGTGTCGGTTCCTCAGCCTCAGCACAGAGGCTGGGTATGGGACTGGTCTGATTAGCACCCACGGCCAGTCGAATCCCAGCATGGTGGACAGCGTCAAGGATCTGCAAATAAGACAGCCTCGCCGACCCATACACTGTGCACCCATAGTCCAGCCGTGAACGCACAAAAGCCCGATAAAACTGGAGGAGACGCGCCCTGCCTGCTCCCCAAGACCTTTGGCTGAGGCACTTGAGGATATTCAGTGCCTTCAGGGTTCTGGCTTTCAAGTCCTGTGGATATGGCAGCCCTGACAACCTGGAGTCAAAAACTAGGCTCAGAAACCGCACTGTGTCTCTAAAATGTAGGACAGTACCCCCCATATGCAAGGCAGGCAAAGTAAAAAGACGACGAGAACGCTTAAAATGAATACAAACACACTTATCGGCAGAAAACCGAAAACCCATCTTTGCAGCCCACTCCTCTAACTGCTGCACTGTTAGCTGCAACTGACGGGTCATGGTTGCAACACTGGAGGAGGAACAGAAAACAGCAAAGTCGTCCACAAATAAGGAGCACTGTACTGGACTCCTCACTGTAGGCGTTATACTGTTGATGGCTATGGCAAAGAGGGTAATGCTTAAAACACTGCCCTGGGGGACACCGTTCTCTTGCTCAAAGCGATCAGACAGTGTGTCACCAACTTGGGTTCCAAAAAACTGCTGAGACAGGACAGACCGAATGAAAATGGGGAGGCAGCCACAGAAGCCCCATTGACACCGTTGTGCAAGAATACAGTGTCTCCAAGTGGTATCATATGCCTTACTGATATCAAAGAAGATACCGATACAGTGATGCCGACGGAGGAAAGCCTGCTGAATAGCCGCCTCTAGGAGGGTCAGGTTGTCGACCGTGGACCGAAATTTTCGGAATCCACACTGAGAGCGGATAAGGAGCTGCGTGGTTTCTAATAGCCAGACCAGACGACGGTTAACCATCCGTTCCAGGGTCTATCTGAGACAGCTCATCAAGGCGATACTCCGATAACTACTGGGACATCCGCGGTCCTTTCCTGGTTTGAGGAAAGGGATGAGAATTTCCTCCCTCCACGAGGTGGGAAACACTCCTGTCTGCCATATGAGAGTAAAACATTCGAGGAGGATTTCCTTTGACGCCGCTGGCAGATGTCGAAGCATGGAGTACCAGATGCGGTCGTGACCTGGTGTCAGAAGTCTCAGTAAAAGCCAATTCAAGTTCCCACATGGAGAAAGGGGAGTTGTAGACCTTAGAACTGTTCGACCCAAAGTCCAAGTTTGCTCTTTCGACAGTCGCACGGTAGCGACGAAATGCTGGATACTGGTTTGCAGTGGCAGTACTTTGTGCAAAATGCTCTGCCAGCGTCTGAGAAATGGCTCTGAGTGTCGTTTGGAGGCATCACTGGTTCAGGACTGCAGCTATTGGTAAACGGCTGCGTTTACCGGAAATCCTCCGGATGGCTTCCCATACTTTTGTGGAACAAGTGGAATGGTTGACGGAGTCCTGGAACTCCTGCCATGACCTTTTCTTGCTCTCTTTAATGACACAGCGTGCCCTGGCTCTCGCGATTCGAAAGGTGGTAAGATTGACCACTGTTGGGCGGCATTTAAATCGTCGAAGGGCCGCACGCCTGTCCCAGATGGCTGAATGGCACTCTTCTGTCCACCAAGACACAAGGCGCCGCTTAAGAGGGCCAAAAGACTTTGATATGGACAGGTCAGCAGCATGATGGATCACAAGTGTGATGTGATCCACCCATTCCTGTACGCTGTTGCGGCGGTCAAAGACAGCCAACCGACTGAATAGTGGCCGATTAGCCCTGCCAATCATCCACCATGGCGCCCTCTGCTCCAGAAATACACCATCCAGGAGATTAATGCGGATGGGGAAGTGATCGCTGGAATGAAGGTCGTCAGTGACCTTCCAGTGAACAGAGTTGGTGAGGGTTGGAGAGCAGAAAGATAGGTCAATGGCTGAGAATGACCCAATAGCAGCAGAGAAATGAGTCAGAGTACCAGTGTTGACGATGCACAACACTTGAGATGTCAGGAGGCTCTCCAAAACTCGACCTCGAGCGCACAGAGAAGTGGAGCCCCACAGGACGTGACGGGCATTGAAGTTGCCAAGGAGGAGAAATGGGTGGGGGGAGTTGTTCGATAAGATCAGTGAGAGCATCTACGTTCACTGCATCCAGAGGAGGTAAATAAAGGGAGAAAACGGTAAGCCTCCGAAGTGAATGAATTTCAACTGCAGCTGCTTGAAGGTCAGTATCCAGGTTGAGAGCAGAGGAGTGGTGGCCATTATTGACAAACACGGTGACACCGCCTTTGGCCCTTTCCCCAGTCAGGTCATCCTTGCGATATAATGTATAGCCCCTTAGTACAGGAGCATCAGATGGTTTTAAATGTGTTTCCTGTAAACACAAGCACAGGGAGCGTTGCTGTGCTATGAGTTTCAGTTCCTCCACATGTGTCTGGAATCCATTTACGTTCCACTGTTTAATGGGAGCCATCTATCAGGGTGGGAGTACCTTCATCTTCACTTTATGTCGGGAAGGAGAGCCCACAACAGGTGGAGGCTCAGTTTTGGGGCGAGATGATTGCCCCAGTGTGACATCAAACTCCATCGCCTCTGAAGAGGAGTCGAGAGAGACGTCAGGGAGAATAACATCAACATCAGCAGACTGTATAACTACAGTCTCCTTCAGCGGGCGAGTTTTGACCTTTGGCTTTGGCTTAGATTTTTTGGTCTGAGGTGGCATTGGAGCCTAAACCTCATAAGCAGTAGGGGGTGTAGCAGCGCTGGGCAGTGCACAAGACTGGACCCTGGAAGAGGCAGGAAGGTCCATGATGTCAGCTACCAGGCCTGATCAGAAGGCCGGGGGGAGCAGCAGGCTGCACAGGAACTGCAGCAGCACACATACA
The DNA here is from genome assembly GCF_023898315.1 of Schistocerca nitens. Taxonomy (NCBI): domain Eukaryota; kingdom Metazoa; phylum Arthropoda; class Insecta; order Orthoptera; family Acrididae; genus Schistocerca; species Schistocerca nitens. Next base: position 1,161,946,900 of record NC_064614.1, read on the forward strand.
TTGACAAACGCAGTTGCTAGTGCTGACAGTAGCAACCTCCGTTTGTGTAGTGGCATCAGTTTTCAAGACTGGCTGTTTCAGAACGGAAGAAAAGGAGGCAGCGAAAGTGGGCGGCTGCATAGACTTGTATATTTTCTTTGCCTCACCATACGGAATGCGTTTTGTGGTTTTAAGTTCCTGGATCTTCCGTTCCTCAAGGAAAACTCTGCATTCCCTACTCCACACAGGGTGATCCCCAGAGCATTTGACACACTTGGGAGGAGAGGATGAACCAACTCCCTCATGGGTGGCTTTACCACATTTCCCGAAATTGGCTTCCCCTCTACAGCCGAGAGAAGTGTGTCCAAAGTGTTGGCATTTAAAACACCGCATGGGGTTGGGGTAATAAAGCCATACATTGAGATGTAGGAAACTTGCCTTCACATGCTCTGGCAATTTGATGCTGTTAAAAGTAAGGATAAATGAGTCGGACTTCATGAGAGCACCATCCACCCGTTTCATAACGTGTTGCACGTCGACAATTCCTTCCCGGGACCATTCAGCTGTCAGTTCGTCTTGGGGAATGTCAACGAGACCTCTGCAAGTCACAACACCTTTGATTTAGTTCATGGGGTTGTAAAATTCAGACTCTATCGCAAACTCCCCAAGAAATTGTGCCTTCTGAAGGTTCTTGACTTGCTGGAAGTTAGATGTTTCAACCAACAAAGTTCCATTCCGCAAGCGCTTGACAGATGTTAAGGTGCCAGCAATGCCTTCTAAGCCTTTCTGTATATAAAATGGTGAAACTTTATCGAAACTCCCCTCTTTTCTTTTAATTATAAGAAACACGTTCTGCAAAGCAGTTTGCATTCTGTTACCAGTAACTGAATCAGGAGGACTGGCTACACAAGCCCTCTTGTTGGATTGGGTGTTAGAACCTACCAGCGGCCCACCCTTTCCACTGGGAGGAGAAGAATAAAAGTTCGAGGGTTCCATCTCGGTCCCACGAGCAGCTAGGGACTAGAAGTCCACCTAGACAGAGCCCCACGTGCCTAGGTAAGCCTTATACAACTGAGGTTCGGCAGGTTCCCCAGAGGTTGCCCGCTAACGACTGTTCCACCTCAACAGCCATGCATTTCATCAGCGCGCAGCACACCTTGAGATTGAGGGGTTGTTTAATGAGATTTATTCCATCCTCCCAACCCGGGTGGTCAAGCCAAGATCCACATTCCCTGAGACACACAACATTCCACCGCCGCGCCGCAAGGTGGTCGCTGAAGGATGCTCAGAGCTTACGGTGACAGGGGACTGGCGGCGCTTACCAGTCCCCAGCTCAGGAACCCAGGGATCGCCAAGCCCGTACCCAGCAAATGAATGCTGAGCCCCTGGGGGCTCAAATGGTTTTGAATGGCCCCCAGTGGTCCCTCCCTGTATACAAAACAAAAAAAAATTGTAGTGCTGTGCGGCGCTGTTCTGACCTCTGTCGTCAAGAGAAATAATGAGACGTGACGACCTTCCCATCCCATGACAGAATTGTGGTGAGATTTGGTGCTAGTGTCACGTTATTCACCCACTTTCCGCGACACATGATCTTCTAAGCGCTGCCCTTTTTTCGCACATGTTGACGCCTTGCCGTTTGAAGCACCACCGAGTCCGCGGGTGACGTTGCAGACCGCCACGCTTTTGCACCGTTTCAGAGGAACGCTGTAGGCAACTTTGAGCCACATTAGAAACGTCTGCTTTGCAATGGGGAAAATGTCGGTGGTCCAAAAAGCACCCCTTAAAATCTTTGCGCAGTGTAATAAGCAGATTGGAAATAGCAAGGAAATCATTTCTGAAGAAGAGGCCAATATTTACATCGTATGGTATATAAGCTAAATGTTAGGAGGTATTTTCTGAAGGTATTTGTCCGGAGTGTTGCCTTATACAGTGGTGAAACGCGGACGATATACAGTACAGACAAGAATAATATAGAATTATTTGAAAGTGAGTGCTACAGAAGAATGCAGAAGATTAGTTGGGTAGATCGGATTACTAATGAAGATGTACTGAATCGAATGGGAGAGAAAGAAGTTTATGGCTCAAAGGGATTAAAAAGAATTATCATTAAATGTTCAAAAATGGTTCAAATGGGTCTGAGCACTATAGGACTTTACTTAAACCTAACTATCCTAAGGACATCACACACATCCATGCCCGAGGCAGGATTCGCACCTGCGACCGTAGCGGTCGCACGGTTCCAGACTGTAGTGCCTAGAACCGCTCGGCCACACCGGCCGGCCTTTAAATGTTCATTTATTGTTATAGTTCATGTTTATTATTCACTCTTTATTCAGTGAAGTCTGTATCCCAACCTTTTCTATTGTTTTGTGAGTTGGACAATGTTATTCTGTATAATCTTTGATGTTAGGCAAGGTGACTGGACACTAGATGTTAGGTACTAGATGTATTTTTCTAGCTCTGTTTCCATCTAAAATGTCTGTTCGGGATCGGTTGTCACAAAAATTTTGGCAATGGTTGTCCCCTTTACATCTGACAACGCCTAATTTTTTTATTATTTTATTCGCTTATTTAAGATAAAAATGGTGTGAAATCGTAAAGGAAAGACAAACTGAGCAGACGTTGCTCCAAATATCATTTATACAGAAGTGCAAAAAGGGGGATTATATCATTTATCAAACTTAGGTATGGTACTGTGAGAAAATTCTCCGAGATCAGGTGTAAGATGAACAGACTGTTCGGCCTTTCATTGCTGTTGGTTGTTCTCTATACTGAAACATTATTTTTTTGATGTCGACAAGAACGAATTAAAGCAAATACACTCCTGGAAATGGAAAAAAGAACACAGCCGCTCTGCATCGCGGTGTAGCTTGGTCGCCAGGTTTCGAGAGGATGCGTTTCTGGATGAGGTATCGAGTATATTGCTTCCCCCTACTTATACCTCCCGAGGAGATCACGAATGTAAAATGAGAGAGATTAGAGCGCGCACGGAGGCTTTCAGACAGTCGTTCTTCCCGCGAACCATACGCGACTGGAACAGGAAAGGGAGGTAATGACAGTGACACGTAAAGTGCCCTCCGCCACACACCGTTGGGTGGCTTGCGGAGTATGAATGTAGATGTAGATTGCATGGGGGCTTAATTCTATGAAATGCAAATAATTTTAATTTTTTGCTTTAGTAGCTGTCTGTCCGCTTACGAAGTCTCGTAACGGTTGGCCCTGACTAGTATTATTACGCTATCTGACTGCATAGAACAACAACAAGGAATGAAATGGAAATTTTCATTAACACAATTAATTAATTAATTAATTAAGTCCCCAGCAACTATAAAACCTACGAAACCAAAGCACAAGTATCACTGTTCTGTGTGTGGGAGTGTGACTCAACGTACACATCTGGCACGGTTCTTCTTCAAAAGACAAGAATTTCAAATACCATTTATACTGAATTAATTAAAGAAAATACAAATACCATAATTACTCAAGAGAACCACAATTACACTCTAATCCAAGAACACAAGCCAGATGCTTTGTTGACTGAACCTGTAATGACACATTATTTAAAACATGGAAATAATGAAAAATAAATCAAGTTTCGTTACCTTCATATATTGACCAAAATCACTCTCATAATTACAATATATCTCCACACCGACTCGCTATTACCACATCTCAACAAGAACCTTTCAGCATCACATCTCAGCAAGCACTCCCTACTAGCACATCTGAACACGAACTGACTACTACGAGTCCTCGACAAGCACTGACCTCTAGCACATCTCAATAATGACTGAGCCAGTGGAGGCGGCGGAACAATGCTCTCTAGCGATCTCTGGCGCTGTGGCTCAGTGTAGCCACCTTTCATATGCCCTTCCTCCACGGCTAGAATTTGATGGTATTTTTGCCAGCATTGGTGGTGAAAATACCACCAAATTCGTCAAAAAAATATAGACAAAAATAAAAGATAATATTAATACGTAAATATCATATAACTAGATAAAATTTTGGCTTTGCACTGACCTTTCAATAACCTATTATATAGAATACAGTAAGCAATACAAATTCTTTCATACATGTGACTTTACATAATAGTTTACACAAGTATTATGTGGTTAAACAATTCAATCAATAGCGTCAGAAATGACGAATATGTGCAGGTAAGAGTCTCATAGCTTTCCACAAACAGTAATACACAAAAAATCAGTTTATACAAATATTCACATAAACGCTTTCCATAGCCCAAGAATAAGCAGTTGACAGTTCCAGCAGTAGCACCCAGCAATGGTCAACAGGTGCAAAAACCAATAAGTAACATTTTTTCAATAGAAGCAGTCCATCAGTGGCACCCGCAATGTTGATCAGGTGCACACAGCAACAGGTGACTTCATTTCAGTAGAAGCAATCCATCAGTGGCACCCAGCAATGTTGAGTAGGTGCAGACACCAACAAGTAACACCATTTCAGTAGAAGCAGTCCATTAGTGGCACCAGCAATGTTGATCAGGTGCACACAGCAACAGGTGACTTCATTTCAGTAGAAGCAATCCATCAGTGGCACCCAGCAATGTTGAGCAGGTGCAGACATCAACAGGTGACATCTTTTCAGTAGAAGCAGTCCATCAGTGGCACCCAGCAATGTTGAGTAGGTGCAGACATCAACAGGTGACATCATTTCGGTAGAAGCAGTCCATCAGTGGCACCCGCAATGTTGAGTAGGTGCAGACACCAACAGGTAACACCATTTCAGTAGAAGCAGTCCATTAGTGGCACCAGCAAAGCTGAGCAGGTACACACAGCAACAAGTCACATTTCTCAGCAGAAGCAGTTCCATAAAATACACTGTCACTGATCACACTGTTCATCAGAGTTTATAAGCACAAATTAAACATGTCCTAGTGGCACCAATATTGTAGAAAAAGTACAAGTAACAGTCCATAATTTTTTTTTTACAATCACTGATCACACAGTTCATCAGCAGAAATTAAACATGTCCTTGTGGCACCAATCATGTAGAAAAGGTACAAGTAACAGTCCATAATTTTTTTACAATCACTGATCACACAGTTCATCAGCAGAAATTAAACATGTCCTTGTGGCACCAATCATGTAGAAAAAGTGCAAGTAACAGTCCATACTATTCACCATAACTACTGAGACAGTTCAGTCATGAATAATAGTTTGAATGCACATACAATTTCTTTAACAAATTATTATCAATGCTCTTACACTAAACATACAAATCATAATAAACACACAAATGATATCAGGTAATTGTCACATTAACTATTACAGTACACAATAACAGTTAACCTATAATATTTATGGGTGTCAGTGCAAGCCACAACAACAAATAAAATAATATTTAGGAGATAGGTGGGTAGGATTAGGAAAGGAAAACACACAAAACACATCCACTCATCTTTCATCCACATTAAGTACTACTGTGTAATTGAATAGTGTTAACTGTGTAAATGCAATTCTGTCAAAATTTTATGTTCATCATGTGTATCAAGTAGTAGTGGCAGCAATGTATAACAGTCAATAATAGGTAAGTCAACGTCATAGTCATCATGTCAAGACCAATGTTTGCCAAGCCAGATCAAAATGTACTGTTGCTGAACAACTGTCAGTGTACTAAGATATGCAAATGCTTCCTCTCTTCAAAAAAAGTATATACTGCTTAGTGATTTAACAAGTGTGTGTATAGACAATCTTCCTTCCACTTTAGTGTTCTAGTCTGCCGTCTTCATCCTCCTTGTTCCATATAAACCAACAAAACAATATGCTCCTCATTTACTTTACCTCTTATCCACCAAAACTCCAATAATCATCAACTTCACCTAATCTCAATACCTCAATAATACGTCGATACATATAAACCTCAGCACCAATATCATTTCACTTCCATAACAACTCTTTCCTCTAGTCAGTCTCCTCGAACAAGTACAGACAAAATCCTAGTGCAACTTCAATTCATCATCCCATACAATCCGAAGACACAGTGTCCACACACAACCTCTGTGTAATCCATCTGACCCAAATTTTCTACTCATTATAAATTATAAGATACATTTTGGTTCCTTGTTCATCATTAAATAAAAGAAATGCATACATGACCTCTAACAGACTTTAGTTCGAATAACTCTCAGTAATTAAGTACGATTACGGAGTGTGAATGATCATAATATTTCACAGTGTGTACACCACTTCAAGAATCAAAGCAGAAGCAAACATGTGGAGTATTTTTTGTGTCAAGTGTCACTTCCTATTTCAATTGCTCACGAAAAATGCAGTGTAATACTGTCAATGGTCTAAACCTAGTTTTGGTATGTCATGTCGTTAGCTTCCTTCCTATTAGCATAAATTTATACAGCTTCCATAAAACCTCAGCTCATGTGACTTCTATGACTTTCTTGTACTAATGTCGTTCGTCGAATTATAGCAGTTCATTTTCTTATCTTAAAAATATAAGGCACTGAGCGTAAGCAAAACAAGCAATAGCGAGTAAATATACCAGTAGAGAACAGAATGTCAACAAGTGGATGCAGCACAATCCCTACAACGAGGCTCGGCCAAGCGAACAATCTATAATTAATACAATAGTGTGACCTAAACTCTATGTACGTACACAGTATATCAGCATTTCTATATTCTAAATTGAAGAGTAGTTATGACAACAGAACAGAAACGTGTAAATATGCAATCCATACGCACAGCAGCAAACATGCCTTACACAATAAACAGGTCATTAGCATCGCATCGACATAAGCAAATAAATGTTCATATGTAATCTTGATAAGTACCCATGAAGGCGCAAGCAGATAAATCACAAAGTATAACTTACATATCTAACCACATCAGCACAATTAATCAGGTGACAATTATAATTTAAATAAATAAGCACAGCAGGCACATAATAGAAAAATATGACATCAGTGAAAAAGCATAGCAGCCAAGCGATGCATAATATATACAAATAACAACCCTGTTCATTAGTCAATCATTTTAGAAATGAGTTAATGTGCGCAAGCACGTCGCTTCACTAGTAAATTCATAGAACATGAAATTAGCACAAAGTATGAATCACGTAATCGCAAGCAGCAAATTACGTCTAAAGTACGTACCTAAGTGGAATTATGTTACCTGAAAAATAAACTCAATTAATCGTTACCTTTTTAGTTTATTAGTTTCATCTTCGAAATTACATTCTTCCTGAAATTTTCTCGATAGTAAGTCCTCTTAACGTCGGACACACACAGAATTTACCTGAAGGTCTTAAATATTTTACACACCGTATCCTGAAAAATACTGAACGTTAATAACATAATTTTTGAAGTCATTATAGCTTTATACTGAATTTAGTCGGAGAAATTAGACTGTGTATTTGTTTACGTCTGTCAGTGCATTCGCACTGAGCGCTTGATCAGCTGTAGGCGCGTGACGTAGAAAGTGATTGTTTGCGGTCAACGACAGCCTTGTGCGGCGCGCAGACTGACTGTTGCTTTGAGTATGTGCCGCCGCCAAAACACAGCGCGGTATCCTTGTACTCTCTTCGTGTTTACATGTAGCTGTTGGTTTCTCAAAAGTATGTCATTCCACAAAAATTTTTACGTTCGATATATGATGTATTCCCTTAGAGCGCCGAGATTTAAGAGTTTCTACTTCAACAGTGTTATCATGAATAATTTTGCGAACTCTAAATGGACCGTTATAAAGCAGAAAAAATTTGCGACATAAGCCTTTTCCTTTATGAGATAAACGATGAGACTTAATTAACACCTTCTGACCAACTGACAAAGATTTTAAACGACCAGGACGCTTAGCTGATTTCTCTCTTCTAGCAGCTGCAGATGCAATATTTTGCAGAGCCAGGTTCACAACTTCAGAATGCCGCAGTTTCCGTGAAGGCGGAAAAGGAACGATTTCAGAAATGCGATTTGTTGGTACTTTATTTTTTAATATCAATAGAGGCGGTAAAGAAGTTGAGTCATTAGGAAGTTCATTCAGAATGTTTTGAAAAAGATGAAGATACTGATCCCACGTTCTGTGATTCTGATGACAATAAAGACGACACAATTTATTGATTTCCTTCATCCATCTCTCTGAAGCATTAGATTGAGGGTGAAAAAGTGAAATGAAGATTGGTTTAATTTTACGACGCCGTAGAGTACGAAGCCAAATTTTAGAGCGAAACTGTGATCCATTATCTGATATAACCTTGTCAACATGACCAACTTCCTTAAGAAAATGTTTGATGAAAGCGTTAGATACTGAACGAGCTGTTGCTTTGCGTAACGGTGTAAAACACACATATTTTGATGTCAGTTCCACTGCTACGAAAATGTACGCAAAACCATTAGTAGAACGAACCACTGGACCGAACAAATCGACTGCAGCCATCTCCTTTAATTTCGCTGGCATGATAGGAAACAACGGTGCTCTGTGAGAAATCGTTGGCGGCTTAGCCTATTGACATAATTTGCATTTGGCAAGAACTGATCGAATACGTTTTTCCATATTACTGAAGTAACAATTTTCTCGTAATTTACGAAAGCATTTTCTGGGACCAAAGTGCGCATAACTGAAATGTGTAAACGAGGTGTGGCCAAATCATCCAATCTAACAAAGCGTCTAAGAAAATTACAGACTCCAAGGAAACTACGAACATCACGTTTTGTGGTAGGAACAGCATAATTACGAATAGCGTCTAATTTCTCTGGATCAGGGAGAATACCTTCTGTAGAAATAATGTGACCGAGAAATTTCACCTCAGAACGACCAAATTCAGATTTTTTCAAGTTCACTGTCATGCCAACTCGTGCAAAAATACGTAATAATGAATCCAAAATTTTGTTGTGCTCACTCCAAGAATGTTTAGCAATAAGAATATCGTCAACATGTGAAGTAATATTGTCACGAAGATAAACAGGTAAAATTTCGTTTAAATTACGAATGAATGCTGCAGAAAATATAGTAAGTCCAAACGGTAATTTCCAAAGACACTTTTGGGTAAAATCGTCATATCCGGTTAATCTTTACCTACTGTCTAGATAGATTCATAGTAGAAGAGTTGTTTTTATAGATGCAAAGAATAGTGAAAGAGTAGGCAGCGGTGCAGAAAACTAAAAGAGAAATAGCACCACTACAGCTCGGGGCCCTGTGATCGCTACGGCACATATTCACTTAGTATAGTGAATCCCCTGAGGACATTAATAGCTGCACATAAATTTCAGTTTGTGAATTAGTGGCAAATTTGGCGGAAGTGCGTACGTAAATTGATCTAACCATGCACATGGATGTATGTTATTCTTAGAATTGCGGAAGATCTTAAGTTTCCGAGCAGTCAAGAAGTGTTTACAGTCAAAGCTTCCGCCTCGCGGCGACAAAGGCCTACCGCGTCTGTCCCAGTCCCAATGTCGATTATTGTCAAGTTCGCGCGCCTGGCGCTCTCTTGTTGCATCCCGTAAATGAAACAAATTACTTTCTTCAAACCCCTCTGCTACCTGTGATTCTAAATTTCTTTTGCTGTCTTTTCCTACAATTTCACCTTCGATTTGTTTGACTTGCTTTCGTAATGCCTCTACTTCCCTTTTAACGCGTTCATTAAACTTTCCCTGATTTTCAACATGCTTATTTATGTTCTGGTACTCTTCGGTTTCTGCAAATGGTAATGGAGCTGTATCATCCGAATCTCTGTCCCCATGTAAACTAAGATTTGTCAATTTATCTGAAATTTCCTCAACTCTTTCCGATAAGTCACCTATTTTTTCTCTCTGTTTACCTACGTCTTCCGTAAGTGTCGCGACTCGGGTTTCAGTGTTGACACATTTGGTAGTTAACTGTTCATATTGTTGTGTTAGGTTATTTATTCTGTCATTTGGTACGGATTCCTCGATTCTCTCAAATATCTCTTCCTTATCGTGTGCACGTTGTAAATTTAACTCTGAAAATTTTTGTACTATCACGCGATCTCTTTCTTCCTGTTCTCTATCCTGTTCCCTTTGTCTAATCTCTACTGCAACTAATCTACTATTGTGAGTATTCAAAATTGGTTGTACTTCTTCTCTGATTTCTCTCTTTAATTCATCTTTCATATTTTTAAAACAAGTCCCTATTCGTGAATCTAACCGTGTTTCCATTGTTTCCATCTGTGTTTTTAATTCAGATCTAAACTGTGTTTCCATTGTTCCCATATCATTTTTTAATTCAGATCCCAAAGTTCCCATCCGTGTTTCCATTCGTGTTTCCATTGTTCCCATCTGTGTTTTTAATTCAGATCCCAAATTTAATATTATACCCATCAACTGCTCCATTTGATCTGGTTCGAAATTCTTTTCGCCCCTATCATTTCTCGCAAAACCAGTTTCCTTCGTCATAGCTGTATAGCCATCTGTGTTCGATACTATTCCAGAATCTTCTGTCGTTAGTCTCGAATTCTGAAAATTTTCTAATTGTGAAAAGTTTTGAATTGGTTCCGGACTATTTTCCCGACTTATTACATTGTTTTCCACTTCATTATTCAACAACCTGTTCTCTTGTGTTGGCGAGTTCGCCATGTCAACAATTTCATCATTCTCACTATTCATCATTTTTGCCTTTTTCATTGATCGCGTAATCATTTACAAAACAAACAAAACTCGTCACTGTACGAAAATTACACACAATGACTCTTTATCATCAACAATACCATTCACTCGAAATGTTTCCCTCAAACACGATTAACGAACAATTGAAATAATTGCACTAAATCGTCAAACGCGTATACAAGACAACAAATCAAATTCAGAGAAAAAATACCATTATAAGAATGACAATTACCAAATCTACACATGCAAAACAGACTATAATTACTAAACTACAAGTTACTACAACAATGCTACTGTCTACTATTTTTACAATCAGAAGATTCCAAGGGACGATCCGAAGCAGTGGTCGCCACGTGCATGGGGGCTTAATTCAAAGTTGAATGCAAATAATTTTAATTTTTTTTGCTTTAGTAGCTGTCTGTCCGTTTACGAAGTCTCGTAACGGTTGGCCCTGACTAGTATTATTACGCTATCTGACTGCATAGAACAACAACAAGGAATGAAATGGAAATTTTCATTAACACAATTAATTAATTAATTAATTAAGTCCCCAGCAACTATAAAACCTACGAAACCAAAGCACAAGTATCACTGTTCTGTGTGTGGGAGTGTGACTCAACGTACACATCTGGCACGGTTCTTCTTCAAAAGACAAGAATTTCAAATACCATTTATACTGAATTAATTAAAGAAAATACAAATACCATAATTACTCAAGAGAACCACAATTACACTCTAATCCAAGAACACAAGCCAGATGCTTTGTTGACTGAACCTGTAATGACACATTATTTAAAACATGGAAATAATGAAAAATAAATCAAGTTTCGTTACCTTCATATATTGACCAAAATCACTCTCATAATTACAATATATCTCCACACCGACTCGCTATTACCACATCTCAACAAGAACCTTTCAGCATCACATCTCAGCAAGCACTCCCTACTAGCACATCTGAACACGAACTGACTACTACGAGTCCTCGACAAGCACTGACCTCTAGCACATCTCAATAATGACTGAGCCAGTGGAGGCGGCGGAACAATGCTCTCTAGCGATCTCTGGCGCTGTGGCTCAGTGTAGCCACCTTTCAAGATGTAGATTGACACCGGTGTGTCAGACCCACCATACTTGCTCCGGACACTGCGAGAGGGCTGTACAAGCAATGATCACACGCACGGCACAGCGGACACACCAGGAACCGCGGTGTTGGCCGTCGAATGGCGCTAGCTGCGCAGCATTTGTGCACCGCCGCCGTCAGTGTCAGCCAGTTTGCCGTGGCATACGGAGCTCCATCGCAGTCTTTAACACTGGTAGCATGCCGCGACAGCGTGGACGTGAACCGTATGTGCAGTTGACGGACTTTGAGCGAGGGCGTATAGTGGGCATGCGGGAGGCCGGGTGGACGTACCGCCGAATTGCTCAACACGTGGGGCGTGAGGTCTCCACAGTACATCGATGTTGTCGCCAGTGGTCGGCGGAAGGTGCACGTGCCCGTCGACCTGGGACCGGACCGCAGCGACGCACGGATGCACGCCAAGACCGTAGGATCCTACGCAGTGCCGTAGGGGACCGCACCGCCACTTCCCAGCAAATTAGGGACACTGTTGCTCCTGGGGTATCGGCGAGGACCATTCGCAACCGCCTCCATGAAGCTGGGCTACGGTCCCGCACACCGTTAGGCCATCTTCCGCTCACGCCCCAACATCGTGCAGCCCGCCTCCAGTGGTGTCGTGACAGGCGTGAATGGAGGGACGAATGGAGACGTGTCGTCTTCAGCGATGAAAGTCGCTTCTGCCTTGGTGCCAATGATGGTCGTATGCGTGTTTGGCGCCGTGCAGGTGAGCGCCACAATCAGGACTGCATACGACCGAGGCACACAGGGCCAACACCCGGCATCATGGTGTGGGGAGCGATCTCCTACACTGGCCGTACACCACTGGTGATCGTCGAGGGGACACTGATTAGTGCACGGTACATCCAAACCGTCATCGAACCCATCGTTCTACCATTCCTAGACCGGCAAGGGAACTTGCTGTTCCAACAGGACAATGCACGTCCGCATGTATCCCGTGCCACCCAACGTGCTCTAGAAGGTGTAAGTCAACTACCCTGGCCAGCAAGATCTCCGGATCTGTCCCCCATTGAGCATGTTTGGGACTGGATGAAGCGTCGTCTCACGCGGTCTGCACGTCCAGCACGAACGCTGGTCCAACTGAGGCGCCAGGTGGAAGTGGCATGGCAAGCCGTTCCACAGGACTACATCCAGCATCTCTACGATCGTCTCCATGGGAGAATAGCAGCCTGCATTGCTGTGAATGGTGGATATACACTGTACTAGTGCCGACATTGTGCATGCTCTGTTGCCTGTGTCTATGTGCCTGTGGTTCTGTCAGTGTGATCATGTGATGTATCTGACCCCAGGAATGTGTCAATAAAGTTTCCCCTTCCTGGGACAATGAATTCACGGTGTTCTTATTTCAATTTCCAGGAGTGTATTTTCATGGAGGTGGAATTTTTCCAAAGCCTTTTTCCAGTTAGAAAACCCCATGCAAGTAAATGTATCTTCTTTTTTTGAAGAAAATTGTAATACATTTTTAGCATTTGCCTCTTTGCAGGTTTTGCAAAAAAAAAAAAAAAAAATCGGTGGATGCTTCATATTCTAGCCATGTATATTTGATCAACCAAGACTTCTGAAATGATCTCCCCTTGCTAGATTGTCCAGGTTTTGGCTGTGAACGGTTCTCGCCTGAAGATGACGAAGCAATTGACGACACATATTGTTGGAGGTTGACTTGCAGTATGATCAACTTCCAAGCGCGTCTTTTTGGTAACAAATATATCCATTGCAAACTTAATTCACAATACACTAAGCGACTAAAGTAAAGGAATAAAATATAGTCATGTAAAGTAGGCCACTAGACACTAAAGTCGGAACACTAAACACGTCTGCAGCGTGCACTGAACGAAACTATCCACACTGAATGACAACAGGGTGGGCTTTATACAGCCGCGGCGTCGTAATGTCTCGAAGCTTCAAGGCAACGTGAGGCGAAGGTTTCCAAGCACTTCTGCTCCCGTCCTTTTGATGTCACCGCAGCCGCAGCGCTGGCCCACCGGCGCCAGACCTTACCCAAAGATTAGCGCACCGGGACAAATTCTAAGAGTGCCCGCAGCACCGTATCACTCTCATGATTCACACCGCTCGTTTTCAGTTAACCTGCTTACTACCATAATAATTATTTGTTTTAACTCATTACTGAATATATTTTAAAAGGTAACTATCGACAAACAAGGACAGTAAAAAATTCCAATATAATTTTGTGATTTTACAAACTATAATATAACTAATAATTTTCTTAAATTATTGGGGACTTTGCCACCCCAAACGAATTTTTAAAGGGGCTCGGGCCCCCTCAGGCCCCATGGAGCCAGCGCCTGTGGACATGTCGAACGGTGATAAGGTGGTCACATTTTACCACTTGTTTTGTCCATCTGCTAAGCTGGGTGGTAACGTGTTTGCTCACATGCACTGGGCCCGGGTTTCATCCCCGATCAGGTTCGAGATTTTCTCCGCTCGGATACTGGATGTTGTGTTGTCCTCATCATCTTTTCATCCTCATCATCAGTCACAAGTCGCCCAATGTCGCGCCGACTGGCACTTGGTGGCCAAACCCGAATGGGACATCCAGGACAACAATACCATACGATCACTTCATTTCACCCCTTGTTTTGAAGCCTCTGCGACTGAGGTTAGAAGCGTGATACCCAGCATTGAAGTCACGTGTTTCTCATATGGGTGGCCGAGAAGAACACTTCACACACCACCTCTCTGTATCGACACAAGAATTCCACAGGCAGTGGCATAAAAGCCATTAATGAAATCTTCCCCTCTCTTGGAGCCTTCATTCCCACACTTTTCGCGTCGAAAGCGACAGTTCGCAGAGCTATTAACAACAGTACTACATTCGTGGCAATCTTAGCTCCTGCTGCCTCCTACCCCCTCCTCTGTACGATTCACCCATTCCATAAGGACACCGGTGGACTGCAACCAAACTGAATGCAACAGCTTTGATACAGGGTAGAACTACTATTAGGGACCCCAGTTCCCAGAACCCCTGAAGATAGACGTTGGATGTGGATATTGTCTCACAGACACAGGCCCATCGACTGTTCAGAGATGTCACTAAACCCGTCCAAAGATGTTAACAGCCATGCATGAGCAACATCTATTAGATGGAGGGGTTCTGACAGCTGATCAGTTCCAATCATTCCACAAGGAAGGAGCTACACGGCTAGTGTTGTCTGTAGTTCAACCATGCATAGACGGTCAATACCGTGGTTCGATCACATCCGCATTGTTACTTTGTGCCAGGAAGGGCTCTCAACAAGGGAAGTGTCGAGGCATCTCAGAGTGTACCAAAGCTATGTTGTTCAGACATGGAGGAGATACAGAGAGACAGGAACTGTCGATGACATGCCACTACTGCAGTGGTTGACCGATACCTATGGATTATAGCTCAGAGGAACCCTGACAGCAGCAATGCCACCATGTTGAATAATGCTTTTCGTGAAGCCACAGGACGTTGTGTTACGACTTAACTGTGCGCAACAGGCTGTATGATGTGCAACTTCACTCCCAACGCCTATGGCGAGATCCGTCTTTGCAACCACGACACCATGCAGCACGGTACAGATGGGTCCAACAACATGCCGTCACGTTCTCTTCACCAGTGAGTGTCGCTTATGCCTTCAACCAAACAGTCGTTGGAGACGTATTTTAGGCAACTTGGTCGGGCTGAACACCTTAGACAAACTTTCCAGTGAGTGCAGCAAAGTGGAGGTTCCCTGCTGTTTTGGGGTGGCATTATGTGTGGCCGACATATGCGACTGGTGGCCATGGAAGGCGCTGTAATGGCTATATGATACATGAATGCCATCCTCAAGCCAATATAGCTACTAAATCAGCAGCATATAGGCTAGGTATTCGTCTTCATGGACGACAATTCGCGCCCTCATCGTGCATGTCTTGCGAATGTCTTCCTTCAGGATAATGACATCGTTTGACTATAGTGGCCAGCATATTCTCCAGACATGACCAGATCATGCCTGGGATAGATTTAAATATTTAAAAGGGCTGTTTATGGATGGCGTGACCCACCAACCATTAAAAAAATGTTCAAATGTGTGTGAAATCTTATGGGATTTAACTGCTAAGGTCGTCAGTCCCTAAGCTTACACACTACGTAACCTAAAGTATCCTAAGGACAAACACACACACCCATGCCTGAGGGTGGACTCAAACCTCCACCGGGACCAGCCACACCAACCACTCTGATGGATCTACATCGAATCGCCATTGAGGATTGAGACTATCTGGACCAACAGTGCTTTGATGAACTTGTGGATAGTATGCCATGATGCATACAGGTGTAGCTGTCACTGCCAAATGACGATGTTGGCGTGTGGTGGAGGAATGTTGGATGTGGATGTAAACTGTTAGGATGCGCCGTATTAAAACTTGGCCATGGTCTTCAAGTGTTTTATTATCCCCAGCTACAGTGCCAGATTCCTCTCTGTCCACGTCACAGGGTCCGCCGGCCGCGGTGGTCTCGCGGTTCTAGGCGCTCAGTCCGGAGCCGCGCGACTGCTACGGTCGCAGGTTCGAATCCTGCCTCGGGCATGGATGTGTGTGATGTCCTTAGGTTAGTTAGGTTTAAGTAGTTCTAAGTTCTAGGGGACTGGTGACCACAGATGTTAAGTCCCATTGTGCTCAGTGCCATTTGAACCATTTTGAACCGTCACAGGGTCCCGCAATGCCGAGGACGCCACTTTGCTGCCTGAAAAAATAGCTTGTTGCGGAATGGATACCTCAGTGAGCCATGCAACGTACTGCGGCGTGCCTGTCGTGTACAGCCGCAGTGTTTTGACGCCGTCAGGATGCGCTGGCAGGTGACTCAGTGGTCTTTGTCCCCATTGCCTCAGCGCCACTCGCCAGGAGCTGCAGGGTGGCTCACTGCAAGCTTCTTCGCCATCGTGGTTAAGATTGTGGGCGACAAAAAGCGCCTGCGATCTGACAGCCAAATCTGCGGCCCTCACCTCAGGATACCTCCGGTGTGTGTTGGGAGCCAACAAGACTTCCCGCAGTAGTGAGCCATTGAGTGGCGCGCCGCTGGCTGGCTACAGACCCTGTGTTGGCCTCAGAGGGTCGAACCAGCGACCCATTGTGGACTGGAGTGCTTGTGCCCCATCTACTACTGCGAGTAGCCGGTGGTGTGACAAGCCGTGCCGTCCAGGAGAGCTGCCACACTTCAATTCCCTTGGTAAAAAACCTGCACCTATTTATACGTGGCTGTGCGTCTCTGTTTTACTAATGCACTGCTCCGAGTCATAACACCTAGGCTGGGCCAGTGGACCCCTTCTGCCTGTAACCTGCGCCATGCAAACCATTCTACTTCATAACCACTGGTAAGCGTAACTTACTGTCAACAGGCCCGCGCCTGACTGTAGCTTCTGTGCTCAGAAATATTGCACCGAATCTAACTTTCCCCTGTCTGAAACGGGGGTGCCACTGCATTGGCATTCATCAATGTAAGAGACACGCCACTGGGTGTTAGAGGTACCGGTGTGTGCAGCAATCTGGACCACCACCTCTGAAGGTGTCGCTGTATGTTGGTACAAAGTGTAATGTGTGGTTTTCATGAGCAATAAAATTGGCGGTAATGATGTTTATGTTGATCTCTATACCAATTTTCTGTACTGGTTCCAGAACTCTCACAACCTAGGTGATGCTAAACGTTTTTTGATGTGTATACATCCAATGAAATGTGAACGTGATGCAAAGCTGTAAAGTGAGTTTGTGTTTCTTCAGCCCTTCTGTGGCGTCATCTGAAGGGGATGCAACATTGACTGACATGCGTAAATAAAGTGGCAAAGTATCGATCTGAGACACCCACCCCCCGTGTCACCAGTTCGGCAACATTCTCAGTATCAGCCATGCACCTTCAGGGTACTCTTACAAATGTAACTGTACGGAGACCACCAGTCCCTGAAAACTAGGCACCAGTGTGAAAGCCAACTATTTCGACGTTCCTGAGTGACGCCATGCAGGTCAACTAGCACACATGGCAGCATGTAGGCTCTAAGGGGTATCGAAAGGGATGCCTACCACACTGGCGACTTGAGTCAGCGACAGGCTGTCTGTGCACAGGCACATTTGGAAAGTGTGGAACAAAGGTGCTCGGGTGGTAATAGTGGTGTTGCTGAACTAGAGAGATAGGGCAGTGGAAAGCGTGAAACAAGAGGGCTGAAAAGGGATAAATACTCTTTGCTGCTTCGGATCACGCTCAGATTCCGTTCAGTGGGTCTGAACAGTTTCTAGTGGCTCCGCCATGTATACCAGAGCAAAAATTACGGTCGCTCTACACTCCAAAGCCTCACTGTGTCCTTATCGAAAATATTAGTCATCTGTGGGTTATCAGCAGTGTTGTAGGTGTCAAGATCGAAGTTCTGATGGACAATGTGCTACAAACTGTCGTTTTCGACCGCGAAATGTGTGTAAGTGAACGCCCCAAGGCAAAGGGTGGTCCCACTGGCGCTTTTTATGCATCTCCAAGAACGTTACGAGTATGCTATGATTTTGAGCATTGATGTGCCTGAAATGCAGGATCGTTGCTACATGTTATGTCATCTATGGGAGAATTGAAAAACTACGCCCAACCTTTTTTACTATCATCGGTCTCACTGATATCGCCGCCCCCCTCCAACGCCACCAAAAAGCAATGTTTACAACAATGCAGATTTGCTGTTATACTTTTAATCAATAAACTGAGGCGACTAAACGTCCTTATTTACTGGGGACAGTTTTCAGTTTTAATGCTTTTCCACAATTCCTTTAAAACTGATTGAGGAATACAAATGTCCACAATTTCTTATTTTTTCTCCTCAATTTTTGAACTTTCCCAAAATAATTGAAATAAGAATAATGTGCTGAAACTAAGCTGAATATAACAGTGCAACCAAATTTGGCATCAATTAGTTATTTTATTTACCTGCAAGAAAATGAACTAATAAAGGTGTGGAACTATACGTGTGAATGAATTTTTCCTTGAATTTAGAAGTTGTGCTAGTGGGAAAAATTCCGAAGCATCGGGCTGGGCCAGCTGCATAATCATGGTATTATTTCGTTTCTGTTTTAATTGAAATAATATGAGGTATAAATCTCATATTTTTCAGCATCCACTTCCTTGTGATTAAATTAATAAATGATGCATAGTTTTAATTTTCTCTTGAGAGTTATACAACTTTTATTAGCCGCCCCAGTAGCGTTGTGGCAAGGGCCTTGTTACAGTGGATACACCTGTTCCCGTCAGATCAGCGAAGTTAAGCGCTGTGGGGCGTGGTCAGCACTTGGATGGGTGACCATCCGGGCCGTCATGCACTGTTGCCATTTTTCGGGGTGCACTCAGCCTCGTGGTGCCAATTGAGGAGCTACTCGACTGAATAGCAGCAGCACTGGTCAAGAAAAACCATCATAACGACCCGGAGAGTGGTGTGCTGACCACACGCCCCTCCTATCCACATCCTAAGATGAGAATGACACGGCGGTCGGATGGTCCCGATAAGCCACTTGTGGCCTGAAGACGGAGTGCAGTAGCGCAGGGATCTAGGATATTTCCGTTTTCTTCTTAGTAGCAGCTGCTTTAGTTCAGAATTAAGTAGAGGCAATGAATTTACTTTTGTCAATGTAAGTAATGACTGAAGCAATAAATCACTATGCTTTTGAAACCAGTTCAGTGTTTCATTTTTTCCTCTTTTCCATTTGCTTCTCCTCTTTTGCTCAATTTTTTCGCTGTCTGATTCGAAATTAATCTTTTCTGCCCTTTGCCGCGCCCAAAATATGTCCGGCCTAGGCGGCCGCCTACTCTTGCCTAATGGTAGAAACGGCTCAGCTGAACCATTATCTTCGACCACTCATAAAAAAACGGTGTCATTTCAACACTGGGTACCGCTGTTCTGACCTCCATCACGAAGTTGCCCAAAGAGGGGGTGAAATGTTAGTAAAAGGGGCTGTGACGACCTTTCCATTGTGTGACACGTCTGCGCTGGCGTCGGGCAGAATTGTGCTGAAATTTGGTGCCAATGTCACATCGTAACCCATCTCTCACATTACAAGAGCTTTGTTTTCGTAAGTGTCGACATCTTGTTGTCTGAAGCGTCGCCTAGTCTGAGGGCGACGTTCTAGTGCGCCACGCGCTTGCACCAAGAAAGAGGAAGGCTGCAGGCGCATTTCAACCAAATTTCAAACTTCTGTGTCGCAATGGGAGACAAATTTGGTTTTTGTTAAAAGTGGCCCTTTAATTGTGTTGCACAGTGTAATTTTCTTCCCAACGTATATTACCAGAGACAATCAAGTCCACACCTGTGACAACTAACCCGGAGTTGGAGCTGGTTGTCACAAATACTTAATCAGCTAGAAAGTTTTCCTTCTAAAATGCCAAGTACTGCTATGACTTCAAATTTGTAGGATGCGTAGCCAAAGATGCATATTACGACATATACTAACGACAGAAAGTCAAACTGTAAACACTTCCGCTTCAAAAATTAAAAAAAAAGACCAAATTGTGATAACCTGACCAATTCTCGCCTAGTTTAAAACAATTAAATGACACAAACATATTTCGACATTTGAAATATGAACGTACCAAAGCTGTACAATTTATTTGTTGTGGTAATTAATACACCTTGTTTCAAAAATTGATATTAAATGAAACACAAAAGTTTACTTAATACAGTTAATGATACATGATACCAACATCTCCAATAAAAGGAACTTCCAGGAGGAAATTTCTCTCAGCATCAATACCCCCCCCCCCCACCGGTCTGTCTATTAGCTAAATCATTCTCGAGAGAGAGGAAGAGGGAGAGACAGAGAGAAAGAGAGAGAAAATGAAAGCTGACACAAACATCTAAATATGGATTTGTTGAACTCATTACGATTCTACATCAATTTACCTTAGTAAGACATTACAGTATTTTCTCAAAGAATGAAACTGGCCATAATTATGCCACGGAATCCTTTTCTGCCTTAGTTCTCAAGTGCTTCGTAGCTTTGTGTTGCTAGTGTCAATTTAACTTAGAAATGTTAGGAAATAGAATTTTTTATGTCGATATCTGCTGTCTATTTACACATTGATTGCTTTCACTTACAAATGTTTGGAAATAGAATTGTTTGTATTGGTTTCTGCTGCCTATTTACACATTTATTGCATAGCTGCAAGTATGATTTCGAAAGACAGAACGAAGGAAGGAAGGAACGAAGTATGAAAGGAAGAAAGAAAGGAAGATTAGAATTTAATGTCCCGTGGACAGTGAATTTATTAGAGACGGAGCAAAAGCTCCGATTATGAAAGGAGGGTGTAGGAAATCGACGTATTCTTTTCGAAGGAGCTATCCCAGAATTTGCCTGGACTGATCAGGGAAAACAACACAAAACTGAAATCTGGACGGCCGGATGCAAATTTGAACCTCCAGAAAGCGAATACAACGTGCTAACGACTGCACTAACTCGCTAGGTGTTCCGAAAGATAACCTGTTTTGTAATGAAATGTCGCTGCTCGACGGAAGTAGACGGTAAAATTCCATTCTTGTGTTCCGATAACAGATAGTAAGAGCAATTAATATCCGAGAAAGAGGTAACACAACAGAAACTTAATTATAGCAGACAATATCTATTAGAAGGGGCTTCGAACATCACTAGAGTTGCGAGATAATTGGACGCGGGGCACTTAGTTAATTCTTCGATTAAGAAATGAACTGCCAAGGAAATTTGATGAGCTCTGTTCGCTGAACCTGAATCGTAGTACAGGCGTGCGATGGAGTACTCGACAACCAGCGACAGTGACAAATAAACATAATACTCGACGTTAATCTTTTAGTTTATGGTGCACTCAGGCAAGAATATTAAGATATAAATAAAACAGTTTGTTCATGGCCCTAAAAATCGTGTTTTAAAGTGATTTTCGTTCTATATATTCAAGTCGAAACTCTTAGTTATTTTCTTGTGGTACATACAGCTTAAGATGCGAGAGCATACTTTCAAGACTGCCATTCAACCTTTGTGTGTGTTCAGCAGAGTATTTGGTCTTCTCGTGAAAAGCAGCGAACACAAGAATCTGGAAACTATCAGTTGTAAAGTGCGGTGCAGGAGATATATCAGCACTGTCACAACCGTAGTATGGTTAGTTTGTATCATGGTAATTGGCATTTACTGTAGCTACAGCCACATCTGGACACATGCACTGCCATACATTGTCCATACTCAGAAGATTCCTGGAATATTGGGTTTTCTTCTGACGTGGATGCAATCAGCTGCTATGTTAAGCTCGTGTCTAATAACCCGGTGCAAGCTCGTAAGTGAAATTATCAATCTCATCGAGACAGTGGACGGGTTACTTTCGCAGCAGCAGCGCTGCTATAGGAGACAAGCATTCGTGCAGACTCGGCGGGTCTCACTTGGTATGTCTGTAGGATTTATTGCGCTCGTTCTGGGTCTTATTGTGTTCAGTGCGATGGAAGGTTACAGTGGTAGCTGGCACTATAAAACTGTTTATTACTTTGGGACATACTCTTCGCTTTGGTACATGCAGTTTCTCGGGGTAGTGGCTGTGGTGCGACACCGAATGGGCGCCATCCGCACGCAGCTGCTGAGGAGTGTGCGGCCACCGCTGCGAAGGGAGGCGGAGCTGGAGGAGGCGGCGACCTCCGGAGGGCAGTGGTGGGTGGCAGAGGGTGAGCTGCGGCGGCTGCAACGCGCCAGACTGGCTCTGCACCGCGTCGCCCACCTCTGCTGTCAACACTTTGGCCTCGCCCTGTCATTAAACGTCCTCAGCAACTTGATCCAAATAATGTTATTAGCCTACTCGCTTGTACTGTTGTTACACAAATGGCCCGATTTGACAGGAGGCGTGTTCCTGTTTTGCCCATTCCTGCTCCTTGCCTCTAGCAACCTACTGGTGATGTGCTGGTTGTGTTCATCTGCAGCAGAGCGTGCAACCTCTGTCGGCGTGTTAATAGACAGGTGTCAGTCACTCGCGCGACACGATGCAACACTACGTGCCCTGCGTTTGTCCGTGAAGGAACTACAATTCTCCGCCGCCGGTTTCTTTAACGTTGATCTGCGTTTATTTGTGACTCTTTCTAGTGCTTCTGTCACTTATGTCATAATACTCTCTCAATTTTATATGTAAAAGTGAATTTTGGTTATAATTTCGTAGTTAATCTACTGCAAAGCTGGACATTACATATGCTGGATAATGTTGAACTTTGCTTAAAAAAGAAATAATCACAGTGTTTCTGTGGCCTCGTGTATGTGTCTGTGTGTCTGAGTGTGTGTGTGTGGGGGGGGGGGGAAGGGGGGGGGGTCAATCGAAACGAGCTTATCTGCATCCTTAATATGATAATTAGAAATGAATGTGTTTAATATGTCTAAAACATTAAGGAGAGGTAACATGCAATCTTAATGCACCCACACAATCAAACTGTCACCTAACCCTTAGTATTTTAAAATTGTCTATTTAAATGTGGATAACACAAATCCAAGGCTGAAATATCTGATAGCTCCCAAAAAAAGATGAAAATATAGTCATCCTGATAATACATTATATACTCCTCACCGTTTTTTTTTTTTTTTTTTTTTTGAGTAAGTCGAACCTTTCACAGAGTCTTAAAAGTCGTACCTCAGTCGTCTCATTATCAACCAGAATCGAGAGCGCACCTACTTTAGTGACTGCCCTCTTGTTTGAATATGGAAACCAGTTACGTGACATGTGCCGTACTGTGACGTGTACAGTACAAGCACCATACTTTCCAGGGTCCTCTGGATGGAACAAGAAGCCATTCATCAAAGGGCTGTGTCCTTTATGCAAATGACTGAGAAGGACTTTACCTCGTCTATGAGGCTGGAATGTGATATGACATGAGCAGGTTGCGACCTTACTAACATAGCTTACTGATTGTCATTTCCAGCGATCTTTCTTTCAATCTAGGCACGAGTCTGTACCTTAACAGCGATGTGATAGCATCGGCATGAGCCAATGAACCAGCTATCACTATACGTCCCCTTGACTCCTTCATCTGATTTTTCGTTTGACAGTATTGCCATTAAGAATAAAGTAACTGTGAATGATGTGCAGTCTAAATTATCAGTTGATCGTCTTTATCTAACTAGGAACAGTTTTCTTCCTACGTTTTGAGGCACCATCGCTGGCACTGAATCTGAAACGATAGATCAATGAATCTCAGAGCGGTGTAGGAGTCAGGCTGCCAGAAAGAAAAGAACAGGACGTATTGTGACAGACTAGTTACCACTGGCAGAAGAAGCACATATGAGTGGACATAGCACTCACATATTAATTACAAAGTTCCAAAAATTTCACCAACGAAAGTATTTATATTTTACCCTAGTACTATGTCGTTCAAAATTTTTGTGATGTTGCCGTATGTACATGTGAAATATTAGACAAACTGACACAGTAATCAATTTTTCAGAAAATATATTCATAATTATCTACATGAAACAAGTGGCTGACCAGTGTGTAAACATACTATCTCCTCTCTTTTGAATTTGTTGAGGGGATCTGTAGGAATGTTGTAGAATTGTCAGAGTGGTATAGTAATATTGGACATCCAGTGTCATGGTATGGTGCTGCATAATATTCACAAAAATTCATAGACAAAATCTTTATTACCTACAGTATTTCCTACATTATTACCTAATTTTTATTACATTCACATACATGTGTATATGAGCAGGAAGTACATCACATTCATGTAATGTTTGATTTTATAATGTCATTCAATGGTTGTGGAACATGTATCAAATAACTGTTTATCACTATCACAGTTTATTTCTGTCAGTCTGCTCATTGCGAGCAACCATTAGGTCAACAGAATGTATTAGGCAACCAGTGAGTTCGATACCACTGCAGAAATTGGTAAACGTGATGTTTTAGTTACAAGTGAATATTGGTACATAAATGAGCTAATTAGTGTATGTAAGCCACTCTTCATGATCTTTTACTCTGCATTCAACAGAAAAGATAAACGTGGTGGTGGGGTAGCTATCTGTACATAGATTGGTAGTAACTATAAGGTAATAGATGTAAGAGCTTTATATGTTGAGGTGTAATAGAACTACCAGCGATTAATTACAAAAAGGGGATAGAGAAATTAATTATTGTAGGCCTGACAGACTTTCATCTGGCAGCATAAATAATTTCTTTGATGTTCCTAATGACCTGCTTGTTGACATAGATGGTAAACACTGCAATAAAAATGGCTGGGTTAACTCATACTAACCAGAGATTTAAACATTGAGTTGCTGTCCAATGTCTCTATGTCTAAACAACCAATGCTAATACCACATCAATTTAAATTAACGTTTCTGATAAATGAGTTCACTAGAGAGATCAATAGCATAAAATTATGCATTGACAACATTATAACTAACATGTAACACTTTACATATAATGCATCAAGTCTGAAGCTTGTCATTTCTGACCACCATGCTGTAAGATATTGATAGAAGCTGGAAATCTCCATGTCAACAGCAAAAAGAAACAATCTGTGACAAAAAGAACCACCGATGATGACAGTGTTAAAGATCTCAACAGTTTGCTGAAACACTTACAATGGGGTGAAAAAAAGCATACCTTTCAGTGAATCTGCATCAGATATTTATTATTGCTTCAATGTCTCATGCCCAGAAATGACCTTCCCAGTAGATGACTGCAAAAATATACAAAAAACTGAATAAATCATGAACTAAAAATAGCAAGAGAAAAACATAACTTTCCCAACATGGAATGCTAAATAGTAACAATAATAATAGACTAAAAGTAGAATTTTAGAACTATCATGGTTATTATAAAGACCTGGTACTGGAAAGTAAAAGTAAATGTGTAGCTACAAAGTTAAGAACCTCTGCTAACACTGGTTTAGCTGTGTGGAAAGTAATAAATAACTCTAGGAATTGAAAGGACAAATCAACTAATGATATTACTATAAACCATAAAGGATGTATTGTGAAATGTCAATATCAGAGCCCAAATGGTTTTAATGAGTACTTTTCTTCTGTTGGAAAATCTGTCAGTGACCATTTCAACATCTTCAGTATAGTTATAAGGGCATTCCAATCAAACAAAGCACATGCTTGGCCCCAACTAATAGTAAGAAAATAAAACGCATAGTGAGGTCATTAAAAAAATACAAACCAGCCAGCTTTGATGGTCTGTCTATCAACACACTGGAAAGATCCACAGACAACATATCTGATGCCATGGTCACAGCAGTAAACGATGTAATTGCATTTGGTTGTTTCCCAGATAGCATAAGGGTAGCACAAGCAACCCCAATACAAAAAGAAAGGTGAGAAATCTAAAATTGGAAACCATGACCCCATCTCAATTTTACCTGCATTTTCTAAGGTAGTTGAGAAAGTTATTTATACTAGACTAATGACATTCTTCAATCAACACAACTTAATATTTGAAAATCAAAATGGCTTTATGAAAAACAAATAAACTTTGGTAGCTGCAGCACAATTAACAGACGAAATAATAACTGACATAGTGAAGAAGGAGTATGTTACTGGAGTGTTTCTTGATCTAGAAAAACTTATTGATTGCATCAGCATCATCATATCACTTGACAAGCTGTGGAACCTGCGTACTAGAAAAATTGGCTATGATTTAATAAAATCATACATGAGCAATATAAAACAATTTGTGCCACTTAAAACAGTGGGTCTTTCAAATCCAAAATCACTGATTTAGAATAAGGAGAACTTCAAGGTTCCGTCTTGGAACCACTTCTTTTCTTGATTTATGTTAATGATACATGGTATTGTTCTCTTAACTGTAAAAAATATTGTATGCAGACGATACATCAACTGTGTGCAAACAAGAAACCTATGACAGTCTGGAGATGTTGTGCAACTGTCTAACGAATTAAATAGTCATGTATTTCAATGAAAGCCATCTAAATGTAAGTTCTTCAAAGGCTGCAATAATGGAGTTTAACACAAGGAAACAAAGAGAATTTGGCATGAAGTTACCCATTCGAAACGACATTGTAAAAAAGGAAAAATGGATAAAATTCTTGGGAACCACAATCCAGGACAAGCTCAAAATGCATGTAGGTTCTTAAGCCTGTAAGCTGTCAAGAATGTACTTAATTTTGCCATAAACCTTATTAGCAAATGTTGTAAGGATATATGTATCACCCACTATTCTCATCAAATTTAAACTATGCTGTAGAAATGTGGGGTGCAACAACTCAAGCCAACCTAAGCACATTATTAACACTACTGAAACAAGTTGTCAGAATTATTTGCGGTGCCAAACCTAAAGAATCAAGTCCAAATCCGTTCCCAAAATTAGGTGTGTTTGCCATTATAGATATAGACCACATTGAGAATTATATTTCCTGTGAAAACAACAAATTCAAATTTCAACTGTGACCTGCACCAGCATGACACAAGACAAAAATTCAAATACCTTGTAAATAGCCATAGAACAAATTAGTACAAAAATGCACATGGCTGAAGCTACCAATGCGCTACCAAAAAGTTTCACAACTCTTTCTACTAACAAATCAAAAGACCAGCTATAAGGAATTCTAATTGGAGACCTTTTTTATTCCCAATGTGAGTACCTTTCAGAAGAGTGATTTCTAAGTGCAACAAGTTCATAATTTTAAGTAACTGACAACTGACCTAATATTAATAACAGCAATCTTTGTAACACTGTTATTTGTAAATTACCAAATGTAAAATGCATCAAAATGTTATTTTTTTAAATTTCAACGAATCTTTAGTTTGTAACTTTATAAACTGACATATTCAGAAGAATAATCTTCATGATGTCCTGAAAGTGTATTATTTCTAAGGATTGTACTTAATTATTTTATGTTGAATAAATATTATTATTATTATTATTATTACATTCTGGTGTTTTGTCAGTATAAATCAGTAATATTAAAACATGTGGAATTTAAATTTAACGCAAATGTGAGAATAGTGCACTGAATTATAGCAGTAGTCTTTAATTATTAGTATTTACCATAATATGAATTTAATTCCTTGCATTGTTTCAATATATGTGCTTAATAAATATTAGATAGACTTTGCAATAGCTGACATTTCAGCTCTAATAATTGTCCTAACCAATATTTTCTTCAGAACTTTAGCCTCCTTTACTAATCTTCTTGCTTACATAAGACTGCATATCTTTTCTCAGTCACCAATGTGAAATTTATAAATTTCTTGGCTTACTATTTTCCCTTAGAATACTGCTCTGTACCAAGTTTATTATTTATTTTAAGTATTATTATTTTTCTAGTTAGTATAAATTTACAGAACACTTTACAGTTAAGTTAGTAAATATTTGTGATGTTTATTTTCACACCCTTATTATCTCCAAAAAATTCTGCACCTGCTCAATGTGGAAATTTAACTGTCATGTAGTACATCACATGAGGAAGAATCCTTACTTCGTATGGGCTTAAAACACTTAACATAGTTAATTGTGAAACCAGAATTCAATATCTTGACAGAATTCAGAGGTGTAGCACTAGCCTCAATCCCTTAGGATGTAGGAAAAATCTGACAGTACTCTTTCTCAACAGTTATCTATGCATTTAACTAATGTGACTTAAGCAGATCAAGGAAATCCTAATCATCATTGCTAGATTCAGATTGCTATCATCCTTCTCCAAAATGTAATACTGCAGCAAAAATCACCCGGTTAACATGCAAATGGTTTGCAAAGGAATGTGAGATAGTAATTACATATCATATTTTTTTCAAAAGGAAGTTAATAAGAAATTCAAAAGTTCCTATGCTATAATATTTGCATTGTTTCATGACATCTGTTTAAAACACAGATGAACCAACTTATTACTGTATCTTCTTAAAGTTAATGTTTTACTTCAAATGGTTTACGTGGCTCTGAGCACTATGGGACTTAACATCTGTGGTCATCAGTCCCCTAGAACTTAGAACTACTTAAACCTGACTAACCTAAGGACAACACACACATCCATGCCCGAGGCAGGATTCGAACCTGCGATGGTAGTGGTCACGCGGCTCCAGACTGAAGCGTCTAGAACCGCATGGCCACACCGGCCGGCAATGTTTTTACTTCTAACATGTCACACAGTAAGTTTTCTGCAGATGATGACCAGCAAAAATTTCTTTGTAAATTGCCAGATATTTTAACAAATGACAATATTATAAAAATTTTGTCAGAGATAGTAAAAGGATTATATTTTGTGGAAACATCTGTATGAATTAGGAACACTAAGGTTCAATTCATTGAAGTATCAATTCTGACATAGTAACAACAACAGCCATTACTTTTAACTGTCATATTAGATGGGAAAGTTCAAATACATACAAATTATTTTAAAACATTGTACTCAGTAATAAATTTTTCTCTGAAAAATGTGTTCTGATGAACTTCAGATTTAATCTGCTCTTAAATACATGTAGAAACAGAAAACGTTTTTTAATGCTTATAAATACATGAATTATCTCATAAGAACTATATAGAATAGAGAGAATAATGTCATTCTTTATAATGAACACATTTCTTATGTAATATTAACATATATTGTTATGTGTAATTTGTATACTTTAAATTATGTACCATCTGTGTATTGGAAATAAATAAACATAATATGTAGCTTCAGATACATAAATTACCAAACAATAGTGAAACACTTAAATATCTCCTTACTTTTCGGTAATTTCTGCTCAGATAGCTCTTTTATATACCCTTTCTCAGAGGATAAAAATTTCTCTCTTAAGTACACAATATTCTTTTTAGATTTAGTGGCACATGTAGGTTTCTTGATATCTGAAAAGCTATGTCAGGAGCATATTGTTGTATGAAAGTGACTTATGACTGTGTGAAGACAAGAAATAGAAGCATTTGAGTTGTGGTTTTACAGAAGCATCCTCAAAATTAAGTGGACATATTAGATAAGAAATTATTTGCTTAACATTAAGCGGAGGAATGGAAATCATAATAATTTGTTCAGACATCAGAAAATAGCTTCTATGGTAATGGAAAGAGCTGTAGAGAGCCAAAAGCTTAACGCAATCTATAGATTGGAATGTGTACAAGAAAGTAATGATATCATTAGGTATAAACAATTCTTAGAGATGTAGAGATTGGTGTAGGAGAAGAAACTAGTGGGTCACATCTAATCAGTCTGGAGACTGATGACTCCAAAAAAGAAAGGTTTCATTTCCATTATCCAATAGATACTAACGTACTACAAAATCTAAAAGTCATCAGACTGTTGTTGGATAAAGTGATGTGAATTTTGAACTTAACTTCTCCATTTACAATTATTAGTATTCTTGAATATTTTTCATTCCTTTAAAGATATATATTTTTGTCTGTTATTTACAATTACTAAAGAAACTTAGTAATACTGATCAATTTTATTTTATATATTATTTAAAAGCAATAAAGAATATTTTTCTATTATCGATTTAAGAGAAAATCTGTTTTCGAAAAACTGAAAACAGTTC
Source organism: Schistocerca nitens (assembly GCF_023898315.1). Taxonomy (NCBI): domain Eukaryota; kingdom Metazoa; phylum Arthropoda; class Insecta; order Orthoptera; family Acrididae; genus Schistocerca; species Schistocerca nitens. The sequence goes on from NC_064614.1 coordinate 1,161,977,067, forward strand.
ATGAATATTGTTACCTGTTGTCTTTCTACCTTAAATATGATTATGATTTTTTTAGAAAACACATCATTACATTAATACATATATTTTTCATTAATTGAACATATTTTCCTGAGTCAATTGAGTTAATTTTACCTGCAATAAATCATAGATTTAAACTGAATGAATAATTTATTTGCAAGAGTTCTGTCTCATTTGTTTATGTAACTCATTCATATTCAGTCTTTCCAGATATATTTATAATATATGTAATAAATTTAGAGATACATGTTACACAAGGATTTTCAACGACACCCCTTCTTTTCTTAGTGTTTTATATTTGAAGATACAAAGCTTATGTTAGCTTTTTACTGGTTAGGGCTAAATAATTATACAGAATGGCTACTTTAACATAAAATTAACTGTAGAACTTAGAATTATAGTAATAGTTCCAGTGAGGTAATCTTTGTAGAGCTGGTGTACTTGATGATGCAATGTGATTTATGAAAACCAACAGAAGTTCTGCACTTAACTCTGTATCAAGGAATAAATTTAGTTTCTACTAGTACTATATTTAGTACCGATTTTCATTCACACTAATCTGTTTGTTTGTATGAACTGCATCATACCTTGAATTATAATACCCAACAGCAATCAGACCTGTTCCTCCATCTCACTGTACTTCTTACCTATCCAGTGTGGTGAGGCAGTAGGGTAACTGGTGAAGTCATGATAATGCTTTTCTGATGAGATGGTGTAAATTTTTCTGAATTTTATAGGCATGAATCGTTGTGAAGTCTGGTGGCGCTTCAGTCAGCTTTCTTAGTGGTGTCAGTGCGAAGCCCAAGCGGGTGAACATTTCGTGTAATCCCACTGATTGGCAGAAGCTGTAAGGTGGACAGTTCAGAATAGAAAGAAAGTTTACAGTAATTGTAACAAAGACTTAAAAGAGTCAAACTAAAAAGCCATTTAGAATGAAACTGTTAAATAGGGGAAACTGTGCGTGTGTACAAATATTTCGTAACATTATGGAATGAAATCTATTGAAGGAAAGATGTAGATGGAAAAGGAGCAGCCAACATCCACACACCATGTGGTGTCATGGGCTGTAGTGGTGTCGAATGTCTGAGTGCCTAGGGAAATGGGGACAGGATGTGGTGAGCATCAGATGAGTTGCTTGTGTAGTGCACAAAGTAGGGTCGAACATAAACCTGGTAATATCACTGCACGAAGTGACACAAATGAAGTTGCTCTTGCAAATGTGGGCAACAAACTTTCTCAGATTTGTAAAAAGGCAGTAAGCTGCAAAGTATAACTAATGAACGGTAATATGATAATATGCACACTCTTGTGGTGTTACAAAAGTGAGAACAGTGACTACTTCCTGAGGGAAAATGATTTTGAGCGATTTCAACGTTATACATGGTTGATATTGCAACAACATTAGTTAAAATTAATTCACAGCCCACACTGTCACGCCATTCAACACGGTTTTTGTATTGATGGTAAAATGTACAAAAGCATCAGTATAACAGATGCAAGAAGTTGAGATTATTTTTACTTGCCGCAAATATTACTCCCTTGTCCGACGATATCCAAGTACTTTTTTGTGCCATAAATCGCTAAAAACATCTTTCTAGTACACAGATCAAGACGAAAGACAAAAATTCCAAGTGATTCTGCAAATGTCAGTGCCGGCATACAGAAGATGCCGTTTGCAATATCTTGGAGCTTTCACTAACCACCAAATGCTGAAGTGCCCACTGAGACTATACAAAACGCACCAACTCTTGGATAAATAGTAATGTTTAACTTACTGAAGATGAAAACTTGCAGGTCCAGTTACGTTATAAATCAGATATCTTAATAAACCAGCAGTTTACTGGCTTTCGTTGCAGGTCCGTTATGAAAGCCACCCACTAGTGATACTTCTAATTTTGATTAATATTGACCACCATCACAGTTTCTAGTTAGTTTGAGCGTTGTCCTGTTTCTTTCCTTCCTTTTCTAGTGTCGTTATTTCCCGCGTAGGAATGTGGGTACCCCAGCTGACTGTGTATAGTGTTATTCAAGTTGAAATGATCAAACGTTTTACCAAACGCTGGCAGTTAGTGTAACTTAGGAGGGACTCGTGCACCTGGTATTCACCTAGTGGAAAACTGCCTACAAACCACATCCAAACTGGCCAACACGCTGACCCTCGTAGTTAATCTGCCAGGCATCTGGGACTGGCACTGTAACATGCATGGCTATGCGCGTGGGTACTTTGTTTTAGCATAGGAATTGTAATGTAGTGAGATAACTGAAGATCTTACTTTTTACAATTTGGACTCGACCTTCCAGTGTTGTGACTTCTAAAGTGAGTGAAACCACGTGGGAGACGTGGTGACAGAGCTGCTCAATTTGCAGAAGATTATTAACTGTGAGTGGGCCAGTGATGGGAATACCAAGACATAATGGACGAATGAGTGTTGAGTGGAGGGAACGGACGAATATTAAAATGGGTGCTGTTAGCTCTAGCCGGCGAGGAGTCAGCCCACCGAGAGTGAAAGTTCAGACCAGCAGTAAAACTGCAGGAGGCCAGCCCGCATATTGTCCAAGGGTGCTAGCCAGATGTCGGACACAAGGTACTTTGTGGTGGCAGACGTGTTGCTGGATCATGCGGAGCGCCAGTGAGAATTAACTCAAGAGAACTGCTCGATCGAATCAGTTTATAGCGTTCGCCAGCTGGTTCGAAATGCAGTCCACAACAGATGGCGATATTGCCACTACTGTCTTGCAAAAACACTGCATATCTGTCTAAATGGTTGCTCGTTAATGTACGTTTGTATATAGGTAGTGAGTCAAAATGAATACTGAAGAGCCGGAATCTGTCGGTCAGAAAGACATACAAATCAATAAGAATAAAGGAAGAAACAGATTATATGGATGAAAGGCACATGGGAGAACAATTTCCATGTAACATAAAAAAGTCGTTATCCTAGAGGAACGCAACGCCGATCGATATGTTGCGAAACGAGAGTGTGCCGACGCACAACGTAAGATAAACAAAGGAACACAAATGGCAACATTACTTCAACAACTGCTCACTCATTTATAATGGTACATGAAACCATACTTAGCATCTTCAGAATCACAAACTGGAGAAAAAATGCGTGTAACCTAAATTAATGTAAACTCAAGGGGCGATGTTACAGAGGAAAGAAACGGGACAGGAACATATGTGTAGCAGTCGAATGAGGAAGATAACAGTAGAACATTTTATAAAAGAAGTATATATTAGGATATGCAATGGGTTAAAACCGTGAGAAGGTAAAAACAAAGTCAATAGAATATTAACAAGACTGAAAAGATACTGAGTTAGACTTGATGGAGGAAAGGAAAAAGGCCAGTGGATAAACGAATGACAGTTACAGTAAGAGAGTTCACAACTTACCTGAAGATGTATGTGGTGAATACGGCTTCCCTGGCTATTAGCAGTTTTCTGTTTTTTCTTTTTGCAAACTATAATCACTCAAATCTACATCTGTTCCGTAGCGCTGTAGTAATCTTTTCCTGGAGAAATTATTATCAGACTTGACATAGAGCAACCAGGAGGAAAGTAATATCAATAAAGGAAATCGAGTGTCACTTAACACAGAAAAAGAAGGTGAAGAAGGTGGTTTCGCTTGAGTTGGGAAAGCCATTGACATATTGACTAGAGGAAGAAGAAGGTGTGGCAGAAACGGTAAATGAAGGGTATTATCCAGTTAGTGTAATACCTCTGTACTGAAACACATTTTTGGTATAAAGCAAAATTTAGAAAATGTTGTGCCCTACAAGTGCTGACTCTCAACGTTATATGTACACCAGGTTTGATCGTTCGTATTTTTTATAAAGTTCAGTAGTGTTCATATAAAGCAGGGCATGGTCATTTTCTTTTACAGGATACGATAGTAAGTATTGAATTAGTTCTCCTAATGTTCCAACCTACAAAATTAATTCTCGTTAAATATATGGTTGAGGACTGTGTAGTATCCTGTAAATGGAACAAAAGTACAATTTTACACGTACCTGTTACTGATTAAAGAGCTCTAAATAACCAAAAACATAAAAAGTCAGTGGAGCAATTATAGTACAACTTTTTATGCTTAGGAAACAATCTTGCCTGTGTTTTTGCAGAATGTGGTTCAAATGGCTCTGAGCACTATGGGACTCAACTGCTGAGGTCATTAGTCCCCTAGAACTTAGAACTAGTTAAACCTAACTAACCTAAGGACATCACAAACATCCATGCCCGAGGCAGGATTCGAACCTGCGACCGTAGCGGTCTTGCGGTTCCAGACTGCAGCGCCTTTAACCGCACGGCCACTTCGGCCGGCTGCAGAATGTGTATGGCTGGTTCTTTGTGTTAACTCAGACATGATTAACAGGTAGTCCAACTGCATATGAGTTTCGCATCCATTGCATACTGGTTTAAATCAGTTACATTTTCTCTGGCTCTGTCCCCGCAAAGAACAAGTATAATAAAATTCTCCAATGCTTAATGCACTGCTCTCACAACGAATGTTTTCCTTCTCAGACTGTTTCTAAATGGAAAGGGAATGCAGCGACTAATAATGAAGCATTCTTAAAAAGAATGCTACGACAGGGAGCGGCATAGAGCATAGACACGTAATCAGATAAAAGGATCGTCAGCAATGTACACTATGTGATCAGAAGTACCCAGACACTTGGCTGAAAAATACTTACAAGTTCGTGGCACCCTCCATCGGTAATGCTACAATTAAATATGGTGTTGGCCCACCCTCAGCCTTGATGGTAGCTTCCACTCTCGCAGGCATACGTTAAATCACATGCTGGAAGGTTTGTAAGGGAATGGCAGTTTATTCTTCACGGAGTGCTGCACTGAGGAGAGGTGCCGCGGGGAGTGGCCGCGCGGTCTCAGGCGCCTTGTCACGGATTGCGAGGCCCCTCCCGCCGGAGGTTCCTGTCCTCCCTCGGGCATGGGTGTGTGTGTTGTTCTTAGCATAAGTCAGTTTAAGTTAGTTGAAGTAGTGTGTGAGTCTAGGGACCGATGACCTCCGCAGTTTGGTCCCTCAGGAATTCACACACATTTGAACATTTGAGGAGAGGTATTCATGTCGGTCGCTGAGGCCTGGCACGAAGTTGTCGTTCCAAAATATCCCAAAGGTGTTAAATGGGATTCAGGTCAGGAATCCGTGTAGGCCAGTCCATTACAGTGATGTAATTGTCGTGTAATCACTCCGCCAGAGGGCGTGCATTATGAACAGATGATTGATCGTGTTGAAAGAGGCAGTCTCCATCTCCGAACTGCTCATCAACAGTCGGAAGTCAGAAGGTGCTTGAAACATCAGTGTAGGCCCCTGATCTGATAGTGAAATGCAAAACAACGAAGTGTGCAAGGCCCCTCCATGAAAAACAGGACCACACCGCACCCGAAATTTCCTGTTGGCACTACACATGCTGACACATGATGTTCGACGGGAATTCGCCATACCCACACCCTGCCATCGGATCTCCACATTGTGTACTGTGATTCGTCACCCCACACAATGATTTTCCACTGTTCAATCGTCCAATGTTTACGCTCCTTACACCAAGCGAGGCGTCGTTTGGTATTTACCGGCTCGATGTGTGGCTCGTGAGCAGCCGCTCTACCATGAAGTCCAATTATTGTCTCCTCCAGCCTAACTGTCACAGTACTTGCAGTGAATCCTGCTGCAGTTTGGAATTCCTGGATAGATGTCTGCTTATTACACACTGCGATCCTCTTCAACTGTCGGCGATCTCTGTCAGTCAGCAGACGAGGTCGGCCTGTCCGCTTTTGTGCTGCACGTTCCCCTTCGTGTCGCCACTTCACGATCACATCGGAAACAGTGGACCTAGGGATGCTGAGTGTGGAAATCTCGCGTACAGACGTATGACACAAGTGACACCCGATCACCTAACCGGGCTCGAAGTCCGTGAGTTCCTTGGAGCGCCCCATTCTGCTCTCTCACGATGTCTAATGACTACAGAGCTCGCTGATATGGAGTACATGGCAGTAGGTGGCAGCAAAATGCACCTAATATGAAAAACGTATGTTTTTGAGACTGTCCGGATACTTTTGATCACATAGTGTACATGCTTCTTGGAGCCAAATTTTCAGCGCTGCTGAGTTTTGTGTGTGTGTGTGTGTGTGTGTGTGTGTGTGTGTGTTGAGGAACAGATTGACGGCAGGGTTGATTGTGGCATAGTTTTCATCTAATGTTTTATGTATGTGGCCAAGAGAATGTCCATTATACGGGAAGCGGCAGTATAATGTCTTATTTATGGAAGAATATATATGTAATAACGTTAATTTTCACATATTCAGAGATCTGTATCCGTTGCGGTACGTTTGTAGGCACTTACAAAGAGAAAATTGGGACGTTGCATATAATGTATCACTATTAGTTTCCTATATTTTAACGTCACATTTTAAGAAACTTTCTCTTACAGTGACCATTAGAAATGTGTTTAGCGTTGTTGGTGCAACAAGATTTTTAAAAAGGGTATAATAAATTTTTTACCAAGATAAATCTACTAGTATTAAACTTAGGCCCTTATCTGATGAAGAAGTTTCTGAGAATGTACGTTTGGACCATGACATTGTATGATAGTGAAACATGCACTTGGGAAAACTGGAACGAAAGAGAATGGAAGCATTTGAGTTTTCGTCCTGCAGAAGAAGGTTGAAAATTAGGTGGACTGATAAGATAAAGAATAGGCGTTTCTCCGCAGAATCGGCAAGCAAAGGAACGTATGGAAGACACTGACAAGAAGAAGGGACATGACGCTAAGACATCTGTTGGGACATCAGGGAATAACTTCCATGGTACCAGAGTGATCTGTCAAGGGCAAAAACTGTAGAGGAAGACAGAGATTGCAATACATCCAGCAAATAACTAAAGGACGTAGGTTGTAACTGCTGCTTTGGCATGATAAGTTTGTCACAGAAGAGGAAATCGTAGCGATCTGCATCAAGCCAGTCAGAAGAGTGAAGCCCTTAAAGAAATCCAAAGTTATTAGTTAAATAATTATTTTGTTTTAGAGTACAGCCACAGAAAGGTATTATGAAAAATGGAGTACTGATGAGTTGCTTGTTGTAACAACATATCTAAATGGGGATCATGGATGAAATGAACGTGCACAAATATAATGTGTGTCCAAACAAACAGGTAAGAGACATGCTGAAAATAAAATAAAAAATGAAAGTGGGAATATAGAAGTTTTTTCCAGAGTAAACTGACGAAGTTGGAAACGAAGAGCATATTATTCTCCTTCTGAGACAGTATTGTAGAGCAGACGCAAGTCAAGAACCGTGCTCGTATTTGTAACTGATGGATAAAAAGTTTACCACAGTTTTTCTTTGGCTACATTGTTTAAAGAATCAATATTTAATTTTATACTCGTACGTTTAGAAGTAATCAAACCAGCAGCCAACAGGCGGAAAAGTATATAAGAAAAGATATTAAAATTTTGATGTACCTTAGCAGAGAGTTTTCTTAAGAAATGTGGGTCCACATTTTAACAGGAAGTGGTGTTAGAGAAGGTGAGAAAAAAACGTAAATAACATAGTCAGCAAAAACAATGCAGCAATACTTAAAGAACTGGCTTGGAAATGAATACTTTTTTTTACCATTCGTTTGGTAAAGAATATTATTAATCTATTAATAGAACACTTACCATATGTTAAAAGAGTGTGCCTGGTACAGAGTAATCACAGTTTGAGAGAAGTTTTGGGCAGTGTGGGAGAAGCTCGTAGTGCCAATGAGATTATAATCACAGACATTGCGAAGTTTATTATGAGGGGTGGCTCTAGAACTTAGTTCCCGAAGTTTGGAAGGAGGAGGTGAACGAGGAGGAGGGCATGATAATTTCTGGATATGGAGGTTGTCATAATCGTAGAAGGACAGAATACCAAATGGTAAACGATATGCTTCAGCAGTGAGTCACCGAACTGTCGCTGATCAGAGGAAAGGATCCAATTGCCACAGGAATTCTCCACTTGTAAACTATAATTCTGCACTCTCCTCAGATAAAAATTTGTGGATAAACAGAGACTGAATGAATGTGCGAACCGCAGAGTAGATGGCGGTTGAGAGCAGGAGTTTGAGGTAAAGTGTTTGAAAAAGTATTTGTATGTATGAATGAGTTCATTCGTTTATGTGACGCCTATAAAATGTTGGGGAAGCTGTGGACTGGGAGAAATAAGCGTTGGATTATAAAATGAGAAATGATAATATGAGCAGAATAAAGGAGAAAGATTTATCAAAAATAATGAAAGATTTGACCTTAAGCACAGGCGGGAATTACGAAAAGAGAATGTTTAGCCGAGAACATCCTCTCAGGGAAATTGTAATTATTCTTGATGCCGAGTCAATGTGAGAAGATTGGGAGTTGAAGGTGTTTCTAGTAGTTAAAAGTATGAGCGTGAAAGAAAATGGTGAATTACATGACATGAGACTATGAGCGATAAAGTAATTGAACTAAGAGAAGGGGGTGCGTTAGAGGAAGAAGGAGACAAATGAGGTTGGTAGCCAAACCATTAATATGGGCTGAAGTAGAAGGACCATGCATAAATCAGTGGAGATATAATTGCCAAAAGTACTTAGGGGAAATTCCCAAAGTTTGGGAAATGGGTCAGCGAGCTAATTGATAAGGACGCGGGGTTTATGCAACAAGAGGAGAATAAGGAAAAGTGAATTAAATTGGTGTGAGAGAAACGACGAAGGAAAAGTACAGTGATGATGTGAAAAAGTGTAGAGCGTATAACAGAATTAGCCGCAGTGATGATGAGGCAGAAGAAATTTCAAGTAGTAAATCTGATGGAGATTAAACTGACAATTTGGAAAAATAAATTCTTAATTGTACAGGTGAGACACAAGAAGCGGCAACTGTGTCAGCGCAGGATGGAGAAGTACGAGTACAAGAGAATGATGTCAAACCAACGTAACTCAAGCAAACAAAAAAAAGAAAAAAAAGGACGAAGCGAATGTCTGTTATGTGATGCGGTAAGAAACGAGATCTAACAAGCGAAGGTTTAGGATTTTATTATAGGAAGACTACATGGAAAAGAAATAACAGGAATTAAATTCAGTCTGATGCTACAGTTTCTAGGGACGTAAAAGATAATGTGGAGTCAGGAAGAGAACGACAGCCTAACATTAGAATCACGTGGATATCATTCTCAGTTGGTAGCTTTGTCTTCAAAGATGACTGAACTAGTCTCGCTGCTAGATACAGAATTTATCCCTGCTAAAGTCTTTTTAATCAGAAGAAATGACATTTAGAGCTGGCCAAGGAAGGAATGTGGGTAATTATTCCTTACACAATGCCGGAAGTGTTCAACTGTCTCCGAAAAATAATTCAGTAACTACGTGTCCTATAAACTGGAAACTACTATAGTTTTGTCATGTAATGAAGCAATAACATTCTCAAGTTCGGCCTCCCCTCAGTCTTGGATCTTTTTATTTTTTTTTTATTTTTTTTTTTTTTTTTTTTTTGCGTTCATCACACACCCGCTGACGGACGATCTGCCCAGTTAGCGGATTTTGCAGGCGGGAGAACACATGTTCACCTGTGCCAGTGGACCTCTGCTTACTGGCTTTCAACAAAGTTTAAATTACCGATCATTCAAATGGAAACAAGTACTTGTCAAAGGTGACTAGAATCGTCACAGGGAGTTACTTGGTTTTTGTGTGTGTCATTTCGCTCATTCGTTCTGAGTGTACAAATCACTACGCAATGTCAGTAGCTGTATCGAAAACTTATCCTTTGCGAAGAAAGATTTGATTTCACGTACCCTTTATTTCTGTTTTTGTGAGCTAAGGTGACTCATTAACAAGGTTAGAAGTCAGAAGAAGGACGTCACGTGAAAGACGTACCATATTCTCCATTATATTAAAGACAGCGCTTGAACAGAGTCAGCATTTTGCGACATTCGATGTCGCAGGTACTGTATAACGTAACTACCATAATGGCGTGCCACTGGACATTTGAAAAAAAAAAAAAAAAGCTCAAAACTTGATCTGATGACAATTCGTAGAATTGGATTCTATTGAAATTACTGTTGTTGAATCAAAGTTGATTGTTTCCTAAGTACGCATTTCCTCTTTCATATTGTTATGGCACTTCTTTTGCTATTTTAATTAATATATCTGCAGTATTCACTTTTTCTCAGTACATCAACTACTTCTACAATTTCTCAGCCTTCTACATAAATAACTGAGGCTACTTAGTAATAAATGGATACACTATGTGATCAAAAGTATGCGGACACCACAAAAAACATACGGTTTTCATATTAGCTGCACTGTGCTGCCACCTACTGCCATGTAATCCACATTAGCTACCTTAGTAGTCATTAGACACAGTGAGAGAGCAGAAGTCCGCGGAAGTCGGACTTCCAACGTGGTCAAGTGATTGGGTGTCACTTCTGTCATATGTCTGTATGCGAGATTTCCACATTCCTGAACATCCTAGGCCCACTGTTTCCTATGTGATAGTGAAGTGGAAACACGGAGGGACACGAAAAGCACAAAAGCGTACAGGCCGACCTCGACTGTTGACTGACAGAGACCACCGACAGTTGAAGAGGGTCGTAATGTGTAATAGACAGACATCTATCCAGACCATCACACAGGAATTCCAAACTGCATCAGGATTCACTGCAAGTACTATGACAATTAGGGGGGAGGTGACAATAATTGGATTTCATGGTAGAGCGGCTGCTCATAAGCAACACATCACGCCGGTAGATACCACACGACACCTCGCTTGGTGTAAGAAGGGGAAACATTGGACGATAGTGGAAAAACATTGGCTGGAGTGAATCACGGTACACAATGTGGCGATCCGATGGCAGGGCGTGGATATGGCGAATGCCCGCTGAACGTCATCTACCAGCGTTTGTATTGTCAATAGTAAAATTCGGAGGCGGTGTGGTCGTGCTTTTTACGGAGGGGGCTTGCATCCTTTGTTGTTTTGCATGGCACTATCACAGCACGGGCGTACACTGATGTTAGAGCACCTGTTCAAAACACACGGCCTGTGGCGGAGTGGTTACACGACAAAAACATAGCTGCAATGGAATGGCCTGCACAGAGTCCTGACCTGAATCCTACAGCACACCTTTGGGATGTTTGATTTGGAACACCGACTTCGTGCCAGGCCTCACCGATCGACAACGATACCTCTCTTGAGTGCAGCACTCCTTGGAGAATGGGCTGCCATTCCCCAAGAAACCTCTCAGCACCTGATAGAACGTATGCCTGCCAGAATGGAAGATGTCATCAAGGCTGAGGGTGGGCTAACACTATATTGAAGTCCAGCATTACCGATGGAGGGCGCCACGAATTTGTAAGTTCATTTTCAGCCAGGTATACAAATCTGTTAGCATTTAGGATACTTTGTGAATAAAACCGTCTTGGTCACTTAATAGATATCTTCATTTACAAATTTGTCCCAGCTACTGTCACGATAATATCAATGCTTAGAACTTGTAAAACAACGGTCAGTATCAATATCCATACAACATCGGCTAATCGTGGCTTCAACTCACTGAGAACTCCGCTTAGGCATGGTTTTATTGATACTAAGGCTGAACGTTGTTTTAGAGTGTGTAAGTTCTGATCTGATCCATAAATCAGTGTAATAACCACGATGTTTGATCATACTACCTCGAGCACTACAAAACATTATATGTAACTTCACCATCTTTTCTCTGGAGTCTTTTAAGATCAGGCTAATGTTGTCTGAGGCAATAATTGCGGTCTCACTTGCACAAGCATAAATGGTCCATCTGATCTCGAATTACATCTTCCTCTATCGATTATCGAGCTATAGTGGTTACATTCCACATCACATGCAAAGATTAGACTGAGTTACACGTTTTCGCATTGCGAAAGTTGATTGAGACTTTTCCTAACCATTTACTATATGTTAGCGCCGGGCACGTATCGTCATAGTACGACCATACCACCTGTATTTTGCTGTATTCAAGATCAGTTTCATGCTTCTTGATTTCTGATGTCATTCATCAGTTATTTGTAAAGCGACTATGGCGCTCTTGTGGAGCCTTTAATGACGCGTATGAGACATGGATGGCTGAAAACGATATCACAAAGAAAGAAAAGTAAAGTAAATGGATGGAGATGAGTGAGGTCGGTTATGAAAAATATTTACTTGAATTTCTCGTTAGATGTCGCAAAACAGCACAGCTTTCCTATCAGACTGCAATCCTTTACCATCGGTACTGCCAACTACTTGTTTCGAGTTAATTAGGAACCCCATACATGTTAACGTGGAGTAATGAGGGACGATGTAATGATAACACACTTGACAACATCGAAAGCAGGAATGTAATTCATTACGTGTGGCTTGTCAGTGAGGTAAAGATCGTTGTAAGCAATTAATTTTAGTGATTACAAACTAATCTCACTAAATATTGATCAAAAAGCCATCTACTTATTACATCTTCCGCCAATACTGGTCAACGACGAACACTCCACACGATATTTCAGACTATCTAGAGTCACCTGAGTTGCTATTTGCTAGTGGTAACGGTGTGAACAGAAAGCCGACTGTCTCACACTGTACTGTTCTTTGTTGAAATTGGATATGAACAAACAATATGAGCAATATCTTGTATGGTTAGCCGTACATCATATATATTAAAAATCTTATCTCTGACTGTTAGTCTCAGACATAAGCATTTCGTAATGGAGAATTACAGTTTCAAAACCGCTATCAGACCATTGTACGTGGTAAGCCAGATCTGCGGTCTCAGTTCTGCACCCGGCGCTGACAGAAATGTCATATTTCAAGGTGGGATCAGACGACTTCTCGGTGCAGCCGTAAGTGCGGTGTGGTTAGTTGTCATCGCAGGTGGTGGCTCTTACTGCAGTTACAGCCAGTCATGCATGTATTCTCTTCCAGATTGGCTGCACGCGGCACAGTTTCTGTTAAAGGTCATTATTCTGTTAATGTGGCTGGAACCCACATCGCTGCTAATTACGTGTCTTATTACGAGAAACCAAATTATATGTGAACTTACTGATCTGTTAGAAAAGGTGGATATTTTACTTGCAGGCCGGTATGTTAAAATTAGTATGCAGACTTTCAGGAAAACGAGAATGGTGTCCATTCTTCTGCTTGCTACCGTTATATTAAGACTGCTTTCTGTGGCTACATCTGCTCTTATTGAGTTATCTGAAGGGTGGACAGTAAATGTTATCTACTTATTCGTACCATATTCGCATCTGTGGCATGCGCAGTTCTTCAGTATAGTGCTGATAGTGAGAGACCGGATGGGTGCCGTCTGTACACAGCTGTTGAGGAGTGTGCGGCCGCCGCTGCGCGGGGAGGTGGAGCTGGAGGAGGCGGCGACCTCCACAGAACAGTGGTGGGTGGCGGAGGGTGAGCTGCGACGGCTGCAGCGCGCCAGGCTGTCCCTGCATCGCGTAGCCCGGCTCTGCGGACACCACTTTGGACTCGCGCTGCTGTTGTTTGTGCTCAGTGGCCTGGCTCGCATGGTGCTCATGGCCTACTACATTGTGCTGTCTGTGAGTCGGAAGCAGTTCCTCAACAAGGAGATGACTGTCGGCGTATACGTGGCCTCCGTGGAGCTGGCGGTGGTAGCAGGCAGTCTGCTGGCCATGTGCTGGGCCTGCTCCTCCGCGTCAGACCGTGCTGCCACAGCGGGCAGACTGATCGACAGGATTCTGGCTCTCTCACCGCCTTCTCCAGCGCCGGGTATTCTCCACCTGTCAGTGGAGAAGCTTGCGTTTTCTGCTGCCGACTTTTTCGACGTAAATCTGCATTTGTTTGTTGCTGTCACTGGCACTGTCGTAACTTACGTTGTTATACTTACCCAGTTTTTTGTATAATATCTGGTAGAGCCTGGATGCAGAGACTCACCAGTAACACAGATGTAAAAATTAAATACTTTTTCATTGTGTAGCAGAAGCTGTTTAGTGCCTTAACCCAGTGCTCTTCTTTTAGCATTAAATGAAAGTTACTACACTACTGGCCATTAAAATCGCTACACCAAGAAGAAATGCAGATGATAAACGGGTATTCATTGGACAAATATATTATACTAGAACTGACGTGTAATTACATTTTCACTCAATTTGGGTGGATAGATCCTGAGAAATCAGTACCCACAACAGCCACCTCTGGCCGTAACAACGGCCATGATACGTCTGGGCATACAATGAAACAGAGCTTGGATGGCGTGTACAGGTATAGCTTCCCATGCAGCTTCAAGACGATACCACAGTTCATCAAGAGTAGTGACTGGCGTATTGTGACGAGCCAGCTGCTCGGCCACCATTGACCAGACGTTTTCAACTGGTGACAGATCTGGAGAATGTGCTGGCCAGGGCAGCAGTCGAACATTTTCTGTATCCAGAAAGGCCCGCACAGGACCTACAACATGCGGTCGTGCATTATCCTGCTGAAATGTAGGGTTTCGCAGGGATCGAATGAAGGGTAGAGCCACGGGTCGTAACACATCTGAAATGCAACGTCCACAGTTAAAAGTGCCGTCAATGCGAACAAGAGGTGACCGAGACGTGTAGCCAGTGGCACCCCATACCATCACGCCGGGTGATACTCCAGTATGGCGATGACGAATACACGCTTGCAATGTGCGTTCACCGCGATGTCGCCAAACACGGATGCGAACCTCATGATGCTTTAAACAGAACCTGGATTCATCCGAAAAAATGGCGTTTTGCCATTCGTGCACCCAGGTTCGTCGTTGAGTACACCATCGCAGGCGCTCCTGTCTGTGTTGCAGCGTCAAGTCTCCGAGGTGATAGTCCATGGTGCTGCAAACATCGTCGAACTGTTCGTGCAGATGGTTGTTGTCTTGCAAACGTCCCCATCTGTTGACTCAGGAACCGAGACGTGGCTGCACGATCCGTTACAGCCATGCGGATTAGATGCCTGCCATCTCGACTGCTAGTGGTACGAGGCCGTTGGGATCCAGCACGGCGTTCCGTATTACCCTCCTGAACTGACCGTTTCCATATTCTGCTAACAGTCATTGGATTTCGACCAACGTGTGCAGCAATGTCACGATACGAAAAACCACAATCGCTATAGGCTACAATCCGACCTTTATCAAAGTCGGAAACGTGGTGGTACGCATTTATCCTCATTACACGAGGCATCACAACAACGTTTCACCAGGCAACGCCGGTCAACTGCTGTTTGTGTATGAGAAATCGGTTGGAAACTTTCCTCATGTGTTCACGTTATAGGTGTCGCCACCGGCACCAACCTTGTGTGAATGCTCTGAAAAGCTAATCATTTGCATATGATACCATCTTCTTCCTGCCGGTTAAATTGCACGTCTGTGGCACGTTATATTCATGGTGTAGCCATTTTAGTAGCCAATAGTGTACTTGAAGGTGACGTCAATTTAATTGAAAAATTGAAATATTTAAATAGTCATGTACTCATTTGCTCTAAGGAAGAATCAGAAATCAGCTATTGTAATTTGTCAGTCCTGTAGCTTCTTTGGGAAACATATCAGTCTGTGGACAAATTTGAAGGTGATAACGTTAATCAATTGGAATATTTTATCGGGGTGTGATACGTGACTGTTAGTGGATCTTATGGGGTCCACTTTGAGTTCGTCTAGTTTGAGTTTGTAGTACAGGTTCACTGCTAATACGTCTACGTAACTTTCACCACTTCCCATCTCCATATTGATAGTCTGAAGTCAGATCGCAAATAATGCATTTTGTTTGGTGCATGGGTAGTGGTCTTAATCCTGTAGGTGGTTACTTCAAGATAGAGTGAGCTATAATGTTAACCCTAGTCTCAGCAGGCTCAGATCTTTCATACAGAAGTTTTATTTACAGTGACGTTGAGTACGAATCACTCGTTTGACTGCATCATTTTGTGGTCTTTTGAATCCATAACTTTTTCTAAGTGATTTGTCTTAAAGCTCTGGCTGGACTTTTGAATATTCTGCTAATACATTAAGTCAGTTGGTAACATCGCTTCTCCTCGAAGTCACATAATAATTCCACCCTCTGAAACCATTTTAAATAGCTGTAAGCAGTGCTCGCAGTAAAGTCTCATACTGACTTCGTCATGGCACATGTTACTTTAGGATTGTGCTGAGGTATTCATTGCATGTCTCAGTACAAACAAATTAAGTACACATGCTACTGCACTGTTTTTAGTTATCTGACCCTTGGCCGAATTTCACTGTTACGATTGTAGATGGATTGAGGAGGGGCAGACAGGGAGAGAGAGAGAGAGAGAGAGAGAGAGAGAGAGAGAGAGAGAGAGAGAGAGAGAGAGAGAACAGTTCAAAAGAGACGCTATCCTCATGAAAACATTCATTAACTTTATGTGATTCAGTAACTTGTTCAAGATTGTATGAATATGTGTTGTTTTATTTGCTACAAGGGTTAAATATTACCAACTGCGTTCTTCATGTTTTGAAGCAGGAACTATCTGACGTGTACGTGTCGTGTTGAGGAAGTGTAACTTCAAATTCATTTCAGTTTCATGTATGGACCAATACCAGTGTCACACAGAGAAAAATTCGCCTACGAAACAAAAATGGGTTGCATATCTTTGAGTTCGTATGTCTACAGAAACATGTGCCACCCTTAGTTGGGCAGATCCTCTGCCACATGTGATGCATCAGGCTAATTTTCAGTCTCATCATGTCGATTAGCAGCTGTATCGCACTATTTACGTGTCTTAGAGCAACTACAGCTGTGCGTTTATGATCCATGCAGACAGATTTATTTTGCGTACTGTCTATCTGGTCACGTTAGCTGCACACTATATGGGTACGAATTTGCTTTAGATGAGTAGATGCTCTCTTTCTATTTTGTAGAGATGTGGTAGTACTACATATGCATGTACGTCTGATGTTGATAACTGCAAGATACTTATATTTGCAGTTGGTACGTTGACAATGAAATTTGAACATCATCTGTTAAAATGTGTCCAAGGTACGCAATACTTTAAGAAATTTTGTAGCTGAGCGATGTATTCCCCACTACGTAGTAGATTTAGAGTCATATACATTAAGATTAAAAGTCGTTTTCTTTGGCCGAAAAGGTTTTCATTATTCAGGAACACACATTTTATATTACTTTCTAACAGCCACAGAAACTTCAGTTGCTAATGAGTACAATTTAAGAAAAGCGTAAAAGATTTAATGCTGATCAACTGCTTTTACTCCACGAACGAATTTATTAACAGAACCACTTGATGTATATATTATTCGTAGCATCAAATAACGTTAGTGTTACCTAAAATCTGACTTGTGCTCATCGGCAGTGCACTAATGTTTTCTGTGTAAGCAACTGTAATATAGTCGTCTTATGCACTCCAGTGATTACACATCTACATGTTTCTGACAAGTCCGGTATTATCTTTTATATTAAAAATTTGTTTCAGATTTTTTTACTTGTTTCAGTGCCCCTAGGAGCATCTTCTTCAGCGTGTGTGCATAAACCGTGGGCATATACAAATAAAAGCTTACATGCTCTCTGTGTACCACACAAACAGGCATCCAATAAACGGAGAAGACTTTGACACATCACAGTTAGAACTCATGAGGCAAGCACTACTTGGCACATAATCTATGCTCTGTCTAGTAGTAGATGGCTAAATCATTCTTCATGACTCGGCACTTGGAACAAGTCTAGGAACATGCAGCAGAATACTGAGGCCACAACAATACTAAAAATGCGGTCTGTGAGCCGGCTGCACTTAGAATGTTTGGAATTTCCTCTCTCCAAGAATTTTACTTGATGACTAGTTGAATCTAAATGTTCGAAAAGTATATGTGTCTGTCGTAGTAATATTCACTCCTTCCTGACCATAGTCCAGCGAACTTTAGGAGACAGTTGCTAGCTGATATCAAATAGTGGTGTTCATGGGATTTCCAGCATCGTCGGAACGCTGTTTCCGCTCGACCTAAGCGTTTGGCTCGTTAACTCATAAACATTCAAACATACAATTCATTTTCTCTGAATGCATAAAAGAATATTTCTACAGTACTTTTATTATCAGAAATGTTATTACACAAGTAAAACTTTATTGGAAGTTGGTTACTGGTTATAAGAGTATTTTTCTTCTTTGTCATTGTCCCCCAAAAATGTGCTTATTGGTTGTTAGTAAAACCTGATTGTGAACGTACTGAAAACCGCGAGGTTCCGTAGGATCCTTTAAACGATGAAAATAGTTGTTAATAATCGGTTTTTGTTTTTCATGGGTTTGTCGAACAAACGACGCATGCATACAAATCTAGTTTGACAATCATAACATAACGTTTGGAGCAGCTCTCATGTTGCGTAGTTACTATGACACGAAGTATTTTGACATAATTGGGAATGGCACATAGCACAGAGGGTTCATTTGTTTACAATGATGATAGCACTGCGCATAAAGAACAATAAAACAAAATGCTAATTTAGCGTGGGTTGAAAATGAGAGACAAATGTACCCATGAAATTTTGCTGTAGGAAATATTACACACAAAATCTAATGCATACATCAACTTTCTCATAATGTGCAACCTCCTAATAATTTGTTACAAATACTTGGCGTTCATACTGAAGAAGAGACGCTCTTATGCAGAAGTCTGCTCCATCTGCGCAACATGTGTGCTGCCTGCCATCTCGCAAGTTTGATAAGCAACTGATCTTTGTTTGACCAACGCAAGTGAACACTATTGAACTTCTTTAAAAAACTGGATGTCAATCCAAATTTCTCTCAAGCAGCATCAGAGGTGCAAGCTGTCAACTAATAGGTTATTTGATCGACTGGTAACTTTTTTAAGACACACATACTCCATAACGACCAATTAAGTAAGTAATAAAAGAATTTGTTGTGATTATAATTTTATCTACATCTGCAGCAAAATAAATACCTCAATCCACTAAATAAAACAAAGAAGCATCTTAAATCCAAGTCAGTTCTAACACACCCATATGACATTTCTTCGTTTTGCAATTAATAAAATCCGGTCGTTAAAATTAAGGTAGTCACTTTGATAGACAGTGCTGCCTAAAATTCATAGTTTTGTTTAAACCAATAGCTTCAATCAATTCGAGATAAAAGATTCACAAATGGAAGAAACAAAATTTTCAGTTCAACGTAGGTTTTCACAGTATTTATCTTCACTGAGGCTCCATCGTTTGTTCAACAGCAGTTCATTGAATGCAATGTAGAACGACGTGGTATCTTACAACTACGGCACAATATAGACACAACTGGAATTTGTCACTCAGAATCATGAGGTAGGCTCAGTCACAAGCACGGCAGGTGGTTGGCTTCGGATCGTTGGTTGCAAACTAGGAAAACGCAAACTACAAAAGCGGTGGCTAATGAAACACTTGAACGATCCAACCTAGAATTTTAGTCATAGGTTTGCTTTCCTCCTGGGAAAGCGTCACGGGGTGCTAGAAAAACTGAATTGGCAGACCCTGGAACAGAGACACAAACCATCCCATGGAAGTATACTTTCGAAGTGTCAAGAAAAAGCTTCAAGTGTAGAATCTAGGAATATATGAACTTTTTGCTTTCGGCTGGAAGACTACACGGCCAAATCTAGGAGTATTCTACGTTTCCTTCTTGTCGGTCCCCCAGGGTTCATGTTTTTACTAGTTACAGCGCACACAGAAAGGTTTGAGCAATAATTCGACCAAAATCCCATATGCGAACATAAGGAGGAGAAGTCCTTGATGTTTTCAGCTATGAAAACGTCACGCAGCAAACAACAGAGGGAAGTGCAACTACAACGTCCGCTGAACACAATCTGTTCGTTGGCTCGTCTGTGGAATTTTCGTTCGAATAGTTCTACTTTGTTAGGTACCATTTGACTTCTGTCTCATGCACTCTTCCACATAATTTAACTGATTTCATACGCTTGCAAATCATCTTTCACAGAAAATTCACACACTGTCTCTAACACAACTACCTACTCTGTTTCAACTGTCTCGTTCTTTCTCGTCACTGGATTCATATAGATAATATTTTCTCTATGCACATGGCACTTAAATTACTTAAAATTTACCTACATAAAACTTCATATATCTTGTAACATAAACAATATTAATGTAAGATTCGGAAAAAATGTAAACCAACGCACAAAGAAAATTTCTGATTCGGGTTCCCTTCTGACTTTGATAGTGGGCCAATGTACACTGCAGGCTAACTGATAGAGTATTCAGGAAACTGGAGAAGTATACTACGTATGCCACAGAACCAGCCAAATCTGAGCCAAAGAGAGGCATACTTATTTTGAAGAAGCCACAGGCAGAGAATTGCAGCACATCCATTGGCAATCTTAGAGCGCCCAACGTCTCCCACGGGGCCAGTAACACCTGAACTCTGGCCATGAGCAAGTCTGACCGTACGGCTTGGCCTGCAGTCGACGAGCAGGCCCAGCAGAACGTCAGTCAGCAGTCTGGTCAGGAAGAGATACCTCCACAAGGACAATGACAGTCTGATGATTTATGGAAAGGTTCAAATACCTTTCCCCAAATTAAACTTTAACCTAAGAAATGATGGTAAATTTCAAAAGGAAAACTACTCCAGAAAGTAACCAATCTTCTATCGCTATTCATGGCGCTGCAACTAGGCCTTTGGATTCTGGAGAGCCTAGAACATAATATAAGGAAGAGTCGGGGCTTCCTAGAACTTCTTCAAAGATAAGACACAAGAAAAAACACCTAGAGGGGACTCTGAACGTCAACACACTCTTGGAAGTAGGAAAACTAAATCACCTAACGGACACTCTTAATCAACGCAACATCCTTATATTAGTACTTCAAGAAACAAGGCATGTGGATGAAAATGCATTTGAGTCAGGTGGATACAGGATCTACAAAAGAAAACCAGCCATTCAAAATTCCCATAATACGACCATACGCCGTATTAGGAAAAGTATTTATGATCAAACAGCAACTTACGGAATCAATAACTAATTTTAGCTTTCCATCAGAACGAATTTATTTTCTGATGTTCAAGTCAGGCAATAAACGTTACACGATTATCAATGCAAAATTTTTGTGAGCGACTTTAAAGCAGAAGTTGGCAAAGAAATCAAATTTAAATCAGTAGTAGGAGATTATTCAGCACACGAAAGAACCATCAGAAATGGGGAAAGACTTATAAAGCGTTGTAATCAATTTGACCGAAAACTAATATTGACGTTTTTCAGAAAACTTGTAGGAACGAAAAAAAAGAACATCTGTATCACCTAATCCAAATCAAGGTGAATATCAATTAGACTATGTGGAAATAGCGACTCGTAACCACAAGGAAATCTTGGATGTCAGAATGAGGAAGGGCCTAAACACAGATTTCGACTATTATCTGATCGAAATAAAGACCATGTTCCAACCGAACAAACCTAACTCAAAACCAAAAAGATTTGCAATAGTAAAAACTAAATTTCTCAAGCAAAATCAGGACAAATTCTCTGATACATTAAACACAAGAAAAATGGATGATTAGGAAGAAATTAAAGAAACAAAGCTACAGTCAGCTAAAGAAATAGGACAACCACGAAGAATACCAAGACACAGGTGGTGGAACGAGCTGTGTGATGAAGCAATTGACAATCGACTGAAGGCATGGAAAAATGGAACAGTAATAAGAAACATGAATACTGAGAAATGTTTAAAGAACAAAGGAAAAAGACTGCAAAAATCATCAGATCAGTGAAAAGAAAATATGACAAAGACAGATTAAAAGAAATGGATTCAGACTTTAAAAGGAAGAACATAGAGACTTCCAAAAGACTTTAAAAGAAGTTTTAACAGGATTCCAATCACCAAGTTTACATTTTAAAGATAAAAATGGAGAATTGGCTTTAAGCAAAAAGAGAACTGCCAAATTTTAGCTGAATACTTTGAAAATCTATTAAATTGTGAAGAGCTTACTGACAGACTACAGTTTCAAAACCACAAAATGAATATCCACCATCGGAACAACCTACAGTATAAGAAATAGAAAAGATTATCAAAGCATTAAAGAATGACAAAGCACCAGGAGTGGATGAGATGGCAGCAGAAATGTGGAAAGTAGGACGCTTATTCGCATAGCAGAAAATTCACAAAGTAATTAAAGACAATTGAACAAAAGGAACAAAGTGACTGGAAACAAGCACTGATCCATCCTCTCCATAAAAAGAAGATAAAACAGACACCAACAACTACAGGGGTATATGCTTGTTACCAGTAACACACAAAATACTGTCTATATCACTTTTAAATAGAATAGAGGAACAAGCAGGATCTAATATAGGAGATTATCAAGCAGGATTTAGAAAAGGTAGATCATGTGCAAAACAGATTCTTAATTTAAAAACAATTTTGAGAGTGAGAGCTATACAAAATAAATATACAGTAGTTACTTTCATAGACTTCAAGAAGGCCAACGACTCAGTTGACAGACAAACACTATTCCAGATACTTTATGAATCAGGGATAGACGGAAACACCAGAAGACTTGTTGAACAAACGCTCACGGATATAACATCAAGGATTAAGTTTCTAGGCGAAATTTCTGACCATTCAAAATCAAAACAGGAGTTCGACAAGGAGATGAACTTTCCCCAATTCTCTTTAACTTGTTTTAGATAAAGTAGTAAAAATATGGGAAAGCACATTAAAAAACAGAGCCACGAAGGGTATAAGCATGGGCCAAGGAAAGAACAAATTTGAAGTGAAATGTTTAGTCTTTTCGGATGAAATGGCATTGATAACTGAAAACCGAACAGAAGCAGCAGTTACACTTGATCTGTCACACGAGATTGCTGAAAAGACTGGGCTAAAAATACCCTATGAAAAACCCAGTATGTAGAACACAAACATAATACAGAGAACTTTATGAAAACAAAGTATGGAAAAATTAAAAGAGTTGATGAATTCAAATACCTTGGGGAGTGGATCCAAGCCAATGGACTGGATAACACAACAAATAAAGAAAGAGTAAAAAAGTTAGAATTAGCATATAAATTAACTCAAATCTACTACAATAAGAAATCAATATCCATACAAGCGAAGACTAGCCATTATAATTCAGTTCTTGGGACACAAGCAACATATGGATCAGAGTGCCTAACATTGAGCAAGAAAGGGAAGTAAGAGAACTAGAAAAAACGGAGAGAAAAATGCTAAGAAAAATTCTAAGTCCTGAAAAAAACAAGAACATAGGTGGATTAAAAGGTGAAATGAAGATTTATACAAAAATACAGAAAAGATCACAGATTCAATGGGGAAGAGACGGCAATAATTTCATGGAAATTTAAAAAGAATGGAGGAAACACGGATTACAAAGAAAATTTTTAATTACGTTAGTAAGATGAAAGAAACTGTGTGATGGATAGAAGCAGTAAAGAAAAATGCAACAAAATAGGTGTTACAGAAGAAATAATACTTGACAAGAATCACTTCAGGCTACTGATAGAAAACGCGAACTATGAAGAAGATGAGCCAAAACCTTGACCCAAGAGAGTGTGGACAGATGAGGAGAGACGAGCAGTTGGAGAGAAAATGAAGAATACTGAGAGGAGAGGAAGAAAAAGGAACACCATAAGTCTGTGTGGGCTCCATAGCTGGCCAAATTCGTAAATAAATACAAAGAAGACACATGGGAGCGTCAATGTGGCGCGACGTCAGTGCTATGGCGAACGACAGGTTGACCAGGGTGACGGAGGTTGCGAGCACGTTCATCAACAGCGCGGGGCCAAAGTGTCGTCCACAGAGTCGTGCACGGCGGTGGAGAGCCAGCCGAGCACGCTGCAACCGCCGCAGCTCATCCTCGAGCGTCACAGGGGCCCCCGGATGCTCAGTCCTTGGCACCAGGTCCTCCGGTCTGACTCTGTGGTCACTGGCGCCCGCACGTTTCTCAGCAGTTGCGCGTTCACAATGCCCGGCCGGTGACGTAACGTCAGCAACTGGCCAATGAACTGAACGTGCCCGACATTGCAGCCTGCGAGTAGACTGAAGAAGAAGTCTGCTCCTGGATAAACTTCGAGAAAGTTGCATACAGTACTGGCGACTGGCCCGCAAATGAGGTCTACGAGAATTCACGGTAGCACATTAGTCGTTAAGCGCGTTTTCATAAATACTGTCTTGCCGTGCGAATTTACACGTTGAGCAACCAAAGCGTCCACAAGTTCCAAGACATCAGTCGTTTCCTGTAATTTCCTTTTACCAGTTAACGGACATGTAGATAGTATCACAGCCGCTTCTAACCAGGTGAACAGAGCAGCATATGCGTAATTCGATTTAACAGCCTTAGGTTGGAGTAAGGTTCTGCGTTCCATGGGCTCACCATGTAACAAACAGTAACTGCAAGAATGGTGGACAGCCAGAGTGAAGTAATTATTTATTTCAAGTTTCTGCTACCAGTCACTTTTTATTTTATGCTTAATCTAACATAATGCAACGCGTTTCGAACATGTTTTGTTCATCTTCAGGCGTTTATACATACATACATACATACATACATAGAGAAATGTTAATTAAAATAAACAGTCTTAAACTAGATTAATCTAGAACACTTTGTGCGTTGTTTTTTACTGTAGCTGCTGGTGTGGCATTTGGGTGGAAGGACGGGGGCAGTGTATGGCTAGAAATCGAAATCAATGATGCCTTCTGCTGGTTTTCTTCTTTGGGGTTGACTATGTATATCACAGCAATTTCATCTGTTATGAAATTCTCTCATCTATTATGAAATTACTGTGATATACATAGTCAACCACAAAGAAGAAAACCAGCAGAAGACATCACTGATTTCGATTTCTAGCCATACACTGCCCCCCCTCCTTCCACCCAAATGCCACACCAGCAGCTACAGTAAAAAACAATGGACAAAGTGTTCTAGATTAATCTAGTTTAAGACTGTTTATTTTAAGTAACATTTCTCTATGTATGTATAAACGCCTGAAGATGAACAAAACATGTTCGAAACGCGTTGGATTATGTTAGATTAAGCATAAAATAATAAGTGACTGGTAGCAGAAACTTGAAATAAATAATTATCCCACACAGTCACGGTTCACAAACATAGCCATTACGTCTGAAAATAATTATGATACAACCAGAGTGAAGTAGTTGCTACACCAATGACTTTGTTGTTATGCGAAAATGAAGTGAGAGTTAGTTGCCGTCATTGATTATGGGAGCAAGGCCACCTATCTGACTCACCAATAGCAGCGGCCTCACTGCCTTTCGGAAGCTGTATTCACACATTATCCTTATCTTCCAAAGAAACTCTCACTGCATTAAAGTTTCTTGGCGAAACGCTGGACTCCAGTTAATTTTGTTTTGGAAACGTTACTAAAACAGCAAGTATTTGTGGTGCTCAGTAGAAAGTTAACCACCAGCATAAAAACACGTAACTACAATTCCACAAAACACTGCTATTTAGCCAGACTTAATTTTAACAGTCGCTTAACACATATCTAACCCCTCTGCTACAGAAATGTCATCACACCAAAGCTAACGTCTTTATGGCTTTGTAATCCGTATGGTATATTTTCGTTCGTTCATTACTGCTAATGAAACAGCGATCGAAGCTC
Source organism: Schistocerca nitens (assembly GCF_023898315.1). Lineage (NCBI taxonomy): Eukaryota > Metazoa > Arthropoda > Insecta > Orthoptera > Acrididae > Schistocerca > Schistocerca nitens. The sequence continues at coordinate 1,162,002,652 of NC_064614.1, forward strand.
TAATTTCTCAGAGTACAGGGCTTTCACTATTACACAGACAGAAAAGAAACATTTGCCCTCTGTTTCATTTGCTACATCGTTGTTAATGGTCTGCCACTCATAGCACATTAGAAAATTACTTCGAAAATGTCCTTTCGTTTTCGAGTATTAGTCTCTCATTAAGTCTCAAGTAAACATACTAACCTACATATAATTTTTTTGTTTAATTGATATAACAAACTCTTGATATTGCACTGTCCATTTTCTGTGATAGTAGGAAGTTGTGTCTAGAAAATGGAACAAACTGTCCTCCATTTTTCTCAAGGTCACTACGTACTTTGTGGCACTTAAAGATATGGAAATCACATCATTGTTTGTCTCTAAATGCTTGCAGTATTACATTTGTCTACGTACATATTCAACCGTTTCTTTCCTGCAATTTTCCTAAGGCTGTAGATCGCTCAGAGGTTATGTTTTTCATACTTAATGACGTCCCTAATGCGACGGGGGCACTTGACAGAAAGCAGAATCAACTTATGTAAAATAAACGTATGTAAAACGCTTCACTCAAACGCCTGAAGAAGTATAAAGATCTCCACATTCAGTGTATTTTTACTCTACAATTTCTTTTCACACCTGCAAACGGTGATATCACTAAACTTGTGGTACATAGATCTGCAGTTCTGGAATATAACGTTGCCGTAACACGATATGAACACTGCATTTTTGAGAACATTCATTCAAGTAATTTTGGATAGAGTATACAGGTAGGTCTTTTGAAACCAAGCAACCTATCTTTGAACTATTTTCTTGTAAGGCTGGCAGGTTACCACCAAGTAAATAGATTTTTAAACAAAAATTTCTGAGATTTGCCACAAATTAAAACACAATTTGTGACTATGGTAGGTTTCACCCGATGTCGTCAGTAGTAGATATATAAGAGTTCAGCGAGAAGCGGAATGCATAAGGTACTAAAAACTAGCAACAAATTCAATTAATAATGAGGCCTGTGTCCAAATATGTAGGCAGTACGACATCATCACTGTTAGAAGACGAATGAGTGAATTATGCAATGAATGACTTGCAAGAGAAGTTCCACAAGATTCAAGAAATGACCGGTTCAGATATCTCGGGAACGTACTGCGTATCACGCAATGAAAATTAAATGATGGATCACGATGAGTGTTCCGCCATTAACGTCCACTAAGAATGTGCCGCCGACTCCTGTCTTCCAGCCACGCCTCTCTGGGAACACATCATATTAATTAAAAACGTAGAGAAATAAAGAGGGTTAAAATATAATTGAAAGGCAGAACAATTTTGACTTTTTACTATATTAAGAAAACATATATAAGATTTTCATAGGAATGTTTACAAGAGCGCATCAGAATGGCTGCTATATATTAGCAAAATAACACAAGAAAAGCGACTTTTATTCGAAACATCAGAAGAATAAAAATAGCGGACGAACGAAATTAGTGCAACGTTTGCATTTATCTTGAAGACACGTGGTTTTAATTATCGATTAAGCAAAATAAGTGAGTAAGTTCGGAGTAAGTGCACTGGTGCATAGATTACATCACTATTGTATGACAGATTCAAATGTGCAAATTCTGATTGACAAAATGGAGTAGTACATAGGCGTCTAGAAGGCTTGAAGATATACGAAGTGCTGAATACCTTCAAGTCTTCGACCAGCGTTGGGATAAAAACCATAGTACCATAAAATGCATTGTTTTCGCCTTTCAAGGAACCTTAGCAATTGGTAGTGGTTAAATATACATGTAAAGTAAGAAAATAACAAATTATTACGTAGTAGAGTCAGACAACCAAGTTGATCAATTTACACGTATAGCGATTGGTACAGAAAATTATCAATTATTGCCAGTTTCTAAAGCACCTGCATCTTTACAGGTAACATAATGATCCATGGATCAATCACAGATTGAAATGATCAGAATTATTACAGAAATACAGTGTGCTTCAAACAAATGATAAACAACAACTTGCTAGGTTGTGAATTACACATAGTGTACCAGACTTCAGTAATTTCAAATCGTAAGCCTGTGTAGAATGAATTATGGATTAATTACGATGCATATCATTTTTAGAAATTTGGCTGCATATAACACTAAGCAGATTCGACGTCATCATGGATAAACAATCAGCGATGGTCCAAGAAATATGTTTGAGTTATATAAACGCAATATAGACTCGATGTCTTTGGTGGTTAAATTAGAAATTTCGTTCAAAGAATAGTGAATTTCTATAAATTCCAAGTCGACTTCTAGCCTCCTGACCTAGCTGATAGAAAATATGTCCAAGTTTGGTGAATATATACGAAAGTAAAGTAGACTTGAGGCGTTCTCATGCTGAGTAGTGTTGAAATACTCATAAAAATGGATGTATACAGTACCAATACAGACTCGTGGTCATCTGGTTTAGTGGTTTATAAACATTTGCGTAGGTGATATATATTCAGTGTTGACTCGTTGTTTATATGTTCTGCGCACCCATGGAAAAACACTTTAAGTAAGAGGGGGAGAGAGATAGATCGCCTTTTCCCGTTGTTGATGACCGTAAGCAGCCCCTCCACGCACACCGTCATTGCAGCGGCAGAATGCAGAGCCAACATGCGCTGGAAAACTCTGCAGTGCTTCCAACAGTTTGCTCAGTACTCCAGATTTATGAAAGAAGTCAAATCGTAGCATCAGCGCTTAATGAAGACTCAGTCGTGCAATGATGTCAATGCTATGTTCTGAACTGATGCCTCTCACAGTAAACAGATTTTTATTGCATGTAAAACTTCGGACACGATATGATGCACTAGGGACTTGTTTTTTATACACACTATAAGTTAATAGTATACAGCCGGTCTGCTATCTCAACAGTTATTAGCGTTCAAAGAAATTAACCTAAATAAACAACGCTGCTTGACAGCGCAAAAAGGTCCCTCAAACTCACATCCATACTGAAGTGATGCCAGAAGCACTCCTGGAGTGTCCATATGTTGCACACGCGTACATTTTAACTGCTTTCACAGAAAGTCTTACGAGTCTGAGAATGCACACGCCGTGTCAACAATCGGGTTATCTGAGCCTGAGACCATTAATACCGCGCGTGACCAGGTGACTCAGAAGAATGTGTTTACTGTGAGAGGCATCAGTTCAGAACATAGCACTGGTATCATTGCACGATTGAGTCTTCCTTAAGCGCTGATGCTACGGCTTGACTTCTAAGCTCGTCACATGCGTGTTTCAGAGAGTGGTTGTGAAAAGTGCACTACCCGCAGGAACAAGATTATTGTGTCCGAAGATTCAGTGGAATTAAAGCACGAAATGTTACCTTCCAGAGCAATCGGTTAATTTCCCCGTTCAAAACAAGAGAGCTGTAAGAAGATAAAATTTGTGACGCAATTCCTGATTGGATGTTAGTTAACGTGTAAAATGTTTTATAACTAAGGCATAGAGGAGAGAATAGATTAGTTTGATTCACTCTTGGCGAATAATATTGTTACGTGCATCTGTTTGTGATGGATAAAAAGTGAAACGGTAATAGGTGGCGGTGCGAAGTAAATCTGTTGCATTCTGAATAAACTAAGTCAGTCTGAAGAAAGTACATTTCACTTACCAGTGGTGGGAGGTCGCGGAAGCAAGCGGTAGTTGCAGTAACAAAAGGAGCTTTCGCTTCTTCTAGTGAACAATACCAAGGACTGTGAATTGCTAATGATATACACCTTTTGAAAGTTCACTAATTCAAAAGTATGTATGCACACGCCAGTCCGTGTGAGATCAAGGCGCAGTCCAAACTGTCGACTGCCGAGTGTGGTGACATAAGACTTAATTACTGTCGGTGTTGTGATACAGACGCGCACATTCTTAACGTTCAACGGACAAATAGAAGTTGTTTTCAAATGACAAAACGATACACAAAGACACTGTAAGCTACACCAATGTTTAGTTATCCCTAGACTGAACATTCACTAATCAAAATACTACGACTTTATGAAATTTAAGATTACTGAGCCCATTGAAGATTCAGTATAATGGACGACAGACTTATCTTTTATCTACGTGTAATCGTACAACGTGTGAGTCAGACAAATAAAATTATGAAAGGCATAACTGCGGATCGCAAACAGACATTTGTATGAATGTTTTATATCAAGGAGGAAGTATGGACACGCAATAGTATTTTCTCTTTACTTTCTTTATTAGATGAAATTTATTATGCTATTTAGAGCTGATATAGTGGTATGATTGTGGAATACGTTATCTGTAATAAGAAAAGGATCCATGGATTCTAAACGTAAAATCATATAAATGGCATCAGTTGAACTTTGGAGGAATAGAGTGAACAACGGGACCATTGCGTAAAAATCAATATTCGTCTTTTGTTGACATAATTCACCTGTTACTTCACTCTTCACCTTTCCTCGCCGCTGCCTTGAACAGTTTAGTCATATATTTTAATGTAAGTGAGTTTGAACAACAATAACAACTAATTTTACTTCCTACGTTATGTAATGCTTTTTATCATGATAATAACATGATTTTTTATGTTATTAACAGATTGTGTGACGAAATGTAGATGAATATTACTGCATGAAGTAGTAGTTAAATCTTGATCACACATGTACACTCATTTGAACTTTTAGTCTGTCTAAGAGAGTAGATGTTTATTCTTCACCCAGAGTGTCACAGACGTCGATATAACAAATATTAACTGACTGTGGTTTATACGAGGATCTGAGAAAGCCCTGTTCCCCCACAGGACCTGTACTCTGTTTTAACTGATAATAATGCAGGTGTGGTTCTTGTTTTAATGGTTTATGTGATGTCAAGACTTCCTCCCCAAATAATGGGTGTAAGATACCGATGCGTCGCAGAGTAGCTTGGTCACCCAAAGTTTCTAAGCATTCGTCTGTCTTATTTTTAACTGTGTCGCTATTGGTATTTTATACTTTACTTTATGTAGCTTTCGGGGACTTATGACCATAGCAGTTGAGTCCCATAGTGCACAGAGCCAACCATGTAGCTTTCTACTGTGCTTTTTATTACTTATATGTATTTTCAGTTCTTGTGTACAGACGTAACTTGTTTTCAAAGTTTATTTTTAATTTTAATTGATTTCCATCTCCCTCTTCTGTATTTATTTCAAGCAAGTGCTTTGACGATCTAGCCGTTAAGCTAATTAAACCACTGATCATCGTCGTCCAAATCACTGCGTGACCGTTTTAGGCGATTAGCAATACAAACGAGGGTTTCAGGACGGAACCTTAAGAACAGCGTCGAGCCGAGTTATGAGCAACGTATCTATTTTGTGTTTGGAATAGAAGCCAATGTAGTCATAAATTCATCATGGAAGCCTTTTTTCATTTATTTCGAACGACTAGAAGCTAGTTTTCTTGTCTGTTGATCTTGGTGAGATGCTCCTTTCCTGTCTTGTTGGGATTTTACGTATTTTTGATGACTGTTATTCGCGGTTTTCGGTGTGTAGGTGTGGTTTAAATTAGTCAGTTATGATTTTTATTCATGACGACAGATGGTTTCGATTTACTACAACATTTTGTTCGTTTCCGCTGGTATGTATCCTAGTCTTTAATTTGCGCGAGATTCTCGCGCAAAACACTAGTGCCCATTCTCATTAGATGTGTTCCTTAGCGCAAGCTTCACCTGCTTGACACTAGGACACAGACAAATAGGTGTTCATATTTTCTATTGTATGTAGGTGTTTTAAATGGTTATGATAAGTTTTATTTACTAATACAGAGGGTTTGAATTAGCACAAACTTCAAAATTTTGACGCGCATGAGTATGTATCCCTGAGTTTTTAAGAGCGCGAGTGTCTCGCGCATACAAGTGCCCTCTCTCGGTGAAACTGTCTGCCCTAGTGCTTCCACACTCTCTTCACGCTAGTTCACAGGCTAAGTATTGATAATATGCCTTGTTCGCATCGACCATCTCTTCATAATTATGCTGAACAGATAGAGGTGATACTTTAATTTTAACTATTGACGACGCGCTTTGGCACGGTTGTTTTTTGTATATCCACTGCAGGATGTGATTTTAGTAAGTTGCTGAAAGTTTTTTGGGCTTGTAATTACTTTGCTAATTTTCATGGTTACTTAAAGCTGTAAGTTTTTGTTTGTTATTGTATCTCAGTTATGTTGCTAAGTTTTTTCATAATGAAGGTGTCTTCCTGTTCAGGTGTATTTTTGCTTCTGATGAGTGTATATTTAGATACACCGAAACCGTGGTCAAAGAGTTCAACAAATCTTTATCCTGCATCGCTTTGGCTATTATCATTTACCAGAGAAGATTTTCAACAGTTGCTTCTTCAGTCATGTTTAAAATTTTGATACTTAAAATGGTAATGCACATTATCATATGTAGCAGGGTACTGGGGCTCTGAGGACACTTCTGATATCAAATTGATGTTCAAATTAATTAAATTCATCAATTAATTACTCCCACCCTACCCACAATCCAGATGACGCCATGTCTTTTTCCCAGTCAGACGTGAGGCCCACCCATTCCCCCTCCTTAAACATAGCCCTCGCACACCAAATGTACTGGCGGGAATTTAGAATTTTGGTGGGAATCCGAACTTTGGCAGGAATTTCGAATTTTGGTGGAAATTTCTTGCCCCAGGGCTGTGATGACGTCTCACCCCACACAGCACCCGGGAATTGACTGTAAATTAAGGATGGCGGTGCCTTTTGTGGGATTTGAACCCTGGTCCTTCTGGACAGAAGGTCTAAGTGCACCCCTCAACACATGGGAACAGCCCAGATGCAGGAGAAGAGGGTTAGGTTAGTGTAATTCATTTATTTTGGTTGGGAAACTGAAGCAAAAATCGGTAATAATTATATAACTAATCGTAAAGATCGGTCCTAATTAATTAACAATATGCATAGCGCTACAGAAGGAGCTCCTAAAATCGCAATACAGCTCAAAAACTAAAGATGCCACACAACTGGTGTTATCCTGCAGTGAAAAAAAAAATCACAGTAAAATACGGAAGTAGTAGCAAAAGTACTCAAACTCTATTCTTCACCTACAAGCTGGAAAGAAAAAATGCTGAAGCGGAAGTTACTATTTTTATTTTATGGTGGGCATTGCGTTCAACTGATAAGATGCTGGTGTTCGACAGGGAGGTGTTTAGTAAGTTTATTACCTATAATCATACAGCTGAGCACCGTATGTACTACTGTTTGAAGTTAGAGATCGCTACAGAAGGCTACCGATGCATTGATGGACAATCACCATGCAGCAAAGGAAACAGAAGACAATACAGGCTATCACAATTGGCGGAAAATGCCTCACTGTTCTAATCACACATCGAACTTGTCGTGAAAAAAGCCAGCACTTGGAATCAATGGATCGTAGTGGAAGACATGTACAGGGAACTAGAGAAAATAATCATCCCAGAAGATTGCAACAGGAGAGAGGGATGACAGTTGAAAATGCGCTCTACTCGATGTGTAATCAGGAACTAGCGAAATTAAAGGCATTCTTACCACCCCTCATCCATCATTCTTCATAACATCACCCAAGGCAGGGAGATAGGCTTTTTCAAAGGACCAATGGCTACTGTGCGTTGCTCTCTTATTTGTAGTGCACCAGCCTCCTGATGGCAGACGAGTGGGTGCTCATCATCGGCACCCAGCCCACCTTGGGTGACAGCAGTAGATGGTCCAGGCAGAGGCTCATTGCTAACACAAAAGCCTGTAACACCCACTAAACAATGCAAGATAAATGAAGCTAAAATGAAGTAGTGCCGTAGTCCAGACAATCATTGGCAGTAGCAGTAGATTCCTGCATTCTAGTTTTCTAAGCAATTTGATCATCAGAGTACAGCATGTTTCACTCAATCTACTCATATTTCGTGAAAAACACTATCATTTCTAGGTTCCACATGTAACACCATAGCTCTAATGCTGTATGGATTTATTTTGTCTTTTGTTTTATTTAATGTTACATCGTTGAGCTTCTATAAATGTTGTTTGATTGAATAGATAACACAAAATTGTATATTCCTTTCTTTGTACAAACTTTGATGTCATGATTTGATTGTATGCAATGTAGTGTATCTGTCATTTTAATTCTTTGTCTCATTTGGAGGGAACAAAACTTACTATACATAATTGTAATTTCTGTGTGAATAATTTTTTGTAGAAATGTCAATATGTGCAAATTTTCTGTTTTATATAATGTGTTTGTTTGCTGTTATGTAAACTGCTGATCCTCACTTAGGGTTCTTAGTCATCTTGTATGTAAAACGTCTTGTGGTTCCCCTCGGGAACGGAACTGTGTAGCGCACACAAATTGTGGTTGGCCTAGTTAGAAAAGGTGGAACAAAGAGACAGTCGGGGACGAGCTACCAAACTGTTCACTGCTATGTTAAAGTTGTATATTGTGCTCATTCCGAGAGAGGCTTTTTCTGTCATTTTACAATGCCTCGGATGGATGGATAAATAGCTGGAACGATTCTGGAATTGGTATTTATCATCGCCACCAAGAAGGGCCAGAGCCCAGCCATTCTGTCTGCAAATGCACCTATCAACATGCAGTTGCCACCACATTGCGCAATCACTGTAAGGGAGTACTATAATAATGTACAGTGAAGGATCAGCTTATTTGGTGATTTAGTGTGCACAAATATAAAGTAATTTATGACTGAATTTATGTACCTACCTTGATTTTTTCCCTATCACAACACCTTTCAGGTTCCTCTCCATTTGAACTATGAATACTGAGTGTCCTATTTTGTGGAAAAAATGAAAGCCTCAAAGCTAGACAGTTAATTACATAATGTTGTTTGATCTTTGATAAGAAGGGAATATTCAGATTTACTGTGGATTTAGTGAAATTGTGGGAGATAGTAAATATAGTTTTGTGAAGTTAACTCATTTACTTGAAAATAGAAGGCTGTGGTAATAAAAACATTTTGCTGCTTCTTTTATAAATTAAAGCTCTTAAAATTGAGGCTTATAAAGTTTTGCTTAGTAAATGATCACATTGCTGCCTGTAATAAATTCTAAAAGGTGAGTCAGTTTCTTGCAATTTTGTCAACATTGAGTTTCACTGTAGTAAAAGTGGAAAACTGCAATAGTAGAAAATTATATGTTCATGATTGCTGTTTGTCTCTCTTGTGTATTGGAAGTCCATATTAATAGTATAACAGGGTCCACAGTTTGTCTATTATGCTAATGCTAGGTAACAAGTAATGGGAAGACCACTATTTATGAAAACCATAAGTTCTTTATTCAAAAGATAGTGAGAAGCAACCTTTTAGTGGATTCCAATTAACTTTCATTTTAAATAGTAAAGTACTTAACTGTCCAATTTATGATCCTGCAGTAAATGTTAATAGTAATGTTATAAACACCATTCAGTTTGAACAAGCCCTGAAAGTAATAGTGTGTTTCGGTATATGTTATAATTTTGTAAATAGTTTGTGCTGCTCTAACTGTTAGTTTCAATCTTGCCGTAAATATATGTATGTGTCAGAGTTCATTGCACTCGCGTGTGACAAAGTACAGGTTGTGTTTATCCATTAAAGTTATTAATAACTATTTTCTTGAACGAGAATGGTAATCATTCTCTTGCCTAGTTAGGCTGGTGACCATTTTCTTTATCCTTTAAACAGTGCAGATAGGCAAAATTTTGTTTGGTACTGTTCAAATATTTACGTAATTCTGACTTTCACTTCCGATAAGCTACTTCCATTAGGTACAATACGGTCAACATAATAAAATTCCTCTCAGAGGGTAACACTGCTCTGTTGCTTTATACCATAATTACTCTACCAAAATAATTCTGTTTTGCAAACTGGCTCCAGCTTTGATGTTATGATATAGCAGTAGCGGACGGTAGTGTTATACTCAGCAAGCTATGACTCATGAGGTGTCTGCTTTATATTGAGAGGTTATGGAGTATAAAATAACACAGGACTAGCACTAACACTTATATTTAAAAACGCAATCGTGATGATAGTAATAAAAACAGACATGATTCCGTGAGAATAGATATATCCGATTCCTGTTAGTTTTATGAGCAAAATCGGTGCAGTTTGATAGTAATTGCGTGTTCGTGCACGAATGCATTACATTCATTACAGATGCACAAAATAACGTTAAAATCAGTATGTATACAGTTATATAATATGTTCAGGGGGACCCCTCATTTTATTTTGTAACATCCAGAGTATGTAAAAAACTATGAACTATCAGCACCCAGACTTTAATCAGTCATACCACTCCATTTAATAGAAACTCCTATGAGATTTTACCACATCTCTCTCTTGCGATACTTCGAAAAACAAATACCATGTGGATGTTGACATCAAATATATTACATATATATGTATTGGTCCATAGAAGCAGATTATCAGTGGTCGAAGTCGCTTGCACGGACTTATATAAAGTTTTGTCGCCTGTAGTGGAGGAAGACCATATCCAACAGACTATCAACCACAAGGGAGGAGACCTGTGCTGTTCATTCATAAGCAGTTTCATAGATTGTTTTTCAGCTGTAATATATCCAAGCAGTGTATGACTACAGCTTTGTACGTTGCCATACAGACCTCCTGAAGATAGACGTTGACTGTGGATAATGTATCACAGACACAGACCCTTTGATAGTTCAGAGATGTCACTAAACCCTCCCAAAGATGTAAATAACCCTGCATGAGCAGCGCGTATTAGACGGAGGGGTTCCAACAGCCAATCAGTTCCAGTCATTCCACCAGGAAGGAGGTACACGGCTTGTGTTATCCATAGTTCAACCATGCCTAAATAGTCAATTCGGTGGTTCGATCGCATCCACATTGTTACTTTGTGCCAGGGAGGGCTCTCAACAAGGGAAGTGTCCATGTGTCTCGGAGTGAACCGAATGTGATGTTGTTCGGACATGGGGGAGATACAGAGAGAGAGAGAGAGAGAGAGAGAGAGAGAGAGAGAGAGAGGAACTGTCGATGACATGCCTCGCTCAACCTGCCCAAGGGCTAGTACTGCAGTCGGTGACCCCTACCAAGGGATTATGGCTCGGAGGACCCCTGACAGCAACGCCGCCATTTTGAATAATGCTTTTCGTGCAGCCACAAGATGTCTTGTTATGACTGAAACTGTGCGAAATATGCTGCTTGATGCGCAACTTCACTCGCGATGTCCATGGCGAGGTCCATATTTGTAACCACGACATCATGCGGCGCGGTACAGATGGGCTCAACAACATCGCAAATGGACCGCTCAGGACTGGCATCACGTTCTCTTCATTGATGAGTGTCGCAAATGCCTTCAACCATACAATCGTCGGAGACGTGTTTGGAGGCAACCTAGTTGAACGCTTTAGACACATTGTCCAGCGAGTGCAGCAAGGTGGAGGTTCCCTGCTGTTTTGCGTTGGCTTTATGTGGGGCCGACGTACGCCGCTGGTGATCATGGAAGGCGCCGTAGCAGCTGTACGATACGTGAATGCCTTCCTCCGACCGATAGTGTAACCATATCGGTAGCACATTGGCAATGCTTTCGTCTTCCTGGGCGACAATTCACGCGCCCTTCGTGCACATCTTGTGAATGACTCCCTTCAGGATAACAGCATCACGCGACTAGAGTGGCCAGCATGTTTCCCAGACATGCACTCTATTTAACATGCCTGGGATAGATCGAAAAGAGCTGTTTATGGGCGACGTGACCTACCAACCACTCTAAAGCATCTACGCCGAATCGCCGTTGAGGAATGGGACAATCTGAACCAACAGTGCCTTGATGAACTTGTGGATAGTATTCCACGACGAATACAGGCATACAATATGCAAGAGGACGTCCTACTGGTAATTAGAGGTACCAATGTTTACAGCAATCTGGACCACCACCTCTGAAGGTCCCAGTGTATCGTGTTACAACAATGAATGTGTGGTTTTCATGAGCAATAAAAATGGCGGAACTGATGTTTATGTTGATCTCTATTCCAGTTTTCTGTACAGGTTCCGGAACACTCGGAATCGAGGTGATGCTAAACTTTTTTTGGTGCGTGTAGTATCCGAAGTATAAGTCATGCAGAGTTCAACGCTCTTAATATTCTAATTCGGGATGTATTTGTCCAGCATCAGATATACGACCACCCCGCAATTTTCCTACCCTAACCATTACGGCGACAAATTTTAAAAGGAGAAAACTACTTTCTTCGACACTATTCTGGAGTCCTAGGAAGGTATCGGCGGTGTATATCCGCTCCTCGAACTGCTTGTAAACCAACTAGAACGAAGCCAGGAGGTGACTGTTCTGTCTCTTCGGAAATTAATGGATTTCGTATGTCTTATTTAAGTCAGAAAAAAGCATTCCCTTAATCACACTTCCCACATCAGTCGTGCTTATTATTAGTAGTAGTGGCTGCGGTATTGACGGATGCGGCTGTGCCGCACTAGGAAATAGAGCGAGGAAAATACGACATGAATATTTTCGATGGTTGACACATTGAGTCACCAATCAATCACTGCCGCACGAAAATGCAAACGAAGAAGCAGCAGCCGGCCGCGGTGGTCTAGCGGTTCTGGCGCTGCAGTCCGGAACCGCGGGACTGCTACGGTCGCAGGTTCGAATCCTGCCTCGGGCATGGATGTGTGTGATGTCCTTAGGTTAGTTAGGTTTAAGTAGTTCTAAGTTCTAGGGGACTTATGACCTAAGATGTTGAGTCCCATAGTGCTCAGAGCCATTTGAACCATTTGAAGAAGCAGCAACTTCTTACGAGGGAGAGTGTACCACAATCTGTAACCAAGGGAGATGTAACAGTGTTACTGCTGTTTACAGTAACATCACAACGGCTCTCGTAGCATTCCTGTTGCACAAAGAAGTCCTTATGTCTAGGATTACATAGCAATTTCGTCCTAACACCATGCTTCTCGAGTACAGCCTCCTCACACTATTAAAGGTGATATAAGTGGCATCGGTCCACTCTCCTGCAGAGCACTCCAGGGTCAGCTTAAGTCTGATAAAGGCATTGATTCTTCTCGTTAATACTTACGGAGTAACATTGATAGTGAGAACCAACCATAATTCCCTAATTCCTATATTCAACTGCATGTGTGATAACACAGTTCTGGGCCGGCCGGTGTGGCCAAGCGGTTCTAGGCACTTCAGTCTGGAAGAGCGCGACCGCTACTGTCGCAGGTTCGAATCCTGCCTCGGGCACGGATGTGTGTGTTGTCCTTAGGTTAGTCAGGTTTCAGTATTTTCTAAGTTCTAGAGGACTGATGACCTCAGATGTTAAGTCCCATAGTGCTCAGAGCCATTTGAACCATTTTTTAACACAGTTCTGGATTGGGAGGCGTAAGTTACGCCTGCTTCAATATGGCACCCCTGTGAAATACTTATATCGTCTTCCTTGAAGTATGTGTTACGAAATTTGCAGGGGCAAGGGGATGGTTAAAACTGAATGTAGACAGAATATAATGTTTAATCTTTTCTCGGTCTTGAGTATCCAGGTATCCGCAGCTTACCTCAGTTGCCGTCACATCATCGTACTTTTTGTCTAATGTTACGTATTTCCAGTCAATTTACGTAATTTTGCAGGTTATCCGCGATTTTACATACTCTGTCTTATTTCTCTCGTTTTTACGTACTTCCCATTAATTTGTCATAATTATACCAGGTTTTCCTCGATTTTTACCGATTTTATGTCTTTATTTATATTTTTTCGATGGTTTTCCGTCTGGTCATATTGCTGGCATACCCATTTGTTGTTTGATTTCATGCGAGGAAATTTGCGTTTCCTTTACACCAGCCTTCTAAAAAATCCTAAGAACTCCCCTCTCAGCGACGATCTACATGCAAGCATTTTGGATAGGAAGATCATGAAAAGTGTAATAACACTCGCCTCATACCTAGATGAGGCTCAATGTGTGGTGCAGATTGGAAACTCGAAGTCTGGAAACAAATCCGTGTACTACTACGACATAACAGAGTGCTTGTGTGTGATGCACCCAATAGAAACTCGAAGTCTAGCACAGTTCTACACATTCATTTTACTTACTTACACACAATCGTGCACGGATCTGCAACAGGCAGTTGACATGTCTACACAGCTGTTTTTCTCTTGCTGTTGTCTTATTTTTTTCCATAATTACATGCTCTTATTGCTAGCCAGCAGCAGTAGAATTCAAGTACTTTTTTATACTAGTAATAAGGTATTCGTTAGTTGACAGTGTGTCAGCTGCACTTAGTACCCTGGAATGTAAGAATTCCCCTTCTCCGTATCTACAGAGTGAGCATCCCCGGCAGTGTAATTTATAGACGAATAGTTAGCCAGTTACGCATCTGAACCACGACCATCCGCCGATGACAGCTCTACACACATACGTATGGACACTATGCATGTACCAATCACGGAGTCTCCATTTCAACCACTTGTACGTTATTTTCGACAATGCTACAGCCTCGCAAACAGCGAGGACGTGTAATAGGTCTGTGCAAGTGACTTTCATCACTGGCCACCTGCTGCAAGGTTTGAATGCAGATAGTTCGAACTTTTTTGCCTTCTCTGACTGTTACAAAATAACAATGAAGAGTTCTCTCGAATGTACTAATAGACTGTACAGATGCTGAACTGCATCGTTATTTTATACTGTTTGAAAAAGCCTACCTTCCTGCCGTGGGTGAAGGGATGGAGAATGAGGAATGAGGGATGGCAAGAGTGCCTTTAATTTCGCTAGTTTCTGATTGCATGTCAAGGAGAATGCACGATCACTTACCGCTCCTCCGACCTCTTACAATCTTTTAGGACGATGACTACCCCTCGCCCTCTGTACATGTGTTGAATTATGACCCATCCCATTTATTATGAGTGGTGTTTTTCTCATAACAATTTCAAAGTGTAATTAGAACAGTGAGGTATTTTCCATCAGTTGTGTTAGCGTGTATTGTCTTCGATTTCTGCACTCTGACAAAGAAATTCCCACCAAAATTCGAAATTCCGCACAAATTTCGGAATTACCAGCAAAATTCGAAGTTCCCACCAATGAGGTAGGTAGGTGAGGAGGAGGGGCGGGAATGGGGAGAGGGCAAGGACCCATGTGCCAGCTGGTGAAAACACATGACATCATTCGGAGATGAGGTGGTGGTTATTAATTGATCAATTTAATTAGTTTGCATGTCCGCCCCTCGTGGTCTCGCGGTAGCGTTCTCGCTTCCCGAGCACGGGGTCCCGGGTTCGATTCCCGGCGGGGTCAGGAATTTTTCCTCCCTCGAGATGACTGGGTGTTATTGTGTCGTCTTCATCATCATCATTCATCCCCATTACGGTCGGAGGAAGGCAATGGCAAACCACCTCCACTAGGACCTTGCCTGGTAAGGTGGCGCGGTTCTCCCGCGTCGCTCCCCTACGCTCTGTAAAGGAGCATGGGACTCATCATCATCATCATCATCATCTGATGCCCTTTTTTGAACATTACGACATAACATGAATTTCCTACAGACTAAAACGGCCGCTTCGTTTCGCCTATTACTCATGTGAAGCTAACAGAAAATAGTGGATGCAGCAACATCGTGTGGATCCACCGAGGTACAGGAAACACAGCAGTCAGCCTACACTAAATTGCACGTTGTGCTACGCGCAGTATTCCATCCTGCATGTTTGACGTCCAGAAATATATTAATAGGGCCGGTACGTACACTTACGAGCAACGTTCACTTTAGAGAAGATATTCAAAGCGACCAACTTGCATTTGCAAACACTTCGCCAGTCGCTAGGCCATACTTCGGTTTATCCTACGCCATACACATGGGTCCACCATTGCTGAAGCGGCGTTCACACGAGCCATTAGATCGTGTACGTCCATGAGTGGAGTGGTATGAACGTGTTCCTTTAAGCGCCCCAGAAATAAAAATCTAGTGGAGTAAGTTCTGGTGAATGTGAAGCCAGAACACTGGACATCCATGACGAATCCATTTCCCAGGAGACGCTTCATTTAAACAGTTAATCTCATTCATTTCAATGTGTGGCGGTCCAACATCATGCGGAAACCGTACCTGTCACCGAACACTAAATACGACATCTTTTAGTCAGGCAAAATATTGCAAAGGAACGTACGACGCTGGGGCTCTTTCAACTTGTTCAGCAATAGCCAAGGGCACAAAAGCACTACTAGCACGATTCCTGCCCAAATGTTTATACCAAAGCGTGTCTGAAATCCACGTTAACGGGTGATTTGTGGTTTGTGTTTCGACCAATAACAGCCGTTGCGGAAGTTGAAAATACCGTCAAGAGTAAAAATAGTTTCGTTCGTCCACATCACATTATTTACGAGAGGTTCGTTATCTTATATATGAAATGTTCGCTGTCTTCCACTCGGTGCAAAAGCCATTCACAAAACTAATCGTCGAATCCGGTCTTCTGGATGCTGGTGTTGAGTTAACGTGTAATAATAGCGATAAATTTCTTCACGATGCAACATTTCAACAACCAGTCGACGAGATATCTGGAACTACCTTGTAGTTCACAGAGGTGATTAGTGAATGGTTTCAAGAATCGCGTCTCTGTTTCTGAAATCGGTGTGGTCCCTTAAAGACCTCCGTCTGTTACTTGGGGATGAAGATCACCGGTGTCCCGAAGGCGTTGCACCAGGCGACGAAAAACATTCTTATTGGGAAGGCGCCTTTGAGGATACCGTGCAGCATACCACGATCAGCAGCAGCAGCTTGGCTATCGGATGCACTCGATCTGGAAACCGCCCTGTATGAAACTGACAGGACGAGTTACGTTTGCGAACTACGCGGTTAGTAGGCACGCGCATGCAGTTTAGCGGATCTCACTGACACATGATAGGCTGTTGTCATTTGACTAACTTCTGTCCTGCGGGTAAGCGACGAGAACTGGGGCAGACGTCTAAAAAGTAAAAAGGAACCTCACGAGGATTCAAACGTAGCTCCATGTCGGATGTGGGTATTCAGCTACGACGGCTGGTACGGTAGTGTATGATGACACACGTTCCCATTTACTTCTCGACGCCCTGCACCATGTGACGGTATTGCCAGATATTCGTTTTCAAAATTTTTTTAAAAAGCAGTCATCTGTCTTTGCTAGATAAAATTTTGTATTGAACCTGAGCGAGGTATCGCATGCCGACATCGAAGTGCGGCATTTTTTCTTCATCCTATATAAACACAAGCATAGGTTAACGCTATTGCCAAAAATGTCGAAAAGCTCTTCAATGATTTACTTCAAATGTTATACGATACTCTAGTAAAGGTGCAGACGAGCATATGCTACATATTTTCAGTACATACAGTACATAAATACACATATACACACATAAAAAATGAGTTGCATCACCATGGTTCCCAGAACTCCTGAAGACAGACGTAGACTGTGGATATTGTATCACAGACACAGTCCCTTTGACCAGAGATGTCACTAAACCCGCCGAAAGCTGTAAACAACCATGCATGAACAGCACCTATTAGACGGAGGAGGTCCGACAGCTGAACAGTTCCAGTCATTCCACCAGGAAGGAGGTACACGGCTCGTGTTGTCTGTAGTTCAACTATGTCAATACCTCGGTTCGATTGCGTCCGCATTGTTACTTTATGCCAGGAAGGGGTCTCAACAAGGGAGGTGTCCAGGCGTCTCGGAGTGAACCAAAGCGATGTTGAAACTTCCTGGCAGATTGAAACTGTTTGCCGGACCGAGATTCGAACTCGGGACCTTTGCCTTTCGCGGACAAGTGCTCTACCACCTGAGTTTCCCAAGCACAACTCACGACCTGGCCTTACAGCTTAAATTCTGCTAGTACCTCGTCTCCTACCTTTCAAACTTCACAGAAGCTCTTCTGAGAAACTTGCAGAACTAGCAGTCCTGCTGTTCATTTTGGGAACACAACCTACGACCATCTTAGAGACAGAAGTGAGGACACCTTCTGCCGGACCCGACCATCATTTTGCAGAACAATGCTCAAACACGTACAGTGCAAACTGTACTGTTTGACTGATGGAGCTGCTAAGTTCTATACAACCTACTGCACTACCCTGACTTAAGCCCTAGTGAGTTCAACACGATATCTAAACTGAAGGAAACACTTCACGGCATTCGCTTCAGAACTGCTGCAAATTTGTCGGGCAATAGACGGCGCAGCTCGAACTATCAACGCAACTGGCACTGCTAAGAGTATCCTACGACTTCCACATCGCTGGCAACGGGTTATACACAATGTTGGTAACTACTTTGAAGGTCAGTGAACTTTGAATAAACTTTGAAACATGTATGTATTTTGTACGAGCTGTAAATAAATAGTTACCACTATTAAAGTTCCAACCCTCGTATTTATAGTTCGCTGTTGCTATTTGAGTTTACATATTATCATTTGGAGATAATGAGTGCTACTTTGAGCTCTATAAGATGGCGTACCAAGTGGAAAACTCGGAGCATTTGTGACACATTCTTCTGTTTGAGTTAACGCAGTGGTGACAGCAGAGGAGGCAGCCAGAAACATTGGCGCCGTGTATGGGGATATTTCCGTTGGACAGAGCACGGCAAGAGAATGGTTTTCTCGTTTTAAGGAAGATAGTTCTGACACTAGTGACCCTCCCCGTTCAGGAAGATAGTTTAAAAGCATTGATCCACAATCATCCACGTCATCGAACACGAGAACTGGTAAATGTTATGAACTATGAGCACTTCACCATCGTGCAACATTTGTATGCAACGGGGAAGCTTAAAAAATGGGGTATGTGCGTACCGCATGATCTAAGCCAAAATCACAAAAATCAGCGAGTGACCATACGTGTAATTCTCCTTGATCGTCGTCAACTGGTTCTTGAACAACACCAACCATTCCTATTCTGTGTCGTTAGGGTTGACGAGAAATAGTGTTTTTATGCTAAGATGAAAAAAAAAAGAAAGGAATGGTTGAGCCAAAACAAAGCAGTAACTTCCTGTATAAAGACCTGCGCACATCCACAAAAGGCAAAGTTATGCATCTCGTGGAACTAGAACGGTGTGGTGTACTACGAATTGCTTCCCCGAGCTGTAACCGTCACCGCTGACATTTATTGTCAGCAACGGAGACGTCTTGAAGACTCAGTGGAAGAACAACGACCAGGAAGACTTTCCCACAATGACGCCCGCAACATCCTGCTAGACTGACAAAAAACTCTATACAGAAGAAGGGATGGGAAGTCATTCCGCATTTGCCTTATTCACCTGATGTTGCGCCCTCAGGTTCTAATCTTCTCCGCTCTCAATTGAAAAGCCTTCAAGAAACTTCCTTTCCCGATGAAAATACGCTACGAGCATGGGTCGACGAGTTCTTCGCCTCAAATTCATTTGATGTTTACCGTCGCGGAATGTAAACGTTAACCAGCGTTTAATATTTTTTTTGTGGGATCTAAAATTTAAAAACCTCTCTCACACCGGCCTGATTTAGCTTCACTGATCAGGATAGTAAAAACATGCGCATGTTAAGGGAATTTTCATTCACAAAGCAGGATTATCACATTCACACAGTTCAATACTGTTCTACCCTGATTAAATTGAGCTTAACTTAAATCCCATAAGGCAGTGAAGCATTTTCGAAGTCTCGGTGCGACGAAAATTGTCAATCGATCTCCTGAAAACATTTGTAATAATTATTAACCTTCGGTGATCACATGGGGAAGACCGGCGATCTGTTGGTAAGACCGTGTTGGCCTATTTATTTGAAGTTACTGGATATCTTGAGCATACAAAACGTCAGGTTCGTCCAGTGTAAATCAGACGTTCCCCACTGATCCCGTGCAACACAGCGTAGTAAGCAGACACTGTCAATAATAATCAGTTAAATAATACGCGAACACACTTACTTTAGTTTAGTCCATGTATTAAATTCCTTCTCATACAGAATCTCATCAAGATGGCGACTAGCTCAACAATACATACATATATATACATCCTCCTTCTTTCACGGCTAATCGGCAAGCATTGCCTCATTCTTTTCATAAGAGAAAACAGATAGCAGAGAAGCTACTCCATGGAGTAAATGGACGCTCCAGGGAATAATAGGGCTTGAAACTACTTTGCATTGATAATCATCGTATATTAAAGTTTAGGAATCGGTAAGATAAGAAAAGATATTTCGAAATATGTACTGAGTTATATAATTTATAAAATTTCTGAAAATATCGCGGAGAGACCGCTGCAAGAGACATTACAAGCGTTGGTACGTAGTTCAAACAGTGAAGGAGAATATATTGTTGATGACTGAAGTCTCTGTTATGTGCATCTGTTGTGTTTATTAAACTTATGGAAAGATTCTACTAACTTATGCATGAAACAAATAATTTCTCCCTAAACTTGAACGGAAATGCTGTATTAATTTCTTAGGTTTGGCTACCACTAGAAAATATAACTTGCAAACATTCAGCATTTTTCAGAACCCGAATACACTCACATCATTATAAATGCAAAATCTTTCTACTCATAATGCTACAAGGAAGCCTTCTTCTGCTCCTTGATACATCATCTTTTACATTTGCTTTTGACCCAAAATGAAACTGAAGAAGAGATTAACATCTTGAAACAGATTGTACTAGCTAATGGATACAGAAAAACAGAGATCATCACTACGTATAAAAACTTCATAGCCAAGGACGCCCATAGACAGCTAGTGACGTTTCACCTTTCGGTAACAACAGTAAATCAAAAATTAGGTTTGTAATTAAGGCCAGTAATGGATACGTATCCCACAAATTTGAGCAAAGTTTCCTTTAAACGAATGTCAACCTAGAAATCGAAATAACCGACACACTTAAAATGCTCCTCCGACATCGTATGGGCCCAGATTAGTGTATCAATGCGTGTTCCAGCCAAGATAACGATCTTGTCTCAAGATCCCAGATAAGGTAAGACTTCCCACCCGCAACTCGTCATCCCGTGAAAACCTATGCATCTTGGATGATTGCATGCGTTATTTGGTGTAACCTGAAACACCTGTGATGTGCCGCCGCAGCCACAGTCGAAAACTGAAAGAAATTAAACTGGCGGGAAATATAGGGTGAGTCACTAACTATTGCCACCTAGAATTACTCCTAAAGTAGGATAGTAGCAGAAAAGTTTGTGGGACAGATGCTGCATGAGACAACGGTGGCCAGAATATGACGTTGGTTTTTCGTTGCTAGATGGGGTCACTTCAGAGATATGAAGGTCAACTTCGTTCTTTTAAATGGGATTCAATAGTTTGGGACTTATTTTCTGATAGCAGCTATCAAGACGAATCCAACGATGTGTCGCAGTAATGTCTTTGAAGGTCAACGAAGGTCACAAAGGAGACATGAACGCCCATTTACAGAAGATGTTCGAAGCGATGAGCATTGGTATCAGTGCCTTGTTGCAATCTTATCATCGACTGAGTGGTATTCCTTATCATTTAGGCACTTATGGAAGCAGGGGACTGATGACTTCAGATGTTAAGTCCCATAGTGCTCAGAGCCATTTGAACCATTTTTGAACTTATCGAAGAACACGCTCTCACAGTTCTCTCTCGTATATCGTGCAAATAGTAAATATTCGCCGAATACGGTGTATCTATCTAACGTTCCATTGACATGTAAACACCATTCGACGGTTTCGTAATACAACACTAATAGAAACGCAAGACTACTATCGTCGAATCCAGCGAATGTGAATGATGTATTCCTTCGAAGAACAAGTCGATATGCCTCTAATTTACGAAGTATTCCAATGAAATTCAGTGAGAGCTAGAGACTAACACTGAAAGATATCGTCAACGTACTCACCCTACACGTCGTACACTTAAATATGTGTGTGATAAGTTGAGAATAATTACATATTTAACGCATCAGAAACTTATCCACCGGCCGTTGTGACCGAGCGGTTCTAGGCGCATCAGTGGGGAACCGCGCTACTGCTACGGTCGCAGGATCGAATCCTGCCTTGGGCATGGATGTGTGTGCTGTGCTTAGATTAGTTAGGTTTAAGTAGTTCTAAGTCTAAGGGACTGATGAGCTCAGATGTTAAGTCTCATAGTGTTCAGAGCCATTTGAACCATTTTTTTTAAATCCATGTTGGCTGCGACAAGTTGCACACTAAAAGCCGTGGTCGATGAATATATTGTGTGGGATTCTGGAGGACATAGTTATTGGCCCCTACTTCATCGAAGGAAATCTTAATGGTCGGAAGAACACCACATTCCTGCAAGAAACATTAGGTCTGTTGCTGGAAGAAATATGTTTAGGAACAAGGAATACAATGTGGTACAAACACGAAGGGTGTCCGGCACATTTTTCGCTCATGGCTAGGAATGAGTTGCAGAGACAATTTCCAAATCGTTTGATTGGACGCGGAGGAGATGCTTCGTGGCCGGCTCGATCGCCAAAATTGACGCCTCTGGATTTTTTCTTGTGGGGATTCGTAAAACACATTGTTTATATGACGTTGCACCTACACCTGAAGATATGCTAGAAAGAACTGTCAGAACATGTGCTTCGATAAGTACCGATATGCTAAGGAATACCACTCAGTCCATGATAAGAAGATTGCGGCACTACATTGATACCGTTGGTCATCACTTGGAACATCTTCCGTAAATGGAAGTTCATGCCACCTTTGTGACCTTCGTTGACCTTCAAAGACCTTACTGTGACACATCACTGGATTCGTCTCGACAGCTGCTGTCAGAAAAAAAAAAACTACCAAACTACAGTGTCCCACTTAACAAAACGAAGTTGACCTTCATATCTCTGACGTGATCCCACCTAGCAACGAAAAACCAACGTCAGATTACGGCCCCCGTTATCCCATGCAACTTTCTCCCACAAACTTTTCAGCTCCTATCAACTTTCGGAGTTATTCTTGGTGGCAATAGTTAGTGAATCACCCTGTATATCTCCTCCCCTCCCCTCCCCCGAACCACAATTAAGTAGGCAGGAAACCCCTACTCTTCCTTTCCTCTCTCTTGAGCCTCGTCAGTTTCGCCCTGTGCCCCAGTGAGAGAATCTTCTTTCATACATAATAACGTGTATCTAACAAATATCTGACTTACTACCAATAATATATTTAGAATACGTTATTTGTTTCGTACTTTAACAGAAAACGTATTTACATTGATGTAAATAGAGATACATATGTACAGTATGTAGCACATGGCCTTGTGATTGAAAGACTACTTGGTGCACCAGGTGTGGATGTTGAGGCGTGGCACAGCAGAATCGCAGGGCAGGCACTCCCATCTGAGACATTGTTGGTAAATTGTGAAAGTAATGAGCGATTCAACTCGTGCGACAATTACTGTCAGATGACGAATCATGGGAGGGAAGGAGGAGAGAATGATCTCAGTGGCCAAGAGCGCTCGTAAAAACGAGAAGCTTATGACAAAAGGTTACACAGAAAATAAGAATTTATCGTAGGGGACGAAGTACTGCTCAGAATCCATCAAAAACCTTCCCTAAGGATGAAAATGAATAAGATGTGGCAACTGATTTCTTCTGGACCATTTAGAGTGGTAAGAATACCCCGCCAGTGACGTTACGTAATAACATACGAAGATTCGGAAAAAAAGATCCCGAAAGCTACGTAGAAGATTAATAAAATTTTATATGTATTCCATCTGTAATGATCTGATATGTTTGTAGTTACCTACACTCCTGGAAATGGAAAAAAGAACACATTGACACCGGTGTGTCAGAGCCACCAGACGTGCTCCGGACACTGCGAGGGGGCTGTACAAGCAATGATCACACGCACGGCACAGCGGACACACCAGGAACCGCGGTGTTGGCCGTCGAATGGCGCTAGCTGCGCAGCATTTGTGCACCGCCGCCGTCAGTGTCAGCCAGTTTGCCGTGGCATACGGAGCTCCATCGCAGTCTTTAACACTGGTAGTATGCCGCGACAGCGTGGACGTGAACCGTATGTGCAGTTGACGGACTTTGAGCGAGGGCGTATAGTGGGCATGCGGGAGGCCGGGTGGACGTACCGCCGAATTGCTCAACACGTGGGGCGTGAGGTCTCCACAGTACATCGATGTTGTCGCCAGTTGTCGGCGGAAGGTGCACGTGCCCGTCGACCTGGGACCAGACCGCAGCGACGCACGGATGCACGCCAAGACCGTAGGATCCTACGCAGTGCCATAGGGGACCGCACCGCCACTTCCCAGCAAATTAGGGACTCTGTTGCTCCTGGGGTATCGGCGAGGACCATTCGCGACCGTCTCCATGAAGCTGGGCTACGGTCCCGCACACCGTTAGGCCGTCTTCCGCTCACGCCCCAACATCGTGCAGCCCGCCTCCAGTGGTGTCGCGACAGGCGTGAATGGAGGGACGAATGGAGACGTGTCGTCTTCAGCGATGAGAGTCGCTTCTGCCTTGGTGCCAATGATGGTCGTATGCGTGTTTGGCGCCGTGCAGGTGAGCGCCACAATCAGGACTGCATAAGACCGAGGCACACAGGGCCAACACCCGGCATCATGGTGTGGGGAGCGATCTCCTACACTGGCCGTACACCACTGGTGATCGTCGAGGGGACACTGAATAGTTCACGGTACATCCAAACCGTCATCGAACCCATCGTTCTACCATTCCTAGACCGGCAAGGGAACTTGCTGTTCCAACAGGACAATGCACGTCCGCATGTATCCCGTGCCACCCAACGTGCTCTAGAAGGTGTAAGTCAACTACCCTGGCCAGCAAGATCTCCGGATCTGTCCCCCATTGAGCATGTTTGGGACTGGATGGAGCGTCGTCTCACGCGGTCTGCACGTCCAGCACGAACGCTGGTCCAACTGAGGCGCCAGGTGGAAATGGCATGGCAAGCCGTTCCACAGGACTACATCCAGCATCTCTGCGAAAGGTGGATATACACTGTACTAGTGCCGACATTGTGCATGCTCTGTTGCCTGTGTCTATGTGCCTGTGGTTCTGTCAGTGTGATCATGTGATGTATCTGACCCCAGGAATGTGTCAATAAAGTTTCCCCTTCCTGGGACAATGAATTCACGGTGTTCTTATTTCAATTTCCAGGAGTGTATATTTACAAAAACAACGGTGAAAATTTATAGCATAGTGTAGCCTGATATGAAATAATGTCCCAAACGAAAGATGCTTAAAAAAAAATGAACTTGTGAAAGTCACCAATAAATCGGATACCCATTTTGCTAAACACAATGACTACGTTATGAATATGAAGTATAGGTGTGATTAATGGCTAGACAAACAATACTGCATAACTTAGGTTCTACGTAGACTGATAGATATTTAATTTTTGTACGCTAAATGAATATTTTTCTTCTGCAACCCAGTATAAGGATACTGCTTACAATGTTTTCGTGTGCTATACGTTTAAGAAGCGCGATACTAGACAAGCGCACTTGAGAATGCACAGTTAATAGTGATTCGACGTGCACTCGTCAATTTGTGAATAAGAGATGGAGATCAATGAAATGCATCTCAAGGCATTGGCATAAATTAATATAAGACACAGAAAAACAGCAGGGTTGAGTTAATGACAGAGACAATTGCAGTAAAATAGCAATCGGATTTAATGAAATGTAAACAGACATGTGCATATTCTACTAACACTTGTAAGAGAAAAAGTTTTTACAAGTAATTGTAAGTCAGTTTATACGTTTTTTTCATGTATGTGTAATTTAACATGCCCATAAACAAAACGAGCTATTATGGATCTTCTAAGGGCTTGAAGACTCAGGGACAAGTTCCAAATATGGCAAGTATGTTTGTGCTACCACATAAGTTTTTTCGTGTGTGGTATGTTTTGCATTTATCCGAGGTGGTCAACCCAGCAGAAGTAGGAACGTGGTACCTGCGGGAACAAACAAGGATGTACTGATGAAATCATAACGTAACTGTAGAAATATGTATATATGTATAATTAAAACAAATGTTAAAAATAGAAAAGAATACTAAACCACTCTGTATGTATCAGACCCTTAATCATATACGGGAGTCAAAGAAATGACTATATATATTTTTAAATTTTGATGTATGTGTTGATGTGCAGACTGCTGTGTATAATGGATTAAAAAAAAAAACTTTACATTTAGTATCGCTAAAAATAAAATTTAGATCCCTTGGGAATAAAAATACGTACGCATCGGCAACGTAAGTATTGTAGGACACAAGGTGTGTATAAAGTAGGGAAAAATGTCGTACAGTGGATCTGATATTGTGAGTAAGCTATTCGTATTAACTGAAAAAGGACAACTTTGGATACTACTATGCGTGAGACTCGTGATTCAGTGTAAGAGCAAAGGCATGGGGAACATTGACTGAAAAATTAATGAAGTAATCACTTACTTTTCTGATCTCGAACTGCGAAGTGTAAATTAAAAGCACTGGCAGAGTCTGCAGTGGATGAGCTCTTCAAATAAAATAACGTACTTCCACAATCACAACGATAGACACTTTGGAGATACGAATCACCGCATACAACAGTGGGAACGCAGCGCTACTGTCAATGCTTTTGCCAGCTTTGACAGTACAGTTATTGGCGAAAATCAGTTGCCACTTTTGAAACCTAGGTGCGTCACCACTGCAGTTAAGAACTAATTGTAAATTGTAACCGAAAGCTGTCATGCAAGGACTCTTCAAGAAGTCGTTGCGATGGTGATCCAGAAATGAATAAATACTAAGGAGGACATGCCACTTCCTGATAAATAAGAAACTTTTTAACTTTATAAGAAAAATGGAAGGTTATTGACCTGTTATAAGTACACTACTTTTCATGACGCGAGCCAAAATCTCCATTGACGAATACGGATCAAATAAATAAAGGCAGACATCTGAAACAAATATTCTAACTTATTGTAAACCAAGGAAACCGTGTATTAACATCATTGCTGTTCAGCATAAGATAAAATATACTTTATCCTCTAGAAGACTGATACTGATATTGCCATACGATTGTAACATGTAGTCACCCACAATGAGTGGCTGTTCATCCCGAAGGAGAACATCAGCCGAGTGGTACTGGCGTCAACAGATCGCTACCCAGAGATGTACAGCAACAGAGGCGGCAACAGCTGCGGACTGACTGCAGTGGATCTCGTGTCGCCGATATGACAGCATTACATGCCTCCTCGCCGTCTCTTACCTGGCAAAGCTTTGAGTCTTCCCACGTAGAAATGCGACGTCAAAATCGTGTCCTGTGAATCTGATTGGAGTAATTAGGAGAGAAAACCATACTGAAAATGATGAGAATCGCATAAATGAATCCATACTAATTATAAAAATGGGTGTATGTATACACATATCTCACGTACGTTCCACGTCTCCTCTTAAACTACCCTAACGATTCCAACCAAATGTGGTACACATACCACTTACTGTCTGGAAATCATTGCTGTCAAGGAAAGAACCACTTGCCTATCAAAGGGGTGGGGGTGAGAAAGAAGAGTAGACCCGACGCCCAAATTACCATATTTCAGTCATTCAAGATTTCAGAAGGAAAGCATTTGGAGACTTGGAACAAACTTAACACATAATTTTGAAACTTTACGAAACTTTTTGCTCGTTCACTACCCGCACAAAACGATGAAATAAGAAAATTTCATCATATACTATATTTTTGTGCATCATCCAATAAAACCGCCGAATGAAGCACGACGTTTTTATTTAGTGCTTCTTTAGTACTATCTATATTCGTGACAAATTTTGCAGACAATGTTGACATATCACACAAAATGTACCGTAATTATTATATCATTGTACGATACGTAGTTCCGGAAATATGACGTCATAAATATAGAGATGCGTAAACAGCGACAGCATCATGCAAGACGTTTAAATTTATTGGTTCAAATGGCTCTGAGCACTATGGGACTCAACTGCTGTGGTCATTAGTCCCCTAGAACTTAGAGCTACTTAAACCTAACTAACCTAGGGACATCACAAACAGCCATGCCCGAGGCAGGATTCGAACCTGCGACCGTAGCAGTCGCACGGTTCCGGACTGCGCGCCTAGAACCGCGAGACAACCGCGGCCGGCGTTTAAATTTATTACTACGTTGCAAATACCTCTATTCCCAGGACTTTTCCCAGACAGTAACTCATCTGCCGCTTGATGAAGGTTCAAAAATAAATCACTGCATGAAACATAGTTCATGAAATATGACATAAAACACTGACATGCGAGAGAAACTGCCACATTGTGCATGACGTATTAATTTATTACTTCTTTACTACTACCTATATTCGCAACACATTTCGTACTCAGTATCCATGTATGTTGCTGAACGTACCTACAAAGACACATAATTTTTCAGCTCATAGTTCAGGAGGTATAACGACATAAACATTGAGATGTGTGAAAACGAAACAGTAGAGCGAAATTCGCTAGAGATACAGGTGAGATATGTCTACAAATACGTGTGGCACATGTTACATAAATGTGAAATATATATGACATGTACGTACATGGATAGGAAACTCGTCCTAAACCCTCGGAAGGATTTCAACCAAATTTGAACATGTATTAGCTACAATCTGGAAAGAAATAGTGTCGTGGTAAGAAGCGCCAGCCCCCTCCTGAGGTGAGTGTGATAACATGGAGAGCGAAGGGGTGGAGGAAATGGACAGAGACGTCAGGATGGACAGAGAGAGAGAGAGAGAGAGAGAGAGAGAGAGAGAGAGAGGAGGAAGTGGACAGAGAAATGAAAGAAGGTATGAACAGAGACAGGGGGAAGAAAGAATGAACAGGGACAGGGGGAAGAGGAGGGTGACAGAGAGAGTAGGGGGGGGGGAGACAGACGAAGAGAGAGAGAGGAGTAGATGGACAGAGGGGGGAAGACGAGAAAATTAAAGGAGGGAGGAGGAGATGAACAGGGAGATGGGGAGAACGATATAGACAAAGAGAATGGGGAGGAGCAGATGAAATTAGTAGTGGAGGAGGAGACGGCGGGAGAGGGGAGGAGAGGATGGAAAAAGGAGGGAAGGAGCAAGCAGGTGGAGACAGGAGGAAGGAGTAGCTTGGCAGAGAGAGGTGATACGAGGAGACGTACAGGAAGAGGGGAGATGGAGGAGGGACAGAAAGGGGGCGTGGAGGGAGCGGGCACAAAGAAGGGGTGGCGGAGATGCACTTAGATAGGCGGAAGGAGGCGATGGGGTAACAGAAGACTGGAATAAATAGGTAACCAGGAAACGCCAGGTACTCAGCTGGTTTCTAAATATTAGGGACCTGTCACAAAACATCAACTAAACCTCCACATTAGTTAAATTTTTGTTTTTGTGCAAGCAAGATATGATATTATTCTGTGTCCTGAGTATTCATTTTATATTTTTTCCGCTTTACATAAATGTACTCGTTTCTGAAAATTGTCTGATCAAAGAGCATCGAAAATGAGGAAGTGTAAAGATTCAGATTGGAGTTTTCAGGTCTGATTTCCTGAATTCCAGGCCCAGATGCGTGAACGAACCAAAATATCAGTCCGGACTACACTCAAAATGATTCCAGATAGGTCGTCGCCTAGGATCCGTCGGAGTCACGCCGCCGCTGTAACTATCGTCAGACGCAGTCAACAGGCAACCGCCTGTCAAGGGAGTCATCACTTGGGATGTGTTTTGGTAAAGCTCTGTCTCATTCGTCCTGGGACACTGCCCCCACAAACGCCGCGACCAGGCGCAGAGCCGGGGACACTTGTTCACCGTCGCCAAACAGCCGCCACCGGGGATGGTCGCTGTGATAGGTTACTGACCTATCCCACCGCTTCTGTCACAGCCCGCAGCCGCAGTCACAACACAGGCCTGCGGTGTGTGGCCTCTGTCACCGTAATACGACACTGCAAGGACATTGCTGCGCTGGCGAGGCAGCAGATCCCAGTTATGCCAGCGGAGCTACTGTCACCGCAACGGGGGCGCGTGTGAGGGTCTGCCGACCACCTTCGTCGCCGTCGAGAATATTTCAAGCGGAAGCAAACACCGCTCAGAGGGGCCACAACCATTGTATTGCAGTTGCTATAACTGTTGCTCCCATCAGGAGCCATCCGTGGACACGCCCCCACCATCCTCTTCCTCACATCTGCAGAGATCCCACTTTCGAATCCGGCGACGGGCAGTGGAGTCCGGTGCCTGTTAACATGGACTGTTTAAAATGGTATTATACTCTAGAGAAAACCTGAATGAGCTTTTGCTGTTCTAAACAGACTGACCATCATACAAGAAGCTGGACGCTCTGATCTTCATCCGTCCATACTGATCAAAGCTTCTGTGGTTTCCCTATAGTACTTTAGACTAATACTTTGATGGTCCATACTGGAAGGATATAAGTGACTGATTGTGTGGTCCAAGTCAAACTGCCGCGCGGGGTAGACGCGCGGTCTCAGGCGCGTTGTCACGTTCCGCGCGGTCTAGGGCGCGTCGTCACGGTCCGCGCGCCAGCCTGAGTGGCCGAGCGGTTCTAGGCGCTACAGTCTGGAACCGCGCGACCGCTACGGTCGCAGGTTCGAATCCTGCCTCGGGCATGGATGTGTGTGATGTCCTTAGGTTAGTTAGGTTTAAGTAGTTCTATGTTCTAGGGGACTGATGACCTCAGAAGTTAAGTCCCGTAGTGCTCAGAGCCATTTGTGAACCACTGTCCGCGCGGCTCCCCCCGTCGGAGGTTCGAGTCATCCCTCGGGCGTGCGTGTGTGTGTGTGTGTGTTGTCCATAGCGTTAGTTAGTTTCGGTTAGATTAAGTAGCGCGTAAGCTTAGGGATCGATGACCTGAGCAGTTTGGTCCCACAAGACCTCACCACAAATTCCAAAAATTTCCATGTCAAACTAGACCTCCTCCTTCCTAGTCAGCCTACTGGATTTCGATATAACTAACTGTGATCGCATATGCCTAATGTAATTTTACAGTGAGGAATGCTATCGTTATCGAAGCAAAATAACACCGGTTAGTTGGAGGAAATAGTACAACAGGCCCTTCTGAAGGAAGAATCTATTCTAAACTGAAGCTACTGATGATAATTTTGAAATGGGCGGAATATAGTGCAATCGTTCACGAGCAGGGGCGCCCGCAGGGGGGGTGGGTGCCAGTTGCCCCTCGTGAGAATTCATTCAGTTTACGAATATAAAAAATACCTGTAACTTTACGGCTTAGTTATGTATGATTTAAAACACCTGTAAAATTACCACTAAAATAACCGGAAAATATCGATAAAATGACGTAAAAATGATATAAAACATATGTAAACAGAATTACAGGAGGAACTAGACCAATGAAAAACTTTAAAGGAGAATCGAACTAAAATTAAAAAACGATAAATTTAAAAATTGTGCGTTTTTCTTTAAGAAATCTCGTTCGTTGGAGATGTGCAAAGTTGTTATATATCCGTCTCACAGCTATTGCCTATGAAGTATCTTTATTTTTATTTCTACTCCCACACGTGGTAGAAATTAACAACAGCAAGTGAGGCAACAATGGGAATAATCAGATGAACCAGCAGTTTATTGTTAACTTTTGCAAATGCAAAAAATGGTTCAAATGGCTCTGAGCACTATGGGACTTAACATCTAAGGTCATCAACTTCCTAGAACTTAGAACTACTTAAACCTAACTAACCTACGGATATCACACAACACCCAGTCATCACGAGGCAGAGAAAATCGCTGGCCCCGCCGGGAATCGAACCCGGGAACCCGGGCGTGGGAAGCGAGAACGCTACCGCACGACCACGAGCTGCGGACTTTACAATTGCATTCTTGAGCAACATTTAAGCGTTTTTCCTGAAGGCACGCCCATTGTTCGTTCTTTACGTATTAAAAGAATCAGTTGTGTCATAAAGGGACGTTAAACAAAAACGTAAAAATATGATATCTTCCTTGAAAAATAGTTTACGATACAGTATCTATATAACGAAACATACAAAATTAAAGATAGATATCTATAGCCGGAATATTCGAGATTTTAGTAACTGTAAACAATGCATATCTGATAAGGAAAGGCCGTTTACACGTTAAAAACTGGGCATTACTAATAGGCTATAATAAAATAAAGCGAATCTGCCGATCGACGAACTAATACATGTGTACGTGGTCCCATTAAGAATGGTACCCATGGTGAGAGTTCCATCTCGAAAATGTTGACTTATAGGGTACTAAAATGTCACCCTCTCTGTTCCCACCTCACTAGGTACAAACCTCTTCATAAACCTCAACTGGCAACACAATACAGTTGCACAACAAAACAAATTCGGCAAAATTTTATTCTTTGAAATTTCAAATAATGGTTAACAATTGTCAGACGCCAATTTAAATTAGCGTATTGTATTATGTTCCTTTTCGTTTGCTGAAGAAGTGTTCGAGGGTACTGTGTGGCCACTAAAGAAACCGCTCCAAACGATCGCGCGA
Organism: Schistocerca nitens; assembly: GCF_023898315.1. Lineage (NCBI taxonomy): Eukaryota > Metazoa > Arthropoda > Insecta > Orthoptera > Acrididae > Schistocerca > Schistocerca nitens. Next base: position 1,162,034,966 of record NC_064614.1, read on the forward strand.
AACTCGAAGTCGCTGGCTTGCGGTCTAATGGACACCGCGCTGTTTCATTGCTGAACCAAAACCCCTCCCTCCCTCCCACCACTGTGATACGATTTCAGCTTCTGTTCTTTAGTCATCGCTCAGCTCGGTTCGGCATCGCATCGCGTTAAGGGTTGTGTAAATTCATTGTGAGTTGTAAGTGGACACTGGTGCATGATTGTGGTTTGCATAGACGTTTGTGCGTTGTGAATGTAAAAGCGTGTATCGAAAACCGACACACACGGACCGATACCTGCACAAACTGTCAAACCACCACCCGAGCCAGAAAAAAGGCATGATTAGTACGCTAGTAACGAGATCAGGACGAATATGTGAGCCGCAACACCTCAAACGAGAAATGCAACACCTGGAAACTGTCCTGAGGAGCAATGGGTACTCCACAAATTACATTAGAAGTGTAACAGAGCCAAACACTCGGCGAAGTAAGGAACCAGAAAAAGAAATGTCGGGTACGGCCTTTCTGCCATACATTCCAGAGTGACGGACAGAATCGGCCGTATATTGCGCAAACACGGCGTAAAGACGATTTTCAAACCGACAAGGAAGATCAAAGAGTGTCTTAGATCGGCGAAGGAGAAAAGAGACCCACTTGCAATGTCGGGAATATACCGTATACCATGCACATACGGAAAAGTTTATGTCGGAATGACTGGACGATCAATTAACACCAGGATCAAAGAGCATAAGCGACATTGCAGGTTGGGGCAGGTGGAGAAATCGGCCGTGGCAGAACACGCACTGAATGAGACCGACCACGTAATAAAATTCGCCGACACGGAAGTTCTGGCGGTAGAGAAGCACTATCACACGCGCTTGTTCAGAGAAGCTGTAGAAATCCAAAAACACGCGAACAGTTTCAACAAGAAAGAGAAAAGCCTTTAAGGTAAACGGATCCTGGCTTCCCGTACTGCAGCGAACGACCGTCACAGGTAGCAAGAGGAGAACCGCACTGGAAATGACCGCGGAGAAGCCCTCGGACGTTGGCGCGCCAGGTACATATAGTCTGCGGCCGCGAGCTCGCCTCCAGTTCACCACCGGCAATGGAGGGTGGAGATTTGACAGTGCCAGCCACTCGTGCTGGCGAAACGTCAGAAAAATCATTAGATGAACGTCGGCCGAAGAACCCGAGACAGAAGCCAATAGGCAGTTTGTCAGTTAAAGGTGCCCTCTGCAAGTTTTGTGTGCTTTTCTGCCCACGCATAACGCATGGTAGTCATCATGGCGCATTCATAAGCCGTCCATTCACAAATTTCAAAAAGTTCCATGAATGTGCAAAAATGCATATGAATTCCGAGTGGCATAAAGATACAATAGAAAAGTCAAATAATTTCATTATTGTTGTGACAAACAAAACTAAAAGTGTGGTAGAGCTCGCCAACGATAGTCTTGCGAAATTAGTACAAACTAATCGTGCAAAGTTAAAATTAATTGTTTCTTGTATACTGTTTTGTGCATTACATGACTTACCTTCAAGAGGAAAAGCAAATTCAAATGCTGTATTTGATGATTTGTTACAATTTAGAGTACAGTCAGGTGACGAAATATTGCGGAAACATTTTGAGGGTGTGCCTAAAAATGCTACCTATGTTTCTCATAGAACCCAAAATGATTTAATTGATGTATGCGCCGAAGTACTAAGAAATGATTTGATTAATACCATCAATAACAGCGAATCATTTTCAGTTTTGGCAGACGAAACAATGGATATTGCAGGCACAGTACAACTTTCTGTTTCTGCACGTTATTTTGACCTTGCAACTAATGTTGTCAGAGAAGACTGTTGGATTTCCACCATTAGCAAGGTTAGGTGCAAAACATATCTCCAACACAATAATATCTACTTTATCTGCTTGGGGTTTAAATCTAGATAAAATGGTAGGACAGGGCTATGACGGGTGCAGTACGATGGCCGGTAAAATTGGCGGATTGGCGGAATACAGAAGATAATTGCTGAGAAATATTCCAAGGTTCTCTGCTATCATTGTGCTAGCCATAGACTTAATTTGGTTGTGAATGATTTGAACATCTTACCAGAGGTTAGAAATGCCATTGGTACTATGAAAAAGGAATTTCTTTTCTCCGGGGGAGCACGCCAAGTTCCAGTTGGGAACCTTCAAAAACTGTGTGAGACACGCTGGTCTGAGGAGCATAAGTCTATAAGGAAATTTAATGATAAGTTTTTAGAAATTGTTGAAGCATTAGCAATTTTACATAAAGAAGGAGATCGTGAAACTAGGCAGAAAGCCTGGCAACATTACTGAACACTTATTTCTCCAACATTTATTGTTACATTAAAAGTCATAGCAAAATATTCAGCCAAACTAGAACCTGTCACCAATATCCTACAATCAATAAACATTAACTTGTTAGAAGTTTCAGAACACATTCAAGGAATTGTAAAAATGTTATTGGATGGCAGAGAAAATGCAGAAGACGAATTTGAAATGATAATGAAAAGTGCTGAAAGCAGCTATAGTGCACTTGGAATAGATGTCACTGGCATTCGACAACCGCGAGTTGTTGCACGACAAATGTATCGTTCAAATCATCCATCAGCTTCTGTCACTGAGTACTACAGAAAATCTCTCTTTATTCCATACTTGGATTCCCTAGTCCAGTCCATTCAAGAACGGTTTTCAGAAGAAAACAAGGCATCTTTTCAGATTTTCTGCTTGCACCCAAAGGTAATTAAATTCCAAAGAGACCTAGATATGAAAAGGATAACTGAAAATATCAAAAGATTTTATGGCGATCTTTTAGGTAACTTCACTGTAGAAGCACGGACATGGATCAGTATGTGGAAACGCGATAAAGTAACTGAAGGAGATATTGCTGAATTAAGCCTGACTGATCTACTGGGCAAAGCCAAATTCTTGCCCGCCATAGCTTCAGCATTGAAGATAGCCCTTAGCTTACCGGCAACCACCTGCTCTGCGGAAGATCGTTCAGGTACTTAATTACCACAGTAACATTTTTCTCATTGTAATTATTTAATTAGAAAGACTTTGAAACAATTTCTTAAGTCAGATGAAACATTTATTCTAATTATTTTTAAATATTGTTTGAAATATTATCACAATAGAGTAGTTGAAGAAGGTTACACTGTATGAATTAATATAGGCCTACGTCATGTTTGTTTGCAGCACTCTCAGGCACGAGAAAACGTGGCTAAGAACTACCATGGCAGATAATCGACTCAGTTGTTTGTGTATGGTGTCAGTTCATCGTGATAAGATAAAATCAGAGGAGGAATACTTTATCGAAAAACTGGTAGATAGTTATGGGAAGGACCCGAGACGAATTCAATTTCTGTTTAAGTAATTCAGGTATATGAGTAGTCAAGTTTTGCACATTATTAGTAACAGAACCGATTTCCACAATCGTATGCCCTCTTTTGTTCTTCATATTAAATTTACAACAGTATTTCAAACTACATTAATATGAAACTTCCTGTCAGATTAAAACTGTGAGCCCGACCGAGACTTGCCTTTCGCGAGCAAGTGCTCTACCACCTGAGCTACCGAAGCACGACTCACGCCCGGTACTCACAGCTTTATTTTTGCCAGTATCTCGTCTCCTACCTTCCAAACTTTACAGAAGCTCTCCTGCGAACCTTGCAGAACTAGCTCTCCTGAAAGAAAGGATACTGCGGAGACATGGCTTAGCCACAGCCTGGGGGATGTTTCCAGAATGAGATTTTCACTCTGCAGCGGAGTGTGCGCTGATATGAAACTTCCTGGCAGATTAAAGCTGTGGTCTCAATCCCTTAGAAGTCACAAGGGCCACCTGTATTCTAGGCTTCGTTCCTATAATATATCCTGGATGTGCCAGTTTCCAAACATACAGGAAAGATAAAAACTGATTTTCAGCGTCTTGAAGGCATGGTCAGACACAACGCCGCAGTCTGCCTGTGCGGGTCAGGCACGGCGGATGACCGGGGCAAGGAACGCCGCACAGGCAAAAGCGGTTACTGCTGCGTCAGCTGCCACACCGTGGAAACGGACGGAACCTCATCACATAGCAGCCTGCACGTGTATCGTGGTATCAAAGATCTGGCTCGCGCCGTTGCTGTCAAATGCGCCAGCAAATGCAAGCAGCCGCGCCGCTCCGGGCTGCTGCAAATCTGTCTGTGTTGAAACTCAACGTCAGCCGGTTCGGTGAGCCAGCCAGAGTCGCGCTCTGTGTTACCGATACCTATATGCAACAACGATGTGGCCTGGCCGTTGCCGTTGCTGTTCAAGGCCACAGGTCGGACCGCCAGGCCGCGCTCCTTCTGACCTGGTCTTTAAGGCCGGTTGCACTCACAGCGGATATTTTCCGCCAGGTCAATTGACCGTCGCCATTGTCAGAAGTCCAGTGTTTACACACACGGCGGTAAAATAACCGTCGCCACCGCACGAGTCAGCAGATTAAAGGCAATGTACTTTCATCATCGAACCCATTCATTTAATTTTAATGTGTTACGTAAATTATTCATTGTTTTTAAACGTACAGTTTTGTTTGAAATGAACAGACAGTAAAATGTAAGTATTGTTATTGTGTCGACTAATGTAAAGGAGAAGGAAAAACCGAATAATTTGGGACCATCATCCAATTAATTTAATAAGAGGGGAGGATGGAGCTTTCTAAACGTTGTTTGAAGGGAAGGATGACAAGATATCCTTCAGTTACTTCCGAATGTAGATTTTTAATAGCAGGAAAACAAGTAGTTCAGAGAGAAAAAGCTTAGGACAAGACCAAACGAAAATGGCGGCAAAACGTACAGTCTGCTAATGTAAAAACAGGTTTTACTATAGTTATAATGTTAGTTTTTTATGTTCATAACTCTGGCATGGTACTAAAAGTGCATCAGTATTTCTAAATTGCTATAAGGGGAAAAAAACTGGCTTACCGTGAAACGACAAATGCTCTTCAGAGAACAATAGTAATTCAGTAAGCATATTAGAATGCGTAGGCCTATTCCAAAATAGAGCTGTATCACATGAAAGAATCGTTCTTAGTTAGTACACTACGCAGCTGCAGAACACTATTGTTAAGTGCATAAAAGTAGCTTTCGCAGTAATGTAAGTTAATTTGACAAGGTTTACACTGTTGAGTGTAGTGAACCGTTTTTTTGCGGACTGTTAATTTAAATCCAACTGCATGAGCAATGTTTTTAAGCGCTTAAACAACTGGTTGTGGTAAGAAAACTATTTATTGGCAGAATATATATATATATATATATATATATATATATATATATATATATATATTTATATTTACGCCATATATATATTGTACTATTGATAGTACAAAGAAAACACTGATTATATATATATATATATATATATATATGGCGAAAATTTTTTGCCTCTACTGAGACAAAACCCTGCCGGCGCCCCTGCTCACGAGCCTCAAAGGGCGAAAAGGGGTACCACGTAATACACTCCTAGAAATTGAAATAAGAACACCGTGAATTCATTGTCCCAGGAAGGGGAAACTTTATTGACACATTCCTGGGGTCAGATACATCACATGATCACACTGACAGAACCACAGGCACATAGACACAGGCAACAGAGCATGCACAATGTCGGCACTAGTACAGTGTATATCCACCTTTCGCAGCAATGCAGGCTGCTATTCTCCCATGGAGACGATCGTAGAGATGCTGGATGTAGTCCTGTGGAACGGCTTGCCATGCCATTTCCACCTGGCGCCTCAGTTGGACCAGCGTTCGTGCTGGACGTGCAGACCGCGTGAGACGACGCTTCATTCAGTCCCAAACATGCTCAATGGGGGACAGATCCGGAGATCTTGCTGGCCAGGGAAGTTGACTTACACCTTCTAGAGCACGTTGGGTGGCACGGGATACATGCGGACGTGCATTGTCCTGTTGGAACAGCAAGTTCCCTTGCCGGTCTAGGAATGGTAGAACGATGGGTTCGATGACAGTTTGGATGTACCGTGCACTATTCAATGTCCCCTCGACGATCACCAGTGGTGTACGGCCAGTGTAGGAGATCGCTCCCCACACCATGATGCCGGGTGTTGGCCCTGTGTGCCTCGGTCTTATGCAGTCCTGATTGTGGCGCTCACCTGCACGGCGCCAAACACGCATACGACCATCATTGGCACCAAGGCAGAAGCGACTCTCATCGCTGAAGACGACACGTCTCCATTCGTCCCTCCATTCACGCCTGTCGCGACACCACTGGAGGCGGGCTGCACGATGTTGGGGCGTGAGCGGAAGACGGCCTAACGATGTGCGGGACCGTAGCCCAGCTTCATGGAGACGGTTGCGAATGGTCCTCGCCGATACCCCAGGAGCAACAGTGTCCCTAATTTGCTGGGAAGTGGCGGTGCGGTCCCCTACGGCACTGCGTAGGATCCTACGGTCTTGGCGTGCATCCGTGCATCGCTGCGGTCCAGTCCCAGGTCGACGGGCACGTGCACCTTCTGCTGACCACTGGCGACAACATCGATGTACTGTGAAGACCTCACGCCCCACGTGTTGAGCAATTCGGCGGTACGTCCACCCGGCCTCCCGCATGCCCACTATACGCCCTCGCTCAGAGTCCGTCAACTGCACATACGGTTCACGTCCACGCTGTCGCGGCATGCTACCAGCTGTGCCGTGCGTGTGATCATTGCTTGTACAGCCCTCTCGCAGTGTCCGGAGCAAGTATGGTGGGTCTGACACACCGGTGTCAATGTGTTCTTTTTTCCATTTCCAGGAGTGTATTTTCTACAAAAAACTATTGATAGTAGAAAGAAAACACTGATTAACTCTAAAAGGGGACAAGTAAAGGTTCGCCAGCCCACTCAGTCAATGAGTCTGCAGAATCTTAAGAAAGGTAATGGCAAAGAAATTTAAGCAAATAATCACTGGCGCGGCAACAGATGGTTGTTTCGCTTTTCCACAGGACAACAACTCACGAGAAAATAAATGAATCACAAAGCACTGAGTTTGCAGTAACTTATTCTGAAATACCAAATTTTGAAAGTAAAAGCATATGAAGTAACTGGTTAAACAAATGACTGGCTTTACTTAAACTCTGTTATGTAAAAAATGACAACCAGTAACCTCAGTGTAATGCAATGCAAAATTTAGAAAAAGGCAAGCAATTCACTTTTGGTTATTGAGAAATAGAAGTGAATTTACTTTAAGAAAATGCGCAACTGATTTTACTTTTAAAATAATGACATTGAAATACATAAAAAGCCATCAGAAGTTACTCACTAAGATAAATACAAAGTGAATGAAATTGTGCATTCTTAATTTGTGTTGTATCTTTAGTTACTAGTTTTGCCAGTGAAGTGTTACTTTAATTTAAGTGAATGAAGTTAATACACAAAACAGCAAATTAGTTAAGATTCTGTTATAGAATGCAAGAATGAATAGTTATTGAGGCAGAAAGTTTAGACCGAAACTGGTCATTACCAAACACACAAAACTAGCAGTAAACAGTTAATCAATTTACATATTATTATGACACTCGGCAATTGCATGGAAAGGAAAGGAGACCCTGCTTGGTAGTAATGTCTGAGGACAATGAAAACACGGGTGCCCTACAAGTTTTAACTATTGCAAGTTATTATTTAAGTTGGTCATTGTGAAAGAATAGTAGCTGGGTAAAGCCCCTACATGCCTATATCTGTAAGTAACAGTCTTACGGTGCAGTAGCTGTGCGGACGGCGAAGAATGCGGCCGACGACAATGCTGAGATGCCGCTGTTGCCGCTGCTGTTTGAGAACCGCGAGTCGTCTCCAGAACCATGGATGTTTACGGGGCAGGCAGTAGTTAAAATTTCAACTTCCTCGCCTGTCCACTCCTACCGTACCCTCAATACTCGTCGTTCAACAAAGTAGGTGCATCTACACAGGCGCGATCTTAGCTGCACACCGCGTCTGTGGGAGCTCCCAACAAACACTTCGACACACTTTCATCATTCACGCTGCTCTACTTCCTCTCTGCTCACAACGCGACAAATACTCTCTATACGCAAAGGTAAACAACGGCACAGCGACTGCCGTTTGGTCATTGCTGTTAGTACATTTACATAAAGTTTCCTTGACTATTACCCAGCAATTTACAATCAATCATATACAGTCAGAAATAAATACACTATTACATCTATTACGTATTAAATATAGTTTCTCCAATGAAGCTTACATATTCAGAATCAGAAGCACAATACAAGTTATCAACGGATATTAAACGGCGAAAAATTTTGGATGGCGCAGAAGGTATTTTATCTACATTTTCGGTGTTAAACCTCTCGTATTTGTGAATGGCAGTAAATACAAATTTCTGTTTGTTTGTTCTGTAAGTTATACCATGACATGTCTAATACCCGTATAAAAGTGATGCACACATGAATATAACTGCTATTGTTACTGCCGCTGCTACCACTACTACTGCTACAGCTGCTGCTGTCTACTACCAACACTAAAATATAATCACATACTGAATCTCTGCTAGAACACATCCGAAAAGATTTTCCAAGTAAATGAAAAAAAAAGGATATGTAAAACACATTTCTCGCAGGTCTAGTCAGAAATATTCGCATAAAACTCACAAAATAAGTGTAGTGTTTGATAGCAAAACAACCAAACACACTATATCAGCTCGCATGTCACAAAATTAACCAACAAGAGAATAATTTTGAGTATTTAATTTCAATATAAGGTCTACGAGGGAGCAGACTGCAAGAAAGAACATATGAATAATAAAAGAATGTAATAGTGCGACAATATCTGGAAGAATAACATAAAAAAAGAATTTCTAGAAACACAGAATTACAAAACAGAGGCGCCTCTTCATAAATCTCCACATAAAAATTGGAAATAGGAAACACATTATTACAATGGCTTAAAAAGTGCCAAATATTTCAGAGCACAAGAAACTAGTGTACCTAACGAGTTAGCCAACATATAATTAGCAGCAAAACAAATGAAAACTCTTGAAAATTGTACCACACCAATTTACCATACGGTTAAGCATATCTAGGTACCTAGCATTTTACAAAATGACATTTCGCTATGTTAAGAGTTGTTGTGCTGCATGTAACCCCCTAAACATCTCCCTCAACTATTGTACATGTTCTTTCATACTTTTCGCCAACACTTTAGTATCATACAGATACTCTATAACTGTTGCGGGCTTAAACACTTAAAATAAAAAAATAAAAAATGCTGAAATGTGGCTGGTTCGTTTTAGAAACCAAATGGAATCCGCCAATACCTATAATGTTTCTAAGGATTCGTAAATGCAGTTTTTCGACATCCCTCTGGTACAGCTTCTGGCTAATGACACCTATTCCACAGATCTATAGCAGAAAAATACATGCATTGCCCCAAGCCGACCAGAGTTTTCATTATATGTAGTATTAGATACATATCAGTAATCGTTGACTGTTGAAGTATCTACAGTCCCAGAAGAATAAATACATCCTCGTTCCCTCTGAACTATTTTTCGATGTTATGACAACAGGTGCACTCCATGGACCGGTATTTTCGCCAGCAATAATGAATGTCCCCATCGCTGGCTGTGGTTGATAGGGTATATGATATGGCTACTGTACATAATTGATGGATTCCCAGTCGGTTTTCTATCATCAGAGCCGCTGTCAGTTACCTATGAGTATTAAACAAGTCCCAAAATACTAGCAACAGTCCGTTTAAATGCTTCTCCCTCTGACCTATCGCAGTTGTAGTCAGCTTGCTTAGGGCTGCGGTTTAATTTCATCTTGCTTCCCTTCGTGCAGAAGATCTATACTACTGACCACAAATCCGTAAGAGAAATCCATGTCTTCAGTTCCTCAATTGTCAGTACTGAGAGACACTACTCACTCACTGTCTATTTCTTGCATGAATAAAATACTATTGCATACGAAACACTGTGCTTTAACTAATGCATATTTTCTTCTAATAGCTCAATAAAACGTAACACATTTACAGGTACATATATTTTCATGCTAAAACACCATAGCTCCCTGTAGCCTGTGGTACTTCATCATATTACTTGATCCTTAGTGCTCTTGAATACACCTTAACTGGTGCATCTTTCACGAGTGCATCGTTGACAACAGTTTTCTACAATTGGAACGATGTTCCACTGAGTTGTACCGTCCATCGTCCAAAGTTAGTTTAAGCGTGACGTTTGTGCAGGAAATCTGGTCCTAGGATTGTAGAGTACCCACCACATATGTGGACTAAAAGTTCCATATTTTCTCGAGGTTGCTTCTGTCCCACCTGACAACTTAACATCGCCAAACCTATTGAATGTACATCATTACCTCCAACTTCACAGACCCCCCCCCCCCCAGTGGAGTATTTCGCCATCTGTTCTCCATGAGGTTCGAACTTTCCAATGACACATGTGCCCCTGAATCTACCAGAAATTTATCCATCCTTATGTAAGCCATGCCAACCATGCAACATTCAGCGTCTATACACGTTTCTGGAGTACTGAACTTTACTCGGATTGCTGCACAGTAAATCTGTGCCTCCCATTGCCATTTTTGTATTCTGTCCTTTTCCATTACGTCCTTTATTTTGACTGCAGTATTGTTCTCGGAGTCCAACTTTGCCACAGCTCTTATACTGGGGTTCATGACAATCTGTCTATATGTGACCTGAATGACCACAACAGTAAAATCGTTGCATCAGCGGGAAAGACATTTCTCCTATCACGGAATAGAATTATCACATCAATTTCTTTCAAAGTCGTTGTTACACCAATGGCTCCAGACAAGATCCTTGGAAATTCCACATCAACCTTGTGCAACAAACTGGATGGCAATCCCTTTAAAAATACATCAGAATCCCTCTGCTCTGCTTCGAGCAGGAGGTTCCTTTCCGTTGTTGCTGTCCACGGGCTCACAGGTATTGACATTAAGTTTCCATGGCCTGTCCATGAAACTCTCCACAGCTTCATTCCTTCTCTGTGACACCCCATGTAACTGCTCGCATTATTATCTACAGCTATTCTGTCTTCTCTCTTCAGTTCATGAAATGATTGTATGTTTCTCAGGCCCTTATGGTATATTACGGAAGTTTTTGTATACACGCCCAATCCCTCACACGTATTTGATCATTTGAAACATCTGAACGTCCCATCAACAATCCAGATTAGCAACTGACAACAGGTTATCTGTAAAGGCTAGTAAATATTCTCTCGTGCGCTGCCTGAAAAAGGACCACCATGGCTAGTGGTATTTGAATCTAGGGTAAGAACAGCTAAACTGGACGACGTTCTCCATTTCACTGCATCTAATTGGTTAACCAGAACTGTATTATCTGCTCTCAGTTGAGGTACCTGATGTAAGAAAGAATAAAGCGCTTTTGACTCAGACATTGTAAAGTCTTTACGTAACATAAAAGGACTAAAAATAGGAAAAACAGGATGAGATCAACACAAGGACACTTAAATGTAACACAACTTAGTTTTTCCACCTAAGTGCTAGCCATGAGCACCTGTCACACTGTGTGGCATAATGTCAGCATCTTCTATACCTGAAGCATCTCACAGGGAATCACTCCTTATAGGGGCACTATAAGCTAAAAAGGTACACTGAGTACATCTAACAGAACACACACAAGCTTGATGTTGCCACGTACTTGATGTAAGCCCCTCCACATCTATTCCCTCATCAGTTTTTACAAACTTCAGTTTCAGATAAGACCGACAGTGCATTCCCCGTGCATTGATGCGATACACCAAGAAATCACAGCCATGAAATGCAGATGTTCTTCACTCATCGCACTGTAATGATGGTTGTTTGCCGGCTGATAATGTTACTCGATGTCACTGATTACTTCTGAAGCAACTTCTAAATGGACGAGAATGGTCCTGACTGTTACTGATCTTGTAAGAGATCATGTTAACGACGCAGGATGGTAGACAGGATAGCAGGTAGGCACAATCAGTTCCTTAGTCCTCGCTGAATCAAAAATGAAGTGAAAATCATAATAGAATTTAATTAGGAGAACTCATGTAGTCGAGGTAGGAAGCATCCCAAGTGACACGGGTTGACCCTGGGTGGCAGTGCTTGCTTGGCTCAGCATGCGGCAGCAGACATGGCCACCAGCATGAAGATGTGGGGCCAGACAGGCCAGGCAGAACCTCAGAACTGTGGAGCTACATCAGACCTACCAACACCAAGATGCAGCAACAGCAAACTCCAAAATCGGCTGGCCTCGCCTTTAGACACCTAATTCAGCGACCAGCCAGCAGTTCACTTTGGTTGCAGTGCAGGTGGCACTCACGTGTAGCCAGAGAGCTAAGGACAAGTCGGAAGCCGATCCAGAGTGAATTGATATCAGCCAACAATTGGCCACCAGCTGGGAGATCAAAAATGGTTCAAATGGCTCTGAGCACTATGCGACTTAGCTTCTGAGGTCATCAGTCGCCTAGAACCTAGAACTAATTAAACCTAACTAACCTAAGGACATCACACAAATCCATGCCCGAGGCAGGATTCGAACCTGCGACCGTAGCGGTCGCTCGGTTCCAGACTGTAGCGCCTAGGACCCCACGGCCACTCCGGCCGGCCAGCTGGGAGACACCAGGGCCGATAAAGGCTACTTGAGGCAGTGTTTAGTCACAGGCGAGATGGCGTACAGAACCTCAGGTTGATGGTTAGCGTAGAATAAGTCTCGGTGTAGGATACCGTCAGTGACAGATACCACATGGCTTGAGCAGGTGATATTTATGGCCCCCAGTCGTTCTCTGTCATGGCAGGATGTCATAACATATTTCACAGACGCGATCAAGAGCCAGTTGTCAGGGCCTATTACAGTGCACGCAACCACCTCGGTGGTCCAGCCGTCCCAACATGCTGCATCGCATATGTTCCAGGCATGGCAGTTTGCGGCAAGGCATGGTGTGTAGCAACTGAGGTCACTCCCACGACGGAACAGAGACTTTCATCATTAGACCTCAGCACCATCTAGCTTCTACAGCGGAATGCGGTAGGAACCTTCCACTTTGCGTGGCAACAAGTAACAGATGACAATTTGGAAAGGTGCTAGCGTAACGAACTTGACATCAAAAGCAGTTCAGAATGTGACGGGCTCTCCTACATATTATAATGCTGGATATCTCTATTAAATGTTGTCTGAAGATTTCATTTGAAGATCTAGCGTAACACAATTGGTCTTAGTTGTACAAACTTGTTTACTTTCTGTGCAATGCCACTGCTCATTATTTTACAGTACTTTCATGTGGTACGACCATTTCATGAATGGAATTGTTGTTGATGAGATTGATAATAGTACAAAAAGGCTGCAATTATAATAAGAAAGTCCACATAAATCATCATTTCATTTAAGGGTGTGAAGCAGAATTTCATCTACCCTAACAGTTACTCAACTGACTTTGCAAGCCGAAACCACCAAACAATGACAATACCAATTGGTACCTTGCAGCTCAATCACAGCAACAATGCCAGGTGGAGCAGTGGTTGGCACAGTGGACCTGTACTTAGGACAATGGTACAAATTCTCGTCTGACCGTCTTGATTTAGATTTTTTTGAGGTTTCCCTCAACCGCTCCACGCAAATGCCATGATGATTCATTTGAAACGCCAGAGCCGATTTCCATTATTCTCGTTGAAACAATCTGAGCTTGGCCTCCGCCTCTAATGACCTTGTTACTGACGGGACGTTAAACCTTTCTTCCTTCCTTCAGTCACAGCAGAGAATCGTCAAATTACAAAGTGGAGCTGAGATGAAAAATGGAATATGGACTCTTTATTTTATGCCAATGCTGAAATTCACGGTAACATACGATACATATAACTACTAGTACAGCATTAGAATTAAATACTCAGTGGTGCATGAATGCTTAATCCTCCCTCCACTTTTCCTTAAAGAGAGTAATGAAGTAACTTCCAAAAAGTTTTAGTTAATCGTTGACTGCTCTGCAATAATGTAATGTTTGAGAACATAGAAAGTTCACAAGCTGGGTAAGTGCACTGCTACAATCAGATTCATACCTTAATTGAACATAGACATGTTATGATGGAGAAAACTATATTGAACAATGCTAATTTAGAGAACATTTAATGTTTATTCCTTAGTCATTCCATCGTTTGCACCACAGAAGGGCTTCACAATATTAAAAATTCTTGGATACATTATTAATTATTTATCAGATATACGACACAGTACTTCCTGTACACCTAGATAAGTTAACTTATTAAATGATCTGGCATAGAGCTGTAAGTAAGTAATTACATTCTTCACTAGAGACAGCAGTGTGACACATTAAACTATACACAAAATTTTACCTGCTGCAGTAGTCAGCGAATATGCAATAATTATAAACACAGTGTAAAAGTAACACTGGTTTGTTAGGTAGTGTTCTTAAAGCAAAAGTAGTGAGTGAACTGTTAGTATAGATGCTTAAAATGGTACAGACACAAAAATATGTGAAGCAACAGCGAAGTTCTGACAGAAAGTGGAATATAATGTAGTTGTAACACTGAGGATATAGTCTTTCTAGACTGACAAGGAAAACAACTTCGTGATAACTTTTAACATAAAAGTTTTACTCATGCTGAGAAAAGAAACAGCTGACCAAAAATTAAATTTCATTGAGCTTATGACACATAAAAAGTAAATCCAGCTCAAGTTACCAGAACAGAAAATGACAAACACCACTATCACAGTCACTCACATCACTTATCAGTTCATACAGGTTATACATGTAGCGCAATACCCACACTGTGCGCACAGTTTCAAAATCCAATTGTAGTGAACCATTACCTTTTAGTGGATTATGAACTGTGAAGAACGTTTGTAATGGACAAGCACTTGGATCCGGAACAATATCGTTTGTGGAAGGTGTTAGCAGCACGAGTAACAAGGACTAATTCGAAAGTTCAGTTGCCTTTTGCCATCATTGAGAATTGATGAGTTGAAACTGCGAGTTGGTCCATAAGGAGAGCGTGGAGTGCATAATAGGAGGCACATTGCCTGCAAGAATCTAGACTATGAGACATTCTCCATAACAGAATCTCTCTTTTTGCCCGAAAAATACCATTGTAAGTCGAGTCTCCAAGCAAATGTAGGGAGAATGGAAATAAAAATTTTGTTATCAAAAATTAGTATCACACAAGTGACGAGACAGGGGAAATGCCGAAGAATAGTGCCTGTGACATGGACAGTCACGCACATGTCCATGTTGAAAACATTGAACTATAGAAGGGATTATTCCAGAACAGCCTAATGATGACAAGACTTACATTCTGAAAATGAAGGAGATGCTGCGGCAAACATATACGGCTACAGAACAATTAATAGTGGAACATGATATCACTAAGAATGTCCTGGGCAGATGTGCTTAAGGAGGCCTAGAGATTACAACTCTTGAATCTACCTAAATAGATGAAGTGTTTAATTTTATTTGCACGTAATTTACATTCCCCAAATAGCAAGTGGGCTGGCAGGCAGTTTGGAGAAGAAGAGATCCATGCAACTTGAAATGATTTTTATATATGTGTGGTTATGAAACCTGTAAACTTATTGGTATTGTTGGCTACTGGTAACTTTCTATGCAAGGGATCCGGAAGGAATAAGATTGGAATGAAGTGGTATTAAAACAATATGCGGGATGAATATTGGTGAGGGTCAAAAGAGGTTGAAAAGTTTAATTGGTGTACGATGGAGGAAGGGCAAAGTAAAAATATGCAGAAAGGAAGGCAGAGTGAATGAAGTTCAAGAATTTGGGGAGTTTGGTGAAACATATGAGGGGTAGAGATCCAGACATTATTTAAATGGAAGACGGATGGTTCCACCATCTAAAATACGACTTCTAATACATAAATTCATTTGTTTCTCTTTTCTTCTCTCTTTTACATACTTGACACATGTACCACAAACATGTGAAACGTTTAAATTCTATTTCAAATTGTATTTTCTTAAAGTTTATTTTGCAACTTATAATTTACGTCTAACTGAAAAGAAGTATAAATAGTTCGTGAAAGATCGTTTCCTTTAAAGAAATATTCAAAATCTAATATCTGACAGATAAATGTGTACTTAAAATTTTCGCCTCACTAGTAATTGTTTGTTACATGATTGACGTAGCTTTTCTTCACATAGAATATCTTACCTTCCCTAAAAGTTATTAATTTAAACACTGTTTCTACTAAAATGATTAATGACATAAAATTCAAGAATTCTCAAGTCCTGAAACATAGTCTTTTCATAGTTTTAGTGTTATGATACTATAGGCTAGTATTCCGTCTTTTCAGAAATGTGTAAGCTTACATTTACTAGACCAACATTGAGCAAGTTAAATGTTTGAGATATAAAACATGAATTTCTAAGAATATCTTGGTACTGATAAAAGTACACATTCAAAAATGTGCTCCAGAGAAGGAAAGCCGATGTTTATTTATTCTAAGGAAGTATAGCCAGCAGTTAAACAAAATAACTCCATTGCCAAATGAGTATATACATACTTTCTGTCATTCCTGTCCATTAAATTATAAGCAATAGTTTAAAAAGGCTCTGCGAACGATGCCCTAGTCAGCCGGCATATAGAACGCATTAAGTAATTTTTATGCCGTCAATTTACGTTCCAAGCCTAAAGTTTAGGTATCGTGCATTTACTTGCATAAGGTTTATTTGAAACGCTTATAGGGATAAGGCCGTTTAACGCCAAAGCCCCACAAGTCGCCGCGTGGGACTTCAAGCTACAGGCGCCAGAAATGTGCAAAGTGCTACATTAGTATACTGGGTGGATCAAAATTAACAGCGAAGACTGACACACATGAAAAGATACTACAGTGGATGCTGAAGTGTTCTACTTAACACTGTCGACAAATGCGGTTTTTGCAAAAGAATTAGAAATGTGTGATTATTAGCCAACACTGACATCTGTATGAAGCGTTATCCAGGTTTATATCAATGTATTCGAAAAGTAAACTTTTTGGTCAAGTCCTCATCTAATTGAGTTCAAATTTCAACCGATATACAGACACTAGTGATGAAATATGACCCCAATTATTTGCGGACTTAATCGAAAACTTTACACTTCATGTATATTTATATTAACCAAGACAATGTTTAATACCGACGTTAACGGCAGTTAACCACCTGTGCTTGTTTATCTCTGCAAACCTTTCACTTGCAGACCAATGTTTACTGGGACTTTTTAGCGGCTATTATTGTACACTCTCATTTGTGTCAGTTTTCTCCATTAATTTTGATCCATATTTAGTGTACAGGACGTCCTTGGAGGAATGGTCTATATTCAGGGATACGGCAGGAATGATGATTCAAAGCAAAAAAAAATCTAGTAAACATGGGCTCTTAAATGCACACTTTAAGAGCAATGAGCACTCTTTCATCTTCTATAGTGGGAAACAGCTGCCTTCAATATCAAGCTCTTTGCTTTCCTTATTTTGAGATGTTACAGGATGGAACAAAACAAAAATATATATTCAGTAAAAGTGGGCTCTAAAGTGCATACCTAAAGAACTACGAGCACTTGTTTCTCTTCACTACCGTAGTACACATCTCTTCTACTGAAAAAGTGCTCAATGCTCTTGAGGTATGCAATTTACAGCACATGTTTATTGAATTTTTTTTTTTCGTTTTGGTCTATAGAACTTCCTCCAAACATATGTAAAGCAAATAGCTGGCAATAGAAGAGATTTGTTTCACAGTATCGAAGAAAAGGAAGCGCTCATAGTATGACCAGCCATTAACATTATGACCACGTACCTGCTATCGATATTAACCCGTCCAGGCTACAGCTGCGTCACCTGGCTAGGAATCGCTGCCAATCTGACACACAAATGCGCGTGCAGAATGGGAAAGGCGCGCGTTCTATCTGAGTTTAGTTGAGGACAGATTTTGATGTTCCAAAGGCTCGGCACGAACATTTCGAAAACTGCACGATTTTTAGGAGATTCGGGGACTGCTGTGGTGAGTGCCACCAACACGTGGCGAAATCAAGATGACACCATGTCAAGCGTCGTGGAATTCGGCGTCTACCCCTCATTACAGGCTTCGGAGGTCGTAGGTTGGGCAGACTGGTAAAACAGGACAGGCGGCGAACTGTGGTGGAACTACTCGTAACATCAGATTTCAATGCTGGGCAGGGTACAAGTGAGTATGAACAACAATGCACCAAAAATTCCCAACGATGGGCTTCCGCAGTCGACGACCCATGCATGTACCAATGATAAAACCACGACTTCGGCAACTACGGCTGAAATGGGCACTTGACCATCGGAAATGGATTCGAGGACAGAGCGCTGCGTGGACTAATGAATCCCAATACCTTCTTCATCATTCCGATGAGGGGGCGCGAATCCGCTGTCTTCCAAGGGAACGGCTTCTTGCATCTTTACTGCGGGTTGGAGACAAGCTGGATGTCACAAGGACAGGAGTCTGATGGAGTGGTTCCAGGAATATAGTGGCAAGTTCCAATTGATGTACTGGCCCCCTAAATCGCCAGATCTAACACATATGGGACGTGACTGAACGTGGCATTATAACTCATCTCTCCCTTCCCCGAATTTCAGGAAATTAGGTGACTTGTATCTGCCGATGTAGTGCCAAATCCATCCAGCGACCTACCGAGGCAACATTGCTTCCCTGTCACGACGTGTCGCCGTTGTTAATCATACTGTTTATTAACATTCTTGAGCCCATGTTTAGTAAGATTTTTTTTCTTCAAATGATCGTTCCTGTCATATCCCTGAATATTCACCATTCCTCCTGGGATACCGTAGATGACAAAAAACTTGGATTAAAGTATTTACCAAATACATAGAAATGGATATCTGTTTGATCGTCCTCTGTGCATTCCTATGCCATTTATTGGATTATGATAAATCTTTGGTGAGTTGTTGTACTCATGCCTGTGGTGGTAACAACAACAGAATATCCATAATGTTGGGGAGAGAAGAGGGTATGACTAGCTATTTGTATAATTATTTGTATAAAAATATTGTAGGGTTACAATTTGCCAGTCATAACTAGACAAGGGGTGTGATTCCATTGAGAAGACGTCACGTGAGAAAATATTGGACTAACAATGATATTAGAATCATATCAACGGTTTTGGGGTCGATAAACTTCTTGGTAATAGGCACAATGAGAAACCAGAATGAGATTTTCACTCTGCATCAGAGTGTGCGCTGATATGAAACTTCCTGGTAGATTAAAACTGTGTGCCCGACCGAGACTCGAACTCGGAACCTGTGCCTTTCGCGGGCAAGTGCTCTACCATCACACAGTTTTAATCTGCCAGGAAGTTTCAGGCACAATGAGGTTTGACCCCTAGAATTGGAGAGAGGGAGGGGAATGCAATGGCTGTGACGTATCACATCTAACGCGTCAAGGAACTTCTACCAAAATTGACACATGTATTACTTACTAGACGGAAAAATTTATTACGACATTAAGGCATCTACAGCAACCTGTGATAGAGGGTTTGGGGTCAAAATGGATCATATAAAAGCGCCAGTATGTAAATCGCGGAGCAATTTCAACAAAATTTGGAAAATACATTTAGTATACACATTATTTGTATAAAAATACTATTGGAGTAAGATAGCCCTGCTACCGCTAGAGTTGGGGGTCATGATGAGAAGGGGTGACGTTTCGTGCACGAAAAATTATTGTTTATCATTTATTTTGTACATCTACCTGTGTCTGCATTGTATCTGTGTGCCTCCTTCGAAATAAAAAGAGTCCTTACAACGTATGCTGATCATAGGTAGTAATTAAATAAATAATAAGTTCTCTGTGGCTCACAGTTTGGTACAAATATTTTCACCCAACACTATTTCACAAATGAGTGTATGAGTGGTTCAAATGGCTCTGAGCACTATGGGACTCAACTTCTGAGGTCATTAGTCCCCTAGAACTTAGAACTAGTTAAACCTAACTAACCTACGGACATCACAAACATCCATGCCCGAGGCAGGATTCGAACCTGCGACCGTAGCGGCCTTGCGGTTCCAGACTGCAGCGCCTTTAACCGCACGGCCACTTCGGCCGGCAGTGTATGAATGTATCAGCTGAAGTTGTTGATGTCACCAGTAATGGAACCCTGTCTAGAAAGCATAATCACTGTCTTTCAGTTTCAGAGGAGGTCAATTACATTCATGATAACACCACAATGATGAAATTTTCAAGAAAGCAACATACGCTTGATGTAGGATGTAGGGACTAGAGTGTGAGGTGTGGGCTGGAGGGAAGGGAGCTAAATTATTTGTCGCTTGTGTGGAAAAATATTTTCGAATTGGCTTTAAGTATGTATCTTGCAGTACAGCCACTTGTTCATTTAAGATCCAATCCTTGAAGTCTGTGGAGTTGTGGTAACTGTACGATTTATTATCAGGAAGCTGATTATCAACTGGTGACTAGTGGAAATATAGTCTCAAACGAAAATTCGCTTTGACTAAGTTTAGTTGAATTATTGGAAAATTGTGTAAAGCACGTAGGAGAGATCCGCTGGAAATGAACTAAAGAAGACATGCGAGGCAGTCAGAAGTTCAGAAACCAGCATTGTTTGATAGCCACAGAATTTAGCCTTCCTGTCTGGCCAAGGTTGTTTGAATATGTAACGGGGCCAAAACCACTGATGAACTGTGGGGCCATATTCAGCATATAGAATCATATTTTTTAAAAACAATCCGTTTACTTGCATATAAGAGCCGATAATAAATTAAATTTTATCTCACTAATTTAAGCACTAACAAGTGTTATACACCTTGATTTTTTGAACCATTGTTTTGGTAACATGACTAACATTGAAATGGGAGATATGATACTGCGTAAAGAGTTTGGCAGAGCACTGAAAGACCTAAGTCGAAACATGGCCCCGAGAGTAGACAACATTCCATTAGAACTACTGATAGCCTTGGGAGAGCCAGCCCTGAGCAAGATGTATGAGACAGGCGAAATTCCCTCAGACTTCAAGAAGAATATAGTCATTCCAATCCCACAGTAAGCAGGTGTTGACAGATGTGAAAATTACCGAACTATCAGTTACTAAGTCACGGCTGCAAAAAACTAACGCGAATTCTTGACAGACGAATGGAAAAACTGGTAGCAGCCGACCTCGGGGAAGATCAGTTTGGATTCCGTAGAAATATTGGAACGCGTGAGGCAATACTGACCCTACAACTTATCTTAGAAGCTAGATTAAGGAAAGGCAAACCTACGTTTCTAGCATTTGTAGACTTAGAGAAAGCTTTTGACAATGTTGACTGGAATACTCTCTTTCACATTCTAAAGGTGGCAGGGGTAAAATACAGGGAGCGAAAGGCTATTTACAATTTGTACAGAAACCAGATGGCAGTTATAAGAGTCGAGGGGCATGAAAGGGAAGCAGTGGTTGGGAAGGGAGTGAGATAGGGTTGTAGCATCTCCCCGATGTTATTCAATTTGTATATTGAGCAAGCAGTAAAGGAAACAAAAGAAAAATTCCGAGTAGGTTTTAAAATCCATGGAGAAGCTATAAAAATTTTGAGGTTCGCCGATGACATTGTAATTCTGTCAGAGACAGCAAAGGACTTGGAAGAGCAGCTGAACGGAATGGACAGTGTCTTGAAAGGAGGATATAAGATGAATATCAACAAAAGCAAAACGAGGATATTGGAATGTATTCTAGTTAACTCTTGTGATGCTGAGGGAATTAGATTAGGAAATGAGACACTTAAAGTAGTAAAGGAGTTTTGCTATTTGGGAGCAAAATAACTGATGATGGTCGAAGTAGAGATGATATAAAATGTAGACTGGCAATGGCAAGGAAAGCGTTTCTGAAGAAGTGTTATTTGTCAACATCAAGTATAGATTTAAGTGCCAGGGAGTCGTTTCTGAAAATTTTTGTTTGGATTGTAGCCATGTATGGAAGTGAAACATGGACGATAAATAGTTTGGACAAGAAGAGAATAGAAGCTTTCGAAATGTGGTGCTACAGAAGAATGCTGAAGATTAGTTGTGTAGATCACATAACTAATGAGGAGGTATTGAATAGAATTTGGGGGAAGAGAAATTTGTGGCACAACTTGATTAGAAGAAGGGATCGGTTGGTAGGACATGTTCTGAGGCATGAAGGGATTACCAGTTTAGTATTGGAGGGCAGCGTGGAGGGTGAAAATTGTAGAGGGAGGCCAAGAGATGAATACACTAAGCAGATTCAGAAGGATGTAGGTTGCATCAGGTACTGGGAGGTGAAGAAGCTTGCACAGGATAGAGTAACATGGAGAGCTGCATCAGACCAGTCTCTGGACTGAAGACCACCACAACAAACAACTAACATATTCAAGACACTAAAATTACACACCACTGTCGATTAATGCTACTTCTGTCCACATAACACAGAGAAATCATTATTTACTAATAAGCCTACTTTGGCTGAGATGGGCCAAGTGACCAAGATCCTTTTTCTCTGGCATTTACTGTACCTAATTTTTGCCATCACTTGAACTACCACCAAACAGAACTGACGCTGGTCTGCCATTGGACATGCTGACACGTACAGACTGTCTGATTCTGAATGAGCAGATGTCATGTCGAAAAGCAAAATTCATTGTGTTATCTACTTGTGAAGTTAGACCTCCGGTCAGAACAAAATTTCGTGAATCACTCTATAGTAAACAGACATTCAGTAAAATGTCGTCACCTACCGATTGGGGAAATCTGATCCAGACGTCCTGAAGAATTCTCGAGGCGGACGGTGGCAGGGGAGGAGTTTGAGGGGGGTAGGTTGCAGTTACTGGTGGAAGCAAGGTCCACCCACTGACTCCGAGCAGTAGCAGTGTCAGCCGAGGGGTGAGAGGCTGTGCAGGGGGGGGGGGGGAGGGGGGACAACAAACTGCACTTTTCTCTCGCAGTGCTGCCACTTCAAGCTACCTACTGTTTTCTTAAACAATCACTTCATAACGATAATGGTACATGTAGATGGTCAATGCTGGCAGCGGTGTCACACAAGCCAGTAGTGGGACGAAGTCGACCGATTTCAGCCAAATTATGGCCATTAACAGTTGCGTAGCTCTGCTTCAGAGTATTGTGAACAAATGGTACTGGTGTATGGACACGTGACACTACGACGTTCGGCAGGGTAGTATGACAACCCTGGTGTCACAGGAATACGATCAAACATGGTAGTGAAATATACTGTAAAGAAACACTCCGAATTCAAAATTAATGTCAAGAACACAATACAGTTAGAATAACATGGACAAGGTGTGCCACGTTACCACTAAACTTAACTGAAAAGAATAGATATCAGACTTCAGGTGTATTCTAGTTGTGTTACTATTTTCCTGAATGATTTACGTTGTTTGTTACGAGGTTACATCGTCATCGACTTTAAGGCAAGTTTTGTTAACAATGTGAAGCAAATAATCTTCGACTATAATACTCTGGTGTGAATTCGTAGTAATGCGCAGAAGCAAAAAAAAAAAATAAAAAATAAAAAAAAAAAAAATAAAATAAAAAAATAAAAAAATAAAAAATTGTAATAAATATATTTTAGTTTAATAAAAGATAATGAAGTCAATGTATTTTTCAAGGGTACATAATCCTAGATACTGAGATACTGGTATAATAATTACAACATCAGTCCCAGAGAAAGCTATTATTACCATTTCAACGTTGCTAATAGTTAATTTCTCAGCAGTAAGATAGACAGTGCGATGTGCGGCTCCTGACAGCAGGAGGCGTTTAGCACGTGCTGTATTGGTAAAGTGCCTCTGCAGTTAAGTAATTCAAGAAGCGTATAGTTTCCTATATACTCCTGTATCTGTGAAATTCGACAAATATTGTAAGATAGGCCACAGCAGCGCTAACAGTTGACATGAACAAGTAGAGATTGATGTCAAAAAAAGCCCATGGAGGAGAAGCGCATTGTGTCAACCGGAAGCCGAAGGACCTCCACAACCGCTCCTGGGTGCAACATCGGCTGCAGCCTGGACATCACGAGGCCAGCTCTGACGACTCGGTCGGCCGCCGAGGAACACAGCCAGCAGACCAGCAGGTGGCGACACAGCACGACTGCTAGCCAAAAGCACGTCAACCCTAGCATAACACTGGATGTACTCGATATGTTTACAAGGAATAAGTGTGTAGTGGACTGACAAAGCAGCCAGTCCACAGTGAAGTAGCCGAAAGGGCACGCGTCAACTCACGCCGTCTGGCGTTAAGGCTGGAACAGGATTCGTAATGAATGTGATAAAGAAAAGAACGTAGCTACTAGAACACTTAACTTTTATATTGTCCTTTGGTATACAGCATTCTGGATGATACAAGTGAGACTCTATCTGGAGGTACATGCAACGTTACAAATGGTTAATGGCGCCTTGCTAGGTCGTAGCCATTAACTTAGCTGAAGGCTATTCTAACTGTCTCTCGGCAAATGAGAGAAAGGCTTCGTCAGTGTAGTCGCTAGCAAAGTCGTCGTACAACTGGGGCGAGTGCTAGTCCGTCTCTCGAGACCTGCCTTGTGGTGGCGCTCCGTCTGCGATCCTGACAGTGGCGACACGCGGGTCCGACATGTACTAATGGACCGCGGCCGATTTAAGCTACCACCTAGCAAGTGTGGTGTCTGGCAGTGACACCACATTCCTCCCCCGCAAATCGGCGGACGGTCGTGTGATAAGGCTTCCGCCCGCCGTGGGGAGGACCCCATGTTGACGTATGCGATGTGGTGGGGAGCCTAACAACAGGCGAGGCTGTGACACGCGCACCCTGCCATTCGGTCCTAGGGGAGCTAGGAAACGCCTGAAAACCTAGTCCAGGGTGCACGTCAACATGCGGTGTATGCGCCCGTAATGAGATAGGAGGGGCCGAAGGGTCGACCTCCATAGCGTCGGGGCACCCGACGGGCGAAGACGACATCTGGTCCGGAGCGGGCAAGAGTGCCATGGCGGAGTACAGCTGGTCACGGGAAGCGAACGGCGGCGCGCGGCCCAGGGAGGCGCTGGGCGGCTGCAGCGAAGCGTCCACTGCGGGCGGCGCCGGCGGGAGAACAGGCGGCGGCGGCAGCGGCGCGTCGCCAGGGGGCAAAATGGAAGGCATCGTCGGTAACACCTGGGGATGAGGCGAGCCAGTAGATGGGTCCCCAGGGCGCTGACCGGACGGCACCGTCGCTGAAAGCAGACGGGGAGCGGCAGAACCCGTGCGACGACAGAGGCGCAGCTGATTGAGATGCCGACGCACCTCACCAGAGGCCCCCAAAACCAAATACATAGCGCGGCCGAGGCAGCAAAGAATGCGCCCTGCGAGCCAACGCCGTGAACCGCGATAGTTGCGATAGAAGACAACGTCGCCAGGAGCAAAAGCAGGAGTCTGCCGCTGCACAGGAACCTGATGCGGCGGATGCAGCAAAGACATCAAGGTTCAAGGACGACCATGGAGCAACTCAGCCGGCGAGCGACCATCGCGGGGCTGAGAGCGATGCGAAGACAAAAAGAGCAACAACGCGTCCTCCAGAGAATGCGACTCTTTCAACTTCAACATCTGTGACTTGAAAGTCCGGACCAACCGTTCAGCGGCACCGTTGGACTGAGGCGAAAACGGAGCGGATGTCAGATGTTGAATACCATTGGCCTTGCAGAATGACTGAAATTCGGCGGACATGAATTGTGGGCCATTGTCGGAAACAATAGACTGCGGAAGACCTTCAATGCAAAAAATAGCAGATAACGCTTGGATGGTGGCAGATGACGTCATGGAAGACATCCGGACAACAAAAGGAAAATTACTGAAAAAATCGACCACAACCAACCATCGAGCATTCCAGAATGGGCCAGCAAAATCTATGTGCAAGCGTTGCCAAGGGGAAGTGGCTTTCGGCCATGCAGAGAATTTCCGCGGCGGTGCGGATTGTTGTTCGGCACACGCCACGCAAGAAGAGCACATATTCGTAATCGCAGCATCGATTCCGAACCAAGTACAGTGCTGAAGAGCAAGTTGTTTCGTGCGCACTATACCCCAATGTCCTTGGTGAAGGAGCCGTAAGACAGAGGACTGTAACGAACGTGGGACCACGACTCTGGATTGATCATTATCCGAACGCAACAACAAAACACCACGTCGTACAAAAAGTCTCTCCTTGTGAGCAAAAAATCGGCGAACCAACGGATCCACGATCCGTGACTTCGACAAGGGCCATTGCGTAGCAACAAAACGCAAAACAGTAGCAATGACAGGGTCAGCAGCTGTGGCTGTGGCTACACGACGACAATCAATCGGAAACGATTCAACTACGTTATCGGTTTCCGTATCAATGAACATGCAAGCAAGTTCGGAAGAATCGAATGCTTTATCCTCAGCAACAGGCAAACGGGACAACGCCTCAGCGCTTCCGTGCTGAGCAGTGGACCGATACAAGATATCGTAGCGGTTGGCGACCTCATCACGCAATGCGTGGGGAACATTGCGCGCTCTGAAAAATTTTGGTTGCGCGTTTACTTTCAGTTCCAAATGAGCTTCATAGTTCTTAGCGCAACTAAGGCCCGGTGCAAAAATGTCTGCAAATTCTTCACATAGACTAGAAACACTGGCTGAAGGCACAGTCTGATTCACTGAGAGGACCTGATTGACGATAGACAAGTTAAACAACTGAAATAAATCTAAACCAAACAAGTTCACTGCCGAAGAAGTACGAAGAACATAAAAAGACACAAGTTTTGTTTGTCCCTTGTATGTGGCAAGAAGAGTGCACTGTCCTAATACAGGGATAGCTTGTCCGGAATAGCTATTTAACTTTACATTTGCGGCACGCAACGGAGGGGCGCCCAGTCGTTTGTACGTGGCGTGATTGAGCAATGAAACTGCAGCTCCGGTATCGAGCTGGAACGGTATCACTTGTCCGGCAAAGTCCAAATCTACAAAAAGTTTATTGTCCTGCTGACGACAAGAGCGACTGTTTTGTGCAACTTGAACAGACACTGGAACAGAATCACGCGCGACGTGACGGGATTTGCGTCGACGTCGACGCACACACTTTGTTGGACGAACACAGTCACTGTTAGCGAGAGGAACACTGGGCGGAGTGGATGTAACTACATGAATGTCCATGGGCGAAGGTTCCCGAGCCTGCTTGTCCTTGGTTCTATTCCGGCGCGAAGCAAAGGGCCTGGAATGGTTGTGATTGTCTGATCTGAGCTTTTTCTGGCAAACACTTTGAACATGCCCTTTCTTATGACAGTAAAAGCAAATAGCTTGGCGTGACGGGCAATTCTCACGCGAATGTCTAGTTGCACACCGCGGGCATGATTTCACTGCATTTGCTTGCTTGCGCGGGACACGTGGCGGTGCGGACGTGCGCGAAGGCTGTTTACAGGTCCGCGCAGCGCGCCCGGTAGGCCGGTTAATGCGACACACTGCTGGCGAAGTTTCAAATGATTCCTGAGCAAAGTCAAGTGTGTCTTGCCTATCTAATATGTCTATCACTTGTTGAAGGGAGGGATTGACTAGTTTCAAAATCTGTTCCTGTATGCGAACATCATAAACGTTCTGTGCTATTGCATCACGCACCATAGTATCTGAATAAGGGAGTCCACAGTCACATTCAAATGCACACTCCCTAGTAAGTCCTTGCAAAGTTGCAACCCACTCCCTATTAGTCTGACCAGCCGTACGTTTTGTACGAAAGAACGTATACCGTTTTGCAACGACATTGACTGTTTCCTTGAAATAGGCATCTAAAGCAGACAAAATTTCTTCGTATGACAGAGTTGCTACGTCGCGCCGGGGAAACAATTTCACTATCACACGGTAGGTGGACACACCTACACACGAAAGCAAAAACGGCTGCCGCTCATTACCTTGAATTCTGTAGGCGGCGAGATGAAATCCAAACTGTCGGGACCATTCCGGCCATGTCACGTTGGCCGCCTCGTAGGGCCTAAATCGAGGTGCAACAGCGTGTTGTGGCTGCGGTAGCGATGAAGCGGCGGCGGCCGCATCGTTTTGCAGCGCACGTTGACCCTGGACGAGCTGTCCAAGGGCATCCAACAAGGCCTGCGTCTGCTGATTCTGCAAGCGATAAAATTCGGACAGTACATCTGGAGATTGCGGCGAAGCCATGACACAAGCAATTTAATACAATACGAACGCTAAAGTCCCTTTGTAGACTCGTCGCCAATGTAGTGGACTGACAAAGCAGCCAGTCCACAGTGAAGTAGCCGAAAGGGCACGTGTCAACTCACGCCGTCTGGCGTTAAGTCTGGAACAGGATTCGTAATGAATGTGATAAAGAAAAGAACGTAGCTACTAGAACACTTAACCTTTATATTGTCCTTTGGTATACAGCATTCTGGATGATACAAGTGAGACTCTATCTGGAGGTACATGCAACGTTACAAATGGTTAATGGCGCCTTGCTAGGTCGTAGCCATTAACTTAGCTGAAGGCTATTCTAACTGTCTCTCGGCAAATGAGAGAAAGGCTTCGTCAGTGTAGTCGCTAGCAAAGTCGTCGTGCAACTGGGGCGAGTGCTAGTCCGTCTCTCGAGGCCTGCCTTGTGGTGGCGCTCGGTCTGCGATCCTGACAGTGGCGACACGCGGGTCCGACATGTACTAATGGACCGCGGCCGATTTAAGCTACCACCTAGCAAGTGTGGTGTCTGGCGGTGACACCACAAAGTGAGGCAAGGTATGGCGACGAGGTCACCGAAGACCGCCAGAAACAGTGCGGGTCCGAAGTGGAGAGTGCAGAGGCGGGCGCAGCGGTGGAGGGTCATCCTGGCGCGCTGCAGCCGCCGCACCTCCGCCCCCACCGCCTCCCCCTTTCTTGTCTCACCCGGCTGTCCTATGCGCGTCGCCAGCTCCTCCAGCTCAGCCTCGCTGCCCGCCGGCGGCCGGGTACTCCTAAGCAGCTGCCCACAGACGATCCCCATCATGTGTCGAAGTACCAGGACGATGCCAAAGAACTGCACGCGCCAAACCATTACGAATCCTTGGATGTATACGAAGACAGCTTCCGCCGGTTGGTGTATCGACATGTATGCTGTTGCTACTATGACGCACACACCAGTGTAAAGCAGGACGGTAAGCAACAGAAGAATTGATACAAAATGCGTTTTGTTTCCAATTTTCGTAATGTTATTACGTTCCCGGTTGGCGAGCAATGTGTCTGCTTGCTCCAAGAGTTCATGGATTTCGTCTATAATTTTATAACGAGTAAAGAGGCAAGTGCATATAGCTGTAAGCGGTTCTAACCAATTCAGTAAAGGAAATAACACATTTATCACATATATTATCGGCGGAGAGCCTGGAGGGACTTTTGTGTGTATTTCGACATAACTGGAATAAAGACCAGCGGCCAAGATACAGGTAAGCCATGGTAAAGGAATGACAACGACTGTCATTCTCGTTAATGACGATCTGCGACTTGTTGACGTAGAATTTGTATTTTCTCTGACATTCGGAGCCAAGCCGCACATTTGGAACAACAGAGATATGGGGCGAACTGCGTTTCTCAAACTACAGGGACTCATCTCTACACTGAATCTAGAAGGAAGGTATCTGGACGCCGCTCTTGAGACACCAGGGATGATACTCCCTTGTATTTCGTCTTGTGTAAGTCACACGTGTGTCTCTGTCTCAGATCGTGCACAGTGACTCAACCACTGAATGCACTGGTGAGATTTCCGCTCCACTAACCACACAGCTTATCACAAGAACAGTCGTCACAGCGTATTCTCCTCTCAGCTAGAATTGTCCTTAGTGACAGACCTCAGTGGCAGTACTAACGCGCAACCCTCACAATGTGCCCGACAAATCCCAATATCGTTAATGGATTGCATCGATCGAAGGTCACATGAATTAATTTTGTGTAAAGAGCTGGATAAACAGAACGTGTTCCCACAATGTCTGACGTGACAGACAGAAGTGACAGGCACCTTGACGACTGGAGCTTAACGCGAAATAAAAGCAAGAACACTTCGATTAATTCACTGACAACTCTGTTATGTAGCGACTTTGGCGTTGTTGGAAAAAGGAATAAGAGAAAAATGTGCCCATAATATATGTAAATGTCATTTATGTCTGTCTGCAAGCATTTCTGCTTTCTTAGCTCACTTGTTAGTCTATACCACTGTATACACAGGACCCAAGTTCAGTTAAGATCACAGCCAAAACTTTTTCATTGTAAAAACGATTGGGAGAGTATAATTTCGGAATATGAAGAAAATTTAGGGATTTTGTGAAATACAGTGACAGTTTCCGAGTTAAACAGGGATTCTTGAAAATCTTATCGGAGTTTTCATCGCTAGTATTCAGTATGGAGTCGAGGCGCTTTATGGGTATAATGGGCTACTTACCAAGCTACGTTGGCGGAGCACAAAGAGAAAAAGCAGCGTAGTTCTTTCGCTGTGGTAAAACTTTTGAATCAGTTAAGTTAAAGAGAAGACATGTGTGACAGTTTGTTTTCGCAGGAATAGCTATAATTACTGATTAGGATCTCAGTAAAGTATGATCCCAATGGTTCGTGAAAATTTCCGGCTATCTGATTTCGTCTTCCAGTGGAAACTAGCTTAGATGGCATATTCATCGGTTTTTAGGGTTTTCCCATGTAAGACAATGTCGGATAGCTATAAATTATAAAATATAATCGTTATTAAGTGATGGAGTATGCAAAATCATTTAACAGTATCGTCCACGACATCTGAAGTATTTTGTAGATAATATTTTCGATTTAGAATACACCGCACCAAAAGCACAGACTACAGTTCTTGTGCTCGTGATAACATAGTGTTGAAGTTTTATTTGTTAGTGTTATGCTTTAACTAACTGGGTAAGAGAAGACAGGCCTCACATTTTAGAATAACAAAAGTTACAGCTATTTTAGAACCTTGCTAAGCAGTGTCATAACGAATTTCCATTCTTCCGTCTCATAAATGTAGAAAAAATGCTGAAAACCTATATCTTCTATCACAGCTTTACGTTCCGCGACCACTAACATTATCTGCAAGAGTTGGATTCCGCAACTGATGGCACAAGCAATAAAATTCTTAAGCGTTTACGACTACATTGACAATGTGTAACTTCTCAGACGTTTCAAGGCCCTGCGGAACGCCGTCTGCAGCAGTGCTTGAAACGTCACATAA
Source organism: Schistocerca nitens (assembly GCF_023898315.1). NCBI lineage: Eukaryota > Metazoa > Arthropoda > Insecta > Orthoptera > Acrididae > Schistocerca > Schistocerca nitens. The sequence goes on from NC_064614.1 coordinate 1,162,066,080, forward strand.
TTTTACATGTTGACCAAGCGATGACATACCCCTAAGTATTTTATTGAGAGCAACATTATTGTATATGGTTTTATATATTATAAACGTCAGTGTCTTGGTGACATTCTGCTTTAATAAAACTTGTTGTGGACTGTTAAGGTAGCCAGTCCACAGTGAAGTAGCCGAAAGGGCACGCGTCAACTCACGCCGACCGGCGCGAAGTCTGGAACAGGATACGTGATGAATGTGATAAAGAAAAGAACGTAGCTACTAGAACACTTAACTTTTACATCGTCCTTTGGTATACAGCATTCTTGATGATACAAGTGAGACTCAGTAGATACATGAAGTTACTTATAGCGCCTTGCTAGGTCGTAGCCATTAACCCAGCTGAAGGCTACTCTATCTGCTCGGCAAATGAGCGAAAGGCTTCGTTAGTGTAGTCGCTAGCAATGTCGTCCGTACAACTGGGCGAGTGCTAGTACGTTTAGACCTGCCGTGTGGTGGCGCTCGGTCTGCGATCACACAGTGGCGACACGCGGGTCCGACATGTACTAATGGACCGCGGCCGATTTAAGCTACCACCTAGCAAGTGTGGTGTCTGGCGGTGACACCACAAAACTGATAACTGGTTTCGTCCTTGCAGCCATAATCACATCTAAAAATTTCAGAGGTGACACATAGGCAAGTAGTCAGTACGTAAACTTGTCATTGGCATCAAACAGTCCTTAATCACTTTACAGCATGCTGTTTGTGGTTTTGAACATTGGGCCAAAATGAGCAGGAGAAATAATTCGAATGCGTGTTCCTTCTAAAGATCGTAAGCAGTTTTAAAATTCCAGGTATTGCAAATAATAATCCGTTATTTTTCTGAAATCATCGACGTGTGCAGTTTTCATTGCGGATCATTTGACAATTTTCCAAAACACCTCTAGTCACCAGTCTTACAATTCTTGCAACCGATGCAACTATAACACGAAAACAAAATTCCAAATAATATAAATGTGGCAAGCATGGGTAGTAATAGTACTCCAAAAATTTATTGCGCACTAGTGAATTTGTAAATAAACTACGCCAATTATTTTTCTCTGAAGCGATGCCTTCCCATAGCGTCTTTTTGCTTCTGTCAGAAAGGCACCCTCCATTTGTCTGACTATATGACTGAGAAATATATAGGAAAGCTGTGAATGCAATGCCGATCAAAATTGTAAAGGTGCAGAAAAATCAATAATGCAAGAGTTAAGATTATTTTTAAAAGAAGGATTAAATTTCCATATCGTTAGCAAATGAAGAAATGGTTTTCCTTCTCTACACACTGCTCTCACCAGATGTGGTTTCGCAAGAGGTACACTTGATGTGTAGCTTTCATTAACTGGAGGAAAACCAATAACAAGATCAGCCTTAAAATATCCTGATCGTTTTGAGAAAACTATAGTTTTTTTACACAGTGGAACAAATTTCTTACAATTCTCAACGTCAGAAATCATATCACACATTTGTTCCATGGATTACAGAACTAGCTTTCTCCCAGAACATTCCTTCTTCACGTCGCTGATTGCAGAAAAACTGAAGACTGCTCGGTAATCTTGATTGCTTATGTCTTTAGGGAGAAACGTAATAATTTTCTATGGTTAATACTTGACTTGTGTCTTACGAAGACGTTTCCACATGTGACTGAGCATCTCAATAGACAGCTAGAGCGTATCATCTGGCGGCCAAACCATGAATTCCTCCCTGATGCCATCGTTAAAGTTTTACAACTTCTCTTGGTGAAAATTCTTTGTTACAAAAAGCCAAAACTTTTGTCTTTGCACAAAGATAAATACTAGAACTGTGGACAGACCAGGATCACTATGTCTGCTACAAACCTGTTCGTACAGGCTAAATCTGAAGTTCTCTCTCCGCCATCGTAAAAAACTTCAGTGAAAAGTTTGCTTGAAAATAAGATAGTTATCGTAAAAGCAGATAAAGATAGCTCTATCGTCCGTATACCACACGATGATTACGTACGTAAGACATCGTTTTTTTTTTTTTTCGTTCTAATGACATAGCGCAACTTACAAGCAACCCTCCTATCAAATTCTTTGGTCAGTTGAAGATATGTGTCAATGGTTCGAGCATTCTTTTTGCATCCTAGGATGCTATACGCTGCCAGATACCTATGAATGCAAAACTACCAGTTATTCGGCCACATATAAAGCTGCGTAAGAGTGATTTCCAATGTGTAAAATTGTGGATGAATGCCAAAGTCCAAATTACAAAATTAACGGTTTTTGCTGTGTTAAGCTAAAATCTGCATTCGCTTTTGAGGAAACCTGGTCCATAAAAAATAGTTATGAAATGGTTATGGCAAGATAAAATAAGATTCCAAATTGAGACAGTAATGATGTCCCTTTATACAACCAATTTGTATACAAATGTTCCAACTGAAGATGTTCAAATGTGTGTGAAATCTTATGGGACTTAACTGCTAAGGTCATCAGTCCCTAAGCTTACACACTACTTAACTAAATTATCCTAAGGACAAACACACACACACACATGCCCGAGGGAGGACTCGAACCTCCGCCTGGACCAGTCGCACAGTCCATGACTGCAGCGCCGTAGACCGCTCGGCTAATCCTGCGCCAACTGAAGAGAATTTGAAAGTCGTAAGATTGAATTCTCTTAAATATCTGAAACTTGCAGTAGGGGAAATTATTGAACTGTTAGGTTTGTTGCGTATAGCGCCAACCTTCAACTGTATTACTTTTAGCAGTAAGACTTATCTTCTAAAAGACGGCCTGGCAATGGGTTGCTGCATTTCTGACGTTTGTCGATATTTTTATTAATGATAGAAAGAAAATTCCTTGCATATGCTTGGTAAGTGTCTAATAATATAAGTTGGTATCGTAGGCATTTAGATGACTTTTCTAGCACTTAGATAAACAGAATAAAGCATGATAGACGTAGCAGGCTCCTTTAATCTGTTGCACTCAAAAGCATGCGTCACGGTAGGGTTGGAATCAAAAAGAGGTCCTAACTAGTTAGGCCTGAATACTACTGTAAATCTACAGATTTTTGTTCGGATATTTTCAGAAAACCATCCACCACAGATCTAATTATGAATGTGGACTCTTGCCACCCAAGGGGTCATAAGCGTGGATTCTTCCGGTCTGTACTGGTTCAAATGGCTCTGAGCACTATGTGACTTAACATCTGAGGTCATCGGTCCCCTAGAAGTTAGAACTACTTAAACCTAACTAACCTAAGGACATCGCACACATCCATGCCCGAGGCAGGATTTGAACCTGCGACCGTAGCGGTCGCGCGGTTCCAGACTGAAGCACCTAGAACCGCTCGGCTACACCGGCCGGCCCCGTCTGTATTCAATAGGTTAGCTAAACTTGACTTAAACTCAGCATGAAATTGATATAGTCACACAAATGGGTTTGAAGAACGGTTACACTGAACGTGAGAACGCGGCATTTGTGAATCGGTTTTCAATGGAAAGAAAAAAACCTTTTTCCACCTAAATTTTCATCTATTCAGGGCATTTCTGTGAACGAATCGCCAATACATTTAAAGGCCAATATGCAAATTGGCTTCCAGACGCTCAAGAAATTACGATAATTTTGCGTACATCTGTTGGGAGTATATAAAGTCAGTTGTGGATGCTGTGATAGTGTTAATAGAGCGTGACTTTTTAACCAGCCGAGAAGCTTGGTTAGATACGCATACAGCGAAAAGGCTTAATTTAAATACTTTGGAAGAAACTGATATACAGTATATGAGTATTTTAGTGCTAACCAACATGGAACCTTGAATGAACAGATTCGCTCCTATAGAAAATAGTTTGTCGATATTTTTTAGGATTTTTCATGAGCATGGCTGTGTGTGGTGCCAGTGTCTGATTCCGGTTAACACTACTGTTTCCTTCTAAATTTTGTACCGTACATCACTCCTGTCCCGCCTCCCTTCCTCTCTTTCCTCACCCCCCCTCCCCTTTCCCTGCCCGTCTCTAATTTCAACTGTCTGTGTCTTATATTCTATGTTTTGGGATGTAGGACTACACTCGGTATTTCATATATTTAATTTACAACTTTTGTAAAGCGTAACAAAAAGCTACCTTTTTTGACGTTTGATGGTGCATGGTACCAAGTAACATTTCTTGGTTTTATTTATACACTACTGGCCATTAAAATTGCTACACCAAGAAGAAATGCAGATGATAAACGGGTATTCATTGGACAAATATATTGTCCAGGAACTGACATGTGATAACATTTTCACGCAATTTGGGTGCATAGATCCTGAGAAATCAGTACCCAGAAAACCACCTCTGGCCTTGATATTTGTACATTACAAAATTTTCTTAGGAATGCACAACTTGATTAAGACGCGCCGTTAAGGGTCGCGTGTGCGGCCGGCACTGTAAGCAGCATCAGACTGACAGGCGCGCGCGCCGTCGATGTTAGCAAGTCGGCACCTTGTATCGCGCCATCTAGTATTGAATGCTTGTAATTTACAGTGACAACAGCTGTCAGAAGCATTGGAACAGGAGTGCACGTAATGTGCTGATTACATTATGTCAGATAGTATGTAACAGATCGAAAGTTGATCAAAATATTATACTGTAAAACAGGGAGAAAGACAACAATATTTAAGGCTACAGTACGGGAAGCATAATAGCAATATTCCGCGTTAAGTGAGTTTAAGCAAGGGCTTTACACCATCAAAGAAATATTTATCACGTAATTGTAATTGCTCATTGTGGATTAAATGGTCTTTACGGGAAAAATGTTTGAAAATTTCCAACTGTTCAAGAATATCAAGTCTGAAGCCTTTCTCTTCCGTATGTAAGATACTAATATCATGAAGATCTTTAGGTTTGTGTCCTGTGATAAGAAGGTGGTCAGCGAATGACGAGTTATGTACGTTCGTACCTGTTTTCCCTAATGGATGCTCTTTATATCTAATCGAAAAAGCTCGTCCAGTCTGTCCTATTTAATGAGCTGAGCAAGTATCACAGGTGATTTTATAAACGCCTGAGTTTTGCAGAGGCGACCGTCTTGGTTTTAAATTATGGATAAGATAATTTTTGAGAGAGTTGTTGGTAGAGAAAACTATGTTGCAGCCATATTTATTTTTAAGGAGACGTTGCAATCTGTAGGTTGTTGGCCCTACATACGGTAAAGAGAAGTATTTCTTCAAGTCGCTAGGTTCGTCAATAGTGGTCCCAAGCGTGGTAATTCTGTTATTGGTTTTCTGTCTGAAGACATCATCTACTATATTTGGTTCGTAACCATTACTAACTACAATGGTTTTAATTAGATTCAATTCGGGTTTTAATTTTTCAGAGGACAAAGGGGTAGAGATTGCTCTATGAACATCAGAGTGAAAAAATGCTTTTTTGTGAGATCGTGGGTGTGTGGAACAGGCTGGCACAGTTTCGTCAGAAAAAAAATCCTTACGAAAAACATTGAAAGAGATATTGTTATTCACTATTGTCAAAGTTAAGTCTAAATAATTTAACTGACGGGAGCTGTTTTCAAGTTCACATGTGAAGGTGATTTTTTCATGTAGTTTGTTAAAGATCTCGAACAGGTGGTTAATGCCATCGTTCGTTCCGTTATAGATGATTGAAATGTCATCGACGTACCTAGAATATGAAACAATTCCTAAGGTGGTATTGGAAAAATTTTTGAAAAATGTCTCTTCTAGAGAGTTCATAAAAATGTCTGCTAGGATGGAAGATAAGGGATTGCCCATAGCAAGACCATCAGGTTGTTGGTACAGCTGTCCATTGAATTCGAAATAATTGTACTTTGTTACGATCTGCATTAGGTTAATGAAATCAGTGATCTGTTCATCAGAGAGTTCTTTTTTGAACAAACGTAAGTTATTCTCTATGATATCTAAAGTCGTTAGTACAGGCACATTGGTATAAAGGTTTTTAATATCAAATGAGAACATCTTTGTGTTTCCGTCGCAGTGTATGTCTTTTATTTTGTTGATAAGGCTCTTACTGTTAGCTATAGAGTAATTATTTCGAAAAACATAAGACCTTTTTAATTTATCATGAAGGAATTTTGCCAGATCGTGGTAAGCGCTGTTCATACTATTAGAAATAGGCCGAATAGGGTGATTTATTTTGTGGACCTTAAACTGGGACCGAAGCTTAGGCGGCTGGGGGTTCATGTTAAACAGCTGTTTTTTCTGGAATGGCTTAAGTAAGGAATTTGCATCATTGACCGCGGATTTAATTTCTTTTTGTAAAATTGGGGTAGGATCTACCTGTAGCTCAGAAATATTGTTTTCCTCAAAAAATTCTAAAGTTTTTGCTTCATATTCATCTTTTGTAGCAATAATAAGAGAATTACCTTTATCTGATTTTGGTATCAGAGCATCATTATCTCTAAGTTTAACATTAATAGAGTTGATTAATTTTTTATCATAATTGACATTTTCAGGGCGAACTACATTTCTACTAAGCAAATTACATACATCTTGAGCAATTCTGGTCTGTTGCGATCTTTCGATTTTTACACTATCTAGACCAGTTTTAAGTTCAACAATGATATTTTCTATTATATGCTGATCAGATAAGTTTGGTTTGACATTGTATTTTAAACCTTTTCTTAATAAAGAGATTTCACCTTTAGTAAAAATTATGTCAGTTTTATTTAAAATCCTATTACAAAACTTATGATCACTTTTTTCAAAATTATCAGTGCACTGTGCCTTGTTTACAGGTAAAAGGCGAAGAAGTTTATCCAAGTTTTTCTTATGTCTGTTATAAATGACTTGCCTATGCACTTCTATGCTGTTGCTATTGCGACTATTTAGGGTTGCTTCTCTGGTGAAACACACTTCACCCGTGAGAAGTACATAGGCAGGGAAGTAAGGACAGGCTGTAAGGCGCTGCAGGAACCATTATCTGAACACGAAAGAAGATCGGAAGTCAGCAGGAGTCAAAGCATGCACTTCGTGTTGATGATAGGAATTTAGCTGCATTTCCCGTAATGCTAGCCATACAGTACTCTGCGTAACATTTATTTAAGGGGCAGGTGATCGAGGGCAAGCGTCTCAAGCACTGGACAAGCCCTATGTCTTCTAAGTCGGGACTTTATGTAGTTGGCCATCCTCTTCGGTCGATGTACTGTGGCAAAAAATACCCTGTTTCACTTAATAGGTGGTAGAGTCTTGCACACATAATGAGAGCCATATGCCTTATACGCGGATATTTGGTCCTATAGAACCTACTCGCTTGATTGCTGCTTCCATTTGCTTGGTGTCTACAAGTTTTGACACTGGGTACATCTTCATCCGGTTTGAGCTGATCGACATTAACACTTCAACCTATAAACGCAGACTGCAGTCTACTACAGTACAGAAATCGTACACCAGAAGTACTCGTATCAGTACGCAGTAAACCATCTGCACTGGAATTAGTGGCATTATTACCCCAACCTCTACATCTAAGTGCTCTCTGGAATTGGCTACCCTAAAATCTTAGACAGTACCAGTACATGTTCGGTATTCTTCTGTTAGAGGTATCAGAACGCCGCTTGTAATTTTTGACTCGGTCTTTTCCGGACGAGAGTCCCTTAGCTCACACTATGAAACGTCCCCTTTGAAAAATTTATACAGGACTGTGCTTAAACTGACGCACAATATTTTTGTTAGCGCAACGCAATCTGACTTTCAGAATTCCCTACAAAAGAATGGCCCTGACTAACATTAAACTATACCTTTCACAAATCACTAAATCACTTACCTCACAAAAATCTTCGTTACTCCCACTACTGCAATACAGCGAGCGCCACTACTGCCAGCTAAATAAAAGATTCAAACTATGGAAGGCACTAACTACTGATAGGGATAGTTAGCAAATGAAAGATATTAATAGAGAACAAACATTGTATTTACCTTGATATCATCATTTATAAATATAGCAGTTCATGACAAATTTCAAAACTCCGCCATCTCTCTCCCCACATCCACCACTGCTGGCAGCTCACCTACAACTGCCCGACGCTACGCGCTGTTCACAGCCAGCTGCCTAACACTACAATGGCGAGTATTACAACAATGCAAAGCAGCCACAGACTGCACACAGCACAGCCAGTGATTTTCATACTGAGGTGGCGTTACCAATAAAAAAACCTAAACAGCCTACTTACATAGCCCCCATGCTACCCACAAAAAATTTTACAAATTGTGTTGGACAGTGGCAGTCTCATATAAAAATATTTCACAGGTCGAGAATTTGCGTTGCAAATGTGTAGAAACAAAATCCTATGAATATAACAGTGTTCAAAAAGTTTTCGTCGGCATTGTGATACATTCACGCATTGACACACATTTCATAACTCTTAAAGTACGATTCTTGGTTTCCAACAACCTTCTTCACAAACCATAGTCCCTAACTTCTATTCATTATTCATATACATATAAACACGTAATCACATTCCTTATATAGCATCAGCTTATTGGTCATAAACATACCTCAACAGCATAATACACATCGTCGTCGTAAAAATAACATCATAACACCTCAGTCAAATCTCAAAATCGTCGTAGCTTCCTCCAATAATATCAAAACTTAAAAAAATTCTCTGCTCATGTCAAAAGTGTCATCTACCTCAAATGTACTTTAAAATCATGCTCCCTTACCAAATACATCATTCAAAGCTCTCATAGTATCACAATGGTTCCGAAAAAATATGAACAGTTCACAAAGTACAGACAAAATACAATTTCATAAGTGTGAAATTACCCAACTGTGAAATTGCGTAAACATCTGTCACTGACGTAGTAAAAAGAATGTTTGTTTCTCTGTCAAATAATCAGATAGCTGTGTAATTTATGTGTTGGAAAAATATGGAACCGATGTCTAAAGTTGTATAAGCAAATACCATATTAGCTAGGGCTCCTTGTGCTCGCCAAACATATGGTACACAAAGTAAGCGTGTACCCCCCTGAGGATTAATGTAATTATACCCTCAGGTGTTACAGATTACAGCAATGGAATGAAATGTATCACGGAAAACTTTCTTTGCAATTCAAAAATCTTTAAAAATAAATGTTTTAAGTACAAAATTAATCACTCAAATACGTGTCCTGTAGCGCTAAACTGTGCGTCATGTTGTAAGATAATCTCTGTGGAAGTCTCGTAGTTATCGTCCTCCGAAAGCTAAGTTCTGCAGAAGTCAATGTACTTACCTCATGATAAACAAAAGTGAAATGCTTTGCGTATAGATATCTTAGTTATTACGCTTATTGTTGTGATGAAGAAAGTACTGTGCTGTGACGTATTGTTGTGCCACGGAAAAGGCTGTCTCATTGTAGCTATACCACAAAAGTTAAATACTAAAACATGTTTTACTTTCCAGAAGAATTCAGAAAAATTGTGCAGATATAAAACAGATACACTGCAAAAGCAACATTGTAAATTGTCACTCATTAGTAGCGTCGTGATAACATCGTGTAGCTGTCACATAAACTAACCACTGTGTCCTCTGGTATCTCACAGAAAGCACCTTGAGTCCAGAATATATTTTCAAGTAAACCAAAATGTTGCATTAAAATCTCAAGTTAAAAAAGCACATTATTTCTCAATAAACGGTTTTACGTGTGAAATCTGGTGTAAACCTTTGCTCTTCCTAGTACGCAGAGTTTTAACTTTAACGCAATTATCAAGTGGTATACGTCGGTAAAGAATACTGGAATTTTTCTCAAGGTTAGCGTCTATGTTATTTTTCCCTGAGCCAGCTGGCGCACGCGGCTGCCTGCTGTGCGAGTCATTGTCTGTCTCTTTGTTGGCGCGCGCCGTTATTGGGATTAGGAGACCTAACTTCTACAAATTCACTTTGACGAGAAGGCCCTGCCCTGTTTAAGTCCGGCCAGTTTTGATGTAATTCAGGTCTGTCGTTACGATCATATCGTCTATCGTCATGTCGGTAGTTTCTGTGGTTTCTTTCTTGTCGATTAAGTGGTGGAGAATTTCTCCCTGAATCGTAACTGCGCGCTGGACCGTTGCGTCTAAAGTTATTCTGTCTCCCGTAATAATAATTATTTTGGTTCCCATATTGTCTGTTTCTCTGATTGTCTCTGTAATAGTCATTACCGCGGAGAGGTGATCTTTCCCTGTAATTATTACTACTCTGCCAACGGTTGTCATACGGGTGGTGTCTGTTTTGGTCACGATTTACGTTATAAGAATAGCCTTGTCGTGTATTATTTCTGTCATCGCGGAATTCTGACAGATGTGACCTGTAATTGTTGTGCTCCTGTTCTCGCGTTCCGCGATTGTCAGTGTCAATTTCCAGTTCTTGTAACAGTCCCTGAAAAGCTTCAATGTCGTCTTTGCAACGTCCTGCTAAAATAATATTTCTTAAATGTTCAGGCAATTTCATTAAGCAAATGCGGATGAGTTCTGAGGGGCTGTATGGGTTTGACAGGTACTGATTCTTGTGCAACATGTCTTCAAAATATTTCACAAGACTGGAGAATTCAGATTGTTCGAAATGTTTCATCATTATGATGCCATGTTTTACTCGGTCTTGTGTGGCTTGAGACCAATATGCTGAGAGGAAGGCATGGTAAAATTCTCCTTCACTATGACAATCGTGAATGACCGAACGCATTCTTACAACTGGTTCACTCTCTAAATAGCCACACATAAATTCTAATCTGTGTTCTAACGACCAGTTGGGAGGAAAACAATGAGAGAATTGATGAAGCCACGCTTGTGGATGAATGTCGTTGGCAGAATTCTTAAACGTTTTGAATTTACGTGTAGTAATGAACAGCTTATAGTCAAAGTCATCGTGTCGGCGAGTAGCATATCGGTCATTGTTACGTCGTGTCGGCGGTTCCATCTCAAAATTCGGTGTGCCTTGCCAATTTCTTTCATAATTTCCGAAGTGTCCTGTGTTATTATTTTGTGGTTGTTCCGCATTTCTATGTCCCTCTTCCCGTATTGGGGCGCGAGTGTCCTCTGAAATACGTAATTCTTGTATTACCTGTGTCAGCTGATCTTGTACTTCGCGGATTTCTCTTTTGTACTGTGTATTGAATTGATTTTGATTTTGTTTGAATTTTCTAATTTCTTCATACTCTTCAGTGTCAGTGAAGGCTACAGGTGTTGTGTCATTCAGATCATCATCTACCTTCGTAGATAAGTTAGTGAACTGATCTGAAAGTTCGGCTACTTTATCCGATAATGTACTTATTTCCTCAGTGTGTTTTTCTGAACCAAATTTCAGAGTATCTACTGTGTCCTTTAAGTTTTCCTGAGTTTTTGCAAGTTGCGTAACCGAATCGGTAGATGCAACTGAGTCAAATTTAGCTTGCAAGGTCTCATGATTTTCATGAACAGTAATTTGCAGTTCTTTTATGGCTGCTTCGTGATTCTGTAGTGCATTTTCATGACGCGAAAAAATAGGTTGGAAATGCTCACAAATTTGTGTTTTTACGTCATTACAGACTTTTTGACATTTCGATTCAATGTGATGTAACTCAGTAGTTAAATCCTCACGTGTTTGTTCAAGAGTTTGCTCCAATGAGTCTAACTTTTGAAGATTTTGTTCCATTGCGTCTAACTGTTGCTGTGTTTGTCTCTGGTGTTGTTCCATTGTGTCTAACTTTTTAAGATTTTGTTCCACTGTGTCTAACTTTTGAAGATTTTGTTCCATTATGTCTAACTTTTGAAGATTTTGTTCCATTATTTCTAACTTTTGAAGCTTTTGTCCCATTTGTTGCATTAATTGTAATAACAGTGCACTGGTGTCTGAAACATGTTCCTCAGTGCTATTCGGCAGTGAAGTTGCACCGGCAACATTCACATTTTGACAAGCAGAAAATGTGTCTTGACTCATTTGAGAAAACGGTGAGGACCCAAAACCTGAGTCTACAATATTTGAAAAATTGGGTCCTGTCATTCCCGATTCCTGAGGCGAGCTGTTGCCGACCGATCGATCGATAATGCTTCCCTGCTCACTGATTGTTTCACTGTCTACGCCATTGTATGCCGCCCGCTCCATTTCCCTATGCACAATTATCAAATTATTACTTTGAACATCAGTTAATTCATTACTCGGTGGCGCTAACACACTGCTTTCGTTTTCACTGTCATTTCGCAGTTTACTTTGGAGCCTAGTATTACGTTTTTCACACGCCATTATTGTCACAGTATTTCACACGACAACACAGAAAAACACAATTTGAATAGCAAAAATAAGAGAACACATTAACATAACACTGAAAATAATATCTAGTTAATTGCAGCTGCGAAATACTTGGTGCAAATCTACATGCATACCACAACTGTTTTACTGTACAACAATGAAAGACTGCAACTACAATGGAAATTCTCTCTATAATTACGCGCTGGCAATAAACAAAAGCTACACTAATTACACAAACTACAAGAAAAAATCAGACGATTCCAGTGAGGTATCCTCGGCTAAGGGTCGCCATATGAAACGTCCCCTTTGAAAAATTTATACAGGACTGTGCTTAAACTGACGCACAATATTTTTGTTAGCGCAACGCAGTCTGACTTTCAGAATTCCCTACAAAAGAATGGCCCTGACTAACATTAAACTATACCTTTCACAAATCACTAAATCACTTACCTCACAAAAATCTTCGTTACTCCCACTACTGCAATACAGCGAGCGCCACTACTGCCAGCTAAATAAAAGATTCAAACTATGGAAGGCACTAACTACTGATAGGGATAGTTAGCAAATGAAAGATATTAATAGAGAACAAACATTGTATTTACCTTGATATCATCATTTATAAATATAGCAGTTCATGACAAATTTCAAAACACCGCCATCTCTCTCCCCACATCCACCACTGCTGGCGGCTCACCTCCAACTGCCCGACGCTACGCGCTGTTCACAGCCAGCTGCCTAACACTACAATGGCGAGTATTACAACAATGCAAAGCAGCCACAGACTGCACACAGCACAGCCAGTGATTTTCATACTGAGGTGGCGTTACCAATAAAAAAACCTAAACAGCCTACTTACAACACTGATACCTTTCCAATTCTCCGTCATCCCTGAAAGTCTGTAACTCCATTTGAAATATATATACGGTATGTCTCTTCTAAGAGTCGTCAGGCGATTTTTCTATGTTGTTCCAACAGACTATTGTAGTTTCGTTTTTGCGAAGTGTAGCTCCAGGCAACCCAAAAAAAAAAAAAAAAATACAGCTCCTCACGTCGTTCACATTATGCCTAGAATCGACAGGAAGCGTCGATTTGTTGCCTGTTGCAAAGTAAATGTTTTTTATATCTGATTTTTACCTACCCATCAACAGATAGCTCCCAAGTTAGTCTACTATGACATTTGTTTTATCGACATGTATTAACAGGGACGGTAAAACACAAAGAATACCCAGTACTTCGAAAGCTACAGGACAGCCCTGGTCCGCGCTGACTGCTACGCCATGCAGCAGCACTGCTCAGCCGCTGCTGGAGTACTAGGTTATTCTTCGTGCTTTCTGTCTCTGTTAATCGCATGAACTAATCTGGGACCGTTCTGTCGAATGGGTACATAAAATTGCGATTTAAAAATCATTTTGTTTGTAACGGGAAGGAAACCGACGCTTTCTATCTAAACTGGGAGACCCATGAGGGACGTAACGAGCGCTATTTAATTGGGCTGAATGCAGCTAGTCATTGCGACAACGCAGTTGCAAATATCTGCTGAAACACTAGAGAAAATGCGCCTCACGGCCCATGACAGAGACACCTGGCACGTATATACGAGGCCTATTCGGAAAGTAAGTCCTGATCGGTCGCGAAATGGAAACGACTGTGAAAATAAATAAATAGTTAGCTACACCTTACAGCTACTTCTCTATATAGTCGGTGCTCCGACTTAAACATTTGTCATATTGCTGTACCAACTTTCCAGTCCCTCGATATAGAAGGCGGACGCCTGTGCTTTCCGTCAATAATCTACGCTCGTTTAAAGCTGGTTGTCTGTGCGCAAATGTTGTCTTCACAGCCAGCGATTCATGTGAGGAGATATGAAACCCCGAACGAGCCAATTACGAGCTGAGTTGTGGGTGGTCAAACGCTTCCCACCGAAAACGCTGCAGGAACGTCTTCATTGCTCCTGCAGAGTGCTGCCAAAAATTGTCATGAAGAACGAAACGCATGACAGTTAATGTTTTGTTGGCTGCACGACATCAGGCGAAATCTCTCACTAGGCACTCATACCTAACGGTAGACCTTATTTTGTAGGCATCTTTAAATGCTGACTGCTCTCAGAATTGAAAAGAGTGTCTTGTACCATTGACGGGCATACTATACTGGAGAGCTATCCAACACATCTGCATCGGCTTTTCACAGTGGTTTCCATTTCGCGACCGATCGGAACTTATTTTTCGAATAGCACTCTTGTATATATTTTCGTCAGTACCTCCAGTTCGTCGTTGTAAGCATCGAGACATCGTTATCTTCTGTGGTACCGATGCGAGATGCCGACTCTGTTGCCGGGCGGGGTGGCCGAGCGGTTCTAGGCGCTACAGTCTGGAACCGCGCGACCGCTACGGTCGCAGGTTCGAATCCTGCCCCGGGCACGGATGTGTGTGATGTCCTTAGGTTGGTTAGGTTTAAGTAGTTCTAAGTTCTAGGGGACTGATGGCCTCAGTAGTAAAGTCCCATAGTGATCAGAGCCATTTGAACCATTAGTCTTCTACGTCTCTTCAAAGCAAAGAGTCTGACATGGCCACGAAACATCACAGTCGACTTAGTTGCGAACGTAGTAGTTCCTCGCAGAAGTATTTCTGGTCGCACGAAAAAAATATGTGGGTCATAATTAGAACAGGGACTAACGACAAAAATGGTTCAAATGGCTCTGAGCACTATGGGACTCAACTGCAGTGGTCATGTCCCCTAGAACTTAGAACTACTTAAACCTAACTAACCTAAGGAAATCACACACACCCATGCCCGAGGCAGGATTCGAACCGGCGACCGTAGCAGCAGCGCGGCTCCGGACGGGAGCGCCTAGAACCGCACGGCCACCGCGCCCGGCGCTGACAACACTTTGTGCGTGTGGTATCGTTCAAAGATCTCGCATCAATACCACAGAAGAGAATGATGTCTCGCTGCTTACAACGACGAATTGGAGGCACTGACGAAACCACAAACTCTCTCAGCTTCGTAGCGCCACCGCACCGAGACACCGGTATACTGTTCAGCCTATAAGAGGTAGGCTTGCCCCAGTCTGTGACCTCCGATTAAGCTGACAACATCGTCTAGTTAGGATACTTGTGTTACTCATGTCTTCGATTCAGGTGTCACTCTGAACTTTGTGACTTTGTACTTCAAGAGAAGAGTTTGGTGAACATGTGCATCAAGTGCTGCTTTAATACGAGGGTGGTTTGTTAAGGTCTCGGAACGGAAAAAAATGTACTTACATCACGGAATCCTTTTTTAATATTCAATGTAGTCTCCTTTCAGATTAATTCACTTGGTCCAACTATGTTCCAGTGCCTTGATCCCATCTCGAAAATGAGTTTCCTCCAGGCATGCAAAATATAACTGCGCCTATCAATTCTTTGTTCGAGGTGAATCTTCGTCCACCAAAAAAAATTTTCAGTTTTGGGAAGAGACGGAAGTCTGACGGAGTCATATCAGGTGAATAAGGCGGGTGTGGAAACAATTCATACCTTAGTTCGTGTAATTTTGTCATTGGTACGGCGCATGTGTTTTTGATCCAGCGACGAGCGTCAAGACACCCATCTTGCAGATAATTTTTTCGTTTCTAATTCTTCGGTTAAAGTGTGATATACCCTTTCAGATGACATCTGGCAAGCTTGAGCAATTTCACGCAATTCCAGTCGGTGATCTTCCACGATCATTTTGTGAACTTTTGCAATGATTTCTGGAGTAGTGACATATCTTGGGCGTCCACTGCGCAGATCACCAGCTCCCCCGACGAAATTTAAATTCATATGTCCACTTGGCAACAGTTGAATATGAAGGAGCAAAGTACCGCCATTGTACTCTGGAAATAGGCATCAATGTCCTTTGCTTTCATACCTTTCTTTACGAAGTACTTAATCTCTGCTGGAATCTCGATTTTTTCCATCTTCGCACATCAATATGCGGGAACAACAACAGAACCACGTCACCGCCACAGCTCTGTTCCAACAGCACTCACGTGGCACGTGTTTACAGGCAACAGTCCAATGAATATCACGTGAACAACTCGTTGCGCTAGCGCTGACCTCTCGTCGTGATTGTGAGAACTTTTCAAACCATCCCCGTATTCAAAGACGATTGAAAATATTTGACACATTCCTGTGGCTATGCATTGTATAAAGTGAAGACGCGCGGGGTATCCGCGCGGTCAAGGCGCTTTGTCATGGTCCTTGTGGCTACAATTGTCGGAGGTTCGAGTCCTCCCTCGGGCATGGGTGTGTGTGTGTGTTGTGCGTAGCGTAAGTTAGTTTCAGTTAGATTAAGTAGTGTGTAGGCCTAGAGACCGATGCCCTAGCAGTTTGGTCCCATAAGGCCTTAACACAAATTTCCAAATTTTATAAAGTGAAGTAAATCTTTTAATCATTCTCTTACATCATCTTCATCAAACTCAGCAACCCACCTAATAGTGTGTGGCGGAGGGTACTTTCGGTACCACTATCTGATCCCTCCATCCCTGTTCCACTCGCTAACAGTGCGTGGGAGGAATGATTGTCGGTAAGCCTCTGTATTGGCTCTAATTTCTCATATTTTCTCCTCGTGGTCAATACGCGAGATGTATGTGGGGGGAAGTAATATGTTATCTGACTCCTCCTGAAAAGTGCTGTCCCAAAATTTCAGTACTAAAGTTCTCCGTGATGCACAACGTCTCTCTCGTAACGTCTGCCAATGGGGTTTGTTTATCATCTCCGTAACCCTCTCTCGCCGGCTATACGATCGCGCCGCTCTTCGTTGGATCTTCTCTATCTCCTCTATCAGTCATACCTGATAGCGTTCCCAGATAAGTGAACAATACTCAAGAATCGGGCGAACAAGCGCCTTATAAGCCACTTCCTTTGTGGGTGAATTACATTTCCTTAAGATTCTTCCGATGAAACTGAGACTTGTGTCTGCTTTTCCCACTATCTGTTTTATATGGCCACTCCACTTAAGGTCGCTCTAGACAGTTACGCCCAGATATTTCACGGCAGACGCTGTCTCCAGCTGTTTGTCATCTATAGTGTAGCTGGGCAGTAGTGGATTTCTTTTCCTGTGTATGCGCAATGTGTTACTCGTACATATATTTACGTTCAGGGTCAACTGCCAGAGTCTGCACCATTCATCAATTCTCTGCAGATCGTTGTGCAAATTCTTACTATCTTCTGGCGTTGCTACTCTGGTATAAACAACTGCATCATCTGCGAATAGCCTTAAAGAGCATCCGACGCTTTCTACTAGATCATTTATATATATAGCGAACAGCACCGGTCCTATCACACTTCCCTGTGGTACTCCGGATATTACCTTTACATCTGTCGATTTAGTTCCCTTAAGAGCGACGTGTTGAGTTCTATGTGCAAGAAAGTCTCGAATCCAATCGCAGGTCTCCTCCGATACTCCGTAAGCTCGTACTTTTTTTCATTAAACGGCAATGCGGGACGATGTCAAATTCCTTATTGAAATCAAGGAACAAGGCATTGTCCACTGCGCTGTGAATCTCATGTAGAAACAGAGCGAGCTGAGTTTCGCAGAATCTCTGTTTGCGAAATACATGTTGATTTTTATAGAGGAGGTTTTCGTTTTCCAAGAAAATCATAATTCTTGAGCATAAAACATGTTCCATAATTCTGCAACAGACTGACGTCAACGATCTATCTCTATAATTGTGTGGATCTGTCTTAGGCCTTTCTTAAAAAGGGGAATGACCTGTGCATTTTTGCAGTCGTTAGGTACCTTTCGTTGTTCAAGCGGTCTACGATAAAGTACTGCTATAAGGGGAGCAAGTATTTTCGCATAATCATTATAGAATCTTATATGTATCTCATCTGGTCCTGAAGCCTTTCCACCACTAAACGACTGTAGCCGCTTTTCAGTTTCACGATCGGTTATCTCAATATCTGCCATTTCGACGTTCACAATACGATTGAAAGGAGGGACAGTGTTACGATCTTAACTTTTAGTAAAGTGAACTAATATTTCACATGTTGTAGATCCACTTCACTATCTCACAGAGCAATGAAACAACCTACAGTTACTCTCGACGATTGTAGTTTCATCAGGTAGTAACAGTAAGCATTCAATGAAGCAGGATATCTAAAGTGAACAGATATTCTAACTTATTTTATACCCCAGCGATACATTTCTCGATGTGAGTATCTGATCATAGTGTTACCCACAAAGTCCCCTCTAAAACTCATAGAATTGTTAAACGTTCTACATACAGGGTGTTTCAGAGACTTTGTATCAAACGTGTAGTTCTGACAGATCACGTCATGGAAAACGCTTTTCTTTACAGACAAAATTCTCACTGATGCTTCTCGGTATTGCTTGGTGTCCTTTTGTATCGGTTACACCTCTGAGAGGCGGCATGGCATAGGCACTCTATTGCTTGTGTGTGCCTTGAGTTATCTGCTCCGCATGAAACAGGGCAAGTCTACAAAAGTTAAAGTTCCTCTTTTGGTTCCTAAACGTCATTGTACGCTTACAGACACTCATTCTTAAGTATGTCTTGTTGAAATTCCCTCTACTAATTTACAATAGCAGTTAGTACGCAGATGCATGGGCCATTCCTCTTATTCTGTTAATGAGTCCCTTGAAAAATTAAGTTACATTGCTGAATGCGTGTACTTAAACTTATCGCTTGACCTTTTCTGGGTTCGTGGTTCAAATGGTTCAAATGGCTCAGAGCACTATGGGACTTAACATCTGAGGACCTCGGTCCCCTAGAACTTAGAACTACTTAAACCTAACTAACCTAAGGACATCACACACATCCATGCCCGAGGCAGGGTTCGAACCTGCGACCGTAGCAGTCGTGCGGTTCCAGACTGAAGCGCCTAGAACTGCTCGGCCACAGAGGCCGGCTGCTTCTTAAAGATTTCATTTTTATTTGTTATTACTTTTGTGTTGTAATTTCATGTACTGACACGTTCGATGTTCTTGAGATTGCTCCTTAATTTGGTCCTAAAGAACTTGAGGTGTAAATAAGTAAATAAAGAAAAAATGCAGCACACCCGGCTAGTAGAACTTGTCCATACGGTCAAATCTCGTCAATTCAGGGCCCGGGAATTGGACGCCTATAGCCACCAGGGAGCGACTGTAAACATTTTGCCTCTAACGAAAGGTGTTTCCCATGACGTGATCCGAGACACCCTGATACGGGGTGAGTCACTAACCATTACCATCTCGAATAAGTCCGAAAGTATGATAGTAGCTGACAAGTTTGTGGGACAAATGTTGCATGGGACTACGGGGGCTATAATGTCTCGCTTCAGAGATATCAAGATGCTGTAGTGTGGTACTTATTTTCTGATAGTGGCTATCGAGATGACTCCAATGATGTGTAATAGTAAGATCTTTGAAGGTCAACATAGGTCAAAAAGGTGGCATGAACGTCCATTTACAGAAGGTGTTCAAAGTGATGACAATTGGTAGCACTGCGGTGTTGTAATCTTCTGATCGTCAATTGAGTGGTATTCCTTATCACATCGGCATTTATCGAAGCACACGCTCTGGCAATTCTCTCTCTCATATTGTGCAAATAATAAATATTCGCCCAATACGTCGTATCCATCTAATGTGCCATTGATTCGAAAACACCATTTGACGGTTTCGCAATACAACACTAATAGGAACGGTAAGACTAGTATCGTCGAATCAAGCGAATACGAATCATGTATTCCTTCGAAGATCAAGTTGATATGCTTCTCATTTACGGAGAATGCCAACGAAATTCAGTCAGAGCTAGAGACTCATACGCTGAAAGATATCCTCAACGTACTCACCTTACACGTCGTACATTTAAATATGTGTGTGATAAATTGAGAACAACCAGATCTTAAACGCATCGGAAATATATCCGGCAAAGGGAAGTTACTAAGGAGGAAACGGAAATTGGCACTCTTGCCCCTGTGGTTCGAAGAGTTCGCGTCAAATCGCAAGGGAATCTGGCATGAGACAGAGTAGTGTTGTTCGTGTTTTGCATAGCCAATAATATCATCCTTACCACATCAGTCAGAACCAAGAATTAATTGGTATGCATTGTATGTGTCGCATTGAATTCTGCCGATGGGCCCAATTTCAGGTTCGGAGGGATGACACATTTATTAATTTGATTTTATTCACTGACGAGGCTACATTCACGAACCATGGAAATGTTAATTTGCACAACATGCATTATTGAGCCACTGAAATCTATGTTGGCTGCGGCAGTTTGTACGCCAAAACCGTGGTCGATGAATGTATTGTGTGGGATTCTGGAGGACATAATTATTGGCCCCTATTTCATGGAAGGAAATCTTAATGGTAGGAATAATACTACGTTCCTGCAACAAACATTAGGTCTGTTATTAGAAGAAATACCTTTAGGAATGTAACGTGTCAGGCAAATCCAACACCTTCCATGAAAACCCTGACATGATAAGCAAATAGCACATAGCTGCGAATACATCCTGACATTAAATTAACCAAAGTAGTACGATCAACGAATGAGCAAATGGAACACTACAGACTAACACAAAAACGCCTAAATGCATGTCATACCTTCCCACCGTGAAACAGACGCAGTTCCGAGGGAAGAAACGAGAACAGAAGCCGAGAGCAGAACCGTGTTAAGGTAGAAGGCCCTACGATAAGGGACGGACACCCACGTCACCAGCCAACCACCAGGACCACCCCCAGTCCATGTTAAAAGATAGAGCCCTCCAGAAGAACAATATAGATCTTACGATAACACTAAAAGGGCCACACCAGTTGCAAGTTTTAGCGTGAGACTTTTTCGCGTCTCTGTTACGTTGCAAACGTTAAAAACATTGCCCCACCACGAAAAGTAACCGCCAGGACCACCCCCCAGCCCATGTTAAAAGATAGAGCCCTCCAGAAGAACAGTATAGATCTTACGATAACACTAAAAGGGCTATACCAGCTGCAAGTTTTAGCGTGAGACTTTTTCGCGTCTCTGTTACGTTGCAAACGTTAAAAATATTGCCCCACCACGAAAAGTATAACGTTTCTCATTGGATAGACAGAATTTTTGTAGGCAGAGCTTAAGGTTAACATTGAGACCCTGATTGATCATATGAAAACACAGCCAGATAGTTTTTTTTTAAACCAACTTCGGTAAATTGTAGTAAGGAGAAGTTAGGAGAGAGTTGCTTCCGAGACGGCGAGGTGAGTGGAGCTTTGCCGTCCGCCGCCCCCTGACGTCCACCGACAAGGTAATGAACGCACACGATGCCGCATTTTTGAGCGCATAAGGCTTCACTCAGAACTGCAGAAGTCTCATCTGTTACATCCCCTTTTTACGTAATACTAGTGTCGATCGCCAATTGAAGCTCATGGTATTCACATTTGCTACGTAAGTTAAAATCTGAAACGCGATGATTTTTCTGTTATATAATTATTGAGAAGCCACATCCGCCACTGTAATTTACGACAAGTTAGATAAGTAATTAAAGATAATTGAGGGTCACTGCAGACAATTTTGATAGTTTTCTCTTTTGTGAAACTTAATTTAAACCTAGATTATAGATGTGACATGGCATAGGTCATCCTTCGATCCATTGTAGAACTTGGAAACCCATTCAGGGAATATTCGTTCACATTTTTCTTGAACGCAGTTGGTTTTTATCATCCTGTATTAAAATATTTCCTTTTATCAATAGTGCAATTTATAAACAATGTTTTGTGAGTAGAATAAAATTTCCAATGGTAAACTTAACTGCTTTTTCGACGTTATTTTACCAGCTAACTAAAAATAGGAAAGCCTTGAACCCCTTCCACTAAATTTAGTTAGTATTAAGATTCCTTTACAGGGAGTGCAGTTGAGCTGACGCTGAAATCATTAAGTATTTATTTATATCATCGTTAGTTTCACTGAACTCTTCTGAACTCTACAAGTCATGTGTGGTCTGGCGTCTCCTTACCAGCAACAGGTCCCAGGTTCAAACTAGTCAATTCCCTAAAAAACACGCTCAGAGCGTCGTTGCGTGAAAGTGGTAGGGAGACACGACTTAGAACAAACAGACACCACGCAGAATGTTAGAGGAGCAAGGAACAGAATGTGGTATAAAAATGGCTCTAAGCACTATGGGACTTAACATCTGAGGTCATCAGTCCCCTACACTTAGAAATACTTAAACCTAACTAACCTAAGTACATCACACACATCCATGCCCAAGGCATGATCCGAAGCTGCGATCGTAGCAACGGACTGAAGCGCCTAGAACCGCTCGGTCACAGCGGCCTGCAATGTGGCATCAACACGATGGTTATCCGGCACATTTTTCACTGATGGCTAGAGATGAGTTGCAGAGACAATTCTCTAATCTTTGGATTGGACGCGGAGGAGATGTGTTGTGGCGGGCTCGTTCGCCAGGCTTGTCACCTCTGGATTTTTTCTTGTTTCTTTTACAGATGTCCTGTCGTAATTTTCTGTGTCATTTTATAGCACAGAAAATACAGCGTTTAAGATAGTTATTACTAGAGTTATTGTTCTGTAGCATGGACCTGAACACAGTTTTTCTTACCTGACAACGAGCCAGTGTCCTTGGCTAATTTATTTCTCTTGAGAGATATTTCATTTTATAGCTGCAAAACGAGTTTCTGCTCTCGATCGCGCGTGCATTAAAAAATCGTTCACAAATTAATGTCTGACTCCAATGACTGTATGTCGATTCATGATCTCTTCGCAATTGCAAAATTTTTCAAGGATTTTAGTGCAAGTTCCTGTAACCAATTTTTTTTTTTCATGTTGATGTCCTCTATTAGAATTATAATAAAACGATAAGTTCCTAATCGAGCAATAAGTTTAAGTTTTCTGTTTGTTTATACGTTTTTATCGACAAATAGGTGTTCTGTTCTTGATTTCCTTCACATGAAACAAGTAAAGGTGTAACGAGTAACGTCCTCTAGATACTTAATGACTATTTCGATGTAACGTTTACTATTTTCTTTCATGTGTACTGCTCAACATTCTTTACGACAGACCATGAACGACATGTGAATTTTACGTTGATTACTGTCTCCTTTAAACAAAGATCTGCCTTGTGCGCTCGCTTTTCGTACATTTATTCATTTTATGTGAAGATGCGTCCTCCGTAGACAGCGCTGTTTCGTACAGGTTGACAAATACCAGTGCGACTCGTTATGTAAGAACTGCTTGCACTCTACACGTGCCGGTGTTGCATATAGAGATGCCCTGCTATTTTTTGTTGCCTGTGATAGATGAACAGATAGGATGTCTGTCTAAAAAAACAATAACGCTGAAGGTGAACTTAGGGACAAAACACATGATGAAAGGCCAACACTTCCTGACGTGACATATATCACGTTGAGTGTTATTTGATCTCAGCAAACAGCCTTCGGTAGAACACAATGAGCCGGTAATCTTATCTACTGACACGTAGTTTTTCTGTCCCGGTATATCAGAAGTAAATAATCTGCATGACATGCTACAGAGCACACAAATTCATTTGCAGAACTGCAGCAATTAGGGCATGCCGGACGGAACTCGCACTGGAGCTGTCGCAATGGGATCAATTACTGGTTATTGCACCACTGCTGTTAGTTTTTGCTTCGTATCCTTTCGTTAGCAGTAATATGGCAAATTCCCCCCTCACTACGTGTGAAGTGACGTACATCCTCTGTCACGGAAGTAGCAGCCTCTTGTGAAGTGTTCTTCGGTCCTATGTTTCAGTTTGAGCCATGTTTATATGACATGAACAGTTACAAAAATACGTAAAACCGTGTTAATCGAGTCATCCACACGTAAAAGATGCATGTTTTCACTCGTTATAGAGGAGCAGGAGCCAGCTGTATCGAATGCTGGGGGCTATGACGATTCCAGCACCCTCTGCTCCGATTCTCTTAGTGCCTTAGAATCACTGCAGAACCTATACCCGACTGAGGAGATGGTCCAGCTGATACATGACCAACTGTACTTGCTCCAACGGCGGGGTAAAGAGGTATCCTTCTGCTGGGTGCCTGGTCATGTCGGCATATGGGGCAATGAACAGGCTGATCGGGCTGCCAAGGAGGCCTGCAGAGAGCAGGATGTGGTCCAGTGTACTATCCCCTTGCAGTCAGTCATCGCTGCACTCCACAGGAAGTGCATGGAGTTGTGGGAGGACGAATGGCTGGCGGTGACGGCCAATAAACTGCGGTCGGTAAAGTCAACCACTCGGCCGTGGCGTTCCTCCTGCCGGTTGCTCAGGCGGGAAGAGGTGGCCCTCACACGTCTTCGGATCGGGCACTGTCCTCTGACGCATAGCTATTTATTACGGCGGGAGGATCCTCCGTTTTGTGATGCTTGTGGTGTGCACATCTCCGTCCGCCACATTTTAACAGACTGCATTTTATACCGTGATGCAAGGGCAGAAGCACAAGTTGATGGGGATCTGCCTTGTGTTTTAGCAAACGATGAGACGTGTGTGTCTAGGGTTTTTAAGTTTTGTGATGTGTCTGGACTCTGGCCTAAACTTTTAGGCTGGAGGTTTTAGTGTATTGCAGAGTGGCTGACTCCTCCCTTTTTTTCCTTGCGGTCAGCCAGCCACTTCCATCTGCTACATTGTTTTAGCTCCCTCTCTCATTTTCTTCCTGTGTTGTCCATGTTTTACTGCTGACGCCCTGCTTCATCCCACGCTTCGGTGTGGGTGGGCACATATTTTCCAATGATTGTTCCCCGTGTTTTATGTTCCGTTTTATGTAAATGTTCTGAGGTTTTTTTTTCTTGACACCCGTCTCACTAGGATACTGAACGGGCGCTGAAGACCTTGCTGTCGTGCGCCCACAAAACCCCTCTACTACTACTACTACTAGATTCCAGCACCGGTGTGTGGTCGTAAAGGAGAACACAGGCGTCTCCTTACGCTCAGTGGTCATCCGTAGTCATACTGAAGGTGTGTAATTACTTTTTGTTGTGTGGTAATGTACAGTTATATATACTGGTATTTTGTCCGTGTAGTAATGTGAAGTTAAACTCATGATTAGAGAAACAGTTAAGCTCGTATTTAAGTTCGTAAGTAATCTCGTAATTCTTGAAAAGTGATCAAATATGCAGAAGTTAATCAGAAATCCAACATTAAACTATGTTCTATAACGCTCGTGGCGAGAGTACAGTCTGTTCTGCTAAATTTAAGAAATTTGTCCTGTTAGCAACAATACAAGCAACCTGACTACGAGAAAAATAAGGAATATAAATAATTACCAAAAACGCGCTGTCTGAAAAGTATGTCAGTGCTAAGCGTCAATTGTACAAACGTAAATTGTAAATGGCCTAAGTGTTTGCGCAGTGAATAAATTCTGTGCGGCAGCTATCTCCAAATAAATGCTGTGCAGCTTCTATCTCCAAACTACTACAGCTGCTTCTGGTGAGGTAGTTAAAAAATGAGAATATGCAATGCGTCCCTTAAACTATAGACACGCTCACAAAAATTTATGGTAGTAAATTTTAATTATTGCAGTGATCATTGTCAATTAAAGTTCTGTTAATGAGGAACTCGGGAAAGCACAATTATATATGTCAAACTTGGAATAAGGGGACTTTAATATTTCTAAAATTTAAAAAACCTCTCTTTCACACCGGCCTGATTTAGCTTCACTGATCAGGATAGTAAAAAACATGCGTATATTAAGGGAATTTTCATTGACAAAGCAGGCTTATCACATTCACACAGTTCAATACTGTTCTATCCTGATTAAATTGAGCTTAACTTAAATTCCATAAGGCAGTGAAGCAATTTCGAAGTCTCGGTGCGACGAAAATTGTCAGTCGATCTCCTGGAAACATTTGTAATAATTATTAGCTTTCGGTGATCACATGGGGAAGACCGGAGATCTGCTGGTAAGACCGTGTTAGCCTATTTATTTGAAATAACTGGATATCTTGAGCATACAAAACGGCAGGTTCGTCCAGTGTAAATCAGACGTTCCCCACTGATCCCGTGCAACACAGCATAAGTAAGCAGACACTGTCAATAATAAACAGTTAAATAATACGCGAACACACTTACTTTAGTTTAGTTCATGTATTAAATTCCTTCTCATACAGAGTCTCATCAAGATGGCGACTAGCTCAACAATACATACATATACATCCTCCTTTCACGACTAATCGGCAAAAAGTCCCTATTCTTTTCATAAGAGAAAACATAGATAGCAGAGAAGCTTTTCCATGGAGTAAATGGACGCTCCAAGGAATAATTAGGCTTGAAACTACTTTGCATTGATAATCGGTAAGATAAGAAGAGATATTTCGAGATATGTACTGAGTTATATAATTTATAAAATTTCTGGAAATATCGCGGAGAGACCGCTGCAAGAGACATTACGTCGCCCCTCGCAGCGAGCAAAGTTGATATGTATCCGCTTTGCGAGCTAACTATTGGCTTAGCTAACTCGTTAGAATTTGTGGAACATACGTTTCTATAAATTTTAAGAAGTTAGTAAGATTTTTTTTTTTTTTGATTACAAGAATTGGAAGAGATTTGGTATCTTCGTTACCTAGATACCTAGTTGTTGCTTTCACGTGTACTGGGGCATACCCGCATCCCACGTACACAACCAGGGAAGAAGGACTTATATAGTTGTTAATCAGGTCTACCTATTCAGGAAGTGGCCTTCACTGGGAAACCCCGGAAAACCTGGAGGCTTAGACCCCAACTAGCTATCACAGATGATAGGAAAGACAGAATAATTTAGAAATTTGAGAGATATTCTAGAATTCATAGGAAAGATAAAATCTGCCTCATAGCCAACAAAAAATCTTTACACATGCAAATTTTTTACAATCTTCTGAAAAATTTTCTTCATCGATGTCTTGCTGAACTGCGGTGAAACTGATCGAACAGGAACATGGGACACGGCACGGAGGACAGGCGTCGCATTGGCGTACCGGACAGGAGACGTAACGGATTTGAGAGACTAGAAGGTACTCAGGATTGTGGCATGAAACAATCGAAATTCGTCTAAGGAATGGTCAACTATTAAAGATTCCTGGAAGAGAAGGGTTAGTCGAATTTCTCCAGATTCATTTTGAACTCAAATATGGACCTGATCCATCCAATCTTCCATCTGAGGAATGGGAAAATCCATTCGTCTTATACTTTCCACACCTAGGTGTCTTAATCGATACTGTAGTTGCACAATATCACAACTCCAGAGCGGAAAACAATTTTTTGAAAACATGGATAATTTCATCCATCTTCTTGAGTAAGCCGAAAGGTTCTAATCCTGGTTTTAATCATTTATTTATTTAATTTGGTTTTTCGTTGGCTTTTCCAGGTGGAAGTAGATCTGAATCTTTCCTAATTTGGTTTCAAGTACGAATGTGGATAGCATGTCAGAATATTAAAAACTTTATTATTTGAGACAATTTCCAAAAAAAAAAAATTATATCTTACTCATACATGATTAAAATGAAATTTTGCTGAAAGAGAACGTTCAATTAAGTCTTGCTGCATGATCTCTCCAGCTGAAATTAATCTTTGTTATTGACGATCAAATTTTTCTCTTTTATACTCCAAATGCCGCAATTTCTCATGAACATGTATGAATGCAATATAACAATAAACAAATCCAACTGGAAAACGACACATTATTACAAATTCAATGAAGAACTTTGTTATTAACTCAAATTTTATAAACACACACTAAGCTGGTTAATTAAATTCTCTTGAATAGAGTTTAGCTCGCGCAAAAAAAAAAAAAAAAAAAAAAAAAAAAAAAAAAAAAAAACCAGCGAGTCTTTATATCTGTGGACAGTAGCAATCGATTCCAATTTCCTAACGCGGTTCATTTGTTCTCCTGTGAACTGTCAGTTTACAAACACTAACTTCACACGCAAGCGCCGTATTCGATCATATAGTTTCAGTAAGCTGGTTAATTAAATTCTCTTGAATAGAGTTTAGCTCGCGCAAAAAAAAAAAAAAAAAAAAAAAAAAAAAAAAAAAAAAAAACCCAGCGAGTCTTTATATCTGTGGACAGTAGCAATCGATTCCAATTTCCTAACGCGGTTCATTTGTTCTCCTGTGAACTGTCAGTTTACAAACACTAACTTCACACGCAAGCGCCGTATTCGATCATATAGTTTCAGTAAGCTTATTCTCACTGGAGATTAACACTCCCTGAATGTATATTATTTCACACGCACAAGCTTCTTTGGTGATCATCGTGTAGACAGATAATCCGTAAGTCTTCACAGCAGCAATAGCTAGAGTTCCACTTACTTTTCTAAATATTCCTATACTATCACAGAAGCAATCGCTTACTGTTCATTAAACTATCACAGATGCTTGGCATGCTGTCATTTAACCTATCACAGTAGCTGAGGCATACTGTCCTTCGCACTTCATTCTTTTTTAAACACCCAAATACTTCATACAGACTTTTCATTTAATTTGAAACACTTTCCTTAAAAGTACCTCTTTAGGTCTACATGGGGAAATAATCCTTTTATTCTTCCAGAATCCGGATATGCTAATAAATACGCACCAGGATTCGGTATATCAACTATTATATATGGACCTGTATAAATTAGATTCCGTTTTCTGATGGTCTTCTTCAACCTTGATGACTTGATGTGTCTTCTTAAAAGAATTTTTTGTCCGATATTGAAAGTCTGAATCTGTTTGATGTTTCTGTCATGGATTTCCTTTCGCTGTCTTGCTTTCTCCGTAATATTAATGAGAGCATTGCGATTTTTTTTCCCATGGCATTTTGGTGTCCTCGAGTTTAGGCAAGTTATCTACCCAAAAGTTTCTTTATTATCTCT